>NC_133325.1:143266193-143866193 GCF_042186555.1 Aquarana catesbeiana
TACAAAATGAAGGCAGACAGTGCAGTTACAATACAATTTAATACAGGAGTCATTGGCTTTGAATGGGCTAAAAAATCTTTTCTGGTTAGTGGAAATGTTTCCTGTTGCCATAGCTGAGTAATGGCCATAACCTTCATCAAAAGTGTCCTCACGCACACTTGCAAAGCTAAGGAAGAGAGGCCTGTTGTAATGTGGAGTGTACAGAATAGTGCAGTAAATCTGTGGTGTCTGTACGCTGTGTGCACAATTATTAGACAAGAGAGTATTTGACCAAATCATCATTTTTATTCATATTGTCTAACTCCAAGCTGTATAAACTTGAATGCTTATTGGATTTAAAGTGTTACTAAACCAACAACAGTAAAATCAGTCTGTATATGCAGCATAGCATGCTTGTTATACTCACTGTGGAACTTAAGGGGTTAATCCTCTGCATTGTGTAAAAAGGCTGTTTTATCCTGTATTACTTGTTCTCAAGAGTTAGTCAGGTCACATGATATTGACATTACACATGTGGGCATGTATACAGGCTATAGTGAAAATCTCCTCTTTCCTGAACTCTCAGCGCTGGAGAAACTTTGCAGTTTATCATGTAACTGTGGTATAAAGATCATCCAAAAGGTATATAGTGGCAGTATTTTAATGTAAAAAGAAGATTTATAAGCTGTGGGGGTGAACTATTTTCATTTTACTGGGTTTAGTAACACTTTAAGCATGTCAGGTGTATTTGTGTAATGAGGGTGGGTGTGGCCTAAGGAGATCAACACTATATCAAGGTGTGCATAAATATTAAGCAGCTTCTTTTCCTCCAGAAAATGGACCAAAGAAAAGATTTAACTGACTCTGAAAAGTCAAAAATTGTAAAAACTCTTTCAGAGGGATGCAGCACTCTTGAAGTTGCTAAGATATTGGGACTTGATCACAGAACCATCCAATGTTTTGTTGCAAATAGTCAACAGGGTCGAGAGAAACGTGTTGAGAAAAAAAGATACAAGTGGATATAAACCCTCTCCTATACCCAGTGAAGTGAACAGCCTCAGATGATACACAGATGAAACAAATTTCCCTACATAAGTTTTACATGTATATCTGCTCTCTTCATCTTGCTATATTCTTTAGAATTCTTACATCTTGTTAGAATTTTTACTTCCTCATTCAGCGGTAGGAGTGGATGCTTGGCATACACTGTGTGACAGCTGATTGGAGGAAAGGCACCCCCCCTCCACATAGGCAGAGGAACGAAGATACTTTCAGAGCTGTGCTGTGACAAGATAAGCTCTCTGCTAATCCATTTATAGCACCCATCCCAAAACAAATTTCAGGCTGATTTTATCTCCCGTCTCGGGGGAACTTGTCAGAAGTTATCATGCTGATAACAGAGGAACGAAATAGCAGAAAGACACGGGACTCTGTGCTTGCAGGTATATGTGCCTAGGTCAAATTTCCTGAATCAGGTTTACATCCACTTTAACTTAACCAAAGATTTGAGAAGAACCAAACCTGAAGCTACCAGGAACCCATTATCCTGTCATATTCCAGAACTGCGACCTACCTGGAGTGCCCAGAAGTACAAAGTGATCAGTGCTCAGAGACATGGCCAAGGTAAGGAAGGCTTAAGCCCGGCCACCACTGAACAAGTCACATAAGTTGAAATGTCAAGACTGGGCCAAGAAATATCTGAAGATGGATTTTTCAAGGTTTTATGGACTGATGAGATGAGAGTGACTCTTGACGGACCAGATGGATGGGCTTGTGGCTGGGTCAGTAACGGGCACAGAGGTCTACTTTGACTCAAACGCCAGTAAGGTGCAGGTGGCGTACTAGTTTGGGCTGGTATGACCTTTTGCGGGTTGAAGATGGAATCAAAATAAACTCCCAAACCTACTGCCAGTTTTTAGAAGACACTTTCTTAAAGCAGTGGTACAGGAAAAAGTCTGCATTTTTCAAGAAGACCATGATATTTATGCATAGCAATGCTCCATCGCATGCATCAAAGTACTCCACTGCATTGCTAGCCAGTAAAAGGCCTTAAAGATGAAAGAATGACGACCCCGGTGAAAGAATGTGGGCCCTTCTTAAATGGGAGATTTACGGTAAAAGAAAACAGTACACCTCTCTGAACAGTGTCTGGAAGGCTGTGGTCGTCAACAGAAACTGACAGGCTCTATGAATGGAAAGCTAATGACTGTTATTGAAAAGAAGGGTGCCTATATTGGTAACTGATTTCTTTTTTGAAATGTCAGAAATTGTTATTTGTCATTTTTGAGTTGTTTGTTTATTATTCTCACTTTAACAGATGAAAAAAAAAAAGTGAGATGGGAAAGGTTTAATTTTTCATTTAGTTGTATAATAATTCTGCACACTAATAGTTGCCCTATAATTGTGCTCCTACAGATATCCTCCTAAGAAAGCCAAAACCTCACTTTTACTTTCTTAAATATTCAGGTTTGAGGTTTATTAACATTTTGGATTGACCGAGAGTGCTGAAATGAATCCTCAAAAATACAACTTGACTAATAATTGTGCACACGGTGTAGAACTATATACAGTCATCTAGTAGAAAAGTGAAGGTATCTCTTGCTTGCAGCTGCCTTACACTAAAAAAATCAACAACGCATGTGATCCTCCATCTCTGCAAGCAAAAAAGTAATGTCCTAGCTAGTGGATTAGCATGGACTGCCAGAGAATCATCAGACAGTTCTGAGCTTTCTTATGGGAAGTCAACAAGATCGACAACTTTGTGTCAAGGACAAGGGATCCAATGGCATATGGAACATATGCCTTGTTTTTTTCCGTGGGATCAGTTTTTCACTGATCTATGCGTTACCTCCTGTACTGCTGCTTCCGCGCCTTCTCGCAGGATCAAGCAGGAAGGGAAGGAGGTGATTCTTGTGGCCCAGGAGATTTTGGTTTGCCGAGATCATAAAGCTGGCGGTAGGGGACCCTTGGACCCTACCACTATGGCCAGACCTTCTCTCGCAAGGTCCGGTATTCCATTCTACTTTTACAATCGCTAAATTTAGCGGTTTGGTTATTGAGACCCACATTCTGAAAGATCGTGGGCTGTTAGCTTTCAGTAGTTTCTACTTATGGTTAATGCTAGGAGGCCGGCCTCCAGAGTCCTATACTATAGAATCTGGAAGGCTTATGTCTCCTGGTGTGAATCCAGAGGTTGGCACCCCAGGAAATATATCATAGGTAGGATCCTTGAATTCCTACAGATAGGATTAGAAATTAAGCTGGCCTTGAGTAATATCAAAGGCCAGATGTCGGCCTTATCGGTCTTTCTTTTCAACGACCGCTTGCTTCTCACTCTCTGGTTCGTAACTTTATTCAGGGGGTAACGCAGATTAAACCCTCCAGTTTGCTCCCCCCTGAACCCTGGGGACTTCATTCTAGTCCTGTCGGCTTACAGAAGCAACCTTTTGAGCCAATACGAGATATTCCCTTGGTCCTCTTGACGAGGGAAAAAATAATTTTCTTGGTTGCCATATCTTCTGCAAGACGAGTATCAGAGTTGGCTGCTCTTTCTTGTAAAGAAGTCCAAATGCCTTCATTTCCTTTTGGTAGCCTGGTTGGGGATCAGGTTCCCAACATTCCTTAAATACTTTCTTGTAAAGAGCCATATTGGTTGTTCATAAGGATGAGGTTGTATTGCGGCCTCATCCTGAATTACTACCGAAGGTAGTATCGGGTTTTCATTTAAACCAGGATATTGTTCTGCCTTAATTTTTTTTTCCAGAACCTCGTTTTCTGTGGAAGAAAGGTCACTACATTCTCTTGATGTGGTGAGAGCGGTCAAGGTCTATTGAAAGTGACTGCTCAGATTCGTAAAACAGATGTTTTCTTTGTGTTGCCAGACGGTCCTAAAAGAGGACAGGCAGCATCAAAATCTACTATTTCTAAATGGATTTGTCAAGTGATTGTTCAAGCTTATGGTTTAAAGAGGAAAATTCCTCCTTTTCATATTAAAGCAAACTCCACCAGGGCTGTTAGTGCTTCTTGGGCAGTGCATCACCAAGCCTCCATGGCACAGATCTGCAAGGTCACAACTTTGTCTTCTTCAGTCCATACATTTACCAGATTGTATCAAGTAGATGTAAAAGGCATGAGGATATCGTCTTTGGGTGCAGTGTACTGCAGGCTGCAGTATGAGTCCTCTAGTCTGTTGGTGCCCTACTTTTGTTGTGTCTTCCTCCCTTCAGTTGGCATTGCTATGGGACATCCCACATAGTAACTACTATGGCTCTGTGTCTCGTGATGTACGATAAGAAAATAGGATTTTTATAACATCTTACCTGTAAAATCCTTTTCTTTGAAATACATCACGAGACACAGAGGTCCCTCCCTTTTTGGTATACATGTGTATTGCTTTGCTACAAAACTGAGGTACTCCCACCAGTGGGAGTGGTTATATAGGGAGTGCACTTTTTAATTCAGGGCGTGCCAGTGTCTATCATCTGAAGGTGGCCTATAACCCACCTAGTAACTGCTATGCCTCTGTGTCCCGTGATGTACTTCAAAGAAAAGGATTTTACAGGTAAGCTGTTTTAAAAATACTATTACATCTCTGGAATACATGCCCATTTTCCCACACTACAAGTACAAAATAAATACAAAATGTGTTCTACATTCCATTTGACATGGCAACACAGCATTGAATTCCTAAGTATTTGGTGTCAGCCCTGCCTACTACACTACTGAGGTCACAGACCTATCCTCATCTTCACAACCCCTTCTTCTGCACAGACAGAAAGCACCAGAAGTGATCAGCTCACAAGTTTTCTGGCAAAATAAACAGGTATTTGTTGCACTTCTAAAAAACAAAAAACACTTATTAGGCAGACCAAAAGGGAGCAAATAAGAAAAAATTATGGTGGGAATTTATATACACTGAGTTTTCACATCAAATTATGTTCAGGACTGGAAAGAACAATTCATTTATATGAAAGCCTAATATAGGAGTATTCATATGTTCATCAGGCTAACATGATGTTTTTAACTTTTTGTAGATGCTAGAAAATTAAATTGCCTAAAAACTTCCTTTGTCGGCTCTGTGGGACTTTATTGTTGACAAATCCATGCTCCTGAGGCTGGATACCTGCTCTAATTGCGGCATGTTTTATTTATGAAAATGCTAGGGGGGAAGGGTGACGCATACCAGCACATTATGATATTGCCTTGCAGGGTAACTTTTTTTTTTTTTTTAAACAAAGTTTACTACCACTTTAACCACTTGCCACCCAGGCCAATTCTGACATTTCTCTCCTACATGTAAAAAAAATCATTTTCTTTCTAGAAAATTACATAGGACCCCCAAATATATATATTTTTTTTAGTAAAGACCCTAGAGAATACAATGGCGGTCGTTGCAACTTTTTATCTTGCACGGTATTTGCACTGCAATTTTTCAAACGCGTTTTCATTGGGAAAAAAAAAAGTTTTGTGCTTTAAAAAAAAAAAACAGTAAAGTTAGCCAAATATTTTTGTGTAATGTGAAAGATGAAGTTATGCTGGGTAAATGCATACCCAACTTGTCATACTTCAAAATTGCACACGCTCGTGGAATGGCGCCAAACTTCGATACTTAAAAATCTCCATAGGCGACGCTTTACATTTTTTTTACTGGTTACATGTTTTGAGTTAGAGGAGGTCTAGAGTTAGAATTATTACTCTCGCTCTAACGTTTTTGGCGATATCTCACATGTGTGGTTTGAACACTGTTTTCATATGTGGGCGGGACTTACGTATGCGTTCGATTCTGCATGCGAGCACACGGGGACAGGGGCGCTTTAAAAATTTTGATCACTTTCATTCCTATTACAAGGAATGTAAACATCCCTTGTAATGGGAATATGGCATGATCGGTTCTCTTTACAGTGAGATATGGGGTCAATAAGAACCCACATCTCACCTCTAGGCTGGGAAGCCTGAAATAAATAAAAAAATAAATAAATCCCAGCTTCCCAGCCGAGGCGGTGCCGTTTCTTTGAATGCAGAGGCCGGGTGTGATGTCATAACATCGTGCCCGGCCTCCAAACAATCATAGAGACTCCAGCGACCATACAGTCTGCCGGAAATCCCTATGGTAAACATCCGGGGCCGGCGGATCCTCTCACCGATGGAAGCAGTGAATCGCTAGAAGCACCGGAGGGTGGCGGGAGGTGGGGGACGTCCCCTCTCTCCACCCGTAAGAACAATCAGGTGGCGGAACAGCCCCTGCTATGATCGTTCTTATGGTATAAGGAATCGCCGGCTGAAAAAGTTGATATCTGAATGATGCATGTAGCTGTAGGCATCATTCAGATATACCCGCACAAAGTCAAGGACATCAGATGATGTACAGCTGGCGGGAAGTGGTTAAATAAGAACATTATACTGCCCCCTGTAAGCTCTTGCTGGCACACACCAAGAAAACCTAGGGAATACATCTTATTGGTTGACCTGTCATATAGAAAATATAGGGGCCGCCACTCCAGACCTCCTGCTTGAAATGCCTACTCATGCTGATCTTATAGCAGTGATGGCGAACCTTGGCACCCCAGAGGTTTTGGAACTACATTTCCCATGATGCTCAACTACACAGTTAATGCAGCGTTTAGCAGCGCCAGTTTACTGCATCCCTATCTAAATCCTACCTGTATGCCATGCAAGAATGGGTCCTGCTATAAAGAGTAATATACAGAGTGTTCACAGGAAAAATTTATTTAATATGGGAATCTGTGTCTGGTGCATTCATAGGGTATGAAAAGGGAAGCAGAGTGCTTAAAATGATACTAATCTAAAAGAAGAATGGCTGTGCTAATTAATATAACCATTTTAAATTATCATATGTGTTCAAAAAACACAATACATAAGATAACTCCGCATAAAAATATAAATAATGTATAGGAAACTATACCTATCCATACCAGTGGAGAAGGGCAATTGAAAAAAGTCCACATAAAATTCATACACTGCAAAAATTACATGTGTATGAAACAATGTATATATGATTCACACAAATTATTACAGTGCAAATAAAACAATTAAGTGTATAGTTCAAGTATATATGATTCCCAAAAATTATTAAAGTGCAAAAAATAAAACCGTTAAGTGTATAGTTAGAAAGGCCAGGGAAGCAGGAGAAAAAAAATGCTGAAAGGTGAAAGGACGTACGGAGGGAGGACGCTAGGAGTCTGGAAGTTTGGGCATCTTGGACCGATCAGAGACCCAGCAGAGGGTTGTATCTGCAGGTGATAATGACCTTGCTTCTGATAGGAGGTCCACCACATCTGGAAAGGGTCTCCATCTTCTTTTTGGTGCATGCTCCAGGGAGAGGCTTATCCCTCATCCCCCCTGTGGTGGTGGAATCAACCTGTAGTCTCCATCCTTCAGCGTTTTTCTCCTGCTTCCCTGGCCTTTCTTTTCACTTTTGGGAATTGGACTCAGACTATACTTGAACTATACACTTAACTGTTTTATTTTTTTGCACTTTAATAATTTTTGGGAATCATATATACTTGAACTATACACTTAATTGTTTTATTTGCACTGTAATAATTTTTGTGAATCATATGTACATTGTTTCATACACATGTCATTTTTGCACTATATGAATTTTATGTGGACTTTTTTCATTGCCCTTCTCCAATGGTATGGATAGGTACAGTTTCCTATACATTATTCATACCCTTATGCGGAGTTATCTTACGTATTGCGTTTTTGGACACATAATGATTTAAGAGTGTTATATTAATTAGCGCGGCCATTCTTCTTTTATATTTGTTTTTGCATGAGTATTGTATGTTTTTTTGTGTCGCAGCTTTCTCATCGCATGAGTACATTCATCACTATACACTTTTAGTGCAGTATATGCCCCTTTTACTTAAAATTATACTATTCTGCGCTGTAAATGGAGGTATCCAATGAAATTTACCTATGGTAACCAATATCGAATCCCACCACCCAAACCAAAAGGGGATTTGAAGAGGTATAAAAAAAAATGGGGCTTTAAATGTACCTTACAAAAACAATAGACATCCTAAAAATATAATACCAAATTTTATTACAAAGTTTAACAAATATTCACTGCATATACAGTGCGACCAGCAATCAGCTCATCAATTATATCATTCTACAATGTACAATAGTTTAGATATGGCACGTGTGATCAACGCATTTAGCGATCAATATGCTTCCTCAGGATCCACGTCCCAAGTGGGATGATCTCAACATCTCCAACACTGGAGCCCATGCCCCTTCTTCACACAGTACCCCCTAACCTGATGTAATTTTCCCTTACATCCACAAGCAGAGCAACTCCAGAGCATGGAATCTAAATTCAAAAAGACATCTATAGTCTACAGGAAAAAGATGGTATCCTGGCTAAGGACGATTCAAACCATCTCATGTTTTGTATTACAAAATTAGCAAGTTCTTTTTTTTTTTTCTTTTAATCCTGTAAATATAAATAATTTTGAATATTTTAAATGGATCACTTGGAACCTAGCCCTAGATCCTGAAGTTAATGCAAGTTCATGAATCTGATACCAGTTGAAGTCTTTCTGTAGTCCTTTACTGTTATGTTATTAATTTACAGGATTTATTTAGCGCCAACAGTTTACACAAACAGCTCTACAAAATGAAGGCAGACAGTGCAGTTACAATACAATTTAATACAGGAGTCATTGGCTTTGAATGGGCTAAAAAATCTTTTCTGGTTAGTGGAAATGTTTCCTGTTGCCATAGCTGAGTAATGGCCATAACCTTCATCAAAAGTGTCCTCACGCACACTTGCAAAGCTAAGGAAGAGAGGCCTGTTGTAATGTGGAGTGTACAGAATAGTGCAGTAAATCTGTGGTGTCTGTACGCTGTGTGCACAATTATTAGACAAGAGAGTATTTGACCAAATCATCATTTTTATTCATATTGTCTAACTCCAAGCTGTATAAACTTGAATGCTTATTGGATTTAAAGTGTTACTAAACCAACAACAGTAAAATCAGTCTGTATATGCAGCATAGCATGCTTGTTATACTCACTGTGGAACTTAAGGGGTTAATCCTCTGCATTGTGTAAAAAGGCTGTTTTATCCTGTATTACTTGTTCTCAAGAGTTAGTCAGGTCACATGATATTGACATTACACATGTGGGCATGTATACAGGCTATAGTGAAAATCTCCTCTTTCCTGAACTCTCAGCGCTGGAGAAACTTTGCAGTTTATCATGTAACTGTGGTATAAAGATCATCCAAAAAGGTATATAGTGGCAGTATTTTAATGTAAAAAGAAGATTTATAAGCTGTGGGGGTGAACTATTTTCATTTTACTGGGTTTAGTAACACTTTAAGCATGTCAGGTGTATTTGTGTAATGAGGGTGGGTGTGGCCTAAGGAGATCAACACTATATCAAGGTGTGCATAAATATTAAGCAGCTTCTTTTCCTCCAGAAAATGGACCAAAGAAAAGATTTAACTGACTCTGAAAAGTCAAAAATTGTAAAAACTCTTTCAGAGGGATGCAGCACTCTTGAAGTTGCTAAGATATTGGGACTTGATCACAGAACCATCCAATGTTTTGTTGCAAATAGTCAACAGGGTCGAGAGAAACGTGTTGAGAAAAAAAGATACAAGTGGATATAAACCCTCTCCTATACCCAGTGAAGTGAACAGCCTCAGATGATACACAGATGAAACAAATTTCCCTACATAAGTTTTACATGTATATCTGCTCTCTTCATCTTGCTATATTCTTTAGAATTCTTACATCTTGTTAGAATTTTTACTTCCTCATTCAGCGGTAGGAGTGGATGCTTGGCATACACTGTGTGACAGCTGATTGGAGGAAAGGCACCCCCCCTCCACATAGGCAGAGGAACGAAGATACTTTCAGAGCTGTGCTGTGACAAGATAAGCTCTCTGCTAATCCATTTATAGCACCCATCCCAAAACAAATTTCAGGCTGATTTTATCTCCCGTCTCGGGGGAACTTGTCAGAAGTTATCATGCTGATAACAGAGGAACGAAATAGCAGAAAGACACGGGACTCTGTGCTTGCAGGTATATGTGCCTAGGTCAAATTTCCTGAATCAGGTTTACATCCACTTTAACTTAACCAAAGATTTGAGAAGAACCAAACCTGAAGCTACCAGGAACCCATTATCCTGTCATATTCCAGAACTGCGACCTACCTGGAGTGCCCAGAAGTACAAAGTGATCAGTGCTCAGAGACATGGCCAAGGTAAGGAAGGCTTAAGCCCGGCCACCACTGAACAAGTCACATAAGTTGAAATGTCAAGACTGGGCCAAGAAATATCTGAAGATGGATTTTTCAAAGGTTTTATGGACTGATGAGATGAGAGTGACTCTTGACGGACCAGATGGATGGGCTTGTGGCTGGGTCAGTAACGGGCACAGAGGTCTACTTTGACTCAAACGCCAGTAAGGTGCAGGTGGCGTACTAGTTTGGGCTGGTATGACCTTTTGCGGGTTGAAGATGGAATCAAAATAAACTCCCAAACCTACTGCCAGTTTTTAGAAGACACTTTCTTAAAGCAGTGGTACAAGAAAAAGTCTGCATTTTTCAAGAAGACCATGATATTTATGCATAGCAATGCTCCATCGCATGCATCAAAGTACTCCACTGCATTGCTAGCCAGTAAAAGGCCTTAAAGATGAAAGAATGACGACCCCGGTGAAAGAATGTGGGCCCTTCTTAAATGGGAGATTTACGGTAAAAGAAAACAGTACACCTCTCTGAACAGTGTCTGGAAGGCTGTGGTCGTCAACAGAAACTGACAGGCTCTATGAATGGAAAGCTAATGACTGTTATTGAAAAGAAGGGTGCCTATATTGGTAACTGATTTCTTTTTTGAAATGTCAGAAATTGTTATTTGTCATTTTTGAGTTGTTTGTTTATTATTCTCACTTTAACAGATGAAAAAAAAAAAGTGAGATGGGAAAGGTTTAATTTTTCATTTAGTTGTATAATAATTCTGCACACTAATAGTTGCCCTATAATTGTGCTCCTACAGATATCCTCCTAAGAAAGCCAAAACCTCACTTTTACTTTCTTAAATATTCAGGTTTGAGGTTTATTAACATTTTGGATTGACCGAGAGTGCTGAAATGAATCCTCAAAAATACAACTTGACTAATAATTGTGCACACGGTGTAGAACTATATACAGTCATCTAGTAGAAAAGTGAAGGTATCTCTTGCTTGCAGCTGCCTTACACTAAAAAAATCAACAACGCATGTGATCCTCCATCTCTGCAAGCAAAAAAGTAATGTCCTAGCTAGTGGATTAGCATGGACTGCCAGAGAATCATCAGACAGTTCTGAGCTTTCTTATGGGAAGTCAACAAGATCGACAACTTTGTGTCAAGGACAAGGGATCCAATGGCATATGGAACATATGCCTTGTTTTTTTCCGTGGGATCAGTTTTTCACTGATCTATGCGTTACCTCCTGTACTGCTGCTTCCGCGCCTTCTCGCAGGATCAAGCAGGAAGGGAAGGAGGTGATTCTTGTGGCCCAGGAGATTTTGGTTTGCCGAGATCATAAAGCTGGCGGTAGGGGACCCTTGGACCCTACCACTATGGCCAGACCTTCTCTCGCAAGGTCCGGTATTCCATTCTACTTTTACAATTGCTAAATTTAGCGGTTTGGTTATTGAGACCCACATTCTGAAAGATCGTGGGCTGTTAGCTTTCAGTAGTTTCTACTTATGGTTAATGCTAGGAGGCCGGCCTCCAGAGTCCTATACTATAGAATCTGGAAGGCTTATGTCTCCTGGTGTGAATCCAGAGGTTGGCACCCCAGGAAATATATCATAGGTAGGATCCTTGAATTCCTACAGATAGGATTAGAAATTAAGCTGGCCTTGAGTAATATCAAAGGCCAGATGTCGGCCTTATCGGTCTTTCTTTTCAACGACCGCTTGCTTCTCACTCTCTGGTTCGTAACTTTATTCAGGGGGTAACGCAGATTAAACCCTCCAGTTTGCTCCCCCCTGAACCCTGGGGACTTCATTCTAGTCCTGTCGGCTTACAGAAGCAACCTTTTGAGCCAATACGAGATATTCCCTTGGTCCTCTTGACGAGGGAAAAAATAATTTTCTTGGTTGCCATATCTTCTGCAAGACGAGTATCAGAGTTGGCTGCTCTTTCTTGTAAAGAAGTCCAAATGCCTTCATTTCCTTTTGGTAGCCTGGTTGGGGATCAGGTTCCCAACATTCCTTAAATACTTTCTTGTAAAGAGCCATATTGGTTGTTCATAAGGATGAGGTTGTATTGCGGCCTCATCCTGAATTACTACCGAAGGTAGTATCGGGTTTTCATTTAAACCAGGATATTGTTCTGCCTTAATTTTTTTTTCCAGAACCTCGTTTTCTGTGGAAGAAAGGTCACTACATTCTCTTGATGTGGTGAGAGCGGTCAAGGTCTATTGAAAGTGACTGCTCAGATTCGTAAAACAGATGTTTTCTTTGTGTTGCCAGACGGTCCTAAAAGAGGACAGGCAGCATCAAAATCTACTATTTCTAAATGGATTTGTCAAGTGATTGTTCAAGCTTATGGTTTAAAGAGGAAAATTCCTCCTTTTCATATTAAAGCAAACTCCACCAGGGCTGTTAGTGCTTCTTGGGCAGTGCATCACCAAGCCTCCATGGCACAGATCTGCAAGGTCACAACTTTGTCTTCTTCAGTCCATACATTTACCAGATTGTATCAAGTAGATGTAAAAGGCATGAGGATATCGTCTTTGGGTGCAGTGTACTGCAGGCTGCAGTATGAGTCCTCTAGTCTGTTGGTGCCCTACTTTTGTTGTGTCTTCCTCCCTTCAGTTGGCATTGCTATGGGACATCCCACATAGTAACTACTATGGCTCTGTGTCTCGTGATGTACGATAAGAAAATAGGATTTTTATAACATCTTACCTGTAAAATCCTTTTCTTTGAAATACATCACGAGACACAGAGGTCCCTCCCTTTTTGGTATACATGTGTATTGCTTTGCTACAAAACTGAGGTACTCCCACCAGTGGGAGTGGTTATATAGGGAGTGCACTTTTTAATTCAGGGCGTGCCAGTGTCTATCATCTGAAGGTGGCCTATAACCCACCTAGTAACTGCTATGCCTCTGTGTCCCGTGATGTACTTCAAAGAAAAGGATTTTACAGGTAAGCTGTTTTAAAAATACTATTACATCTCTGGAATACATGCCCATTTTCCCACACTACAAGTACAAAATAAATACAAAATGTGTTCTACATTCCATTTGACATGGCAACACAGCATTGAATTCCTAAGTATTTGGTGTCAGCCCTGCCTACTACACTACTGAGGTCACAGACCTATCCTCATCTTCACAACCCCTTCTTCTGCACAGACAGAAAGCACCAGAAGTGATCAGCTCACAAGTTTTCTGGCAAAATAAACAGGTATTTGTTGCACTTCTAAAAAACAAAAAACACTTATTAGGCAGACCAAAAGGGAGCAAATAAGAAAAAATTATGGTGGGAATTTATATACACTGAGTTTTCACATCAAATTATGTTCAGGACTGGAAAGAACAATTCATTTATATGAAAGCCTAATATAGGAGTATTCATATGTTCATCAGGCTAACATGATGTTTTTAACTTTTTGTAGATGCTAGAAAATTAAATTGCCTAAAAACTTCCTTTGTCGGCTCTGTGGGACTTTATTGTTGACAAATCCATGCTCCTGAGGCTGGATACCTGCTCTAATTGCGGCATGTTTTATTTATGAAAATGCTAGGGGGGAAGGGTGACGCATACCAGCACATTATGATATTGCCTTGCAGGGTAACTTTTTTTTTTTTTTTAAACAAAGTTTACTACCACTTTAACCACTTGCCACCCAGGCCAATTCTGACATTTCTCTCCTACATGTAAAAAAAATCATTTTCTTTCTAGAAAATTACATAGGACCCCCAAATATATATATTTTTTTTAGTAAAGACCCTAGAGAATACAATGGCGGTCGTTGCAACTTTTTATCTTGCACGGTATTTGCACTGCAATTTTTCAAACGCGTTTTCATTGGGAAAAAAAAAAGTTTTGTGCTTTAAAAAAAAAAAACAGTAAAGTTAGCCAAATATTTTTGTGTAATGTGAAAGATGAAGTTATGCTGGGTAAATGCATACCCAACTTGTCATACTTCAAAATTGCACACGCTCGTGGAATGGCGCCAAACTTCGATACTTAAAAATCTCCATAGGCGACGCTTTACATTTTTTTTACTGGTTACATGTTTTGAGTTAGAGGAGGTCTAGAGTTAGAATTATTACTCTCGCTCTAACGTTTTTGGCGATATCTCACATGTGTGGTTTGAACACTGTTTTCATATGTGGGCGGGACTTACGTATGCGTTCGATTCTGCATGCGAGCACACGGGGACAGGGGCGCTTTAAAAATTTTGATCACTTTCATTCCTATTACAAGGAATGTAAACATCCCTTGTAATGGGAATATGGCATGATCGGTTCTCTTTACAGTGAGATATGGGGTCAATAAGAACCCACATCTCACCTCTAGGCTGGGAAGCCTGAAATAAATAAAAAAATAAATAAATCCCAGCTTCCCAGCCGAGGCGGTGCCGTTTCTTTGAATGCAGAGGCCGGGTGTGATGTCATAACATCGTGCCCGGCCTCCAAACAATCATAGAGACTCCAGCGACCATACAGTCTGCCGGAAATCCCTATGGTAAACATCCGGGGCCGGCGGATCCTCTCACCGATGGAAGCAGTGAATCGCTAGAAGCACCGGAGGGTGGCGGGAGGTGGGGGACGTCCCCTCTCTCCACCCGTAAGAACAATCAGGTGGCGGAACAGCCCCTGCTATGATCGTTCTTATGGTATAAGGAATCGCCGGCTGAAAAAGTTGATATCTGAATGATGCATGTAGCTGTAGGCATCATTCAGATATACCCGCACAAAGTCAAGGACATCAGATGATGTACAGCTGGCGGGAAGTGGTTAAATAAGAACATTATACTGCCCCCTGTAAGCTCTTGCTGGCACACACCAAGAAAACCTAGGGAATACATCTTATTGGTTGACCTGTCATATAGAAAATATAGGGGCCGCCACTCCAGACCTCCTGCTTGAAATGCCTACTCATGCTGATCTTATAGCAGTGATGGCGAACCTTGGCACCCCAGAGGTTTTGGAACTACATTTCCCATGATGCTCAACTACACAGTTAATGCAGCGTTTAGCAGCGCCAGTTTACTGCATCCCTATCTAAATCCTACCTGTATGCCATGCAAGAATGGGTCCTGCTATAAAGAGTAATATACAGAGTGTTCACAGGAAAAATTTATTTAATATGGGAATCTGTGTCTGGTGCATTCATAGGGTATGAAAAGGGAAGCAGAGTGCTTAAAATGATACTAATCTAAAAGAAGAATGGCTGTGCTAATTAATATAACCATTTTAAATTATCATATGTGTTCAAAAAACACAATACATAAGATAACTCCGCATAAAAATATAAATAATGTATAGGAAACTATACCTATCCATACCAGTGGAGAAGGGCAATTGAAAAAAGTCCACATAAAATTCATACACTGCAAAAATTACATGTGTATGAAACAATGTATATATGATTCACACAAATTATTACAGTGCAAATAAAACAATTAAGTGTATAGTTCAAGTATATATGATTCCCAAAAATTATTAAAGTGCAAAAAATAAAACCGTTAAGTGTATAGTTAGAAAGGCCAGGGAAGCAGGAGAAAAAAAATGCTGAAAGGTGAAAGGACGTACGGAGGGAGGACGCTAGGAGTCTGGAAGTTTGGGCATCTTGGACCGATCAGAGACCCAGCAGAGGGTTGTATCTGCAGGTGATAATGACCTTGCTTCTGATAGGAGGTCCACCACATCTGGAAAGGGTCTCCATCTTCTTTTTGGTGCATGCTCCAGGGAGAGGCTTATCCCTCATCCCCCCTGTGGTGGTGGAATCAACCTGTAGTCTCCATCCTTCAGCGTTTTTCTCCTGCTTCCCTGGCCTTTCTTTTCACTTTTGGGAATTGGACTCAGACTATACTTGAACTATACACTTAACTGTTTTATTTTTTTGCACTTTAATAATTTTTGGGAATCATATATACTTGAACTATACACTTAATTGTTTTATTTGCACTGTAATAATTTTTGTGAATCATATGTACATTGTTTCATACACATGTCATTTTTGCACTATATGAATTTTATGTGGACTTTTTTCATTGCCCTTCTCCAATGGTATGGATAGGTACAGTTTCCTATACATTATTCATACCCTTATGCGGAGTTATCTTACGTATTGCGTTTTTGGACACATAATGATTTAAGAGTGTTATATTAATTAGCGCGGCCATTCTTCTTTTATATTTGTTTTTGCATGAGTATTGTATGTTTTTTTGTGTCGCAGCTTTCTCATCGCATGAGTACATTCATCACTATACACTTTTAGTGCAGTATATGCCCCTTTTACTTAAAATTATACTATTCTGCGCTGTAAATGGAGGTATCCAATGAAATTTACCTATGGTAACCAATATCGAATCCCACCACCCAAACCAAAAGGGGATTTGAAGAGGTATAAAAAAAAATGGGGCTTTAAATGTACCTTACAAAAACAATAGACATCCTAAAAATATAATACCAAATTTTATTACAAAGTTTAACAAATATTCACTGCATATACAGTGCGACCAGCAATCAGCTCATCAATTATATCATTCTACAATGTACAATAGTTTAGATATGGCACGTGTGATCAACGCATTTAGCGATCAATATGCTTCCTCAGGATCCACGTCCCAAGTGGGATGATCTCAACATCTCCAACACTGGAGCCCATGCCCCTTCTTCACACAGTACCCCCTAACCTGATGTAATTTTCCCTTACATCCACAAGCAGAGCAACTCCAGAGCATGGAATCTAAATTCAAAAAGACATCTATAGTCTACAGGAAAAAGATGGTATCCTGGCTAAGGACGATTCAAACCATCTCATGTTTTGTATTACAAAATTAGCAAGTTCTTTTTTTTTTTTCTTTTAATCCTGTAAATATAAATAATTTTGAATATTTTAAATGGATCACTTGGAACCTAGCCCTAGATCCTGAAGTTAATGCAAGTTCATGAATCTGATACCAGTTGAAGTCTTTCTGTAGTCCTTTACTGTTATGTTATTAATTTACAGGATTTATTTAGCGCCAACAGTTTACACAAACAGCTCTACAAAATGAAGGCAGACAGTGCAGTTACAATACAATTTAATACAGGAGTCATTGGCTTTGAATGGGCTAAAAAATCTTTTCTGGTTAGTGGAAATGTTTCCTGTTGCCATAGCTGAGTAATGGCCATAACCTTCATCAAAAGTGTCCTCACGCACACTTGCAAAGCTAAGGAAGAGAGGCCTGTTGTAATGTGGAGTGTACAGAATAGTGCAGTAAATCTGTGGTGTCTGTACGCTGTGTGCACAATTATTAGACAAGAGAGTATTTGACCAAATCATCATTTTTATTCATATTGTCTAACTCCAAGCTGTATAAACTTGAATGCTTATTGGATTTAAAGTGTTACTAAACCAACAACAGTAAAATCAGTCTGTATATGCAGCATAGCATGCTTGTTATACTCACTGTGGAACTTAAGGGGTTAATCCTCTGCATTGTGTAAAAAGGCTGTTTTATCCTGTATTACTTGTTCTCAAGAGTTAGTCAGGTCACATGATATTGACATTACACATGTGGGCATGTATACAGGCTATAGTGAAAATCTCCTCTTTCCTGAACTCTCAGCGCTGGAGAAACTTTGCAGTTTATCATGTAACTGTGGTATAAAGATCATCCAAAAAGGTATATAGTGGCAGTATTTTAATGTAAAAAGAAGATTTATAAGCTGTGGGGGTGAACTATTTTCATTTTACTGGGTTTAGTAACACTTTAAGCATGTCAGGTGTATTTGTGTAATGAGGGTGGGTGTGGCCTAAGGAGATCAACACTATATCAAGGTGTGCATAAATATTAAGCAGCTTCTTTTCCTCCAGAAAATGGACCAAAGAAAAGATTTAACTGACTCTGAAAAGTCAAAAATTGTAAAAACTCTTTCAGAGGGATGCAGCACTCTTGAAGTTGCTAAGATATTGGGACTTGATCACAGAACCATCCAATGTTTTGTTGCAAATAGTCAACAGGGTCGAGAGAAACGTGTTGAGAAAAAAAGATACAAGTGGATATAAACCCTCTCCTATACCCAGTGAAGTGAACAGCCTCAGATGATACACAGATGAAACAAATTTCCCTACATAAGTTTTACATGTATATCTGCTCTCTTCATCTTGCTATATTCTTTAGAATTCTTACATCTTGTTAGAATTTTTACTTCCTCATTCAGCGGTAGGAGTGGATGCTTGGCATACACTGTGTGACAGCTGATTGGAGGAAAGGCACCCCCCCTCCACATAGGCAGAGGAACGAAGATACTTTCAGAGCTGTGCTGTGACAAGATAAGCTCTCTGCTAATCCATTTATAGCACCCATCCCAAAACAAATTTCAGGCTGATTTTATCTCCCGTCTCGGGGGAACTTGTCAGAAGTTATCATGCTGATAACAGAGGAACGAAATAGCAGAAAGACACGGGACTCTGTGCTTGCAGGTATATGTGCCTAGGTCAAATTTCCTGAATCAGGTTTACATCCACTTTAACTTAACCAAAGATTTGAGAAGAACCAAACCTGAAGCTACCAGGAACCCATTATCCTGTCATATTCCAGAACTGCGACCTACCTGGAGTGCCCAGAAGTACAAAGTGATCAGTGCTCAGAGACATGGCCAAGGTAAGGAAGGCTTAAGCCCGGCCACCACTGAACAAGTCACATAAGTTGAAATGTCAAGACTGGGCCAAGAAATATCTGAAGATGGATTTTTCAAAGGTTTTATGGACTGATGAGATGAGAGTGACTCTTGACGGACCAGATGGATGGGCTTGTGGCTGGGTCAGTAACGGGCACAGAGGTCTACTTTGACTCAAACGCCAGTAAGGTGCAGGTGGCGTACTAGTTTGGGCTGGTATGACCTTTTGCGGGTTGAAGATGGAATCAAAATAAACTCCCAAACCTACTGCCAGTTTTTAGAAGACACTTTCTTAAAGCAGTGGTACAAGAAAAAGTCTGCATTTTTCAAGAAGACCATGATATTTATGCATAGCAATGCTCCATCGCATGCATCAAAGTACTCCACTGCATTGCTAGCCAGTAAAAGGCCTTAAAGATGAAAGAATGACGACCCCGGTGAAAGAATGTGGGCCCTTCTTAAATGGGAGATTTACGGTAAAAGAAAACAGTACACCTCTCTGAACAGTGTCTGGAAGGCTGTGGTCGTCAACAGAAACTGACAGGCTCTATGAATGGAAAGCTAATGACTGTTATTGAAAAGAAGGGTGCCTATATTGGTAACTGATTTCTTTTTTGAAATGTCAGAAATTGTTATTTGTCATTTTTGAGTTGTTTGTTTATTATTCTCACTTTAACAGATGAAAAAAAAAAAGTGAGATGGGAAAGGTTTAATTTTTCATTTAGTTGTATAATAATTCTGCACACTAATAGTTGCCCTATAATTGTGCTCCTACAGATATCCTCCTAAGAAAGCCAAAACCTCACTTTTACTTTCTTAAATATTCAGGTTTGAGGTTTATTAACATTTTGGATTGACCGAGAGTGCTGAAATGAATCCTCAAAAATACAACTTGACTAATAATTGTGCACACGGTGTAGAACTATATACAGTCATCTAGTAGAAAAGTGAAGGTATCTCTTGCTTGCAGCTGCCTTACACTAAAAAAATCAACAACGCATGTGATCCTCCATCTCTGCAAGCAAAAAAGTAATGTCCTAGCTAGTGGATTAGCATGGACTGCCAGAGAATCATCAGACAGTTCTGAGCTTTCTTATGGGAAGTCAACAAGATCGACAACTTTGTGTCAAGGACAAGGGATCCAATGGCATATGGAACATATGCCTTGTTTTTTTCCGTGGGATCAGTTTTTCACTGATCTATGCGTTACCTCCTGTACTGCTGCTTCCGCGCCTTCTCGCAGGATCAAGCAGGAAGGGAAGGAGGTGATTCTTGTGGCCCAGGAGATTTTGGTTTGCC
The DNA here is from genome assembly GCF_042186555.1 of Aquarana catesbeiana. Classification (NCBI taxonomy): domain Eukaryota; kingdom Metazoa; phylum Chordata; class Amphibia; order Anura; family Ranidae; genus Aquarana; species Aquarana catesbeiana. The sequence continues at coordinate 143,286,348 of NC_133325.1, forward strand.
GAGATCATAAAGCTGGCGGTAGGGGACCCTTGGACCCTACCACTATGGCCAGACCTTCTCTCGCAAGGTCCGGTATTCCATTCTACTTTTACAATTGCTAAATTTAGCGGTTTGGTTATTGAGACCCACATTCTGAAAGATCGTGGGCTGTTAGCTTTCAGTAGTTTCTACTTATGGTTAATGCTAGGAGGCCGGCCTCCAGAGTCCTATACTATAGAATCTGGAAGGCTTATGTCTCCTGGTGTGAATCCAGAGGTTGGCACCCCAGGAAATATATCATAGGTAGGATCCTTGAATTCCTACAGATAGGATTAGAAATTAAGCTGGCCTTGAGTAATATCAAAGGCCAGATGTCGGCCTTATCGGTCTTTCTTTTCAACGACCGCTTGCTTCTCACTCTCTGGTTCGTAACTTTATTCAGGGGGTAACGCAGATTAAACCCTCCAGTTTGCTCCCCCCTGAACCCTGGGGACTTCATTCTAGTCCTGTCGGCTTACAGAAGCAACCTTTTGAGCCAATACGAGATATTCCCTTGGTCCTCTTGACGAGGGAAAAAATAATTTTCTTGGTTGCCATATCTTCTGCAAGACGAGTATCAGAGTTGGCTGCTCTTTCTTGTAAAGAAGTCCAAATGCCTTCATTTCCTTTTGGTAGCCTGGTTGGGGATCAGGTTCCCAACATTCCTTAAATACTTTCTTGTAAAGAGCCATATTGGTTGTTCATAAGGATGAGGTTGTATTGCGGCCTCATCCTGAATTACTACCGAAGGTAGTATCGGGTTTTCATTTAAACCAGGATATTGTTCTGCCTTAATTTTTTTTTCCAGAACCTCGTTTTCTGTGGAAGAAAGGTCACTACATTCTCTTGATGTGGTGAGAGCGGTCAAGGTCTATTGAAAGTGACTGCTCAGATTCGTAAAACAGATGTTTTCTTTGTGTTGCCAGACGGTCCTAAAAGAGGACAGGCAGCATCAAAATCTACTATTTCTAAATGGATTTGTCAAGTGATTGTTCAAGCTTATGGTTTAAAGAGGAAAATTCCTCCTTTTCATATTAAAGCAAACTCCACCAGGGCTGTTAGTGCTTCTTGGGCAGTGCATCACCAAGCCTCCATGGCACAGATCTGCAAGGTCACAACTTTGTCTTCTTCAGTCCATACATTTACCAGATTGTATCAAGTAGATGTAAAAGGCATGAGGATATCGTCTTTGGGTGCAGTGTACTGCAGGCTGCAGTATGAGTCCTCTAGTCTGTTGGTGCCCTACTTTTGTTGTGTCTTCCTCCCTTCAGTTGGCATTGCTATGGGACATCCCACATAGTAACTACTATGGCTCTGTGTCTCGTGATGTACGATAAGAAAATAGGATTTTTATAACATCTTACCTGTAAAATCCTTTTCTTTGAAATACATCACGAGACACAGAGGTCCCTCCCTTTTTGGTATACATGTGTATTGCTTTGCTACAAAACTGAGGTACTCCCACCAGTGGGAGTGGTTATATAGGGAGTGCACTTTTTAATTCAGGGCGTGCCAGTGTCTATCATCTGAAGGTGGCCTATAACCCACCTAGTAACTGCTATGCCTCTGTGTCCCGTGATGTACTTCAAAGAAAAGGATTTTACAGGTAAGCTGTTTTAAAAATACTATTACATCTCTGGAATACATGCCCATTTTCCCACACTACAAGTACAAAATAAATACAAAATGTGTTCTACATTCCATTTGACATGGCAACACAGCATTGAATTCCTAAGTATTTGGTGTCAGCCCTGCCTACTACACTACTGAGGTCACAGACCTATCCTCATCTTCACAACCCCTTCTTCTGCACAGACAGAAAGCACCAGAAGTGATCAGCTCACAAGTTTTCTGGCAAAATAAACAGGTATTTGTTGCACTTCTAAAAAACAAAAAACACTTATTAGGCAGACCAAAAGGGAGCAAATAAGAAAAAATTATGGTGGGAATTTATATACACTGAGTTTTCACATCAAATTATGTTCAGGACTGGAAAGAACAATTCATTTATATGAAAGCCTAATATAGGAGTATTCATATGTTCATCAGGCTAACATGATGTTTTTAACTTTTTGTAGATGCTAGAAAATTAAATTGCCTAAAAACTTCCTTTGTCGGCTCTGTGGGACTTTATTGTTGACAAATCCATGCTCCTGAGGCTGGATACCTGCTCTAATTGCGGCATGTTTTATTTATGAAAATGCTAGGGGGGAAGGGTGACGCATACCAGCACATTATGATATTGCCTTGCAGGGTAACTTTTTTTTTTTTAAACAAAGTTTACTACCACTTTAACCACTTGCCACCCAGGCCAATTCTGACATTTCTCTCCTACATGTAAAAAAAATCATTTTCTTTCTAGAAAATTACATAGGACCCCCAAATATATATATTTTTTTTAGTAAAGACCCTAGAGAATACAATGGCGGTCGTTGCAACTTTTTATCTTGCACGGTATTTGCACTGCAATTTTTCAAACGCGTTTTCATTGGGAAAAAAAAAAGTTTTGTGCTTTAAAAAAAAAAAACAGTAAAGTTAGCCAAATATTTTTGTGTAATGTGAAAGATGAAGTTATGCTGGGTAAATGCATACCCAACTTGTCATACTTCAAAATTGCACACGCTCGTGGAATGGCGCCAAACTTCGATACTTAAAAATCTCCATAGGCGACGCTTTACATTTTTTTTACTGGTTACATGTTTTGAGTTAGAGGAGGTCTAGAGTTAGAATTATTACTCTCGCTCTAACGTTTTTGGCGATATCTCACATGTGTGGTTTGAACACTGTTTTCATATGTGGGCGGGACTTACGTATGCGTTCGATTCTGCATGCGAGCACACGGGGACAGGGGCGCTTTAAAAATTTTGATCACTTTCATTCCTATTACAAGGAATGTAAACATCCCTTGTAATGGGAATATGGCATGATCGGTTCTCTTTACAGTGAGATATGGGGTCAATAAGAACCCACATCTCACCTCTAGGCTGGGAAGCCTGAAATAAATAAAAAAATAAATAAATCCCAGCTTCCCAGCCGAGGCGGTGCCGTTTCTTTGAATGCAGAGGCCGGGTGTGATGTCATAACATCGTGCCCGGCCTCCAAACAATCATAGAGACTCCAGCGACCATACAGTCTGCCGGAAATCCCTATGGTAAACATCCGGGGCCGGCGGATCCTCTCACCGATGGAAGCAGTGAATCGGTAGAAGCACCGGAGGGTGGCGGGAGGTGGGGGACGTCCCCTCTCTCCACCCGTAAGAACAATCAGGTGGCGGAACAGCCCCTGCTATGATCGTTCTTATGGTATAAGGAATCGCCGGCTGAAAAAGTTGATATCTGAATGATGCATGTAGCTGTAGGCATCATTCAGATATACCCGCACAAAGTCAAGGACATCAGATGATGTACAGCTGGCGGGAAGTGGTTAAATAAGAACATTATACTGCCCCCTGTAAGCTCTTGCTGGCACACACCAAGAAAACCTAGGGAATACATCTTATTGGTTGACCTGTCATATAGAAAATATAGGGGCCGCCACTCCAGACCTCCTGCTTGAAATGCCTACTCATGCTGATCTTATAGCAGTGATGGCGAACCTTGGCACCCCAGAGGTTTTGGAACTACATTTCCCATGATGCTCAACTACACAGTTAATGCAGCGTTTAGCAGCGCCAGTTTACTGCATCCCTATCTAAATCCTACCTGTATGCCATGCAAGAATGGGTCCTGCTATAAAGAGTAATATACAGAGTGTTCACAGGAAAAATTTATTTAATATGGGAATCTGTGTCTGGTGCATTCATAGGGTATGAAAAGGGAAGCAGAGTGCTTAAAATGATACTAATCTAAAAGAAGAATGGCTGTGCTAATTAATATAACCATTTTAAATTATCATATGTGTTCAAAAAACACAATACATAAGATAACTCCGCATAAAAATATAAATAATGTATAGGAAACTATACCTATCCATACCAGTGGAGAAGGGCAATTGAAAAAAGTCCACATAAAATTCATACACTGCAAAAATTACATGTGTATGAAACAATGTATATATGATTCACACAAATTATTACAGTGCAAATAAAACAATTAAGTGTATAGTTCAAGTATATATGATTCCCAAAAATTATTAAAGTGCAAAAAATAAAACCGTTAAGTGTATAGTTAGAAAGGCCAGGGAAGCAGGAGAAAAACAATGCTGAAAGGTGAAAGGACGTACGGAGGGAGGACGCTAGGAGTCTGGAAGTTTGGGCATCTTGGACCGATCAGAGACCCAGCAGAGGGTTGTATCTGCAGGTGATAATGACCTTGCTTCTGATAGGAGGTCCACCACATCTGGAAAGGGTCTCCATCTTCTTTTTGGTGCATGCTCCAGGGAGAGGCTTATCCCTCATCCCCCCTGTGGTGGTGGAATCAACCTGTAGTCTCCATCCTTCAGCGTTTTTCTCCTGCTTCCCTGGCCTTTCTTTTCACTTTTGGGAATTGGACTCAGACTATACTTGAACTATACACTTAACGGTTTTATTTTTTGCACTTTAATAATTTTTGGGAATCATATATACTTGAACTATACACTTAATTGTTTTATTTGCACTGTAATAATTTTTGTGAATCATATGTACATTGTTTCATACACATGTCATTTTTGCACTATATGAATTTTATGTGGACTTTTTTCATTGCCCTTCTCCAATGGTATGGATAGGTATAGTTTCCTATACATTATTCATACCCTTATGCGGAGTTATCTTACGTATTGCGTTTTTGGACACATAATGATTTAAGAGTGTTATATTAATTAGCGCGGCCATTCTTCTTTTATATTTGTTTTTGCATGAGTATTGTATGTTTTTTTGTGTCGCAGCTTTCTCATCGCATGAGTACATTCATCACTATACACTTTTAGCGCAGTATATGCCCCTTTTACTTAAAATTATACTATTCTGCGCTGTAAATGGAGGTATCCAATGAAATTTACCTATGGTAACCAATATCGAATCCCACCACCCAAACCAAAAGGGGATTTGAAGAGGTATAAAAAAAAATGGGGCTTTAAATGTACCTTACAAAAACAATAGACATCCTAAAAATATAATACCAAATTTTATTACAAAGTTTAACAAATATTCACTGCATATACAGTGCGACCAGCAATCAGCTCATCAATTATATCATTCTACAATGTACAATAGTTTAGATATGGCACGTGTGATCAACGCATTTAGCGATCAATATGCTTCCTCAGGATCCACGTCCCAAGTGGGATGATCTCAACATCTCCAACACTGGAGCCCATGCCCCTTCTTCACACAGTACCCCCTAACCTGATGTAATTTTCCCTTACATCCACAAGCAGAGCAACTCCAGAGCATGGAATCTAAATTCAAAAAGACATCTATAGTCTACAGGAAAAAGATGGTATCCTGGCTAAGGACGATTCAAACCATCTCATGTTTTGTATTACAAAATTAGCAAGTTCTTTTTTTTTTTTTCTTTTAATCCTGTAAATATAAATAATTTTGAATATTTTAAATGGATCACTTGGAACCTAGCCCTAGATCCTGAAGTTAATGCAAGTTCATGAATCTGATACCAGTTGAAGTCTTTCTGTAGTCCTTTACTGTTATGTTATTAATTTACAGGATTTATTTAGCGCCAACAGTTTACACAAACAGCTCTACAAAATGAAGGCAGACAGTGCAGTTACAATACAATTTAATACAGGAGTCATTGGCTTTGAATGGGCTAAAAAATCTTTTCTGGTTAGTGGAAATGTTTCCTGTTGCCATAGCTGAGTAATGGCCATAACCTTCATCAAAAGTGTCCTCACGCACACTTGCAAAGCTAAGGAAGAGAGGCCTGTTGTAATGTGGAGTGTACAGAATAGTGCAGTAAATCTGTGGTGTCTGTACGCTGTGTGCACAATTATTAGACAAGAGAGTATTTGACCAAATCATCATTTTTATTCATATTGTCTAACTCCAAGCTGTATAAACTTGAATGCTTATTGGATTTAAAGTGTTACTAAACCAACAACAGTAAAATCAGTCTGTATATGCAGCATAGCATGCTTGTTATACTCACTGTGGAACTTAAGGGGTTAATCCTCTGCATTGTGTAAAAAGGCTGTTTTATCCTGTATTACTTGTTCTCAAGAGTTAGTCAGGTCACATGATATTGACATTACACATGTGGGCATGTATACAGGCTATAGTGAAAATCTCCTCTTTCCTGAACTCTCAGCGCTGGAGAAACTTTGCAGTTTATCATGTAACTGTGGTATAAAGATCATCCAAAAAGGTATATAGTGGCAGTATTTTAATGTAAAAAGAAGATTTATAAGCTGTGGGGGTGAACTATTTTCATTTTACTGGGTTTAGTAACACTTTAAGCATGTCAGGTGTATTTGTGTAATGAGGGTGGGTGTGGCCTAAGGAGATCAACACTATATCAAGGTGTGCATAAATATTAAGCAGCTTCTTTTCCTCCAGAAAATGGACCAAAGAAAAGATTTAACTGACTCTGAAAAGTCAAAAATTGTAAAAACTCTTTCAGAGGGATGCAGCACTCTTGAAGTTGCTAAGATATTGGGACTTGATCACAGAACCATCCAATGTTTTGTTGCAAATAGTCAACAGGGTCGAGAGAAACGTGTTGAGAAAAAAAGATACAAGTGGATATAAACCCTCTCCTATACCCAGTGAAGTGAACAGCCTCAGATGATACACAGATGAAACAAATTTCCCTACATAAGTTTTACATGTATATCTGCTCTCTTCATCTTGCTATATTCTTTAGAATTCTTACATCTTGTTAGAATTTTTACTTCCTCATTCAGCGGTAGGAGTGGATGCTTGGCATACACTGTGTGACAGCTGATTGGAGGAAAGGCACCCCCCCTCCACATAGGCAGAGGAACGAAGATACTTTCAGAGCTGTGCTGTGACAAGATAAGCTCTCTGCTAATCCATTTATAGCACCCATCCCAAAACAAATTTCAGGCTGATTTTATCTCCCGTCTCGGGGGAACTTGTCAGAAGTTATCATGCTGATAACAGAGGAACGAAATAGCAGAAAGACACGGGACTCTGTGCTTGCAGGTATATGTGCCTAGGTCAAATTTCCTGAATCAGGTTTACATCCACTTTAACTTAACCAAAGATTTGAGAAGAACCAAACCTGAAGCTACCAGGAACCCATTATCCTGTCATATTCCAGAACTGCGACCTACCTGGAGTGCCCAGAAGTACAAAGTGATCAGTGCTCAGAGACATGGCCAAGGTAAGGAAGGCTTAAGCCCGGCCACCACTGAACAAGTCACATAAGTTGAAATGTCAAGACTGGGCCAAGAAATATCTGAAGATGGATTTTTCAAAGGTTTTATGGACTGATGAGATGAGAGTGACTCTTGACGGACCAGATGGATGGGCTTGTGGCTGGGTCAGTAACGGGCACAGAGGTCTACTTTGACTCAAACGCCAGTAAGGTGCAGGTGGCGTACTAGTTTGGGCTGGTATGACCTTTTGCGGGTTGAAGATGGAATCAAAATAAACTCCCAAACTTACTGCCAGTTTTTAGAAGACACTTTCTTAAAGCAGTGGTACAGGAAAAAGTCTGCATTTTTCAAGAAGACCATGATATTTATGCATAGCAATGCTCCATCGCATGCATCAAAGTACTCCACTGCATTGCTAGCCAGTAAAAGGCCTTAAAGATGAAAGAATGATGACCCCGGTGAAAGAATGTGGGCCCTTCTTAAATGGGAGATTTACGGTAAAATAAAACAGTACACCTCTCTGAACAGTGTCTGGAAGGCTGTGGTCGTCAACAGAAACTGACAGGCTCTATGAATGGAAGGCTAATGACTGTTATTGAAAAGAAGGGTGCCTATATTGGTAACTGATTTCTTTTTTGAAATGTCAGAAATTGTTATTTGTCATTTTTGAGTTGTTTGTTTATTATTCTCACTTTAACAGATGAAAAAAAAAAAGTGAGATGGGAAAGGTTTAATTTTTCATTTAGTTGTATAATAATTCTGCACTAATTCACACTAATAGTTGCCCTATAATTGTGCTCCTACAGATATCCTCCTAAGAAAGCCAAAACCTCACTTTTACTTTCTTAAATATTCAGGTTTGAGGTTTATTAACATTTTGGATTGACCGAGAGTGCTGAAATGAATCCTCAAAAATACAACTTGACTAATAATTGTGCACACGGTGTAGAACTATATACAGTCATCTAGTAGAAAAGTGAAGGTATCTCTTGCTTGCAGCTGCCTTACACTAAAAAAATCAACAACGCATGTGATCCTCCATCTCTGCAAGCAAAAAAGTAATGTCCTAGCTAGTGGATTAGCATGGACTGCCAGAGAATCATCAGACAGTTCTGAGCTTTCTTATGGGAAGTCATGCTTTTCAGACTGGGTTGGCAGCACCATATTTTATATCTTTATTTGTAAAATATACAACATTATTTCCTAGCCTTGTATACATTAAAAATTGAACAAATAATATTTTAGTTTCCCTTAAGTGTACATACTATTTAAATCGAAGGTGAGTAAGAAAGTGGAAGACATACTAAAACTTGTGTACGCAGATTTTAATGCAACTGTGCATAGTAACCAATCAGCTTTTAACTTCAGCCTATTCAGTTAAGCTTTGACAATAAAACCTAGAAGCTGATTTGTTACTTTGCACAGCTGCACGAAATTCTGTGTGCTCCAGTTTTAGTAAATCTCCCCCAAAGCGCCTTATACAGGCAAATATGACTACCTCCATGTACCTATGTATACAACACAGTATATAGAGACAACACATTTAAGGCCCCATAAACACTGGGGACGAATGCCTGGAATGCAGACTGCTAGCAGTATATTAGTAATGCTTGGTTCACCATCCAGCCACAGGAGCTATCAGCCCCATAGAGTTTTACAGGCTCCTGCAGTGGATGATGCACCTGTGTATTTTGCCCACATCTAAATACCAGAGTCTCATGTACCAGGGCTAAACTACCAGTGTGCAGGGGGCCTTAGGATAAATTACATAAGGCGAGGTCCTTTTACATAAGGTTATTTTTAAAGTAGAGGAGATACATATACAGATACAAAATGCCTGACATAAGTGTAAACAGAATTACATGAAACTGCATGAAAAGACTTAAGTCCTTTGATAATAGTCACATACATACCAGGTTCCTAGGTTTTGCTCCTAAAGTATTTTGGGTACTTTAGGTTTATAGGTAAAAACTAGGTATTTTGCTTTCTTGAATATTTACATCATTGGATCACATGAAGAATTGTTCCGTATCCTTTACTGGATTTCTCAGCTGGCTCCATATGTAATCCATATTAATCCTGGGTAAAATTTGGGTTCATCACAGTGGTAGTAGCACTTTGGTAGAGTGGGTTTTGTGCCTGCCATCAGAAAAAAATGGTTGAGTAAAATCATAACTGCAACAAATGAAGCAGGAAATTTGCAAATAATAGGCTTGTATTACATGAGGTTTAAAATGTTTTTGTACATATCATAGTGATTGTTGGGTATTTGCACACAGACCTTTCATTAAGTAAAAATCAGAAAAAGGGTCCTATTACAGGTATACGTTTTCATATGCATTTCTATAGTATGTTGAGATTCTGATTCATAACATGCTTATCTTAATCATACAGTACAGAACATAGAAATTAATTCTTAGACCATGGGGTATACGCTGCTACCTTCAGGCGATGCTGGCAAAATCCTTTGTATTGATATTACCTGCCCCCTCCGCGAGGATCCACTTTTTACTAGTGTCCTTGGGTGATGGACCTCTTCTCCTGTAGCATATTTTTTTCTTATTTAACTATCAAGATGGGACCATTGATGTAGACAAGGTAAAACAGGCTTTTGCTGTACCTTTTCAAACGGGTTCCTGGCTATTCATGTGTTATTACTTGAAACTGTTGTACATACTACATTATATCTTTTTATCCTACACAGACACACTGCAGTGCTAAGCACACAAGTGGTTTTAAGAGCACAGGCCATAGGTTAATCTACATGTTTTTGTTTTTTTTACCTAGCTTTACATAACATTATAGCCATAGTTGTGTGAAGCCTATTGCATTACATGAATGCAAGCTGATCATTAGCTGTCTGATATTGCCTGATACCTCAGAGACACAGTCGTAGGAACTCAGTTGGTGACTGAGTTATCGCGATTTCCTCATACTAGACACACTGAAGCTACTCTGTCTGCATCCATTCCATGATTATTCTTACTCAGCAATGGAGGACTACAGGCGCTTGGGAGCAGGAGCACATAGGATAAATACCAAGTATTTTGATGTTGGCCCCAAAGAAACTCCAAGTTCCTCTTAGGTTGATACAGTGGGGAAAATAATTATTTGATCCTCTGCAGATTTTGAATGTTTGCCCACTTACAAAGAAATGAAGGGTACATCATTTTTATCATAAGTGTATTTTAAATGATAGAGACCGAATATTAATCAAAAATCCAGAAAAAACACATGATACAAATGTTATAAACTAAATTGCAGTTTAGTGAGTAAAATAAGTGTTTGATCCCGTATCAACCAACAACAATTCTCACTCCCGCAGACTGGCTACAATATGTGCTCATGTGGTACACAGATAAGTGCAGATTAGTGCTCCTAACAACAACTCGCTATGTGTATAAAAGATACCTGTCTACAGAATCTCTTTCTTCCATTCAAAGCTCAGCATCTTGGACAAGACCAAATAGCTGTCAAAGAACGTCAGAGGCAAGACTGTAGACCTGCACAAGGCTGGAATAGGCTACAAGACCATAAGCAAGAAGCTTGGTGAGAAGGCGACAACTGTTGGAGAGATTATTTGCAAATGGAGGAAATACAAAATAACCATCAATCGCCCTTGGTCTGGAGCTCCATGCAAGATTTTGCCTCGTGGGGTAAGGATGATTATGAGAAAAGTGAGGGATCGGCCCAGAACTACATGGGAGGAGCTTGTGAATCATCTCAAGGCAGTCGGTACCACAGTAACCAAACAAACCATTGGTAACACAATACGCCGCCATGGATTGAAATCCTGCAGCACCCTCAAAGTCCCCCTCCTCAAGAAGTCACATGTACAGGCCCAGGTGAAGTTTGCCAACGAACATCTAACTGATTCAGAGAAGGGTTGAAAGAAGGTGCTGTGGTCAGATGAGACCAAAATTGAGCTCTTTGGCATTAACTTGGCCTGCTGTTTTTGGAGGAAGAAAAATACTGACTATGACCCTAAGATCACCTTCCCTACGGTCAAGCATGAAGGAGGAAACATTATGCTTTGGGGCTGTTTCTCTTCTAAAGGTACAGGCCAACTTTGCCGCATTGAGGGGCCAATGAACAGGGCCATGTACAATAAAATCTTGGATGAGAACCTTCTTCCCTCAGCCAGAACACAGAAGATGGGTCTTCCAGCATGACAATGACTCAAAACATACCGCCAAGGCAACAAAGGAGTGGCTCAAGAAGAAGCACATTAGGGTCATGGAGGGGCCTAGCCAGTCTCCAGACCTTAGTCCTATATAAAATTTATGGAGGGAGATAAAAGTTTGATTTGCCAAGCGACAGCCAAGAAACTTTAAGAATTTAGAGAAGATCTGTATAGAATCAAAATCCCTCCTGAGATGTGTGCAAACCTAGTCACCAACTACAAGAAATATCTTACCGCTGTTGTGCTTGGAGATCAAGTACTTATTTTATTCACTGAACTGCAACTCAATTTAAAATGTGTTTTATGTTTTTTTTCTGGATTTTTGGTTGATATTCTGTCTCTATCATTTAAAATACACCTATGATAAAAATTATAGACCCTTCATTTATTTGTAAGTGGGCAAACTTACAAAATTATTTATTTGTAAGTGGGCAAACTTACAAAATCTGCATGGGATCAAATAATTATTTTCCCCACTGAAGTTGTTCTCTTGGTCTGGATCAAGACACAAGACATTCAAGCTCCCTCATAGACATGATGCAACATACTACCTGTTTGACTACAGCAGAATTCTCTATCACTATGTGTAATCTATTCCAACGGCCAGTACTGGGAAACACAGGTGCCAACAGCTGTAAATGTTTTTCTGCCGCCTCTTACCCAATTATATTCATGAGTTATAAACTGAATTGGCTTGTGCACCTACACTTGCAGAAGGCAACACGACGGGATTTGGACATCTTAACAGAGACTGCTGAAGATATTTCACCACTACAATTTTGTCCGGTTATTTTGTCAGCTTCTTGCCTCATGCTGGCTACAGTAGACTAGTATTTTGCAAATTAGTCTCTGGCTAGACACCCCTAGTTCTGCACAGCCTCCACATAGTCCAATAAATACTAAGAAGAAGGCTATTTCTAGAAAGTCTTTCTCAATTCTTGATCATAGGCTGATTCAATTTTTATATCTCAGAGAGGTCTCAGAGGTTATTCACTCCTTCTGGCATTTTTTGAATTATATCAATCAATCCTTTGGTTGTTCAAACCTACAAGTATAGAGTTCTCAGCATTTATTATATCATACACTCTACAAAAAACCTATCTTGTGAACTCTACGGACCCCCGAAGAAAATTCTCATATTAATATAACTGTATTTTAATCAGAAATATGAAAGTTGGAGTATATCCCTTTAAGAGAATTATTTATTAACACACATACCAATACTGCACACCATAGCATTTAGCAAATAAAAGCATTCTGGCTACTTGGGCATCTGGTGCATATACAGTGCCTTGAAAAGTATTCATACCCCTTGAAATTTTCCACATTTTGTCATGTTACAACCAAAAACGTAAATGGACTTTAGTGGGATTTTATATGGTAGACCAACACAACGTGGCACATAATTGTGAAGTGGAAAGAAAATGATAAATGTTTTTCCAGATTTTTTACAAATAAATATCTGAAAAGTGTGGCCTGCATTTGTATTCAGCCCCCTTTACTCTGATACCCCTAGCTAAAATCTAGTGGAATCAATTGCCTTTAGAAGTCACCTAATTAGTAAATGGCACACATGGGAGTAAGTCACATATGTGCAAGTCACAAGCAAGTCTTAACCTTCAAGTCACAAGCAAGTCCCAAGTTACTGTGGCGAAAAGCAAGCAAGTCAAGTCGAGTCCCTGCTAGAAGTCAAGCAAGTCAAATCAAGTCATTTATTTTGGTCAAGTCACAAATTAAGTCAAAATACTGATCTACCCCATTTCCACCTTTAAATGAGTTAAAAGTCAGTTTTCAGGAAAGGTTTTGTTTTATTTTCAACATTAACAAAACTGCTTAGTGCTTTTTTCTTGGCATATTAAAGAAACACTTTGAATGCCCAAACAGCAGACAAGGAGCAGAACACTCGGCAATTAAATGGCCAACAAGCCTGAAAAATGTAGTCCTTGCTGAGGGGGAAAATAACTAAGCTCAAAGTTTGAACTTGACACAATGCCAACATCTGGACACTTGAATGGTGATGAGAATAGCCACTTAAAATGCATGGCATTTGCAAAAAATTAAATTGGAAAGTACTTTCTCGCTCAGTTGTGAGCGATGGGGTCGCATTATCACCCCACCATGGCTGAACACACGTTCAACAGGTGCGCTTGATGCAGGGACTGGCATTACTCTTACCGCTACCCTGAACAGCTCCAATGGCATTTGGCAAATGCTGATTGTCTCAGAGGCGGTGGTGGGCGGAGTGTGTGGGTAATATTTTCGGGGGGGGGGGGGGGGTGGTGCCAAGTCATTGCAAGTCAAATAGCCCAAGTCAAAGTCAAGTCGCAAGTCATTAGTGACAAGTCAAAGTCAAGTCGAGTCATTTATTTAATTTTGTCAAGCAAGTCGCAAGTCCTCAAACAGGTGACTTAAGTCTGACTTAAGTCAAGTCATGTGACTGAAGTCCCCCACCTCTGGTAAATGGAGTCCACCTGTGTGTAATTTAATGGCAGTGTAAATACAGCTGTTCTGTGGAGCCCTCAGAGGTTTGTTAGAGAACCTTAGTGAACAAACAGCATCATGAAGGCCAAGGAACACACTAGATAGGTCAGGGATAAAGTTGTGGAGAAGTTCAAAGAAGGGTTAGGTTATAAAAAAATACCCCAAGCTTTAATCCATAATCCGAAAATGGAAAGAGTATGGCACAACTACAAATCTACTAAGACATGGTCGTTCACCTAAACTGACAGGCCAAGCAAGGAGAGCATTAATCAAAGAAGGAGCCAAGAGGTCCTTGGTAACTCTGGGGGAGCTGCAGAGATCGGCATCTCAGGTGGGAGAATCTGTCCACAGGACAACCATAAGTTGTGTACTCCACAAATCTGGCCTTTATGGAAGAGTGGCAAGAAGAAAGCCATTATTGAAAGAATACCATAAGAAGTCCCATTTGCAGTTTGCAAGAAGCCATGTAGGGGACACAGCAAACATGTGGAAGAAGAACGAAACTTCCAAAGACCAAAATTTAACTTTGTGGCCTAAAAGCAAAGCACTATGTATGGCGGAAAACTAACACTGCACATCACCCTGAACACACAATCCCCACTATTAAACATGGTGGTCATTTTCCTTCTACTTCACAATTATGTGTCACTTTGTGTTGGTCTATCACATAATACCCCAATAAAATACATTTACATTTTTGGTTGTAACATGACAAAATGTGGAAAATGTCAAGGGATATGAATACTTTTTCAAAGCACTGTAGCAAAAACACTCTTCCCAACTCATAATCAATATATAGGCTAAATCAATATACTATTAATAGATGTCCCTTGTCAATATTACAATGTATTGCAAAATTTCAGAGAAACTGTTGCCCTCACTAATTCACAGTTCATAAATACAAATATCTTTTTTCACGTGTACTGTTCAAAAAATGTCCCAGATCAGAGATTAAAAGAGAAGTGTGGGATTTGAAAAAAATAAATAATCATACTTGCCTATGTAGGTGAAGCATTGACCCTCTGCATCTGTCCCCCAACGCCTCTACACCGAGAACTGAGCGATCAAAGACCGCTCAAAGATTGCTCAGTTCTCAGAGGCAGCTGCCGGTCAGACATCTGGGCGGATCCCGAGCTTTGCCCATACTGCTTATTTAAGGGAGACAGTCAACTAATATTTCTTATAGTAGTTGCTCTAAATTACCACCAGAGGGCGTATCCTCAAAACATGGAATATTGCAAATAAAGAGGTTTTGCTACAATATCTTTACACACAGATTGTACACACCCACTGACCATGAATGAGTTAATTGCAAACTAGATTACAACCAAGGTGAGTATTTCTCAGATGTTTAAATATTATGAAAATAAATGTTCTGCATCATCGCGTAGAAGTTGTCCACATTTATAGCTCAAATATATATCTTCTCCCCTCAAGATTTTCCTTTTGGTATCAACACAAACGGGTTGTTTTGCTTCATTTTTTTTTCTTTGCTTAACTGAACAATCTGAAGTTAGAAGCTGATTGGCTGCCCCAGATTTAGCATTTTACAGCTTTACTAAATTAACCCCAAAATTTCCACATCTACAGCACATCCGTTGGTGAGCTATATTTAATGTGATGTGTTCCAGGAGGTTGTGGGGGGTGGCAAAGTTCCGAACTCTCGCCTTGCTCCTAGTGGGGGTGGATATCTGTCAGCAAAAGGGACCAGCCTCCGCCCCCCCACCCCCTAAAAATACCTTTCAAATATGTTAGAAGAGGGAGAACCAGATTAGTGGTACATATAATTTTAAACTAAAATCCACTTTAATCACACTCTGAACATTTATATCTCAGGGTGCCTTGGAGACCTTTTACTTTGAGTGTCAGGACCTGGATCATCTGTGGTTCCCAGTGCAGAAGGGTGATCCTGTGCCAATTGCTGCCTCCAGGCGTGCTGTTCCAGCCCTGCTTAGTCCAATGCCTGCTACGCCAGCCCAGTCTGATCTGGTGCTTGCTACCCAGCCTGCCTATGATGATCTGGTGCCCACTGCCCAGCTTGACTCTAATGGTCCTGTGCCCACTGCCCAGCCTGCCTCTGGTACTAGGGTTAAGCTTTTGCCAGCTGTTGGATCTGATTCCTTTGGGTCTCCATATATGTTGTATGTCTTGCATGGCTTACCTGTCTGGTCCTAGATTCCTACAACTGCCTTACCTACAATTTACCTTTTGCATGGGGTCAGGACTGTCATTTATTGCTACCTGCCACACCATCTCATAGAAACTGGCATCTATTTCCTAGGTGGTTATTTTGACTTTTTTTTCCCCAGGGTTTTTCCTTCATGAAACAAGTCCCTCTTTTTCTACATGAGCTCATTCTCCCAGAGATGTCAGTGTCTTTGGATTTTTTAAAGCATATGTCTTTTCTCACAGGTTGCATCGAATACTCTGTTACCATTTTCAAAATTTTTTTTGGCAGGTTGGCATTTGAGCCTCTGCGGATGCATGTTTTGGCTACAAGGTGCTTCTGCTGTCAACTGTCAGGTTTGGGTCCATTAACCTACCTAGCTCCCCCCCCCCCCAAATTATTTCTTGGAGATATCCCATAGTGTCCTGTACTGCATATTTAGGATATTTTGAGGTACATGTGAATTTCATTTCTTGGAGTATAGGAAATGGGTCCCTCCCCTCCTTTCTCTTTGATCTCCTTATTGCTTGCTAAAAAATTGGAGGCTCACGAGTGGCCAGGGTTATTTGAATACTCAGGGGGGCAGTCTCAGCAACTCTTTTGCCAGTGTCCAATCACCTGAAGGTAGCAGCCTATAACCCATAGCCTAAGAATCAATTCCTGTGTCCTACACTGTACTCCAAGATATGGAATGTACAAGTATGTCAAAATTCCTACTTTTTCCAAGGGGGGGGACTGCTTATGCAACTCTATCTATGGAAGAACATTTAAAATGTATCCTGCATTTTACATTCAGTACTATTCGTAACTCAGGAGGGTGTACTTTCTGAAAACAGCAGGGTTTTTATAAAAAGATACATATATGTTTTGATGAAAACTTGATGTAAAATTGAGAACATCCTCAATCCTTCTTTTATAGAGTGTTTGCACTGTAATGGAAATTTGTAAGTTCTGTATATAATTGTATTGTATTTTGTATGTATTGCACTCTGCCCTCACTGTGCACACGGCACTAATAATGTTTTCAGTAAATGTTTACATTCTTTTGAGTCCTGATTAGAATAAGCCTGCCTATGTAACGCCCCTTGTTACGATAAACCTACAATTGTAATATTAATGTGATACCTACGTAATCATGTGCATAAAAACCTTCAATTGCGTCATAATAAAGCAGAACAGTAATTTGGAAAGATGCTGAGCGTATCTTTTGTGTCTGTTCCCTACTGCAGTAGTTATTATTAATTTGGAACCACTAATCAATATGAGGATAGGAGTTGCCTATCATCAATTTAACGGAGTCAGCATGGCGAGCTTTGCCTTAGGAGGGGATTCCAGGTGACCCTGAGTATCCGAAACGAGGAGCTTGAGACGATCCGGGAATTTCTGATAATCAGCCGGCTGAGGTAAGCCTTTTGCTTACATTTGAGTTATCAGACTTCCTTGATCGGTAAGGCATTTTCGGGACAAAGGGTACCTATTTTACTCCCCTTAATCGAACTGTATTGATTGGTGGTTATATGTTATGTTGTCCCTGTCTATTGTCCATCGGAGTGTTATAAATAAGAAAGGGAAGAATAGTACTGTTCACAGGTATATGTAGTACATCTGCTAGATAAAGTAGTTTAGAGGCAAGAGGGTATAGGCACACGTAGAGAAGACTGGCCAGTCATTATGGGCATTGAATTAAGTAAGGGAATGAAGGGTAAGAGACCCTCAAAAATGCCCAGCGCAAGAGGAGCGCTACATATGAACCAAAGGTGCGGTTCCGCCTATACTGAGCCCCTAGATTAATGGTTAGAGTGGACAGGGATCCACAATGGGTAACTGGGTTACCAAAGTCCACAGGGACTAAGAATCGTGCAGAGTAAATAGCTAAAGAAACAGTTATCTATGTGAGCAGGATGGATCAAGGGTGACATTAGAACTAGACAGAAAGGGACATTTTCATGTTAAGTTGTGGGATGAATTTGGGATCAGGCACTACAACTAGTAAAAGTCAGAAACAGAGAAATGAGAGGTAAAACAGAATACTTTATATGTTGTCAGAGAGGGAAGATGGGACGAGCACTGTGGCTCCCCATCTGATCATAGAATCATAGAAGCTAGATATAAAAGTTATTTAAACAAAATAAGGAAAGCAGAATTTAGGCAGGGAAATATTAAAGAGTTAAAAGAAAGTGAGAGAATGATATGCATGTGTTGTGTACAAATGGGAAAAATGTAAGCGATTTTAGAGAGATATTGGTGTGTGTGCGAATGCTGGGACCTTTAGTTCTATTGCTTGTGTGTGTCATGTACGCAGATGTGACCCCCTCCTTTGTGCTCTCATGAAAGAAATGTGGCTGGGATGAGAGGTTAGTGATAAGCTGGAAGGACATCATGCCAATTCCAGTTTTTTAGACAAAACATTTATAACAAAATGTGCCGGGTTAACGAATCTAATGGTAAACAATGTGATCACAATTATTTTGAATCTGTTTTCCAAACATGGTAAAATGAAGGTTACATTTAACCGTGTATTACACAAATTGAATATCCTTTGATAGTGGAAACAGTGCATTTAAAAAAGGGAAATTAAGTAAAATTAAGTAGTAATGAGTATTAATTTCTAATATGAGTTTAACAATTTTAACAATAATATAGATATATTGAAACTGGTTTAGACAACCTTTGGTTGGAAATGAAGTCCAGGCTATTGGGGAAATTTGTAATGAATGAGATTAGTTTAGATTAAGATAACAATTTTGTAATTTTACATTTATACAATAAGCCCTTATTGAGAGAAAAAAAAGATTAAGATGAGGTTGTTATTTTGAATAAAGCTGCCATAATATTTAACAAAGCCAAGATGGATGGAATACATAAGAAGTTTTTCTAAAAAAATGATATTGTAAGGTTTTTGATAATAACTTGATGTGCGGTCCATGATGTAAGAGTAATAATAAATAAAATTTAAATATAACAGACCCATCACATCAAGTCCACACACCCTGTTAGGATAGATGCCGCCTGCAGCCAGTTGTTTTATAGTTTTTGATGCTTTCTGGTCCATCATACAGATTGGTCCTTTTGTTTTTATTTATTTTTATTTTTGAAATCCAAAGCAGAATGTGTGGATTGTGAAATGATGTGCCCCTTTTTCTTGTAAAGTACAGTGGTATAAGCAGAAGAATAGTTTTGGATTTATGGACATCTCTGCATGACCGCAGGGTATTGTTATCATTTATTATAATATTGCCAGGAAAAAGTTGTCTTTTGAAACATGAAACTGGAGTTCTTACACAAATAGTGTGATAGAAAACAAGACATTGTAATATATTTATGCAAGCTGGACCCAGTAATGAAGGGTTCACCCCGATATATCAGAGCTGCAGTTTTTATGCAAAGGTGCTATTAGACACAGTTAGATATTGTTTTGGTCAATGGTCCGACATTCTGTGCAGCAAATTTACAGCTAACTAAATATTTGTCTAATGAAAGGTTTAAAATATGAGTTTGTTTATGTACAAATCTAACAATGAAAAATGCGTACATTTATTCAAAAGAAAGGAAAAGACGCATGTGTTAAATTGATGACATAGGAATCAGCTGCTGTGAGCCCAGTGCAGGACACACTCCCTGAAGACCCAGATATTACATTTTTTGTAGATTTGAGTATGCAGTTTATCACCCAGAAGGATACTCTGTATTCAAAGTCATTGGATCCTTTTTCCCCAGCTCAAGAAGCAGAGCTCCATGTTTTAGCAAAGCCTGTGAGCTATAAAAAGAGTGTATATTTATATAGATAGTCGAGATATAGAGAGCTTTTGGTTCCATTTGAAGGGCCAGAAGTTTGTTTTTACTTCGGCAGGTAAACCAATAAAGCATGCCAAGTTAATTTGATTGGCTGTTTTCAGCCTTCCAGCTTCTTGCTGAGGTAGCCATATTAACTTTCACACATGGAAGCAGACCAGGTGACTCTAAGGATGCTGCATTTACAGCCCCGGACACTTGATGGGTCTGTGCAACTCACAGATTCCACCCTAGTTCTGGCCCAGTATAGCTGGGATTAATAATTCAACTTTAAGGACCCCAGAACGAGAAGAACAAGTGGTCCACAGGGGGCAACTTATTATGAAACAGGACTTTGGAAAAGGTGATCATTTATGTCTGTCAGCCACTCTTTTCCCTTCAGCTTGACACATGGACCGTGTCATCAGTCACAAGCAGTTATGGCTGCCTTAGTAAATGAGCGTGGGATAGAGCCAGGGTTCACCACAGTTGTTTTTATAACACACCACTTCTTGTTTTACCTGTTACCAAAGGTGTTACCAAAAGCTGAACATCCCTCCCAGAGATTACAAAAAAGATATATCCAGATGCCCAAGTCAGGATCTTACGAGTATACATTTTGTCTGTATGGACATGTTTCTTGGATGTCCAGTGGCAAATGCTACTGCAAAGGCCACAGTAAAAAGTGTTATCAGAAGTAGTTTGTAAATATAGAGTGCAGAAAGTACAGAGAGTAACAAAAGAAATCATTTTTTATAGGAGAATCCTTACTAGAAGTTTTGAGGTTTTATTTTTACACCCCTTACTGTCTACAATGTAGCGGACAAAGTAGAGTAAGAAACTAGAAAACTTTTGCCTGAATGTTTTCTTATATTTTATGAAGCCCCTAAGGGGGATATTGGACTCTCTCCCTATGAGATTTTGTTTGGGAGTGTGTTACTCACTTGCTTATATTTTGTCTCAGCAGCTGAAGTCCTTCATTCGGATCTCACGGAGAATGCTGATGATCTTTTAAGGTTTTTTACAAACTCATTTATGTGTTTTCTCCCTAATTCCAGATCCTAAAAGTTTGGAAGGATCTAAAACTAAAGCCAGGTGACTTGTGGATTGTTAAGAGACATTTATATATAAGGAAATGTTTGGAGACTCAATACAGCATCTATTTCATGTACAGTTTTTGCAAAACTTGAAGGAAAAGTCACCTGTATCCACACCAGACACTGCAAAAATGACTTAATTAAAGAAATCTCTGTGTTTGATTTGTTTCCCTCTTGTGATCACAGTCTAGGGTACTTTTTTATTCAATTACTTCAATTGTAAGGGATATATATATTTGAAAAATAGTTTAGCCATGTTGAAGTCATATCTTGTCTTTTGTACGTCTTCCATTTTATGTAGAATTGTCTGTGTTTACATATGCTGATAAGTCAGCATGCCAACAATTAAGCTAGAAGGCCATTCTGGCCACAGGAGTGTACAGCCAGTACTCTGTAAATATGTCTTATCATTCATTTGTTCTTCACAATGAAAAGTCATTTTTACAGAGTACTGGCTGTACACTCCTGTGGCCAGAATGGCCTTCTAGCTTAATTGTTGGCATGCTGACTTATCAGCATATGTAAACACAGACAATTCTACATAAAATGGAAGACGTACAAAAGACAAGATATGACTTCAACATGGCTAAACTATTTTTCAAATATATATATCCCTTACAATTGAAGTAATTGAATCAAAAAGTACCCTAGACTGTGATCACAAGAGGGAAACAAATCAAACACAGAGATTTCTTTAATTAAGTCATTTTTGCAGTGTCTGGTGTGGATACAGGTGACTTTTCCTTCAAGTTTTGCAAAAACTGTACATGAAATAGATGCTGTATTGAGTCTCCAAACATTTCCTTATATATAAATGTCTCTTAACAATCCACAAGTCACCTGGCTTTAGTTTTAGATCCTTCCAAACTTTTAGGATCTGGAATTAGGGAGAAAACACATAAATGAGTTTGTAAAAAACCTTAAAAGATCATCAGCATTCTCCGTGAGATCCGAATGGAGGACTTCAGCTGCTGAGACAAAATATAAGCAAGTGAGTAACACACTCCCAAACAAAATCTCATAGGGAGAGAGTCCAATATCCCCCTTAGGGGCTTCATAAAATATAAGAAAACATTCAGGCAAAAGTTTTCTAGTTTCTTACTCTACTTTGTCCGCTACATTGTAGACAGTAAGGGGTGTAAAAATAAAACCTCAAAACTTCTAGTAAGGATTCTCCTATAAAAAATGATTTCTTTTGTTACTCTCTGTACTTTCTGCACTCTATATTTACAAACTACTTCTGATAACACTTTTTACTGTGGCCTTTGCAGTAGCATTTGCCACTGGACATCCAAGAAAGCACTTATAATTATTTATTCTCTTTCCAATTATTAATCTTTTTGCATTTTTGCTGGTCATTGCATACATGAAAAAAATGCCTCCTACTAAAGCTAGCCTTGTACATAGATTTTTTTTTATTCAGCCTGTGGATTGAACAAAAAATCTATGAGATTCCTTCGTCCACACTAAACAGGATGGACAAATCTATCACTGCAGCTATTGTGTTCTGACAGCTGGTACTGCCTGCATCTGATTGGATGTAGGTGTTGTTTGGCCGCTAATGTTACGCCCAGCTCTTTCAATTTTTTATTTAAACAAAGGACGTTGGGTGGGAGGATGCCAACAGGGCCACTCATGGAGTGAAATTCACTCTGTCTATGGCTAGCTTAACTTACCAGCTGGAACAGAAGGGCCAAATGCATTTTGAAAACAAGAAGCAACCACAAAGGAAAGATAATGGGAGCATTCATGTAGATCAGTCTTTCTCAACCAGGGTTCCGCCAGAAGTTGCTAGGGTTCCTTGAGCAATGAGTAATTTCTGCCACTCAGGTAAGTTACCAGTAACACCAATGTACATAAGAGTGAGTGAGCAGCAGAGCAAGGGATTCCACTCTGAAACATATGGCATTGGGTTGCCATATTGAGGGTAATGTGCTCACTTTCATGTACTATTTATATTAAAGTGGCTTTATTGTATGTTGCTCTAATTCGTGGAATTAAGGCATGTTAAACTAGATTGTATTGAATGCATATTTTCATATATTGTGTGCTAGTCCTGTGTTTTTCTTATTAGAAATTTTGCAACTAGATATAATTTCAAAAGTTTTATAAAAAAATAAAATAAAAATGACCTAACACCCAGAAACTCAGTCCACCAGTAAAGCAAATACAACCCCAATTCCAAAAAAGTTGGGGCGCTGTGTAAAATCTACATAAAAACAGAATGCAATGATTTGAAAAATGTCATAAACCCATATTTTATTCACAATAGAAAATAGAAAACATATCAAAATGTTTAAACTGAGAAAATGTACAAAAATAAGCTGATTTTAAAAATTGATGGCAGCAACACCTCTCAGAAAAGCTGGGACAGGGCCATGTTTATCACGGTGTAGCATCCCCTCTGCTTTTAACAACTCCCTTTAATTGCTTGCGGACCGCCTCATGAACATTTACTGCTGCAGGGCTCTGGATCACGTATCTGTTATGTAATCAGTGCTTCTGGGTAAGGTGTGTGCCCGCCACCCCAGCTGTGCTATAATTTGTTACAGCACAAGCCAATCAGTGGGTCCCGGCCAAAGATTAAAGTGATTGTAAACCCATTACAACCACTTTAACTTACAGGTAAGCCTAGATTAAGGCTTACCTGTAGGTGCAAGAAATATCTCCCAAACCTAAAAGTTTGGGAGATATTTGCAGGAATAGCGGAACCAATGTCTACGGCGCATGCGCCGTAGACATTGAGCGCAGATGCACTGAGCGTGCTGTTTCTAATGGCGATTAGTGGCGGCACCAGCGTGCATGCGCAGGAGTGCCGTCATCGCGGCTCCGACCAGTCACAGCGCCGGAGCCGCGATACCCGGAAGTCACTCCGGGATAGATGGCGGCGTCGGAGGAGGCGAATGAGGGCCGATGCTGGGGCTTCGATCTCAGGTAAGTAATTCATAATGAGCTAGTATGCTATGCATACTAGCTCATTATGCCTTTGCCTTGCAGGGTGTATTATTTATTTATTTTTTTTAAGAGGCTTTACTTCCTCTTTAATCGCCAGGACCCACTGATCGGCTCATTCATTTACGGAAGAGAGCTCTGTGTTGTAAAGCAGGGAAAAAAACAACAAGATCGCTTAGTAAAAGCAGCACATATTACACACATTAAACATTGTTAGGCATACAGTTAACCCCTTGATTGTCCCTAGATGTTAACCCCTTCCCAGCCAGTGTCATTAGTACAGTGACAGTGTGCAGTATTAGCACTGATAATTGTATTAGTGTCACTATTGATGTCAGTGTCAGTGTACCCCTCAGCTAGCATCAGCTAGTGTCAGATTGCTATAAGTTGCTGATTACCACCATTACTAGTATAAAAAAAAATTCCAGTATATATACCATAGTTTGTAGATGCTATAACTTTCACGTAAACCAAATAACATACTCTTTTTTTTTTTTACCAAAGACTTTTTTTATTAGATATATTTTATATCTGAAAGTAAAGACTATTGGGGTTTTTTTCAGAATTTTGGTCTTTTTTGTTTATATAATAAGAAAAAAAAAAAAAAAAAAAAAAGAAAGCTCTATTTGTGTGAAAAAAATTATATAAATCTCATTTACATACACTGTTGCATGACCGCGCAATTGTCAGTTAAATTAGCACAGTGCCAAATAGCAAAAATGGTCTGTTCATGAAGGGGTAAAACCTTCCAGAGGGCACGTGGTTAAACATCTGGGAAATGAGGAGACCAGTTTCTGAAGTATTTGGAGAGGAATGTTGTCCCAATCTTGCCCAATATAAGATTCTAACTGCTCAACAGTAGGGATAGGCTCGATATTCGAGTCTAACTTAAGTTCGACTCGAACATCACCTGTTCGTTTGTAGAACAAACAAACATATGGGGCGCTCCAGGCAAGTTTGCCCACCGCGGAGTGCCCCATAATGCACTGCGAGATGGCAGTGCATTGACGGCTGCTTATTGGCCAAAGCAGGCACCTGACCTGCTTGGGAGTATATGCTGCTCTAAAACCTGGATATATCTTTCAGCATCGATGGTGCCTTTCCAGATGTGCAAGCTGCCCATTCCTTAAGCACTAAAGCACTCCAATACCATCAGAGATGCAGGCTTTTGAACTGAGCGCTTTATAACAAGCTGAAAGGTCCCTCTCCTCTTTAGTTAGGCAGACGTGGCATCCATTGTTGCCAAAAGGAATGTCAAATTTCAATTTGTCTGACCACGGAACAGTTTTTCGCTTTGCAGTAGACCAATGAGCTTTGGCCCAGAGAAGGCACCGATGTTTTTGGATAATGTTCAGATATTGCTTCTTCTTTGCATGATAGAGCTTTACCTTGCATTTTTGGATGGCACAACAAACTGTGTTTACAGACTGATTTTTGGAAGTATTCCTGAGTCCATGCAGTGATGTGCATCACAGAATAATGCCTGTTTTTAATGCAGTGCCATCTGAGGGCCAGAAGATCATGGGCATCCGATATTGCATTTCGGCCTTGTCCCTTGTGCTCAGAGATTTTTTTTTTAAAGTCTTTGTAATTTTACGTTAAGGAACATTATTCTGACATTTTAGACGCCGCTTTTCACAGGTTAGTGAACCTCTGTCCATCTTTACTTCTCAGACACTCTGACTCCAGAATGCTCTTTTTATACTCAAACATGTTACTGATCCGTTCCCAACTTTTTTGAGTTGTGTTGCTGCCATCAATTTCAAAATTAACTTTTTTTTTTTCCTTAAATGGTACCTTTTCTCAGTTTAAACATTTGATATGTTTCTATTTTCCAACTTTTTTGGAATTGGGGTTGTAGATTGCTGTCAAAATTGTCAGGGAGAGAGTGAGCACATTACACTCAAAATGGCAACCCCATGCCAGGCAAAGAGGTACAATGTCTCAATACAAACATTTAAGGGTGAAACCCCATTCTCTGCTGCTTACTCACACTAATGTACTATGTATATTATACTGGCTTTATTTATTGTATGCTTCTATACTAGAATGCATTAAATGCACATTTTCATTTATTACGTGCTAGTACTATGCTTATTTTATTGGTTATTACATTTAGGGATTTTTAGGATTGTATCCATATTTAGGATTGTAGACCCTGATTTTGCTAATATCTCTTAAGGTGTGCTAGGATTTATTCATCTGTTAGTTGTTAAGTTTCTAACCTCGTTCCATTGCTCAGTACTCCGTGCTTTCAGGAACCGGTTGTATTCCTTCCGGTCATACATCTCCACGATGATTCGATACAAAACAATTAGGAGGAGGCCAAAGAATGCAATTCCCAAAACCAGTCCCAGTATTAGACTTTTTGTCTGATCTTTAATCTCTGTAACAAGACAAAAATGATTTTCATTGTAATGCTGATATATGGGCCTTTGATACTTTGTGATAAAAACTATATTCTTACAATTATGTATTACATATGCCAATGACCACAATACTTCTTGTATATTACATTCTATCAGAAGAGCATATTTGCACTGGGTAAAAAAATATAAGTACAGGGCAGAAATATATAGAGTTTGCTTTAGTGAGATTTACTGTGATATTTAACCAACTCCCCACTGATGTATAAACTCGTCAATAGTATGTAAGCAAGAGTAAAACTAAAATCCCAGTTTAGCTTCTGACTGCATGCTGGCACTGAAGTCATAAAGCTTGATGCCAAGATACCTATGCTATACTGCCCTAGCATTCTGTTGTACTTTGATGGTACCACCCATTTCAGGAACAATGTGTAATCCAAAAAATATTGCGCTATTTTAAAAAAGAATGTAAAAAGTAATAATGATAAAGCAGCTACATACGAATATGACTAAAATTCATGACAAGAATGCAGGTGAAAATGTAGCGCTAGTGCAAAACCATGTAGGGCATCAAAACAAACCAACAAAATGTATATACAAATATACAAAATGTGATCTCTAAGCAAACAAGTCCCAATAAGTGATAAACCACAAAAGAGTCTATGCAGAGGTCACTGGAAAAGAGGCGTGGCATGTGAACCACAATGGACGGGGGGTGAACTTCAAGTTGAAAACATCTTCATAAGAACAATCAGAAAATACCGGGTATGTTTGTCTGACAGCAGGTATCACTGAAGAGAAATAATTAATGGGTACTCTTACCGGAACCAGTGGATCTGTGTGTCAGCGACATCAGATCAAACAGGCATAGACAGAAACGACTTGCGATGTCCTGGAATGGTCCGAAATAGGCTGGAACAGGTATGGACAGGAACAGCTTGTGGTATCCTTGGATGGTCTGCAAGAAGGTTGGGACAGGTACAGATGTCATCGAGAGCCAACTCTTCATGAATGGAATCCCCACAGGGGAATCAGCCCTTGGGCCAATGATGATCGGATGGATGGGATGGGCATATTCGTGATGAAAGAATAAAAAGAAAAAATGCTCCAGATAGTGCAGGTCAAAAAAAACGGATATTTATTTTCATAAAACCAGCATGTAACAAGATAAAATTGTGATCACAGTAAAAAAGCAATGTAGAGAGCCATACAGCAAATCCCTACGCGTTTCGTCCTACTAGGACTTCTAAAGGGCCATGCCAGGTAGGACTTCTACATGCTGGGTTTATGAAAATAAATATCCGTTTTTTTTTACCTGCACCATCTGGAGCATTTTTTCTTTTTATTCTTTCATCACGAATATGCCCATTCCATCCATCCATCCGGTCATCATTGGCCCAAGGGCTGATTCCCCTGTGGGGATTCCATTCATGAAGAGTTGACTCTTGATGACATCTGTACCTGTCCCAGCCTTCTTGCGGACCATCCCAGAATACCACAATCTGTTCCTGTCCATACCTGTTTCAGCCTCTTTCGGACCATTCCAGGACATCGCAAGTCGTTTCTGTCTATGCCTGTTTGATCTGGTGTCGCTGACACACAGATCCACTGGTTCCATAAGAGTACCCATTCATTATTTCTCTTCGGTGATACCTGCTGTCAGACAAACATACCCGGTGTTTTCTGATTGTTCTTATGAAGATGTTTTCAACTTGAAGTTCACCCCCCGTCCATTGTGGTTCACATGCCACCCCTCTTTTCCAGTGACCTCTGCATAGACTCTTTTGTGGTTTATCACTTATTGGGACTTGTTTGCTTAAAGATCACATTTTGTATATGTGTATATACATTTTTTGGTTTGTTTTGATGCTCTACACGGTTTTGCACTAGCGCTACATTTTCACCTGCATTTCAGGAACAAGCTGGCCAATATGCAGTGTAAGGACAGCACAAACTGAGATGTATGGTTTGCATAGATTTTGGCTACTGCTTTGTTGTACTGTGTTTGGACAGTTACAACAAGATTTCACCCCTGTTTCTTTGCCATTGCCAATTTGAGTAAGTGTTATTTTGGCTTCAGGCTTTTGAAAATTAGATTCAATTTTAAATATACACTTTTCGTTATCACCTTCTCTTTTCTTCACAAGAATATGTATGCGTCCGGCCTCATCGGTATGGGTCACAGCAAACGTGATGTCTTTCCCTGAACACCAGTCCTTGGTTTCCTTCCTTCCAGATGCTGAGTCTTCTTCAAAGGTGATAATAACATGAGAACAGGAGACGGTGCAGTTATCTATCATTGGTCCAGAATTGAATGCCTTGCATTCTGCGCAGTCTCTACAAGAAGAAATCCACATGTGATGAACATATTTGCTAAACATAAAACCAGTAAAAGATATATTGTATATAGCATGAAATATATTGTTATTTCCAATCTTTATTTTATTACATTTTTACAGTACAAAAGTAGAAAATGCAAAAGTGCAATAGTGAAGTAAGGGAGCACCATAGTAACAAACATTATAAGCTGTGGAAACCACGCATTAGTGCTACAATCTAATAAAATGTACAAACAGAAGTATTTTCCCTGAGTTTTGCCAAACACAATATTCAAAAAGAATTAGCAGGGCGGGGGTTCCCCTCTTGGTAGTCCTCCCAGTGCCCTCATTCCTGTGGGCAGGTATGCAATGTGATTATCCAAAATAATCGTCTACTGTGAAGTATATTATAAAGACCACTGTGATTCCCATTTCTCACACTGATGAGAAGATCTCTAAGCTATAAGGAGGTCACAGCACAATGGATGCCTGCATAGCTTATCTGTTGCATACATACTCTGCAGCAAGGTGACAGAAGTTTGCTGCTGCAGAAAACCACACACAGAGTGCCTAACCAACACAGGAAATTAGTTGTTTCATACAACCATTAAACAAACAAAGTTTAATCTTTGCGCAAGCAACACATTTGGTCTCTCAGGTAACTGAAATCTGATAGATCAGACAGTCTCTCTTGATATTATTGGTGGAACAAACAAACACCAGGCACCACATACACTATATCACCAAAAGTATTGGGACGCCTGCCTTTACACGCACTTGAACTTTAATGGCATCCCAGTCTTGGTCCGTAGGGTTCAATATTGAGTTGCCCCACCCTTTGCCGCTATAACAGCTTCAACTCTTCTGGAAAGGCTGTCCACAAGGTTTAGGAGTGTGTCTATAGGAATGTTTGACTATTCTTCCAGATGTGCATTTGTGAGGTCAGGCACTGATGTGGACGAGAAGGCTTGGCTCGCAGTCTCCACTCTATTTCATTCCAAAGGTGTTCTATTGGGTTGAGGTGCAGGCCAGTCAAGTTCCTTCACCCCAAACTCACTCATCCATGTCTTTATGGACCTTGCTTTGTGCACAGGAAGGGGCCATCTCCAAACTGTTCCCACAATGTTAGGAGCATGAAATTGTCCAATATGTCTTGGTATGCTAACGTCTTAAGAGTTCCCTTCACTGAAACTAAGGGGCCAAGCCCAATCCCTGAAAAGCAACCCCACAACATAATCCCCCTCCACCAAATGATTTGGACCAGTGCATAAAGCAAGATCCATAAAGACATGGATGAGCGAGTTTGGGGTGGAGAAACATGACTGGCCTGCACAAAGTCCTGACCCTAAAAACACAATAGAACACCTTTGGGATGAATTAGAGCGGAGACTGCGAGCCAGGCCTTCTCGTCCACATCAGTGCCTGACCTCACACATGCACTTCTGGAAGAATGGTCAAGCATTCCCATAGACACACTCCTAAACCTTGTGGACAGCCTTTCCAGAAGAGTTATAGCTGCAAAGGGTGGGCCAACTCAGTTTTGAACCCTACAGACTAGGACTGGGATGCCATTAAAGTTCATGTGCGTGTAAAGGCAGGTGTCCCAATACTTTGGTAATATAGTGTATAAACTCATGGATCGCTAAAGCTGAACTTTAATCCTCTTATATTTTGCCTTCCCTTGTAACTCTTTTCTCCCTTTATAAACATGCTAATGAAATTTTTTTAATGAAAGATCCCTATTTTTCTAACATACCTTCTTTAAGCCCATTGTTCACTAGGCCTCTGTACTACTGCAAAGCAGGCAAATCATGGCTGGTGGGAGGGGCCAGCAGGCTACTATACATAGCTTTCTGTAAACATCACAGCACCCTGCCTCGGTACTCCTCTCAAGAGCAGTGGACTGAATCCTAAAGGCAGTTATGCAAATGTCACAATGTCTTTATTGGTGGATGACAGTCTGGAGGAGTTAGCATTTTTAGGCAGGCTGCATTTGCATGAAGACTGCCGTAGGTAATGCACACATGGGACTCTGAGCCTTCATGCTTGAAAAAGTGAAATCACTGAACAAAAGGGACGACCTGGGGCTGTTAAGGAATGAATAGATGATGCTGGACATCTCCCAGGAAGTAAATGAGACAGGCTCTGTCCGATTATCTACAGCTTCTAAAGCCTAGTACACATGGGCCGAATGCTGGGCAACATTGGACAGTTCAATAAAAACTGGCCGACAGTTGACCCGTGTGTATGGCAGCCGGTCCGACAGAAGCTGGCCGCTTGACTGGCTTCTGTCGGATGAGCATGCTGGAAAACCAGCAGCTAACTGGCACCTGATTAGTGCTCTCAGCCAAACTGTTTTACTTTGCTTAAGATGTTAAATGCAATTAAGTCATCAGGCTGTAGACATTTCTAACATACTGACCTTGGAGGAAATAATGGCTGCTTTGGAACTGTCTTCTTGCCCCCCCCCCCCTTTTTTTTCTTCCATAAGCCATACATTTTAGAGCTTGTGTGGATTAAGTATGCATGTTAATACCAAGAAAGCTCTTCTGGCAGTCACTTTCCATCTTTCTTCTTGGATGATGGATCTCCAGATGGTTTTAATTGATCGCTGAATTGTGGATTGGCAGCCCATATAGTTTGCATTACTAGTTTACCTTCACCATAATCTTACCTGTATATCTGGCATGGGGTCTTACACTGAAAGCATTCACTACACTTGTCACTGGATTGGTATCCACTTTCACAGACACATTTGTTACATATACAGGTTCCATGACCACTGCATATCTTTCCATCTGGTGTCTCACATTCTTTGGTCTCCAAACTGCATTCGCAGGCATTGCCCATGTAATTTGAGTTGCATGTGCAGTTTCCACAGTTGCAGACCCCTCTGGAAAGACCTGAACATGAAATTAAAAATAATAATAGTTATTGATTTCCATATCTATTAATGTTTGTAATTAGGCTGAATTCATTCTGTTGGCTTGCATTAACAAGCTCTAAAAAGCGTATTTTACCACGCTACTGCAATGCATGGCTCTATATATCTTGCTAATGCACTTATGTCTTGATTGAATTACTCATTTTCACTAACTTTTTTTTTAAAGTCTGTATCTGGATTTTAAAATACCTCCACAAAGCTGGCCATCATGTCTTTCACAGCTGGTATCATCACACTCGCAAAACTTTCCCCGGAAATTTTTGTCACATGTGCACTGTCCGCATTCACACCTTCCATGCCCATTACAGGGCAGCAGTGAGCCAGGCATAATGCAGTCTTCCTCTGATTCATACTTGTTTTTTGGACATTCACAATGCTTTCCTCTATACCCTTCGATGCAGCTGCAAAAAAACATAGCATTTAATTATGGAACTGCAGCAACACAAAAATGGCTGTAATAGTGGAATATTTTCTATGTATTTCATATTTTGCACACTTTGAATGATATCATTCTCATATGATACTGAACATGAGCATAGCAGTTCAATACTTTTTCCCAGCTGATTGTATTGATGATGTGAAGTTTACAATCTCAGTAAAATTCATGCTGAGAGATCCACTACTTCTCCATGGGTAACCTATTCCTATTGAGTTTGGCTGAGTTTACAGCATAAATTAATGTGTGAATGAATAAATATCATGTCAGTTAGAATTTAGTAAATGGTCATGCATCTAAGGAGAGTGAGAATTCCTAATTACCTGCAAACTCCACAGGTATAGTTCCCAAATCCCTGATTGCAGTGGTTGGATAAAATCTCTTCGTCATTACAGTTACAGTCACATACTGGCTCAACGTCCACACTCAGCTCCTCGCTGAATCCAAGCACCCTTAGATGGAAGCTCTGTCTTCCATCCTGGCAGATCTTCTCATCTATCCATAATGTCACATCAAAACGTACCTGCAAGGAAATACACGGTATCATGCCTTATAGAATATGTCTTTAGATTATATGTTCCTACACACAGGAAAAGGTCAGTCTACCCAGAGGTGATAATGTTATAGATTTTAGTGGGCTGTACCAAACACCAGTACTATAGATCTTTGGAGGAGTACGATTGCTGCCATTTTCCCAGATACAAGCAGATATCACTAGGGATGAGCCAAACACCTCCCGATTCGGTTCGCACCAGAACTTGCAAACAGACAAAAAATTTTGCGACCACCGTTAAAGTCTATGGGACACGAACGTGAAACATTAAAAGTGCCCATTTTAAAGGCTTATAAGCAAGTTATTGTCATAAAAAGTGTTTGGGCACCCGGGTTCTGCCCCAGGAGACATGTATCAATGCAAAAAAAAGTTTTTAAAACAACCATTTTTTCAGGAGCTGGGCTCCTAAAAAAGGGCTCCCCTTAACCACTTCTATACACTATATTATATATTGTACACTGCACTATATACCCTGCACTGTATTATATATACTACACTGACTGCACTATATACTCTGAACTGCAGTATATATACTTATACGGACTGCACTATATACTCTGAACTGCAGTATATATACTATACGGACTGCACTATATACTCTGAACTGCAGTATATATACTATACGGATTGCACTATATACTCTGCTGAAAAATTGGGCCTTAGGTGTTGGTGGTGGCAGAACACAGTAACCCCTCACAGTTACTCCTGTTGGGCGCAGGAACGGGCCCTGCTGTTAAATATAATTTCAAAAATTGTAATTACATGCCCCTGTTAAACACGGGCAGAAAAATTGTGCCTTGGGTGGTGGTGGTGCCCTAAACCAAAAATATTGTTGGAAGCTAGCATCATCATGATTGAGGAGGAATAGGATAGGCAGCATAGGCAATCTTCAAGGGATCCCACATCCTTAGCAAATTCAATCAGCTAAATCAGCATCAGGTGCTTGATAGCTGCTGATCCAGGACTGATTAATTTTTTATAAATGTGAGCCTATCAACGAAGTCTGTGCACAGGCGCACTCTTTGATCCATTACAAACCCTCCAGCCAGGGCCGGATTAACATAGGGGCTAGTGGAGCTGCAGCTCCAGGCCCCTCCCTCAATATAGGCCCATGCCAGTGGCTTATCAATATCTGTGTGCCTTCCTGAAGGAAGAGGAGCCCTCTGTGCACTGCACACATGGAGGAGACAAGAGTTAGTCACTGCAGCCAAGTCCTGTCTCTGCCAATGCCTGACTCCTATCACAGGATCTTTTACACTCACACAGATCCCCAGTGTCTGGGGGAGGGGCGCTGATTTTGTCCTAACCAGCAGGAGCCCGGGAGGAAGGACATCTCCCATGCTGTTAAGATAAGGTTAGTAAATTTGTTAGGGCGGTGTTGTGTAATTATTGTGCTAGGGGACAGACTGCCTGCTTCCCCCCATGTAATGTGCTCTCTTGTGCCCAGTGCCCACCATATCATGTGCTGTGCATTGCAGTGCCCACTATGTAATGTGCAGTGCCCACTATGTCGTGCTGTGCCTTGCAGTGCCCCCCATGTAATGTGCTGTGCCCACTATGTCATGTGCTGTACATTGCAGTGCCCACCATGTCATGTGCGGTGCCCACCATGTCATGTGCATTGCAGTGCCCCCATGTAATGTGCTGTGCCCATCATGTCATGTCATGTGCATTGCAGTGCCCCCATGTAATGTGCTGTGCCCACCATGTCATGTCATGTGCATTGCAGTGCCCCCATGTAATGTGCTGTGCCCACCATGTCATGTGCTGTACATTGCAGTGCTCACTATGTAATGTGCTGTGCCGACCATGTCATGTGCTGTGCATTACATTGCCCTTCATGCGATGTGAAGTGCCCCCTATGTCGTGCTATGCCATGCAGTGCCCACCATGTAATGTGCAGTGCCCACCATGTCATGTGATGTGCCATCCAATGCCCACCATGTCATGTGCAATGCCCACCATGTCATGGGCAGTGCCATTCAGTGCCCGCCATGTAATGTGCAGTGCCCACCATGTCATGTGCTGTGCCTTGCAATGCCCGCTATGTAATTTGCAGTGTCCACCATGTCATGTGCTGTGCCATGCAGTGATCCCACCATGTAATGTGCAGTGCCCACCATGTAATGCGCTGTGCCATGCAGTGCCTACCATGTCATGTGCAGTTCCCACCATGTCATGTGCTGTGCTGTGCCCACCCTGCCATGTGTTGTGCCCAGCATGTAGTGTGTTGTGCCCACTGTGTAATGTGCTGTGCTGTTCAGCACTGCCCACCATGTCATGTGCAGTTCCTAACATGTAATGTGCAGTTGCATTGCCCACCATGAAATGTGCTATGCCATGCAGTGCCCACCATGTAATGTGTTGTGCCCACCATGTAATGTGCTGTGCCATGCAGTGCCCACCATGTAATGCGCTGTGCCCACCATGTCATGTGCTGTGCCATGCAGTGCCCACCATGTAATGCGCTGTACCCACCATGTAATGTGCTGTGCCATGCAGTGCCCACCATGTCATGTGCAGTGCCCACCATGTAAATTGCTGTGTTGTGCCCACCATGTCATGTGCTGTGTTGTGCCCACCATGTCATGTGCTGCACCATGCAGTGCCTACCATCTAATGTGCTGTACTCACCATGTAATGTACTGTACATTGTCCACCATGGCATGTGCCGTGCAGTACCCACAATGAAATGTGCTGTGTCATGCAGTGCCCACCAGTGTGCCCAATGGAATGTGGTGTGCAGGGCTCACCATGTCATGTGCGGTGTCCACCATTTAATGTGCTGTGCTCACAATGTAATGTGCTGTGCTGTGTCGTGCAGTGCCCACCATGTCACGTGGTGTCATGCAGTGCCCACCTTGTCATGTGCTGTGCAGTACCCACCATATAATATGCTGTGCCCACCATATAATATGCTGTGCAGTGCCCACTTGTAATGTGCAGTGCCCACCATGTAATGTGCTCAGCTGTGCCTGCCATGTCATGTGCTGTGCCCATCATATAAGGTCCTGTGCCCACCGTGTGCATGTGCTGTCTTGTGCCCACCATGCAATGTGCTGTGTTGTGCAGTACCAACCATGTCATGTGCTGTGCCCACCATATAATGAACTGTGCCTACCTTGTAATGTGCTGTATTGGGCAGTGCCAACCGTGTAATGTGCTGTGCCCACCGTGTAATTTACTGTGCTTTGCCCACCATTAAATGTGCTGTATCCATGTATCCACCATGTAATGTACTGTGCTATTCCCCCCCCGTGTTATGTACTATGCTGTGCCCCCCACAGACTCACCCCCTCACTCCCACCCCCCCTCTCTTTCACCCCCTCACCCCCTTTCTCTCTCATCCCCTCTCTTTCACCCTGTTCTCTCTCTCACCCCCTTCTCCCCCTACCACCCTCTCTCTCTTTCACCCTCTCTCTATTCCCCTTTTTCTCACCCCCTCTCTCTCGTCCCCTCTCTCTCACCCCCTCTCTCTCGTCCCCTCTCTCTCGTCCCCTCTCTCTCGTCCCCTCTCTCTCGTCCCCTCTCTCTCACCCCCTCTCTCTCGTCCCCTTTCTCTTGTACCCTCTCTCTCGTCCCCTCTCTCTCACCCCCTCTCTCTCTCACCCCCTCTCTCTCTCGTCCCCTCTCTCTCTCATCCCCTCTCTCTCGTCCCCTCTCTCTCATCCCCTCTCTCTCATCCCCTCTCTCTCACCCCCTTTCTCTCTCTTTCCCCCTCCCTCTCATCCCCCTCTCTTTCAACCCCCCATCTCGCTATCACCCCCCCCCTCTCTCTCAACCACTCTCTCACAACCCTCTCTCTCTTTAATTTAAATTTAACAAAAAATTGTTTGCGTTTTCATTTTATTTATTTCCATAAAAAGGCCCACCATAATCCTTAGCACCAGGCCCGTGTTGCTCTTAATCTGGCCCTGCCTCCAGCAGCACTGAATGTGCATTCAGAAAGCAGGAATGCAGAACAGGAGAGTAGTTCAATTGCATATTGAGCAAGTTCTGGCCAGTGGTCCAACCTCAAGACCCAGTAACCCAGTGGATGCTATGTTGAAAAGGTCACCAAGTCTGCTCTTGCCCCTAGATATTCCTGCACCATATAATGCAGACGCTGGCCATGGTTGCTGGAACCTATCAGACCTTGGTGCTGAGGACTGAAAAATTGTTTAAAGGCATTGGTCAGCCGGCCAACTTCTCCACCGCTCTTCCACTGACCAAACGAAGCCTCAGAAACACATTGTCCAGCACCAGGAGATTGGGAACTCCTCAGTGCATGATGGTGGGGCTACGGAAGGAGTAACTGTGGACAAGGAGCCAGGGGAATAGGCCGCTTTGACAGCTGCATTGGAAGGCAAACTTCTATGAGCCTGGGTGACAGATGATGAGGACAGCTTTGTTATCCACTCCACCAACTCTTCTACATGTTGTGGCTCAATAACACGGCCAGCAGCAGAAAAAAAGGACAAGCACGCCCCACAGTCACCTGTAGAGGGTGCACCATGTCCACGACCACCACTGTTACTGTAGACACAGAGGCTGCTTGCCCTCTTTTAGTGGCCTGTGAGCGTCTGCCTCTCCTTAATGGCCTTCCGGACATGATGGGGATTTTTTCTTTTCACAGCACACTACACTGTATTATATACTGTGTAAACCGCCTGCACTGTATTAGAAACTGTACACACTGTATAATAAACTGTGTACATCACTTGAAGTGTATTCGAAACTGTACACACTGTATTATATACTGTGTACACCGCCTGTAGTGTATTAGAAACTGTACACCACTGAATGTACTATATGTAAATATATATATATATATATATATATATATATATATATATATATATATATACACACTAGACTGTATATATATATATATATATATATCAAATACACTGCCTGCGCTGCCTGCTTATAGAGTATACACTGAATCTAGTTTTAGTTTTATCTAATTTAGTCTAGGCTAAATGTAGAGTATACTAGACTGACTGTATATATATATATATATATATATATATATATATATATATATATATATATATTTAAAATCACATACACATACACATAAACTAACTAACCTGCCTGCCTAATCTAGCTTAATCTATCTCCGTCCAGAGTCACACACTATACACGGCCTCTATGTAAGCAACCTTATATAGTGTGGGGCATGGACTTAGTTCTCCTGAGCCATGATTGGCCAAAGGCACCCTGCTTTGGCCAATTATGGCTCTCTCTGCAGAGAGCGCTGTGATTGGCCAAAGCATGCAGGTCAGATGCATGCTTTGGCCAATCATCAGACACTAATGAACTGCGATCTCGCCCCATATTGTTCGCTGTTCGGCGAACGGACGAACACCCGATGTTGGAGTTGAACTTACGTTCGACTCAAACATCGAGCTCATCTCTACCTATCACTTCCTAATGCAAGGAGTCTAATTTTTAAAGCTTGATTAATCAAGTAAGACACCATGGCATGGAGGAGGTGGGAACCAGGCTTCATTGCAGAGATGTGAAAAAATACCACACTTGGAGATCTGGCCCACCAATATTCACCCATAAGTTAAAAAATCTGTTCTGCTTGACATTTTAAATATTGAACAGTCCACAATTTTCCCTCCCACTTCCATCCAGATTGCTATTGCTATTATCAGTCTTCCTGGCAGTGTATTAGATATGCTTAGGGTTTTTTTTACTTATAATATATAAGTTTTATATAAGTAAGTATAATATATAATATAAGTTTTTATACTTAGCATAACCCCCACATACTGGAATAAAATATTCAAGCTGCATAAAGTTATCATTGTTCCATCAAAAATCACTTACCATTTGGTTACTTTTGACACCAGAGCACTGCCCTCTTGGTTGTCCCTCACTAACAAGGTCATGGCAGTGAGAATCATAGGAGATGTGAATTCCTTTTGGTAAATTTACATGTTCTAGATTTACTGTGGAGGATAAACTCTGGAAAATGTCAAAAAATAAGAATTAAGGTAAAAAAAAAAGTGCAGCAAATAATTAGTTATCATACTGAATTTATAAAAGCTAAGGTCGGATTGGTCACTGGTGCTAAGCATTTGAACAAATTACTGAGAATGGTCTTAAAGCGTAACCTTTGATACAGATATAATTATTTAGAACGTTAAGAGAGGAGGTTTGTAAACTAATCACAATATCCGCTGTATGAAAAATGGCCACTGGTGTATGAACAAGGGAGATGTTGGGCGTCTTTTGTCACTATGGCAGATTGTCAGTGCAAAGTAGAGCAGATAACATCACAATGGGTTAGGAAAACCCACCACATCTTCTCCCTATTCTTACAAGCGGCATTTTTCAGATCGGAAAAAGCTGTGGTGTAGCACAGGAAGACAATTCTACTTAATCCAAAAATACATTACTACAAATGATTAGTAACTGTATGTTTTTTTATGCTGTTTGGAGATCAGCTTTAACAAATTACAAACTGCTTACATTGTAGGCTTTGGATATTAAATTAACCACATTGCTGGAATCCTCGGTCAGTTCTCCAACTGCAGATTTAGGGATCAAATCACTCAGCTCCTACAAAGATATAATAAATAAAAAAGGAGAAAATAACCCTCCTATGTACCATGATGATATCTTCTTACTAAGACCACAAAGCTATTATCTCAGAATCCAACTCTCTTTGGGATCCTCCACATCTGCTTTTTAGCCCCTTTGTGTCCCTGCAAACTTCTGTATACATAGGAATTTGTGATTAAGTCAATAGAATCATTATTGAGTTATAGGGAGGAGAGGTCCTAAAACAACAATTTGTGCTGATGATTTTTTTTTGTGGCAAGGTGTTGGACTTTCTTACTTACTTAAGGTTTCTTTTAGACAGCTGTGCCACGGTTTGATCGCCCCCCGCCCGGCCACAGCTTTTTTAACTTGGGGTTTAGAGTTGGACCGGCGGCACCACCTGTCAGACTCTCCCAAAGACACCACAACCACCAGCCAAACGCTTGGCTTGTAGTTGCAGGACAGTGCCCACTGTAAAATTGACATTCAGCAATTTAAAGTACAAAAACAAAAAGTGCAAGTGTTCGGGAGGCAGCAACAGCTCCTCCTGAATGCCTGTCAGCCGCTGCTATACCACCCTACACTTTTCAGAAGGCGGTAAGCAGTACTACTAATGTGGATAAAGCCCTTACACTTCTGTTCTACTACCACTAAGCTCTATTTTTAATGATCTGGTTATTCAAAGAATAGTAAAGGCTAAGTCCACAGTATTAATGTAAAACGTGTATTTACCTGATAGGTTGAAAGGACAGTGCTGGTAACTGCAAATATAGGCTGGATGTTGGCAGCTGTGAGTATCTGGGAAAGATGTCCCACAGATGGATAATCCTGAAAAAGAAACATATATTTAGACATTTAAAAAAAAATAGAAAACGAGTATACACCATCAAGACTTACATACTCTTGTCCCCACTTGAGAGATAGCTAACTTTCAGGCAGAGCATAATAAAATGTAGATTTAAATACAGAGCCACATTAAAACAAACCCTGCACCAAAACTATGGCAAATAAATAAATGCAGGCATCTAAGAGGGACATACTGTAAGTTGCGCAGCTTTGCTAGGGCAGAGGAGCCCCAGTATCCCAAGAGGATACTGATAGAGAAATTGTGACCTGCTCCAGAAACTTAACCACTTCAATACCAGGCACGTTTACCCCCTTCCTACCCAGGCCAATTTTCAGCTTTCAGCGCTGTCACACTTTGAATGACAATTGTGCGGTCATGCAACACTGTACCCAAACTTAGCTTTTATAATTTTGTTCATACAACTAGAGATTTCTTTTGGTGGTATATAATCACCACTGGGTTTTTATTTATTGCTAAATAAACGGAAAAAAAAGACTGAAAATGTTGAAAAAAAACAAGTTTTTCTTTGTTTCTGTTTACAATTTTGCAAAGCAATAATCTTTCTTCATAAATTTAGGCCAAAATGTATTTTGCTACATTTCTTTGGTGAAAATAACCCAAATCAGTGTATATTATTTAGTCTGTAGGAAAGTTATAGAGTCCACAAACTATGGTAGATATCTGAAAATTGATTAATCCCGATGTACTGACAGCCTCATTTCTTGAGGCCCAAAAATGTCAGGACAGTACAAATGACCCCTTTTAGGAATGCAGACAGTCCAAGGTATTTAGTAGGAGGTATAGCGGATTTTCTGAAGTTGTATTTTTATATATATATATATATATATATATATATATATATATATATATATATATAAATTTACACATTATGTTTGCTTATAGCAAAGAATTTCATTGCTATAAGCAAGCATTTTACAGAAATTGATTCATTCAGTTTGTTTTGTTGTGATTAGCAGTGACTGGCCACAGCTGATCACAAAGCACAGATGGGCTGTACCATGTGATCACTGTGACCAATCACAGCTAGCAACGTAATTGTACACAATGGATGGCTTGAAAGGAAGCCATCTTTTGTTTACAACTGTCATGTGACCTGCTGTGATTGGTTACAGTGGTCACGTGGTACCGGCAGCAGGCCAGTGCAATGATTAGTCGGCTGTGTCCGGTGGAAAAAAATAGCAAATGAAAATAAAAATAATAAAGCATATACAATTGCTACACAAGTCATATTGTGACCTTTCCTTTTCAATCTGCAGCTATTGTAATTTTCTGTAAGACTCTATGCAATATTGCAACCTGTAGGGGTTCTATACACTGTTGGTGTACAGATGCCCCAGGAAATGTAATTTATTGCTTGTGCGAGTGACTCCCTAATTTTCCCCAAAAAGTCTACATTAAGATACAAATCAGATTTTAGACATCTTCCACTCCCTAAGGGTTAACTACTTCTAAAGGGTTGCAGACCCTGCAACGTTTCTCATCAGATCACTGAGAGTGCACCAGCTGAATATAATGAACCCTATCAGTATCCAAAGGACATAGAGAAGCAAACAACTTATTCAACTTTGGGGCTCCCATGGCTCAAAAAACTGCTGTAAGGTATTTACAGGCACCTGTGAAAGCCTGGGCATTATTTATGGTGACAGTTTGGGTAATGTGGCTACAAGGAAAATAAATGTTTAAATGTAGTAAATATTCAGGGCTGGTACACAAGCTACAATTTCTTTTCCACAACTAACAAAATGCTTCACCAAATACAGTATCTGTTCTTTTGCAAGCACTTCTTAGCTGCTGCACATTACATACTTACAAGTTACATTATTAATCCAGTGCAATTCAATACAAGGGAGGGGTAGTGAAGGGTGGCTGCGCAGAACTGTATCTGGCTCATACAGGTTTAGTAGCCTAGAAGGTTTGCCTTACATCTGTCAATTGACAGTCTTCTGATCACACAATATTTCTGGCTGTGCTAGGAAAAAGCAGTACATAAAGTGAATGCTTTGCTGTGCTCATGTATAGGATTATACTCACATACATATTGCTTTGGTAATATTCCCCATTTTCATTTAGATGGCAGCGGCCATCTGTTGGCATGTATATGCCAGCTAATTTTCCATCTCCAGCCATATGAAAGACATCATCTGAGGCATATACTAAGAGACGTGTAACATTCCTCCAACCAACGTGGTCCTGTGATACAGATATAGATGGTGGAGAGTATCATTGAGTAAGTTATTACAATTTATAATAAGTGGGTAAGAAACATAAATTATTACTCCTGTTGTTGAGGGGGAAGAGAGAACAAAGGAAAAAAGAGAAAAGAAAGAAAAGGGGGGAGAATCTTCAACATTCTTCTCTCCCCCATTCCCCTCAAACCCTACAGATATCTTGGTAGTTACTGCCCATTTGGGCCAATTTGCCCTCTTTATTCCTGGCTTGGACAGGCCTGATGATCAGATATGGATATATGGAAAGAACCCGCACTCTGGAATCCATCCAAATTCTTTATTCGATAATCACCAAGTACAGAGTAACTGCTAAAATGTTTTGGCGAAGTACCTTGTTCACAATGCTCTGTACTTGGTGATTATCAAATAAAGAATTTGGATGGATTCCAGAGTGTGGGTTCTTTCCATATATCCATATTCCGAGTTTGTGACGAG
This sequence comes from Aquarana catesbeiana, assembly GCF_042186555.1. Lineage (NCBI taxonomy): Eukaryota > Metazoa > Chordata > Amphibia > Anura > Ranidae > Aquarana > Aquarana catesbeiana. Next base: position 143,328,980 of record NC_133325.1, read on the forward strand.
TGGGAGGTAGTCTGAACCTGGCACCTGGAGAGAAGGTACCAGTAACCAACACGCATATTTGGAGGTTTTCACAGTTAGAGCGGTGCTACCTTGTGTGATGATCAGATATGAACTCCTATAGCTAATTTACCATGTCTGGAATGTTTATATAAGATTTGAGCCAAGGCGTAAGGTATGAACACTGTGGTTGTAATTGGTTCAGAGTGAGTTCCTGAACCTGTGCTATATATCGTTATGCTCCTTATTTTAATACCTTGTATCTTGTTGAACTGTACCATATACTACATATTTTATTGATTTAAAGTTTGTTGCTATGCCTGTCTTATCCTACAGATTTCCTTTTCTTACTTTAAATACCAATAAAAATTTTGTGAAGGAAAAGAGGGAGAGGGAGGCAGAGGTATGTGTACAGGCTTAGAGAGTGCAATTACATAATTCTCACTTTTGGTGCAATTGCAAGTGACCAGAACTGTAGATTACTGGACGATTGTACCAGATGTGGATAAAGGAACCAATATCTGGGCATGAGACAAAGACTTTCCGTGCTTAACCCTGGTGAATCTGTCAGTGCTGCGGCTAAGGCTCCCGTGTGCCTTTCAATTAAACTGTATGTAAGAGCTGGCACTTGTCCTTGAGCTGTACAATCCACTTTATTAACAGCAGTTTAAAACCACAGACATCACAGTTCTGACGCGTTTCAGCCAGAAACAGGTTAGCACTGTGATAACTATGGTTTTACCCTACTGTTAATAAAGTGGGCTGTACAGCTCAAGGATGAGTGCCAACATTTTCATACAATATTTGAGCAGCCTCTAAAACAGTTAGGGAAATTACCTGGAAGAGCTCAAGCTATATGGGCAGGAACTTTGTACCACTGCATTATGATTTTTTTAATTAGTTTCTGTAGCAGTTACATTATTTAAACTCTTAAGCTGACCATATATGATTTTTTTTTTGATCAGCCACAGGGCTGATTAAAAAAAAAAAGAACAAATTCCCCCATCCACACAGGCAAGGTGAATAGAGGAATCCTCCCCGCTGTGTTATTGTATCCTGACAGGAAGGACTGCACCAGCACTGCAGCCACTGATCAAATTAAAATTTTCCAATATTCCAGTTAATCTAACGATCAACTTTTGTCAAGCAAAAACACACATCTATGGCCAGCTTTAGACAAGGCTAACCAGATATTTTCCCACTTGTCAGTCAAGAGGGATTTACTGAAATGTTACTCCTAATTGGTGAGGTAATAACACGTTGTGGAGAATGTAGAGAACTTTATTAAATCTACTGAGAAGTGGCAAAGTCCTTCAGCTGTAGATTTCGGAAAATGTAATTTCGGAAAATGTATAGGGATTTCCAACAAAAAGCAAAAGAATACAGGGCGTAAATCAAAGCAATATGTCCAATTGAACTTATTCCAATATGGTTAGGTCACTTAGCCTATATATCATATAAAAAAATGTATTCCCCTAGCGCAGAGAGACAAGTAGACTCAATAAGTGACAAAGAGTATGGACTGCTGAATAATCAAAAATAATAATATTTATTTTAAATACACATAGTAAAAATCACCTAAGGGATTTCCAACTTCTTTTGGGAACCTACATGTAGGCAGGTGCCTACAAAAGGGCTGTTATATATTTACTTTTTGCTGAGAACTGTAAAAACTATATTATGTATGGCTTTGTAAGTACAGTGTGTGGCTGCCCCTGGGACTTAAAGACATAATAAGTCTTCTCTTCCTGCTTAGTCATGCTGGTCTAAAGTGTTCATGTATTCCTGCTTGGGAGCATATAAATACAGATCAGCATTTTGAAAGGGACTGTCAGTCTGTATGTGTAAGGATGTAGGGACTCTCATTCTACAGGACACCTTCAAGACAAGCCCAGTCAGGGCTACAGAGTATGGACTGAGCCACTCATTGATCCTTTGCTTATGGACTCTAATATCTTCAGGTGTGATGCCAGATTTTAGGGTAGGGGCACCAGGGGCAGCACAGCCATGCCTATAATGCAAAACTGTTAGGACAAGTTCATGTTTTGGAGAGACTATGTACCTATTGTGGATGTAATGAAGATTTCCTTAAGTAAATTCTCAATTTTTTGGAGAATCACTGCCTGGTTTGAATCCTAGGGACCTGCCTTGAGAGTTACGGAAGAAAGACGGAGAGAGGCCTTGAGGATTCAAAGCACAGAAGTTGGCTTCCTGAAGTCTATATAAGTGGAAAGCAGAGAAGAGACAAGTGAATGACAACTAGATCACAGGAAACATGGCGAGTTATGGCAGGTGAAGTCCTGATATACGCTCACTGCTTGGGAATTCTTTACTCAGTCGGAGTGTCATAACAAAAAGAACTAACAGAAAGAACAGAGATGATATCTGTAAGGGACGAGAGTATTGTTCATCAATGGAGAGTGCAGCCTTAACACCACTTTACGTTTTTAAGCAAATGCCTCTGTCACACTCTAGGGGCAGGAGCGTACACTTTCCCATGTCCCCACCTGAACTTGCTCGCATACATGTATGATAAATATCCATACCTGGAATTCTTTTTTAACCACTTAAGGACCGTAAGGATTTGCCCCCTAAATGACCAGGCCATTTTTTGCGATGCGGCACTACGTCGCATTAACTGACAATTGTGCGATCGTGTGACGCTGTACCCAAACAGAATTTATGTCCTTTTTTTCCCCCACAAATAGAGCTTTCTTTTGGTAGGATTTGATCACCTCTGCGTTTTTTTTTTTTTTGTTTTTTTTTGCGCTATATGCAATTTTGAAGAAAAAAACAATATTTTTTACTTTTTGCTATATTATATATACCCCAAAAAGTAAAAAAAACTAATTTCTTTATTCGTTTAGGCTAATATATATTCTTCTTCTATTCTTACATATTTTTGGCAAAAAAAATCACAATAAGCGTATATTGACTGGTTTGCGAAGTTATAGGGTCTACAAAATAGGGGAAAGATTTATGGCGTTTTTATTATTATTATTTTTTTTTTTTACTAGTAATGGTGATGATCAGTGATTTTTAGCGGGACTGCGACATTACGGCGGACAGATCGGACACCTTTGACACTTTTTGGGGACCATTGACATTTATAAAGTGATCAGAGCTAAAAATAGCCACTGATTACTGTATAAATGTCACTGGCAGGGACATTAACACTAAGGGGCGATCAAGGGTTTAAGTGTTCCCTAGGAAGGTGATTCTAACTGTGGGGGCATTGTAGTGACTGGGGGAGGAGACAGATCGCTGTTCCTAATCACTAGGAACAGACAATCTGTCTATCCTCCCCTGACAGAACGGGAATCTTTCTGTTTACATTGACAGATCCCCGTCCTGTCTCTCTCAGGAACGATCGCGGGTGGCCAGCGGCCACACGCATCGGCTCTGGTGCCGCGGTGGTCTTAAAGCTGCCGATGTACCATGACGCTGATTCGCCCAGGAGAGCCAACCTGCCGCAGTATAACTGCGGCGGCTGGTCTTTAAGTGGTTAACATTTATTTGGAACCTCTATGGTTGTCTATTTTTTAGACACCTACTGTGCACACAGCAGCCTGAAACATAGCATCAAGCCCTCCTTCCGGTGAGTCCAGGTTTCCGGAGATGTTTTCTGCACTGACACGCTCTTGAAACAAAGTGAAGTTTGAAGTTAAGGGCAGAACGTTACGATAGCTGAAGGGTGGCTGGCAGTGTTCCGTCCGTGTTGGGCATGGGTTCCTCAGCTGGGATTGTACTGTATTCACATATGGTAACACTGTCTTATCCACAAATGAGCCAAAGCCTATAGCAATCAAATGAAATATAAGATAATCAAAAAAAATCAAAAACTGTGGTTGACAATCAAGTTAATCTTCACTGCTCTCTGCTATTATCTAATAAGTTATAGACTAGAAAACAGCAGTTATGCAGCATTCACATTTTTTGTAACTTGTTAGATATTAATTAGTTATTTTTTTTAATTGTACTGTTTATAGTAAAAAGAATAATCAACTTTAAAACTATGAGATTAAACATATGCATATGAGATTATACAAAATCTGCTTCATGTAACATGCAGAATTATTCGATAAAGGCACGAGAATGCGTATCATTCTTGTACTTTACTGTTTTATTTAGTATTAGTCATATTCCATTTTTTTATTAGCCTAACAATATAACAGTAAATTTTGCAAAATGTAATCTTCTAATGTATTAGTTCACAGCACAGAAATAATTCTTGAACCACATTTATAACAAAAGAACCAATATTTGTTGATTTTTAAATTGATCACAGATCTCTGTATAGTAGACAGTAGACTATATCTTCAAAAGCTGCAGCTTCACTGCTCTTCCAGTCACTGCAAATGTGGGAATATCTGGTCCACCCACCACGTGCTGTGGTTTCTCCTGCTGGCTGGTATGTCACTACAGGACAATCGAACTGGCAGAATGAACCACAGCAGGCTACATAGTTACATAGTAGGTGAGGTTGAAAAAAGACACAAGTCCATCAAGTCCAACCTATGTGTGTGTGATTATGTGTCAGCATTACATTACATATCCCTGTATGTTGCGGTCATTCAGGTGATTATCTAATAGTTTCTTGAAGCTATCAATGCTCCCCGCTGAGACCACCGCCTGTGGAAGGGAATTCCACATCCTTGCCGCTCTTACAGTAAAGAACCCTCTACGTAGTTTAAGGTTAAACCTCTTTTCTTCTAATTGTAATGAGTGGCCACGAGTCTTATTAAACTCTCTTCTGCGAAAAAGTGTTATCCCTATTGTGGGGTCACCAGTACAGTATTTGTAAATTTAAATCATATCTCCTCTCAAGTGTCTCTTCTAGGGTTGTCCCGATACCGATACTAGTATCGGTATCGGCACCGATACCGAGAATTTGCCCAAGTACTTGTACTCGGGCAAATGCTCCCGATGCTTCCCCCAATACCTTGACAGTCAGCTGTGATCAGCGCGTGGGGGAGTTACAAGATTCTCCCCCAGCGGCTTTCAGCTGCTTTAGTGACATACAGCGGTGATCGCTCACAGCTGACTGTCACTGCATCCTCCTCCATGCCCCCTCCTTTCCTCTGTCCCCCTCCGCTGTCCCCCTCCTTTCCTCTGTGTCTCTCCGCTGTCCCCTCCGTTCCTCTCTCCTTCCCTGTGTCTCTCCGCTGTCCCCTCCGTTCCTCTCTCCTTCTCTGTCCCCCTCAGCTGTCCCTCCCGTTCTGCTGTGCCTCTCCTCTGTCCCGTTCCCCTCTCCTTCTCTGTCCCCCTCCGTTCTCCCCCTCCGTTCCTCCGTCCTCCTCCTCCTTCCTTTGTGAATGGACAGAGTCTGCTGACTCTGTCCATTCACATAACTGAAACATTGTAACCTCCTGTGATTACGATGTGTCAGTTTATGAATGGAGAGGAGCCGATGTCTTCTCTCCATTCATTCTCAGTGCAGCTGAGGCTGCAGAGAAAGGGACTGGGGAATCTCTATCCTCCGTCTCTTTCTCTGTCTCAAGGGGGAGATATCAGAGGTCTGTTAAGACCCCTGATATCTCACCAAAGCCCCCCAACAGGGCTGATTAAAAAAAAAACAAAACAAAAAAAAAAACACATATTGCAATAAAGAATAAAAAAAAATTATTGTAAAAAATAAAAATTGTAAATAAAAAAAAAAAACACACACACATATACAACGTTCACCCCCCCCCCCCCTCAAAAAAAAAAAAAAAAAAAAAAAAAAACACTGTCACGTGACATTAAAAAAAAAAGTATCGGTAATCGGTATCAGCGAGTACTTGAAAAAAAGTATCGGTACTTGTACTCGGTCCTAAAAAAGTGGTATCGGGACAACCCTAGTCTCTTCTCCAGAGAGAATAAGTTCAGTGCTCGCAACCTTTCCTCATAACTAAGATCCTCCAGACCCTTTATTAGCTTTGTTGCCCTTCTTTGTACTCACTCCATTTTCAGTACATCCTTCCTGAGGACTGGTGCCCAGAACTGGACAGCATATTCCAGGTGCGGCCGGACCAGAGTCTTGTAGAGCGGGAGAATTATCGTTTTATCTCTGGAGTTGATCCCCCTTTTAATGCATGCCAATATTCTGTTTGCTTTATTAGCAGCAGCTTGGCATTGCATGCCATTGCTGAGCCTATCATCTACTAGGACCCCCAGGTCCTTTTCCATCCTAGATTCCCCCAGAGGTTCTCCCCCCAGTGTATAGATTGCATTCATATTTTTGCCACCCAAATGCATTATTTTACATTTTTCTACATTGAACCTCATTTGCCATGTAGTCGCCCACCCCATTAATTTGTTCAGGTCTTTTTGCAAGGTTTCCACATCCTGCGGAGAAGTTATTGCCCTGCTTAGCTTAGTATCGTCTGCAAATACAGAGATTGAACTGTTTATCCCATCCTCCAGGTCGTTTATAAACAAATTAAATAGGATTGGTCCCAGCACAGAACCCTGGGGAACCCCACTACCCACCCCTGACCATTCCGAGTACTCCCCATTTATCACCACCCTCTGAACTCGCCCTTGTAGCCAGTTTTCAATCCATGTACTCACCCTATGGTCCATGCCAACGGACCTTATTTTGTACAGTAAACGTTTATGGGGAACTGTGTCAAATGCTTTTGCAAAATCCAGATACACCACGTCTACGGGCCTTCCTTTATCTAGATGGCAACTCACCTCCTCATAGAAGGTTAATAGATTAGTTTGGCAAGAACGATTCTTCGTGAATCCATGCTGATTACTGCTAATGATATCGTTCTTATTACTAAAATCTTGTATAGTCCCTTATCATCCCCTCCAAGAGTTTACATACTATTGATGTTAGGCTAACTGGTCTGTAATTCCCAGGGATGTTTTTTGGGCCCTTTTTAAATATTGGTGCTACATTGGCTTTTCTCCAATCAGCTGGTACCATTCCAGTCAATAGACTGTCTGTAAAAATTAGGAACAACGGTCTGGCAATCACCTGACTGAGTTCCCTAAGTACCCTCGGATGCAAGCCATCTGGTCCCGGTGATTTATTAATGTTAAGTTTCTCAAGTCTAATTTTAATTCCGTCCTCTGTTAACCATGGAGGTGCTTCCTGTGTTGTGTCATGAGGATAAACACTGTAGTTTTGGTTACTGAAGCCCCCCGATTCACTCGTGAAGACTGAGGAGAAGAATAAATTCAATACCTTTGCCATCTCCCCATTCTTTGTAACCAGATGTCCTTCCTCATTCTTTATGGGGCCAATATGGTCTGTCCTCCCTTTTTTACTGTTTACATACTTAAAGAATTTCTTGGGATTTTTTTTGCTCTCCTCCGCTATGTGTCTTTCATGTTCTATCTTAGCCGTCCTAATTGCACCCTTACATTTCTTATTGCATTCTTTATAAAGTCTGAATGCTGAGGATGATCCCTCAACCTTGTATTTTTTGAAGGCCTTCTTCTTTACTTTTATATGCATTTTTACATTGGAGTTAAGCCATCCAGGATTTTTGTTCGCTCTTTTAAATTTATTACCCAATGGGATACATTGGCTAATGCCCTTATTTAATATGCTCTTAAAGCAAACCCATCTCTCCTCCGTATTCTTTGTTCCTAATATTTTATCCCAATTTATGCCTTTTAGCAAGGTTTGTAGTTTAGGGAAGTTGGCTCTTTTGAAATTCAGTGTCTTTGTGTTCCCTTCATGTTTCCTATTTGTGTGATTTATACTGAAACTAATTGACCTGTGATCGCTGTTACCTAAATTGCCCCGTATTTCCACATCTGTGATCAAGTCTGTATTGTTGGTAATCAGTAGATCCAGTAATGTTTTATCTCTAGTTGGTGCGTCTACCATCTGACCCATAAAATTGTCCTGCAAGACATTAAGGAACTGGCGAGCCTTAAATGAATGCGCGGTTCCCTCCGCCCAGTCTATGTCTGGATAATTAAAATCCCCCATTATGATAACACTTCCCATCCTTGCTGCTAATCCAATTTGTGATAGGAGATCCGTCTCCACTTCCTCCCTCAGGTTAGGGGGCCTATAGCATACTCCCAGTATTATTTTCCCCTTAGCTTCATCCCTTTGGAGCTCTACCCATAATAAGCTGTGGGGAAATAAATATTTGACTTATCTGACTGGTCAAATACTTGCTGAGTACAGTGAGCAGTGAAGTGTTCATTTTTCAATAAATGGGCTGCAGGAAAGGAATATGTATGCAATCTTCTTTTAGAGGGTATGAACTATCAAGTCATTCTATGCAGACACTTTAAGTCAGCGAAACAGTTGTTCAAAATATGAATATATAAAAGTGTCTATCACCAAACAAAATAAATTAAGTATAGGCCATTGCCTTAAGACATATGCTAAGAATACTGAGTGCAGAATTTGTAATAAACAATCAAAGGATTATATTTAAACTGAGTTATCATGAAGAAACTGAAAAAGTCCTCTGAAACTGTTCCAAATCTTTAAAGAAGAAACACATTTCAGCAGAACAGTGCAATAATATGAAGCTGCTCCAATTAAAACTGAATGTGGTGTTGCTGAAAACCACTACTGTGCTTCTCCACCCCACGTGAACATAATGCATTTATTAGGTCCATAGACCTCAGAAGGCAGAATATCCCCTCCAAAACAACATCAGCGTTGTCTGTGACTGAAGCTCATCAAAGGTAAACAGACAAAAAATAAAGACTAATAGTGTAGTATTACTGGCAAATTTTCATAGAAGAAAGTCCCAGCAAACCAATGCAGTGAATTAAGAATGCTCCAGTCAAAACGGAATATGTTATTACTGAAAAAACACACATGTGCTTCTCAAGCAATATGCATTCACCAGACAAAAAGACCTCAGGAGGCAAGAGGACAGACCACATTTAGTTTTTAGAACATCATAATGGAATAGCTCTCTGTGTACCAAGTATATTATTAGGGACCAGAGCTCATCAAAAGTACATAGACAGAAATATATCTGATAGTGCAGTATTTAATAGTATGAGCATCAGAAAAAAAAAACAAACAATCCAAACACACTTGCTTTAAAAGAGTGCAATATAGCATTTTGATAAATTAATCATAAAACAACATCCTCCCCTGGTTTCTTAGGAAGTCAAGCGTGATAAAACATGTGAAATGAGATCATAGCACATCACTTGGGTTGTCAGGTGTCCTGGAGGTTTTCAGTTGGTGCACTAGAGGTGATACAGTGTTTAAGCAGGTACAGTTTACGTTCTCCACTGCAGGTGGTGCTCTTCTGCAGCACTGTTGTTGGAGAGGAAGTCAAGAGGAACAAGGTTCCTCTATGGTTTCCTGGGTCAGTGGGAAGCTATCCTATTGGATGATAATTCCCCATGTGACTCTAGAAAGCCATCTTGTGTCAGGCAGAGCCTATTTAATGCCCTGGCTCCTAGAGTAGGGACAGTTACCCTGCCTGTTAGGGACAGTAGTAGTGGTAAGGGAAAGGTTCCTGAAGAGGAGGGAAAGTGTAGGGTCGCAACTCCTTGAACATCATCCTGCTTGGGCACTGGACGGCCAGGCCACACTCTGACCTTTTTACAGACGCTGTCAATTCGGCCGATACCCACTCTCTTTACAGTACTGGAAACCGTGAGTGCACCCAGTTGGGCAGCCTTCCCAGTGGGTTTGTTTGAGCTGTTGTTGAGCTAATTCAATATAAGTTCTTCATTGCACCTAACTGTGTGAATTATTGTCGCTGCACCACACAGCACCCCACCTACAGGTGGATCTACATTGGATGTTGTTTTACATGCTGTTTATCTTAGTGCTGTGTTGCACTTTTTATGAATGTATTTGGATAGTTTTTTTGTCAATTGAAGGTATGGTGGCCAAAACTGCTAGCTTACCTAAGGCCCCATTCTACCCCATATGTTATCCCCACATTTTATAATTCTGATATGTGTCTGTTGTCTTTGTATTTCTTTTTGTATCTCCTTTCCTTTGTGTGAAATACCTGGTGTTCCTGCCAATCCCCTTGCTTTTCTATTATCCAAAAACTAAATGATATCTTAAACTGCCAACTAATGCAGAATTCATGCATAGTCACATGCACAATCTATTCAGACAATCAACCTATTCACACAGTCTATGCACACATCAGATCCCACAACTACTAATGTCCTGGGATCCTTACTTATTTTCCATACTCATGTCAATAGACATTTCCCATTGAGGGCTGATGGTAAGAAGTGCCAAAAAATTAAGGAATGTTATTAGACATCACAGCAGTTACCCAAATCTGTGAAAATCAGCCAGACTGCATAGTGAACCTTTCATGGCCATACTTCTCATTTTTCTCATAGTTCATGCTTGTCATCTTGGTCATACCTATGCGCACGGACTTGGTAACCTTGTATAACACCTGCTGAATGTCACTTCCCAGCTTCTTCACATTCTCCAGATCATCCTTCATTGAATAAGACAAGTCCATGAGGTAGTAGAGGTCTATGGGGTAACCCTCTGCACGCTTGAATCTCACTTTAAACTTCTCCTTTTTTCCTGGAATAAAAAAACAAAAAACAAAACAAAAAACAAGAAGTAAAAATGCAAAATAATTTCTGTAGATAAGATGGAACTAGAACAATAAAGATGCAAAAAAGGATACCCTTTCTGTTTTTCACTAGAAATGGTTTCATTTGTTCTTTCTGTATGAGACATTAGTCCTGTAATGCACATCTCAAGATTTTTAAAAACATCTAGGGGAATTTGAAGACATTGAGGGGAATGGGACAGAGAGAATCTGGAGCAGCTGTACATGGCAACTAATTAGGTTATACCTTTCCTTTCCAAGGTTTAAAGTGATTGTAAAGGTTCATTAATAATAACAAACATGTTATACTTACCTACTCTGTGCAAGGGTTTTGTACAGAGCGGCCCTGATCCTCCTTTTCCGGGGTCCCCCTGTGGTGCTCCTGGCTCCTCCTCTTCTCAAGTGCCCCCACGGAGAGCCGCATTCCATGAGGGCACTCGTGCAGGCGGGCTCCCGAATCCTGCTGCTGGTGCCATTGACACAGACAGCAGGACTCAGCCCCGCCCCCGGCTCCTGTGTCACAGGATTTGATTGACAGCAGTGGGAGCCAATGGCTCCCACTGCTATCAATCTATCCAATGAGGACCCGAGACAGTAGCTGGAGCTGCTGTGCTCCATCTGTCGCTGGAACGATCGGGCTCAGGTAAGAAAAAGGGGGGCTCTGGGGGGGGGGGGGTGCTGCAGCACAAAAGGTTTTTCACCTTAATGCATATAATGCATTAACTACTTCAGCCACAGAAGATTTTACCCCCTTCCTGACCTAAGCACTTTTTGCGATTCGGCACTGCGTCGCTTTAACTGACAATTGCGCGGTCGTGCGATGTTGTACCCAAACAAAATTGACGTCCTTTTTTACCCACAATGAGAGCTTTCTTTTGGTGGTATATGATCACCTCTGCGGTTTTTATTTTTTGCGTTGTAAACAAAAAAAGCGTCAATTTTGAAAAAAACGCATTATTTTTTACTTTTTGCTATAATAAATATTCCCCAAAAATATATAAAAAAAATTATTTTTTTCCTCAGTTTAGGCCGATATGTATTCTTCTACATATTTTTGGTACAAAAATCATAATAAGCGTATATTGATTGGTTTGCCCAAAAGTTATAGCGTCTACAAAATAGGGGATAGTTTTATGGCATTTTTATTATTATTTTTTTTTTATTATTAATGGTGATGATCAGCGATTTTTAGCGGGACTGCGACATTATGGCGGACACGTCAGACATTTTTGGCACTATTTTGGGACCATTGTCGATTATAACACGATCAGTGATATAAAAATGCATTGATTACTGGTAAATGACACTGGCAGTGAAGGGGTTAACCACTAGGGGGCGATGAAGGGGTTAAGTGTGTCCTAGGGAGTGATTCTAACTGTGGGGGGATGGGCTATTAGTCACATGACAGTAATCACTGCTCTCGATGACAGGGAGCGGTGATCTCTGTCATGACACAAGCCAGAACGGGGAAGTGCCTTGTTTACATAGGCACTTCCCCGTTCTGAGGCTCCATGACACAATCGACGGGAGACCGGCGGACATCAAGTCCGTCGGTCCCGCGGTTACATTCACGCCTGCTATCCCCGGCTCTTAAAGGGGACGTACAGATACGCCCATTTGCCTAGCGCTGCCATTGTGCCGACGTATATCAGCGCGCGGCAGTCGACAACTGGTTAAGGTGAAAAACCATGAGGGTTTACAACCCCTTTAACTGAACACGCTGAAGTTAGAAGCACAGCTACTCCAAATTCTATCTGCTCCAGTCTTGGTAAATTCCCCTTGATGTATTTAAAAAACATGTCCGTCCTCGAACAATTGTTTATTTTTAATCCTGATGCACGGGTAAGTCTAGATAAACATGTTATCTCTATCTAGTTTTTGTGCCTTAAAGTGGTTCTAAAGGTATAAGGTCTTTATCTAAATGTATTCCTAAATTAAAGTAAAAAAAAAACCTTCCATGATCACCCCCCCCCCCCCCCCAATATTCTCCTGCTGCTGTCAGTCAAATCTTGTAAGCAGGGGGCAGTGTGAGCCGTGCTGTGTGTCTATAGATGCACACAGCCTGGATCAGGATAAAGCCCGCACAAGTGCCCCCTCAGCACACAGCTTACTGAGGGGGCACTCTGAGAAGAAGAGGAGCGGAAAGCACCAGCAGGGGACCCCAGAAGAGGAAGTAAGGGGCCGCTCTGTGCAATACTGTTGTACAGAGCAGGTAAGCATAACATGTTTATTAATATTATTAATATACAATGACCCAAAGCAAACAGCAAAAATGATCACCCAGTGGTTGAAGGAGAAAAAAGTTCAATGTCCTCGCATGGCTTAGTCAGAGCCCAGACCTAAACCCCACAGAAAATCTGTGGAATGACTTGAAGACTGCAGTCCACAAACGGTCACCAACAAAATACTGATATATAAGGGGGAATTTCTTTTTCCAACTCAGTGTTTCTTTTTTTTTTTTTTCTCTGACACGTTGGTGTTATATCTTTTACTTGGATGTTATAAGTTGCACTAGAAATACAGGTGGATCTTGATAGACTGTTTCAAGGATAGATGGATAAATACCTCTGACTTAGTACTGCAGTTTTATGAGACCCATTACAGGCAAGATAATAAGTTAAACGTCAAGGGCTATTAACCTACCAAATATAGGCATCGGTAGTAACTTATTCCAGGTTGTTCAATGCTTATTATTTGTTGGTTTTGGGTTTCTTGCTGTTTTATTTTTCTCCTTTGAAGGTATAAACATGCAGAATTTTAAAATTCTCATGTCAGCAATGACATTTTTTTACAATTGGAGACATAGCGCAAACTTCTGTCCCCACAGCCAGCCGTGACCCCCCCCTCCCCCCCTTCCCCCCTTCTAGTACATGGCTATAAACTTATGAATGGCCATTAAAGTGGTTCTAAAGTCAAGACTTTTTTACCTTAATGCATTCTCTGCCTTAAGGTAAAAAATGTCCCAGTAGTTATCGTACCTTCCACCTCCCTGAACCCTTACCTGAGTCCTTTCTTGATCCAGAGCTGTGCCTGTCTGCAGAAGAACGCTATCCTATTCCTCTTCCCACAAGACACTGAGCCAGCAGTGGGAGCTATTGGTCAGTGGGAGCAGGGAGCAGAGAGCAGGGCCGAGCCGGGCTTTCTGAATGTATGGACACACACAGCCTGGTTCAGTAGCATGCCTGCATGAGTGCCCCACAGCATCTGGCTTGCTATGGGAGTATTCATAAAAAAGGAGGAGTGGAGAGCCCTAGCAGGGGACCCCAGAAGAGGAGGTAAAGGGCCGCTCTGTGCAATACCATTGTACATAAGAGTTCATTTTAGGAAAAAAAACAATCAGACTTCATAACCACTTCAACAATCATGCCATAACATTACTTAGCATGCCACTAATAAACTGGAATCTGCTAATTAGGCCTATCATATACCCCATCCCAGCCTGTTTATCCAGGCCTGGGTTATACAACCCATTAAGGCATCTTGTAAATGGCTTAGCAGGCATTAGGCAATATACTGTAAATCTTTGTTTGAATGTTTCTCCTCACAGAAGTAGGGTTTACAGCATATAATAAATGTTTTCGCAAGCAGCGAAATGTTAAAAAAACCTGTCCGGCACCAAAATAAAGTCTATACAAGTCATAACCTCTGTAGGGATTACATTAGTTTAAAAACAATTATTCTAGGCCTTATGGCCCCTTGGTTTTGCTGATTTAGATCCTATATTATATGCAAAGTTTTATACAAGCATTCAACAAACTTATTCATTGGTCTCGTCTGTTCCCTGTCTTTGGTATATGCTGACTATGTGTTGTCTTATTGTATCCCTGATAAGTCCGGTAAATGTGTTGAGACGACTTGACTTGTTGCATCCGAGAAGCGTTGCATAATAAAATAATGAAAAAAAAACAATTATTCTACTAAATGTGGAAGCTCACCGCTCATAATTTTAAGACTAAACAGCCCCATTTTATGAAGTGCATGGGGGGGGGGGAATTACTTCTTCTAAGGAAGGCTCCTTTCAAGGGTGGGTCATGAATGGTCTTTTTCAAAATGTAAATTTATGCTACACAATAAAATAAGGGTTTATAGTTTGTGGTATACTCAAAACATTAAGTCATTTTGAAAACTGTATCTGAAGGAGTGGCAACTGCATGATTGGTCAAGTCATTCCTGTCAACACCCTTCCCAGGGTCCAGAAAAGAGGACCATCAGCAGTCAAGGACTCTCCTCCCACAGCCTTTTTTTTCATTCTTTTCATTCTTAATCCCCATTTGCTTTGCTGTTGTAATTGTCTCTTTTCTGTTACAATATATTTTCTGTAAATATTTTCCTTGTCTTTGATTAAATTATATTTATCTTTTAAAGTTGCTCTTCTAAGTCAGAACTGAAAGAATCCATGTCCCCTGTCTTGAAGTGCATTACTGTATGGGAAATCTCAAATATCCCTGGAAGCAGTGGCGGCTGATGGTCAATATTTGGGGGGGGCGCAAACAAACCTGCCCTTTTTTTGTCTTTTCCCCCTCTGTTTTCACCTGGTCATCTGGCCAGCAACGCACTTGCTGTATTAGAGTGCCCCCACTCTGGATGAAGGGGCAAAAGAGACAACTTTGGACAGCAGCATTGTCAGTCTTGAGGTACAGTAGTGTTAGATGGACAAACAGATTTAGATACACTAAACAAGTTGAAGCCAAACTCCAGCTAACACTTTATGGGTCAGGTGTATGGGTTTTTTTTTTTTTAAAGAATCATACTTACCTAGGTGGATGCAGCATCGGTCTGATTTTGCATCTGTCCCCTGATGCCTCTAACACTGAGAACCGAGTGATCAAACTCTGCCGACCGCTCTGTTCCCTGACGACTCTCTGCTCTGCCCCCCCACGGTCACTGGAATGTTGTGCTGTGGAGGAGGTGGGAAGGTGGGAGTGGCTGGCTTAGCCTTGCGGCTTGCTGAGAGGCTGAGCCAGGTGCCGGTCCAGGCATGTGGGCTGATCCTGACTTCATTACCAAGATCTTGCCTGAGCCTGGACTGGCTATGTGACGTCAGCCAACGGCCCGCTGTCTGCTGAAAATGGGTCACAGGAGTACAGAATGAACTGCACTCCTGTAATCCACAGGAGAAGTACAGCCAAATGAGCTTTGGCTGTACTTGTCCTTTAAGCAGTTACAACAGATTTTTACTTTTGGCATTAAAGTTTTACAAAAATAAAGTTTTACAAAAATAACTAAAAAATAATACAAATAATAATAAAGCTGATCATTGAAAGAACCCCTATCAGTGTTAAAGGAGTTGTAAAGGCAGAAGGCTTTTTATCTTCATACATTTTATGCATTAAGATAAAAAGCCTTCTGTGTGTAGCAGGCCCCCCCAGCACCTCCTAATACTTACCTGAGCCCCCTCTCTGTCCAGCGATGTACACGAGTCCCTTGGCCGTCCGGGACTCTGTCCCCTGATTGGCTGAGACACAGCAGCGGTGCCATTGGCTCCCACAGCTGTCAATCGAGTCCCTTGGCCGTCCGGGACTCTGTCCCCTGATTGGCTGAGACACAGCAGCGGCGCCATTGGCTTCTGCAGCTGTCAAAGTCAATTAGCCAATCAGGGGAGAGAGGAGCCAGGGCAGAACGGCAGCTCTGTGTCTGAATGGACACACGGAGCTGCAGCTTGGCTCTGGTGCCCCCCAAATCAAGCTCCAGGTTGTGGGGGCACTGAACAGGAGGGAGGGGCCAGGAGCAGCAAAGAGGGACCCGAGAAGAGGAGGATCCAGGCTGCCCTGTGCAAAACCACTGCAGCAGGGCAGGTAAGTATAACATGTTTGTTTTATTTTTATTTTTTTAAACGACACTTTACAATCACTTTAAATGGTTTGCTTTAGCCCTCTAACTGCTACATCTGCAGGGCAGCTTGTTCTGTTGAAAGCCTAAAATTGAAAACGAATGCAGCCATTATATCTAATGCCGCGTACACACGGTCGGACTTTCCGGCATACTTGGTCCGGCGGACCAGAGTGTGCCGGACAATCCGCCCGTGTGTGGGCGGCGGCGGACTTTTCCGGCGGACTTCTTCCCAAAAGCCCGCCGGACCTAGATTTTAAACATGTTTTAAATCTTTCCGTCGGACTCAGTTTCGGGCGGAAAGTCCGCTCGTGTGTGTGCTGGTCCGACGGAAAGCCCGCTCGTGTGTAGGCTGGTCCGACAGACCAAATACGACACGAGGGGATGGTATTGCATCTCGCGCTCGCTGCAATAGGAAAAACAAATCTTCCTATTGCGGCGAGCGCGGGGCATACCAGGCCCTTAGGTCTGGTATGGATTATAAAGGGGAACCCCGCTACGCCGAAAAAACGGCGTGGGGTCCCCCTAAAATCCATACCAGACCCCGATCCGAGCACGCAGCCTGGCCGGTCAGGAAAGGGGGTGGGGACGAGCGAGCGCCCCCCCCCCCTCCTGAACCGTACCAGGCCGCATGCCCTCAACATGGGGGGTGGGTGCTTTGGGGGAGGGGGGCGCCCTGCGCCCCCCCCCCCAAAGCACCTTGTCCCCATGTTGATGAGGACAAGGGCCTCTTCCCGACAACCCTGGCCGTTGGTTGTCGGGGTCTGCGGGCGGGGGCTTATCGGAATCTGGGAGCCCCCTTTAATAAGGGGGCCCCCAGATCCCGGCCCCCCACCCTATGTAAATGAGTATGGGGTACATGGTACCCCTACCCATTTACCTAGGAAAAAAGTGTAAGTAATAAAACACACTACACAGGTTTTTAAAATATTTTATTAAACAGCTCCGGGGGGGGGGATCTTCCTCCGGCTTCGGGGGTCTTCTTCCGGCTTCGGGGGTCCCTCCGCTTCATCTTCTCCCGGCGTCCGGTTGGTTCTTCTCCGCTCTCCGGCCTCTTCTCCCGGTGTCGCAGGTCTTCGGCCGGCCCCTCCGCTCTCTTCATGTAGCTCTATTGCGAGCGGAGGTCCGGACTTCTGGGCTTCTTGGCTTCTCTTGGCTTCTCTTCTCTTCTCTTCCCCCAGATGTTGACACGACGCTCTCTCCGGCTGGACTGGTCTCTGAGGGCTGCGTTGTGACTTATATAGGCGGAGACCCCGCCCCCATATGATGTCACAGTCCCTGGGCATGCTGGGACTGTGACGTTTTAGGGGGCGTGGTCGACCACGCCCCCTAAAACGTCACAGTCCCAGCATGCCCAAGGACTGTGACATCATATGGGGGCGGGGTCTCCGCCTATATAAGTCACAACGCAGCCCTCAGAGACCAGTCCAGCCGGAGAGAGCGTCGTGTCAACATCTGGGGGAAGAGAAGAGAAGCCAAGAAGCCAAGAAGCCAAGAAGCCCAGAAGTCCGGACCTCCGCTCGCAATAGAGCTACATGAAGAGAGCGGAGGGGCCGGCCGAAGACCTGCGACACCGGGAGAAGAGGCCGGAGAGCGGAGAAGAACCAACCGGACGCCGGGAGAAGATGAAGCGGAGGGACCCCCGAAGCCGGAAGAAGACCCCCGAAGCCGGAGGAAGATCCCCCCCCCCGGAGCTGTTTAATAAAATATTTTAAAAACCTGTGTAGTGTGTTTTATTACTTACACTTTTTTCCTAGGTAAATGGGCAGGGGTACCATGTACCCCATACTCATTTACATAGGGTGGGGGGCCGGGATCTGGGGGCCCCCTTATTAAAGGGGGCTCCCAGATTCCGATAAGCCCCCGCCCGCAGACCCCGACAACCAACGGCCAGGGTTGTCGGGAAGAGGCCCTTGTCCTCATCAACATGGGGACAAGGTGCTTTGGGGGGGGGGCGCAGGGCGCCCCCCTCCCCCAAAGCACCCACCCCCCATGTTGAGGGCATGCGGCCTGGTACGGTTCAGGAGGGGGGGGGGCGCTCGCTCGTCCCCACCCCCTTTCCTGACCGGCCAGGCTGCGTGCTCGGATCGGGGTCTGGTATGGATTTTAGGGGGACCCCACGCCGTTTTTTCGGCGTAGCGGGGTTCCCCTTTATAATCCATACCAGACCTAAGGGCCTGGTATGCCCCGCGACGGGGCTAGCAAGGTGTCAATCTCGCCGATAAAAGCGGCAAGATTGACATCCTTTTCTAGTCCCGTCGCACCTGAGTCACGTTCAAAATGAACGGACTTGTCCGTGTGTGGGCAAGTCCGTTCATTCTGAAAGTCCGCCGGAACTCCGGCGAAAGTCCGTCGGAAAGACGGGCGGACTTAGCCCGCCGGAAAGTCCCGGCGTGTGTGGGCAAGTCCGTCCGTTTTAAAGTCCGGCGCACCTGGCGGACAAAGTCCGTCGGAAAGTGTGCCGGACCAAGTAGGATAGAAAGTCCGCTCGTGTGTACGCGGCATAAGAATTGGTAAGCTGCAATATAATAATTGCTTGCTATTAGGTTTATTACTGCTTTGAGTGCTAGCTGTGGTTAACTACGGCTTAATAAGGGGTTAAATATGAACAATATGCAATTAATTTAAAATTTACATTATGTGCATATCAAAGTCTTTGGTCAGCAAATAAGCACTAAACAGAGTGCTATGCTATACTATATAGAATGGCTAAACTGGACCCTCCACATACCCAGGGCTGCTGTTAGAAATCATGGGGCCCCCCCCCCCCGAATGTATCAAACAATATTTTCACTAAAATCACTATTGGTGGACACAACATAGCATAACTTACAAAATTCCTGCCTGATCATTCAAAGAGCTCAACAAATCCAGGTTCAAAATCAAAGGAGCTGGCTGGAAAATTATCAGCCAAACAGTGACTGCATCTGATCAGATGTATCATCCAATAAGATGCAGTCAATGTCTGGGTGTTCAGACAGCCATGGCTGCCGCTATCCAAATACAGTAGCCACCAGAGGAGATTCGCTCATCTGTTTTTTGTAGATGGGGGAGTTGAGTGATTTCCCTCTTTTGGAACTAAACAAGAGAAATATTCACCTGTATAGCTAGCCTTAAGCCCCGTACACATGGGCAGAATGTCGGAGTACAAAAAAATACCGGCCGACATTCTGCCCATCTGTATGTCGGTCTGGCCGGCTCATGTCGGACATGCATGCTGGAAAACCAGCAGCTGTCTGACTCCCAATCAGCGATCTCAACCAATGGCAGAGAGTGCCAATCGGAGTGTTCTGGTGGGGGGGCGCCCCCCTGTCAGAACACAACAGCGCAGCGGGGGAGATCGCTGGACTAACATTGCATGGTTAATACAGCGGCTCCTGACTGGAGCAGTCAGGTTTTTTTTTTTGTGCAACTCGTCCGTTTTTAGTGGACAGGATTGTCTGCTAACATTCACCGCTCCATAGAGAGCTATGGATGGTCCGATCAGGTCCACCTGAAAAACTGAAGGCGGACCTGATTGGTCCGCAAGTGTGAAAGGGGCCTAAATGGTGATCAATTTACTGTGTACCTCTGCACCCTACCTGTTTACCTTTGCTTCCCAAAAAATAACACACTGCACCCTACTCACCTCTGTTGCAGGACTGAACCACTCTGCAAGTGCACTATCTGGGGGCAGGCTCAATGGGGATAGAAGTGGCTGTTTACAACCTCCAGGTGGGCGGCATTCAGAGGAGGAAGCGTGATTTGCATATGAATGCCTGCAAGTTGCCAACCTAATTTACATATAAATACCCATGTGATTTACATATACATAGAGGGCGATTTACATGTGAATGCCGACCCTAGGAGTTAATTACAGAAAACAATGCCATGTGTGTCTCTTGCTGTAGCAGCTGAAGGCTGGTTGGAGGTGGAGAAATAGGCTTCAGCCACTGCAGAGAGCTGCACAGGGCATCGTTCTGCGGCCGCACTGATCCTCCTCCCTGTCGAGGCCCCCCTGTGTGCCGGACCTCTACAGGAGGACCGGTGGTCCCCCTATCAGAGGCCTTGCACATACCAATCAAGGAACTGGACGATAGTTATAAAAAACTTGGTTCAAACTGGGTGACAACCCTCGTGCGGCCCTTTGGCCCATCTCAAACATCATTTCCAGAGGAAAAATACCAGACTGCACGTTGCAGAAAGTAAACAGTGGTTTAATGATTACATAATTGATCGGGCGTTGATTGTGCACTTAGCATTCAGTATTTCCTTCTTGCTGAAAACATATCTCCTTGTTGGAGCTTTGATCCTTCAAGCACATGGACAGATATGGTCGAAAATAGCCAATAATGTCTAGCAATAAAGCAGATTCATATAACAATTCCTGTATATTAATTCAATATAGAAAGAACCCTTCACAGCCATAACATTTGGAGGGGGCTCTAAGTGATGAAAGGGTTCAATTATTTTTGCTCTTTAAAACCAAGGTGTAGTGTTTTAAAGAAATCCTGTGTCCTGTCACTGATTGGTTGAAATGTTTAGGAGGAGATTGTTGCATGCAGCAGGCTTCTGGTCAATCAAAAGAGAAAAGGTCAATAAAAAGAGATGAAGGGATCTGTTCACAGAGGGGAGCTAACACTGAAGTCATCTAATGCTGGAAAAGTACCTAAATGAGTGCCCAGTGTAGGGGATGTTGCTAGACTCTGATTTCCAGGGTACTGTAAGTATCTCAGTCATTTGCTGTGCACCTGGTTTCCTCTACAATATATATTTTCTACAAACATGAGTCAACTTTTTCTACAAAGTTGAGTCGCTAAATATTTGTTGTGAATTTTTTTATCCTATACATCTATTCTCACACCCACACTAGCATCTGAATTTTATATCCTGTTCTTCAGAATTACATTGTGTAGATTGTTTAGTGAATTAGCATATCTGACATTTTTCAGAAATGACTGGGTTTCCACCACAACTACATAAAGCATATACAGTGGGGACGGAAAGTATTCAGATCCCCTTAAATTTTTCACTCTTTGTTATATTGCAGCCATTCGCTAAAATCATTTAAGTTCATTTTTTTTCCTCATTAATGTACACACAGCACCCCATATTGACAGAAAAACACAGAATTGTTGACATTTTTGCAGATTTATTAAAAAAGAAAAACTGAAATATCACATGGTCCTAAGTATTCAGACTCTTTGCTGTGACACGCATATATTTAACTCAGGTGCTGTCCATTTCTTCTGATCATCCTTGAGATGGTTCTACACCTTCATTTGAGTCCAGCTGTGTTTGATTATACTGATTAGACTTGATTAGGAAAGCCACACACTATATAAGACCTTACAGCTCACGGTGCATGTCAGAGCAAATGAGAATCATGAGGTCAAAGGAACTGCCTGAAGAGCTCAGAGGCAGAATTGTGGCAAGGCACAGATCTGGCCAAGGTTACAAAAAAATTCTGCTGCACTTAAGGTTCCTAAGAGCACAGTGGCCTGTATAATACTTAAATGGAAAGACGTTTGGGGCGATCTGAACCCTTCCTAGAGCTGGCCGTCCGGCCAAACTGAGCTAATAAAAATAAAGGCAAACTCCACTTTTTGCACCATGTTTCATGTTACACCTGTTTTTCTCTTGCAATTATATGTACACTTATTATTTTTCTGTAAAGGGTGAACCTAGCCATTAAATAACATGCTTGAGGGATGCCCTAAACCTGTATGTGAAGAGTTGTGAAAAAAACCTTTAAGCTGGGTTCACACTGTGTGAGGAGCGGCTCGCAGCAGGGGGTTCAGTGCGTCTCTGTTCACCATTTCAGGTCCGTACCATATAGTGTAAATAATTATGGGAGCTAGGTATCCTGTGTATAGCTCAACTGTGTTACAGACGTAAAACAAACCAAAAAATGAATAAAATTAACATAACAAAAAAGTCACACAAATAGGAAACATAAGGGGATTACAAAGACTCTAAATTTAAAAAGAGCTAACTTCCCTAAACTATGATCCTTGCTAGAAGATACTAAATGGGACAAAATCTTAGGAACAAAGAACACGGAGGAAAAATGGGTATGCTTTAAGAGCATATTAAATAAGGGTATTTGTGCATCCCAATGAGAAATACATTTAAAAGAGCTAATAAAAGTCCTGGGTGGCTTTACTCCAACGTAAGAATGCATATAAAAGCAAAGGAGAAGGCCTTCAAAAAATACAAGGCTGAGGGATCATCATCAGCATTCCAACTTTACAAAGAATGCAACAAAAATATAAGGGTGCAATCCGGGCGGCTAAGATAGAACATGAAAGACACATAGCGGAGGAGAGTAAAAAAAAATATTTAAGTACATAAATAGTAAGAAAGGGAGGTCAGATCATATTGGTCCCATAAAGAATGATGAAGGAAATCTGGTTACTAAGGATGTAGAGATGACAAAGGTATTGAATTTATCATCCTCAGTCTTCATGAGGGAAGTGGGGGGCTTCAGTAACCAAAACTGCAATGTTTATCCTCATGACACGTTACAGGAAGCTAACAGAGGACAGAATTAGAAATAGACTTGGAAAACTTAACATTAATAAGTCACCAGGACCAGATGGCTTGCACCCGAGGGTCCCTAAGGAACTCAGTCAAGTAATTGCCAGACCATTGTTCCTAATTTTTACAAACAGTCTACTGACTGGAATGGTACCAGCTGATTGGAGAAAAGCCAATGTAGCACCAATATTTAAAAAAAGGGCCCAAAATACATCCCTGGGAATTACCGACCAGTTAGCCTAACATCAATTGTATGCAAGCTCTTGGAGGGGGTGTATACAAGAGTTTAGTAATGACAATGGTATCATTAGCAGTAATCAGCATGGATTTATGAAGAATCGTTCTTGCCAAACCAATCTATTAACCTTCTATGAAGAGGTGAGCTGCCATCTAGACAAGGTGGTGTATCTGGATTTTGCAAAAGCATTTGATACAGTTCCCCCTAAACGTTTACTGTACAAAGTAAGGTCCATTGGCATGGACCATAGGGTGAGTACATGGATCAAAAACTGGCTACAGGGGCGAGTTCAGAGAGTAGTGATAAATGAGTACTCGGAACAGTCCAGGGTGGGAAGTGGGGTCCCCCAGGGTTCTGTCCTGGGACCAATCCTATTTAACTTATTCCTAAACGACCTGGAGGATGGGATAAACAGCTCAATCTCTGTATTTTTGGACGATACTAAGCTAAGCAGGGCAATAACTTCTCCGCAGGATGTGGAAACCTTTGCAAGAAGATCTGAACAAATTAATGGGGTGGGCAACTACATGGCAAATGAAGTTCAATGTAGAAAAATGTAAAATAATGCATTTGGGTGGCAAAAATATAAATGTAATCTACTCACTGGGGGGAGAACCTCTGGGGGAATCAAGGATGGAAAAGGACCTAGGGGTCCTAGTAGATGAAAGGCTCAGCAATGGCATGCAATGCCAAGCTGCTGCAAGCAAAGCAAACAGAATATTGGCATGCATTAAAAAGGGGATTAACTCCAGAGATAAAACGATAATTCTCCCACTCTACAAGACTCTGGTCCGGCCGCACCTGGAGTATGCCATCGAGTTCTGGGCACCAGTCCTCAGGAAGGATGTGCTGGAACTACAGCGAGACCAGAGAAGGGCAACAAAACTAATAAAGGGGCTGGAGGACATTAGTTATGAGGAAAGGTTACGAGCACTGAACTTATTCTCTTTGGAGAAGAGATGCTTCAGAGGGGATATGATTTCAATGTACAAATAACGTACTGGTGACCCCACAATAGGGATAAAACTTTTTAATAAGACACACGGCCATTCACTAAAATTAGAAGAAAAGCGGTTTAACCTTAAACTGCGTAGAAGGTTCTTTACTGTAAGAATGGTAAGGATGTGGAATTCTCTTCCACAGGCAGTGGTTTCAGCAGGGAGCATCGATAATTTCAAAAAACTATTAGCTAAGCACCTGAACAATCACAACATACAGGGTTGTGGCTTAATAATATCCACAGTCAAAGTAAAAAGTTCAATCTTGTGACTTTAGGTGAATGTCCACCTCCAAATGTGCTCAAAGCATACAATCATTAGGTGCTCTATAACTTGTGTCTTCATGATTCTCACCACTTCTAATCACACTGACACTCACAAGACATTAAGACCCAAGTATGGTGTGGATCAGCTTGCACTTTAGTAGACAATGACAATCTCCGGGACTCCCCTCCTCTCCTTTCTATCTGAGCTCTTGGCATGCACTCAGGGAAAAAAAATATGCCCCTCATAGTGCAACTTGTTTTTATTCAAAATAAGTAAAAAAGCAAGGTACAGAATAAAACTTACAAAGTGCCTGAGCCGGCACCCAGT
Source organism: Aquarana catesbeiana (assembly GCF_042186555.1). Taxonomy (NCBI): domain Eukaryota; kingdom Metazoa; phylum Chordata; class Amphibia; order Anura; family Ranidae; genus Aquarana; species Aquarana catesbeiana. The sequence goes on from NC_133325.1 coordinate 143,353,678, forward strand.
GATTTTAGCGGTGTGTGTGTATCGCCGGCTGCTTCCTCCCGCATGGAGGTTCACCATGCGTTCTATTCGTCTGAAGTTCCGTCACGCGGATGTGACGTCAGAGACCACGTAATCCCTCCTTTACGCGTTTCGCCGTAATAGCGTCATCAGAACGCCTTCTGATTACATACAGGGTGATCATATGGCCTAATCCCCACATCCCAGGCTCGGTGGATGTGGTGATCTGTAGGAAGGGACTTGTTGAAATCTGGAAGCCTCTTTAAAATAAGGGGGCTCCCAGATATCCCACGTGAATGAGTAAGGGGAACATAGAAAATATATCGAAAATATGCAGACACCATAATAAAAGTATTTTTTCTCATAAGGTAAATCCAAAGTAAATCACTATGTCCAATAAAGTAGATCCATTATCAATCACAATGAACAATGTAAATCCAATGTCAATCACTCTGACCAATGATGTAGATCCCTGGTCAATCACCATGAACAATGCCCGAACAACATAACCAGAATGGCCAGTGCACAACAATACTCTCCCACTGGATTTCACTGTAACTGACAGTTCCCCAGCACTGCTAGAATATAAACAACAGGGCCAGGGAACCTGGTTGATGTCATTAACCATATGACCATATGGCCATGATCATATCTGGTCAGTGATGTCACTCAGAATGCCTGCCAGTGTGTTTACAATTTGAAACAAGCCAGTGGGTAGCCAGAAGCTTCATTTAGTGGCAGTAATAAAACTGCTCACTTCCATTTATAGCAGCCAGAGGTTCCAACAGGTGGGCGGGAAAACTACTCAAATCAGCTCAGGTTCAGATGAAACTCATGTTTGGCCCAAACACCAAGATCAATCCTATTTGTGATTGCTTCTCAGGTTTTTATTGCTGTCCATGTTCCTGTCAAAGAAATTTCCCCTCACTTTCTCTCTCACAGGCACCTATCAGCAGAAAAAAATGAAAATGAAGACCTCCCCTGTACACTTAAAACTAAGAAAAAAAGTTTCAGGTAAAGTAAGGCTTTACATTGACTCTACACTTCACAAAGTTTTAAACTGCGAAAAGAGCTCTTTGACATTGTGAGTCTCACCTGGACGGAGTTTCAGATGCACTTTCTGGGGTGCAAGTTGTGTGATCATTCCTTGATCAGTCAAGGGTGTGTCCTTCACAATTTTGATAAGTGTTTTGGGATCTATAATATGTCCTTCATCACATCCACGTTGGAGCAGCTCCAGACGGGTGGCACATCGAGAACCTTCGGACCCACCTCCTTTTGTGAAGTTCTGTGCATGGAAGACACAAGACAATGGCATTTACGTTATAAGAAATAATTTTCTCATTACCTTACAAGAAATAGGACTTTTTGAACAATACTTAAAAAAAAATGTATGCCCTAGTACAAAATACATGACTGCTGAGGCGCAATGGGCTTAGGTCCCACTTAACGTAACACCAAGGGATCAAATCCCCCACCACCCTTGCCCTTTACGCCATTAAATAAGACACTTACAACCATTAGGTTGGAAAGGGCAAGGCCACAGCTTTATTAAATTCCAACACATAACATGGAACATATTTAACCAGTGCCAGTCACAGAGCACTTAACCAAAGAGGGAAGTGGGGCCTGTCCTTACCATAAGTGCTGGACAGACAGCCTTCTTCCAATCTTCCATCAAGGGCATAGCCCATTACAGCAACTTTAACTGCTGACAAGGTCAAAAAAAACGCAGCAAGCTGTGACATACCAAACATAGGAAAAAAGGGGAGGGAGGGTGGGCAGCTCTTCCTCTTCCGAAAGACCCAGAATTCCCTGGGGCACATGATTTCCTGTGCTCAGGCCCATCCCATCCCACATGTCCCAACCAATCGTTCCCCTTGTCACGCACCTAGCCATGCCCCCATCAGTCAAGGCTATCTTTCCCTAGGGAGGGGCTCAAGAGGCCTTCATTAAGTAAAAGTAAAGGTAAGTGAGGTGCAGTCATAAAAAGTATAGTTTTAAACAAGCCAAGGCAAAATGGCAATGCTGGCAGGATCCACAAGGAATGATATTATTATGACTATTTATTGAAGAAGATGCGCTCTTCCAGACTGCTTTTAAAAAAAGGTCAGTGTAGCCTTAACACATTTTATGTGACATGAACATTGTTAGGAACTCTGAATGTATTATAATAGTAAATATAATAAATTCAACTTTGTTTGGCCTGTACATAAATAAATGCACTGCACCACCCGTTGAAAGAGCACTGTCAGATTTTAATTGGAAGAACAATTTTGAGTACTATAAATTGTTTGTGTATTGGATGGGTATGACAAATCTTCTGGTAAAAATGCTCTATACAGTTCAGTTTTTGTTTTTTTTTGCTTTGGTAAATTTCTTGTTCTCTTTCCACCTATGACCACACACACTGCATATATGTTAAGGGTTTTTTATTTGTCCATGCAATATTTTTGTCTCAAATAAAAAATGTGAAATTAAAATGGGGACATTTACTAAAACTGGAAAGTGCAAAATCTGGTGCAGATGTGCATGGTAGCCAATCAGCTTTTAACTTCAGCTTGTTCAGTTAAGCTTTGCCAATAAAACCTGAAAGCTGATTGGTTACCATGCACAGCTGCACCAGATTCCGCGTGCACCATTTTTAGTAAATCTCCCCCTGTGTGTTGCTAAATTTATATTCCTACTTCACATTATAGTACATAAACACGAAATTTTCCAAGATATTAAAGATAGGGGAGGATTTGTCACCTCCCATAATTTTTTTATGTCCTATGCTCTCAACTGGCCTGTATATCATCATGAAGCCTCTAACAGCCATACCAATGCAGAAAAACAATAGTAGCTCATTGGTCACTCCTCTCTGTTCAGCTCTAATGTACTTTGTTTGTCATGAATGATGATACAATGGTGGGATAGGGACAAGCTTTTTATAACTCCCATGTACTCCAAACGGTCCTCAAATAAGATAGTACCATCTGCCAAATAATCTTGGGTGTCTTGTTTAGAAGATCCAATAATCTGAATATTAGCAGCCCTCTCTGCATCAGAAACTGAGACTATTTATGAACAGGCTGTATACGGTGTTCAAACAGATTTTTCTGCTGCCCACTTGTGGCCCTATGCCATTTGGCAAACTAAGGCCTTGTTCACACTGGCATGTATGTATTTAGCTTTTCCAAACACAGGAGAAGACATCCGGAAAGTATAAACATAGCTCCCAACTGTCCCTGATTTCGAGGAACTGTCCCTGATTTGGAGCAATGTCCCTCATTCCTCCTCATTTGTCCCTCATTTTGGTCTGATCTATATAGTTGTATATAAAATTCACTTTTTATCTTTCAAAAGGTGTTTCCCAGTGCTAAACCTTTCATCCAAATTCTAAATTGCTGCATTTGTACATTTTATAAAGGAATAGTAATGGTAAAAAAAAAAGCCCTTGTGGATTTAATTAACCTTTTGTTGTTGGTTAATTCTCCTTTAAGGGGGTGTGGCAGGGGGCGTGTCCTATGTCTACATACGTTTGTTAGTAGGTGTCCCACATTCCCATCTCAAAATGTTGGGAGGTATGGTATAAATATAAGTATGTATATCTCCAAGATCATTTCATCCTACGTTTAGGCTCAGTTTGCACTGATGCGGTGCAAATTAATGCGATTTCTGTATTTTGACAGGTGTGAATTTAATGCGATTTCTGAGGGGACTGGGCTTAGCTAGAAATTAAATTTGCACCGCACCCACACTAAACTTGCGCAGGACCCTTTTTTTTAACCGGATCAAAATCGCACCGCATTAATGTAAATGGCCTTCATAGAAAACAATGTATTTTCAGACGACATGCAAATCTATACCTTTTGGATTGCATCAGATTTGCATCAGTGTAAACCAGGCCTAAGATGTACCTGTTTCCCACACCAGAACACAGTGTGGGAAACCTGCATTCTGTGCGCTCTTCCCACACCTCATTTACAACACACTGGGTGTGGAATCTGCTGCGGTTGTCAATGTAATCCTAACCCCACCACAAATGCAGATTGCAAACGCAATGCGTTTGCCTGCACCAGATGGTGTGGTACCACAGTACCATGCAATCCAGTTACAGTGGGGTTGATTTACCTGTTCAAGCAGTTTTGACAAAAAAAAATGGAAGCTGATTGGTTTCTATGCAGAGCTGCACCAGATTTTGCACTCTCCAGTTTTAACAAATCAACCCTAGTGTGTAAAAAGTAGTGCATGTACTACTTTTGGTGTAATCCAGTGCAATTTCAGATCATTCAAATTACTGGGCTGAAAATTGCATTTCACTGAATTGCATAGGAATGTGGATCGCATGTGTTAAGCTGCATTTAGGTAATAAGAAGGGAAGTTTGGGACTTTATATGAAGCAATTGAGTAGTGGAGGTAGATTACAATATAAACATATTTATTTAGTAGCATGAATTTACATACAAAAAAATAAAAGAATATTTCATATCATATATACACGAGAGACGTGCACAAAGGCTGAGTATGTAAAATGGAAAAATACATGCATGACATCATATGATCGAAACAATGAATACATATATGCATAAGAATAACATGTACATGCCAATAGCAGCAGGCCTACCACTGGCACATGCACCCACATGGTACATCTGTATCCACCAGATGGTATAAAAAACATCATGTATTAAAAATAGATAAATCTCAATCCGTATGGGGTATGTGGCTGCAGCATCATATAAAGCTCTACGCGTTTCGTGGGTATTCCCACTCGTCAGGAGCGGATGCGTCGGTTGTTGAGTGTCACTCACTTCAGGTGCGGTTCCCTCGCCTCCATTGGCTCATTAGCGTGGGGTTGGCAGCATAATTACATCCCCCATTCAGGTGAACTGCTCCATTCAACAGTTCCCCTTTGGGGTCTCCACACACCAGCTACACGATCTGCTGGGGGTTGTTTCGTTGCAGCATTAGGGTAGGCATTCTCCTTTGCTTTCTTAATCTTTACCTTCTTTTCTTTTCTCTCTCTTGGTGGATTTGCTTTCTGTTCACTCTATTTGCCCTTGATTCCACGTGGTATTCCCATCAGTACTCCTACCACAATCTGTTGTAAGTTCATGTTCATCACTTCTACACACAGATACTTTCACATCCTTGGGCACTATGTGTATCTTCCTTACCTTTTTCATATTATTTATACACCTCTTATATGGAGCTATACTGGGTTCATTTATTTGTATCACCATCTCCTACTATATACTATCACTATGACGAATATATTATAATTACACATATATCTAATTTTGTTCCCAGATATCCTTGCCCCATTGAATACACACTACTTTCTTGGCTACATGGAGCTCTCATCCATACTTTAAGCTCTTGCCCTATCCGATGCTGCAATCCTGTATTATGCCGCCTCAGCTCCCGCGTTGAGGCCATGTTCTCGGCCAGCCCTGCTCCGATCACTCCACTTTGCGGTCTATGCCTGGGTTGGTGAGTGTCAGTGGTTAACCACCCATACCAACATTTTTTGAACTTTTTTGAGAAGTACGGTTCCTTAAATCAAATCTTTTTATTCCATAGAATATGTCTGACGCATCCGCTCCCGACGAGTGGGAATACCCACGAAACGCATAGAGCTTTATATGATGCTGCAGCCACATACCCCATACGGATTGAGATTTATCTATTTTTAATACATGATGTTTTTTATACCATCTGGTGGATACAGATGTACCATGTGGGTGCATGTGCCAGTGGTAGGCCTGCTGCTATTGGCATGTACATGTTATTCTTATGCATATATGTATTCATTGTTTCGATCATATGATGTTATGCATGTATTTTTCCATTTTACATACTCAGCCTTTGTGCACGTCTCTCGTGTATATATGATATGAAATATTCTTTTATTTTTTTGTATGTAAATTCATGCTACTAAATAAATATGTTTATATTGTAATCTACCTCCACTACTCAATTGCTTCATATAAAGTCCCAAACTTCCCTTCTTATTACGTATTACAGGGATGGAGGCACCTTAGGGTGCTTCATACAAAGTCCCGTGGGATGGAGGCACTTATGGTGCTTCATATAAAGTCCCAAACTCCCCCCATTTTCATAAGCTGCATTTAGTTTCTAATCAGATCCTGGATGCACAGAATTCTTTTTTCTTCAAATACAGCTAAACTGCCTGCACCTTAATGTAGGTTTACGCTGGTTAATATAGGTAAACAGAGAAATCCACCATTGAAAATTCATCACATGCAGTGATATGTTTTATAAATGCATACACAGATTTGACAGTGGTAGTGTGAATGAGGACTTAAAGTGGTTGTAAACCCTTACAAATACCCAGTGAAGTGACTATCCTCAGGTGATACACAGAGATTAAATAAGTCCTCCTACATAAATTTTACCTGTTTATCTGTCGTCTTCTCTTCTCTACATCTGTTCAAAGTGCTGAATTTTTAAAGCTTGTCTGAGAGGTCATAAAAAAGAGGGAAGCGAGCTGAAGTTACAGTCTGCAGAGCTTAGTGAGGAGAGCTCTGAGAGCTGATTGGAGGGAAGGGACACCCCCTCCCCTTCACACAGCACACAGGGACAGAGCTAAGGCTGTCAATCTGCTGGAGATCTCTCCATTGTCACCTTTTTTCCCTTGGTGTCAGGAAAACTTGTCAGAAGTGATTCATGCTGATAGAGGAATGAAGCAGCAGACAGAAATTACACTTACATAGTGCTCTTAATTGAGACAAGTACACACTATAGAGGGATATGCTTTGTTCATATTTTATGTCTGAGGTTTACAACCACTTTAAGGCCCTTTAATTAATGTACTTCTTAGGCTGGATTTACACAGGCTATAAAAGGAGGTGCCTAGACACTTGTTCTGACCCCTGCTAATAGTCACCCATCCTTTATTAACTCCTGATTAGTTAATTGGAAAACACCCACTCCATCCGTAACAGTATAAAACTGAAGCATCTTTATGGGGGAAGGCACATTTGGTGCTGGGGCTCTTTCTAGAAGTGGGGATATTTCTATAAGTGGGAGCACTTCCGACTCTGCACTTCAGCGAATGCACAAAGCAAAGGTACATAGGAAAATACTTTTAAAAACACCACACAGAACGCAGGTGACATTGTTTACCCCTTCAGCTCTCCATCCACTCTGTAAAATGTGCACTTTAGCGCTCCTTCTGACAGTTGTTTCCTCCCTCCTTAAACTCTCTTTCCTTCACCCCTCTTCTCCACCCCACAGCTTATATATTACCCTCACTTCTGTCCTCTCCTTATTACTGCACTCGCCAACACCTGCTCATTCTAAATCCGCACACTAATAAAAATCTCTAGGACACTGGGACATATCCCTTCATATAAATCACACTCCCATTATACCTCCCTCTCCCTACTGCTTCTCCTAACCTCTGGAGATATATTCAGAAACCCTGGGCCTCCATCATTTAACTTTACCTAATGCACCGGCACCCTTTGGCAGCAGCCGCAATCCACACAATTCTCTTGCGCCCTTTGGAATGCCTGCTCTGTCTGTAACAAATTCGCCTCTCTCCATGACCTCTTTATCGCTAACTCATTTTATCTACTCACCGTTACTGAAACCTGGCTTCATGAATCTGACACTGCATCTTCTGCTGCCCTCTCCCATGGTGACCTTCTCTGGACTCACTCCCCCAGACCCAGTGGACGCCAGGGAGGGGGAGTGGGAATCCTTCTATCCCCACATAGCACCTTTCAGGTACTTCACCCACCTCCCTCTCTGTCACTCTCCTCATTTGAGGCACAATGCATTTGTCTTTTCTCTCCAGTTTTTATAAGGGTAGCTGTGATCTACTGACCCCTGGACTGGTATCATCCTTTCTTGATGACTTCTCTGCCTGGCTACCATACTTTCTCACTTCTAAAATCCCCACAATCTCGGGGACTTCAACATCCCTGTTAATACTAACACTCCTGCTACTTCCAAACTTCTCAGTCTAACCTTCTCCTTTGACCTGAAGAAATGGATACATGCTTCTACTAACTCTGCCAGCAATACCCTCAAAAACTCTATGGCTTTGGACTACACTCTTCGCTGGTTCTCTTTCCTATCCAACTGCACCTTCACCGTTACTCACAATTCTACTTCGTTCTCTCCGCTTTCTTTCTCTGTTGGCGTCCCCCAAGGTTCTGTTCTTGGACCTCTCTTATTCTCCATCTACACCTTCTCCTGTCTCCATGCCGACGACACCCAAATTTATCTCTCTACCCCTCAGCTCACTCCTTCAGTCTCCTCATGTATCACTAATTTACTAAGAGACATATCAGATTGGATGTCACACAACTTATCAGCCAATCCCCGCATGCCAAGGTTCTAGGTGTATTCCTGGACTCTGATCTATCCTTTAGGCCCCACATCAAATCACTGTACAAATCTTGCCACCTCAACCTCCGTAAGATCTCCAAAATACGCCCCTTTCTAGCCAATTACACCACAAAGCTCCCAGTTCACTTCCTGGTCATCTCTTGCCTCAACTACTGCAACTCCCTTCTCATTGGAATACCTTTACATTCGCTATCCCCCCTTCAGTCCATCATGAATGCTGCTGCCAGGCTCATCCACCTTACCAATCGCTCCATGTCTGCTACTCCTTTCTGCCAATCCTTCCATTGGCTTCTGCTCACCCAGCAAATTCAATTCAAAATACTAACAACAACTTCCAAAGCCATCCACAACTCAGTCCCCACCTACATCCCTAGCCTGGTCTCAAAATACCAACCTAATCATTCTCTTCATTCCTCCCAAGACCACCTGCTGTCTAGCTCCCTCGTCACCTCCTCCTATTCTCGCCTCTAGGACTTTTCCAGAGCCTCTCCTATCCTATGGAACTCCCTACCCCAATCTGTCCGATTATCTCCAACTCTGTTTGCTTTTAGACAATCCCTGAAAACCCTCCTCTTCAGCAAAGCTTATTCCCACACCTTACAACTGTACTTAAATTTTCTCCATTAGCTCAACCCCAACAGCACCTTTTGTATCATTTGACCCTCCCTTCTAGATTGTAAGCTCTAACGAGCAGGGCCCTCAGATTCCTACCGTATTGAATTGTATGGTAACTGTACTGTCTGCCCTCATGTTGTAAAGTGCTGCGCTATGTAAATCCTGTATAATAATAATAAAAATCACAGCCTCCTGCTTTACAGGGATAGTTCAGTGGACTGTTCAGAGTGGTCCAAGACAGTGTGGCTCAGCTGTCCAAATGTTATTTGCAGTATTTGAGCACATCAGTACATTTACAGCCAAAATGCTCAGCCACCTTGAGGGCTGTTAGAAGACGGTGGCGCGTCACCTGAACATGGTGCTTTGAATGGTCTTCTGCATCTAGCACATCAATTCTTTATCTCTTCTGGTTTGCCTCCTGGCACAGCAGTGACAGACGGCAGAAGGAAATGGTTATTGTGAGAACTTCCCCTGTGAAAACCTCAAAGCTTTTGTAATTGATCATAAAAGACACTGGCAGACGCATGAAACTGTCCCCACTGCCAGACATCGAAATGCCAGGTAGAAAAAACCATCTTGTGGTTTATTTTGACTCTAAAACCGAAACAAAGCTTTTTCCCTAAAAGGGAGTTGTATGTATATTGGAGGATAGGCCTAATTCACTTATACTGTGCAACGCAGTAGACCTATGCAATATGTTAAAAAGACTAAAAAAATACCCACCGAAGGGTCACAAACTGGTCCTACAGATTGAGGTGGGAAAGAGCCATTATCAAACAACTAGACTAGTTTTTTCCCCCATCATAAATACGTGCAGAGATTATTATTGAGCTGTTAAGGCCAAACGCTGCTCATTGTAATGCATTCAAAAATGTTGTGTACCAAAAACTTGCTGGGCATGTTAGAACCTTCAAATTCACTGGTGCATTTGCTAATTCTTATATCAAATTCAGTAATGCAAATGTAATGAACCTTGAAGGTCTGATGATCAAGTGAAGATAGACTGCCTTCTGAGCCATGCATCTGACCCGCGTGGATGTACACACTTGAGGTCCATGCAGGTCTGTGCAGCCACCCACCTGTCATTGATGAACATGCTGCTTGCACACCCCTGCACAGAACACCTGTGTGTCTTGGATGGCTGAAGATGGCTCTTCGTACGCACAAATGGATCAGTATACCCATGTGAATAAGGCCTTAGTATATGCCAGTTACATTTAGAGATCACATAAAAGGGCTTCTGTTTGCATCTGAGCTTCTTTTCTTCTCCATCCAAGTCAAAGTGAATGCAAAGCACAACACAACTTGATGTAACTCAAAAGCAGCTGAATTCGATATAGAAGCAGTTTGATGTACTTCAGAAGCAGCTTGAAGCTACTTCCTGTGCAACTGAAAGTCACATTATAGCAACCCAAATGTAAGTCAAAGCATCTAAGAAGCACCTGAAAGTATACTTTATACTGTTTCCCTCTGTACCAAAGACAAAAGATAGGTTGCACTGCTCACATGCAGGAAAATGTAATTACAAGAGAAGAGCTCAGATGGCTACTAGCATGAAAAAATTCAACCTGTACAATGTGGAACTAATATTGCAATTTGCACCATTAACCTTTTCAAGAGCACTTTTAGAACCTTCAAAGGTAGCTGTACTTCATGGTCAAAATAAATGTATCTTTTCTGAAGTGCTTCTAACTTTCTATTTGTCAAGTTTCTTTTCAAAAATGTCTTGATTTATTTCGATCAGATTCTGTCTCTGTATAGAGTGGCCATTAACAGTCCAATCTTCCTCTCAATTTCATGACCTGGTGCAAGGCTTGGGCACGGACAGGGCAGTTAAAGTGTATGTAAACCCAAAACAAAAATTAAATGCGTTTCCTGTTTTTTCACATGGTAATATTTTGAACATCACACTTCCTATCCTACGGTGGTTAAGTTCACTCACACAAGACTAATGCAGCCACCACACCTTAGGACTGGTAAACATTTTTGGGCTTATGTACTCTTTAAGGGCTACCTTGGGGATACAAACAATTAGCAAACACAGAATTGTTCAATTGTTTTTAAAGGGTAACTCCACTTTTGTGGAAATAAGTAAAAGAAAAAAATATATAACATATACAATTGCGACACAAGTAATATTGTAATTAAATGTTATAAAAAAAAATAGCATTCCTTTTAATCCTGCAGTGCTGCCGTTTTGTGTAAAATTCAATGCAATATGGCAACTTGGAGGCCTTCTGTATACAGCACAGCTGGTGCACAGAATGCCCCCAGAAGTGTATTTTTCTGTTTATGTGATTGGCTTACTGATTTTCCCAAAGGTCTGCACCAAGATACAAGTCCGATTTTGGGCATCCTCTGCAACAAAAAGGTAATTTTCAGTGCGATAATCGCAAAGGTAAATCATGTCTTAAGGGATTCAGACCCTGCCACTTTCCTCATTAGAACCCTGCTAGGTGCAGAAGCTGATCAATAATGAAAAAGTCACTCCTATTCACATGCACATGGACACAGACAATCAAGCAGCATTTCTTTTTAAATATAACAAAAGGTAGGAATCTGCAACAAAGTTTCTTAAACACTCCTTGCAACGTACATAGATCACCCGGGGGGGGGGGATTTTTTTTTCTCAACAAAACTGGAGTTAATCTTTAAGGTCTATCCATTCCTCTTCACAATGAGAAGCTAAATAATTTGCCTACAATTAATTGGTTTAAATTTTTTCCTTTAGGACCTTTAGAAGCCGAGCTTTTACATATTAAGGTAATTTTTCAAATGAAATACTTGGGTATTATGATTTCTTCTAATTTTGCTGACTTTATCACCTTTAACCTAATGCCGCGTACACACGAGCGGACTTTTCGGATTAAAAGGTCTGACGGAACAAATCCGTCGGACAATTCGATCGTGTGTGGGCTTCATCGGACCTTCATCGGACCTTCTCTGTAGAAAATTCCGACGGACCTAGAAATAAAACATGTTTCAAATCTTTCTGACGGATTCAATTCCTATAGAAAAAAAACGGTCGTCTGTATGCTAGTCCGACAGACCAAAAAACAACGCAAGGGTAGTTATTGGCTACTGGCTATTGAACTGCCTTTTCTAGTCCAGTCGTACGTCATCACGTTCGAAACAATTGGACTTTGGTGTGATCGTGTGTAGGCAAGTCCGTTTAGTTGGAAAGACCGTCGGAGTTCAGTCCGTCGACAAGTCCGCTCGTGAATACGCGGCATAAGACCGCTGATTTCAGGTTTTAGGTCACAGTCCATGCCTTGGTGTAAACTTCCCATCTCTACGGTAGGACACATTAAGTTGATCAAGATGATTTGGATGCCTCAATTATTATATTATTTGCATAACTCTCCCTGCTGGATGCCCCTTAATTTTTTAAATTACCTAATGGTATTTTTAGAGATCTTTTTTTGAAAAAGAAATCTCCTAGAATCAGGTTAGAATTTCTTCAGTACCCAAAAGATAAGGGAGGTCTCGCACCACTGAACCCTTTTTTTTCTTACTCCTCCCCAAAGATCTCTTATAAGCTGATCAGATGGCTGTTTAAGAGACTATGTCCTCTTCATGCCCCAGAGTTCTCTGCATACTCTAATGCCCCGTACACACAGTCGGATTTTCCAACGGAAAATGTTCGATGGGAGCCTTTTGTCGGAAATTCCGAAAATGTGTAGGCTCCATCGGACAGTCTCCATCGGAATTTCCGTCGCACAAAATTTGAGAACTGATTCTCAAATTTTCTGACAACAAAATCCGTTAACGCAAATTCCGATCGTGTGTACACAATTCCGATGCACAAATGCCACGCATGCTCAGAATAAATTACGAGACGGAAGCGCTCGGTCTGGTAAAACTACCGTTCGTAATGGAGATAGCACATTCGTCACGCTGCAATTTTTTTAATAGTTTAATGCAGCACATTTTCTTCTTCTTTAGAATGCTAGAATAATGAAGTTGTTTTGCTGCTCATATTCACACAGAGTTCTCACAAAATGATTCCTTTATTATTTCTCGTGATCTCATGAATAATATTAATTTTGTTTTTCGTCAGCTCTCCATAATAATGTTTATAATTTTTGTTTCTTTTTTTTTTTTTTTATCAAGATCTACATTTATTTTTTTTTTCTAGTGCTCTCCATAATATTATTTCTCGTTTTGTGTGTCAAGTTAAAACAACACCATTATTATCCTATATTATTTAACATCAAGGAGGTTGGTTGGTGTTGGTGTCCCTTGTTAATTTGACATTGTATGGAAATGTACCTGCCTACTCACAAACTGTCCTTTTTGAAGTAAAGCACATAGGCAAGTATTTCTGAAAAATGAATAGCCATTTTTTCTGGGTCATAACAAAATAAAGAGGAAGGCAACGCTGGAGAAACTGCTGAGATTGGCGAAGCCTTTGTACCTCAGGGCACACATCAACTATTTGCCAGCCAAAATTGGTGGCCTGAGGAGTCCATTTAATAGTGAGCACAATCTGGTCCAGGACTACAAGAGATCAGGAACAGCAGCAGATGACATATCTGTCCCCAGGCTGTGGTCATACAACAGCCTGCATCTTTTGTCAGACCAGACTGAACCCAGGCCATCACTCTCTGGTCTTCCTTACACGCTTCCTTCCAGGCTGTGGCTCTGATGTTGGAGTTGTGGCAGGAGGTGGAGGAGGAGGAGGAGGACCATCGTTCAACTCACAAACGTGGCTTTGGCTTTTGAGTTCGCCCCTCAACCCCTTATTTAGGGCTTGCAAGATCAATTCCTCACATAAGAGGCATTGGCCCTCCTCCATTTCCAGCATTTTGAAGGCTGTCATGTAGGCATACTCCTCTTGAAGACTGCGGGGGTTTCTGAGGGCCGCAGTAGCCTTCAGAAATATGCCAAGTGCTGCCTCCTCCAGGTTACTCCTCTTCCTGGCACTTTTTTGTGGAAGGCCGAGGAGAGGGACCTGGGATTCGGGCAGGCTACTGGGCCCGGCCACCTCCTGGCTGCCACTTTCCACCGCCTCCTCCTGGCTGAGACTTTCCTGTGTATGAAAAAGGGACATAGTTTTATATTTTGGTTCGTCAATCACACACAATTTTCAGCTCATGACTGTTGCAAATTGAATGTTAATAAATAGAAAAGACTATCATTCTGACCCCAGCATTTTTCAGTCTTGTCCCAATCATTTGTGGCCACTACTGTCTATTGATATGTAAAACACTTTGTGAAATCAGAAATTAGTTATCAAAACTAACATATATTTAACATAATTAATTTGGAAACCAGAAATATTTTTAAGAATGCTATACCTGACTCAAGCTGAGCTCCACCACATGTTGCTGCCTGGAAGGTCCAGGTTGGTCGTCGGAAGCCTCAGCTGGGGGGGAAGAAGCCTTGAAGGAAGACTGGAGAGTGCTGGCCTGGGTTCCCTCTGGTCTGACAGAAAATGCAATCTGTCATAGTACCACAGCCTGGGTACATAAATGTCATCTGCTGCTCCTGATCTCAGGGAATCCCGGACCTTCTTGCACTCCCTATTATAAGTGCTTCTCATGCCACCAATTTTGGACGTTAAATACTTGATGTCTGCCGTGGGGATCACTGGCTTCACAAATTCAAGCAGTTTCTCCAGTGCTGCCTGCCTCTTTGTTGGATTATTATAAAACGCGTGGTTCACCTGCCACAGACAGGGCAGCTCCCTGAACATATCAATGAATATTCCTAGAAATTCCCTATCATTGAAGGGATCCATTTTCTCTGGAAGACACAACACAAGACAAACCCTAATGTCAGGCGAAACTCTCCTAATCTTGACCCAATATAGGCCTCAATCTATAAGCAGTATAGGCCACTGATGCACCAAGGTAAAATTGTACCTTCGTTATAACGATCGTCGCTTCCGTTACTCCGTCCTCCTCTCACAGATTGTACGTACGACGCACGCGTGTTACGCTTTATATACACTGCGCATGCATGAAACTCCGCCCACCCCTGACGTTCTTTCTAGTATATTCTCTGCCCCTTGTCTTTCAGCGCAGTGGGAGAGCACATGGCGGAGAGACAACAGCTGCATGCAGAGGAGAGCAGCAAAGACAAAAGGCCGGAGCCCCGAACCTCCCGATCCCGGAGGAGATTGAAGGCCTCAATTATGGCCTTTATAGAGATGGTGGAGACGGTGGGCATCTTCAAGAGGGCCGACTATGATGGGAAGTATGAACCGTACCCAAACCCAAATGTGAGAAAGGCCAAGATCATGCCTAAAGTTGTGAAGAGTCTGCACAGGAATTTGGGGGTACGACAATCCAAGGATCAATTGAGGAAACGATGGTCAGACCTCAAATTGAGGGAGCACGATCAGTTCAGAAGGATCAGGAAACTGCTTCTAAAAAGTAAGTATTTGTCCTGTGTTCCTATTATTATTATTACTTGCATGCTGCTCCATGTGCTTTTCTTTACTGTTGTACAGTTTAAAATGGCAACTTGTTCATGGGCACAGTAATCGGTCATAGGAAACATCGTTTGTTCGCCCACTTATAAGATGTTTTTGGCAAATACAGGTTAACTACATTTGTTCAGGCCTATTTGTATAAAAATAAGTTTGTTGTCTAGATGGGTTTGTAACTAGAATGAAATGCAAACTTGATTCAGTGTAAGGAGAGGACACTCAGCAGCTGTTTACACATCTGGACGCAGGAGCACTAGTGTGGGATACCAGAACCAAACTTTTTAGGGCGTCCAACACAGGTGCTCCAGTGGATACTAGGAGTCTCTACATGTGTGATACTTTAACAAAAAAGTTAAGTATTACAGCTTTAGAAAGGAAATAAAATGTTCTTCAGCTTGGAACTCTGCCAAAACAGACAATTGTACGACACTTCCAAGCTATATTTCATATTCCTATTTCTGCCCTCCAATATCTGTGTGCTAAGTATACCTATTTTTTATTCACATAGGGGAGAAAAGACTCAGGACATCTGAGAACACCAGGGACCCCCCACCTCCTAAAGAAGTCCTAAACACCTTCTTGTTGAAGTCCGGCCTCAAGCCCAACTGAGGCAACATAGTTCATTGAAATTTCTCCTTAAAGAGTTGTGTAGAATGCAGCATGCAAGGATTATATGGTTAGGTTTATATTCCGCCATGTTGATTGGCATAAGGAATAGGCAGAACCGGCTGGCCATTATCCCAAAAACATTCTCCACCAGTCTTCTGGCTCTGGCCAGATGGTAGTTATAAACCCTCTGGTCCGGGGTGAGTGTCCTCATGGCTTCAAAATGGTCGGCTGGTCAGAACGAACTAACAGAAAGCACTGAAATACAAAGGCCGGAGCTGAAAATCAGAAACGAGCGAACAAGAACGCACTGAAAATCAAATACGTAATATAAATACGAACCCACAAACACAAACTGAAGAGCAGTAACGATCAGAAAAGCAGGAGGCTGAAAAGCGCGAATCGTCTGTCACCAAACTTCTACTAACGAGATTAGCGGAAGGAGCCCAAAGGGTGGCGCACTTGGTATTGAACTTCCTCTTTCTAGTGCCGTTGTACGTGTTGTACGTCACCGCGTTCTTGACGTTCGCAAATTCCAAGCAACTTTGTGTGACCGTGTGTATGCAAGACAAGTTTGAGCCAATTATTGCGGGGCCCAAAAAAATCTGTAGCGCTTTTTTTTTTTATTCTACAGGTCATGTACTTTTAGAAAATGTCTAGTTTGAGAGGTCTTTTCAAATTCTGAAAGCTCTAAGTGAAAAATGAAAACCTCCAGATTTTTAGAGAAATTTTTGGGTACAATTGATTATCACCATTTTGCAAAAAGGCGCAATTTAAAATGTACAAATATTTGTTATTTATTAACTCCATACAGGTTAAGTTTTTATATTTAGTAGGGATTTAGCAGGAATTTTGTAAAATTAGCTGTATTTTTATCTGCTAATAATGGTTTTAGTGTATTTTTTGCAAATATATTGCTTTGATAAACATTTGCGCAAATATAAAATATATGGTTTTGGGGGTCTTTCACAAATTCTGAAAGCTGTAAGGGAAAAATAAAAACCTGCCAATTATTTATTTATTATTTTTTTTTTTGAGAAATCTGGCTATTTACACTTTTGCGTCTGTTCAATTTTCACCATTTCGCAAAAAGGCGCAATCTAAATGTTACAAATATTTGTTATTTATTAACTTAAAACAGGTTAAACTTTTATATTTAGTAGGAATTTTGTCAGATTTGCTGTTTTTTTATCTGCTAATAATGGTTTTAGTGTATTTTTTGCAAATATATTGCTTTGATAAACATTTGCGCACATACCGCGGGGTCTAAAAAATCAGTAGAACCTTCTTTTTATTATAATGATCATGGGCTTTCAGAAAATATATAGTTTGGGGGGTCTTTCACAAATTCTGAAAGCTATAAGTGAAGAATAACAAAGCAAAGGAAAACGTGCAAAAATGGTCTGGCCACCTGAGTGTGCAAAATGGAGCACAGGGCCAGGCAGCGAAATGGTTAATACTGTTTAAACTTATATACATATAAAACATGCATGGATTGCTTCTGTCCATTGGCATGAACGCTGGTCTCAGTGAGATTGAGGATAGGAAGATATTTCCCTGTCTCTTTTCTCAGGAACACACTTGTCTGCCTATGGTCTCTTCAAGGCTACACAAAGATATAGATTATCCATGATTCACCTGAATCATTGATAATCCTTTGTTTAAAAATTTGATCCATAAGGAAAAAAAAAACATGTTTTAACAACAAATGTATGTGGGTTCTAGCTAGCTCAACAGATCAATCTATCTAGTGATGGTTACCTACAAAATATTATTGTATAAACAATCTTTCTTAGAAGAACAATTTGGCTGGTTTCAGGTCTGTCTTACGTCAGTGAGTAACTCAACTCTCAGGAGACGTTTCCCCACAAACCATGGTAGACAAATGAGTCATCCTTGAGATTGCTACACTAACTAGCTGTGAGTGAGAAAGGGGAAATAATTATTCCTCTTCATTTACAATGTACTAACTTATATTGGGCGGCACAGTGGTGCAGTGGGTAGCACTTTCGCCTAGCAGTAAGAAGGGTCGCTGGTTCGAATCCCAACCACGACACTACCTGCCTGGAGTTTGCATGTTCTCCCTGTGCCTGCGTGGGTTTCCTCCGGGTACTCCGGTTTCCTCCCACACTCCAAAGACATGCTGGTAGATTAATTGGATCCTGTCTAAATTGTCCCTAGTATGTATGAATGTGAGTTAGGGACCTTAGATTGTAAGCTCCTTGAGGGTAGGGACTGATGTGAATGTACAATGTATATGTAAAGCGCTGCGTAAATTGACAGCGCTATATAAGTACCTGAAATAAATAAATAAATAAATAAATATTGGACTCAGCAAATACAGTAATTAAATGATTGATAAATCAGCAAGTATTATTATAGACATCACCACTGGACAATGACCTTGTCTTCCAGAGAGAAGACACAAGAACTCACACACAACAGCCCACAAGAAATGGGTGTCTGTAGTCTCTGGAGCACACAGTAACTTTAATCGGGGGGGGTTGCATCTAAACTAGTACATAGTAATGAATGTAGGATCCCAGATAGCAAGGATAACTTGCCACAAATTTGCTGAATACTTAATTTTTGGTCCATTTTGGTCCATTGTGGTGTGTTAGGGAGCTCTTTAGCGCAATGTTAATTGGCCCTAACTGACAGCAAGCAGAAGGATTGATAGAGAAACTCTCTAAGGCCGTCCATAGATTATGTGATTGCTTGATCCTGTTGATTGCACTGATGGGGGAATCCCTTCCGCTGAGCTATTGTGTACTCCTGGAGAGGCGGGGGATGGGGGTGGGTGTTTGTCACAGGTTGCTGTTCCTGCCAGGAGAGAACAATGATTGCCGCTAGCAGCTGTAGCCACTGGCAATAAAAGCATACTAATAATTCAATATGCAGGTTGTACCCAAGTTGAACGATGGATTGACTTGGATACAATCAGCCTGCCCATTCTGTAGATCCAATCTTGGCTGGTCCCAGCTGAACTAGCTGTGATTCGTTTCATCTTTGACCGACTTTAGGGAGCAAGTGGAAAGCTGGATAAGTCAAGCAGAAGATGTCAGTTTGGATTGGAGTGGTGTTAGTCTGTCTTATATACCACACCAACATTTCAATCTTATCATGCAGGGTGACAGGGGGTGTTTAGTGAGTGAATGGTGTAACGTTTAAATGAGAGATCAAAATCAAATAATATCCCTAACAACTGAGCTGGGGTTATTGAGAGGGAGATGATGGAAGTTTTATTTTTCCCATATTAAATGGAACCTTTCAATACCTTTACAAGTCTGCAGAACACACTGCTGACATCAGTGTTAATTTAGTCGACTAAAATGACTAAAATATTTTAGTTGACTAAAGGAATACTATTTTAGTCAACAAAAATACAACTAAAACGATTGAGATGACTAAAATATAACTAAAACTAAAATCGCATTTTAGTCAAAAGACTAAAATGGGACTAAAACTAAAATGCCATTTTAGTCAAAAGACTAATGCCCCGTACACACGGTCGGACATTGATCGGACATTCCGACAACAAAATCCTAGGATTTTTTCCGACGGATGTTGGCTCAAACTTGTCTTGCATACACACGGTCACACAAAGTTGTCGGAAAATCCGATCATTTTGAACGCGGTGACGTAAAACAGGTACGTCGGGACTATAAACGGGGCAGTAGCCAATAGCTTTCATCTCTTTATTTATTCTGAGCATGCGTGGCACTTTGTGCGTCGGATTTGTGTACACACGATCGGAAATTCCGACAACGGATTTTGTTGTCGGAAAATTTTATAGCCTGCTCTCAAACTTTGTGTGTCGGAAAATCCGATGGAAAATGTGTGATGGAGCCCACACACGGTCGGAATTTCCGACAACAAGGTCCTATCACACATTTTCCGTCGGAAAATCCGACCATGTGTACGGGGCATAAGACTAAAACTAAATTGAAATTTAACTTCAAAATTACCACTGTTCTGTAGTGCATGTTCATACCTCAATACTAGGGTTGGGCCGAACACCCCCCTGTCCGGTTCGCAGCAGAACATGCGAACAGGCAAAAAATTTGTTTGAACTCTGTTAAAGCCTATGGGACACAAACGCGAAAAATCAAAAGTGCTACTTTTAAGGGTTAATATGCAAGTTATTTTCATAAAAAATGTTTGGGGACCTGGGTCCTGCCCCAGGGGACATGTATCAATGCATAAAAAGTTTTAAAAACGGGCGTTTTTTTGGGAGCAGTGATCTTAATAATGCTTAAAGTGAAATATTCCTTTAAATTTCATACCTGGGGGGTGTCTATAGTATGCTTGTAAAGTGGTGCATGTTTCCTGTGTTTACAACTGTCCGAGAGCAAAATGACATTTCTAAAGGGGGGAAAAAAAAGTCATACGCAAGTCATACCGATTACATAACGGGTGACCCCGCCCCCCTCTGATACCACGGGGAAAACCATAGGGAAGTCACCGGGTGGCCCCACTCTCAGTTATATAAGAACTGTCAGAAGAACAGAAGTGTCACACAGCGAAAACCTCCCATGGATGTGGATCGTCCGAAGAACAGAGCGGGGAAGAAGAAGCCGGAGGAAGATGCGGACGAGAAGAATGAAGGAAGAAGCAGAGGATCGGAGGAAGAAGCGGGAGAAGAACAAGATGGAGGAAGAAAACAGAATGAAGACCAGAAGAAGATGGAAGAAGCAGGGAAAGAAGAAGACATTAATAAAGGAATTGTCAAAAACCGTCTCGTCTTTTTTAACATTCGTGACACTTTTTTTTTTTGTGAAATGGTAAGGGTACATTTGAAACCCATTACCATTTCACACAGGGGGGGCCGGTATCTGCTTCCAGATTCCGATAAGCCCCTCGCCCGCATACCCCCACAACCACCGGGCAAGGGTGTGGGGATGAGGCCCTTGTCCCCATTAACATGGGGATATCCTCTCCATGTTGAGGGCATGTGGCCTGGTACGGTTCAGGAGGGGGGGCGCTCTCTCGTCCCCTCCTCTTTTTCTGCGGCCTGCCAGGTTGCGTGCTTGGTTAAGGGTCTGGTATTGATTTTTAGGGGGACCCCCACGCCATTTTTTTTTTTAATTTTGGCGCGGGGTTCCCCTTAATATCCATGCCAGACCCAAGGGGCCTGGTAATGCACTTTGGGGGAACCCCAGGCCGTTTTTTTCAATGACTTTTATGAGTATTGCAGAGATCCGACAATTCATTATAGCTGCCCGCGCTACCGCTAGTACTTTTAAATGACTTTCGTTTCCTTTAGAAATGTCATTTTGCTCTCGGACTGTTGTAAACACAGGAAACATGCGCCACTTTACAGGCATACTATAGCCGGTTCCCGACCAGCTCCTGTAGATATACGTAGGCAGAATGGCACAGCTGCACAAAGTAACTTACCCATACATTACTTTGAATTTGCCGCCGTGTGCGCGCGTGGCTGCCGCGATCTCCGTGAGTCGGGTCGCGGGTCCCGCGGACTCAATCGCCGCGGGCATACTCGCGATCGCCTCACGGAGAGGACAAACGGGGAGATGTCGTTGTAAACAGCATCTCCCCGTTCTGCCTAGTGACAGTGTCACTCGATCTCTGCTGCCTGTCATCGGAGCAGAGATCAGTGACGTCACATACACTGCCCATCCCCCTGACAGTTAGAATCACTCCCCTAGGACATACTTAACCCCTCCCCGCCCCCTAGTGGTTAACCCCTTCACTGCCAGTGTCATTTACACAGGAATCAGTGCATTTTTATAGCACTGATTGCTGTATAAATGACAATGGTCCCAAAAATGTGTCAAAAATGTCCGATGTGTCCGCCATAATGTCGCAGTCACAATAAAAATCGCTGATCGCTGCCAAAACAAGTAAAAAAAAAATTATTAATAAAAATGCCCTAAAACTATCCCCTATTTTGTAAACGCTATAACTTTTGCGCAAACCAATCAATAAATGCTTATTGCGATTTTTTTTTGCCAAAAATATGTAGAAGAATACGTATCGGCCTAAACTGAGGAAAAAAAATGTTTTTAATATATTTTTTGGGGATATTTATTATAGCAAAAAGTAAAAAATAATGCGTTTTTTTCAAAATTGTCGTTCTTATTTTGTTTATAGCGCAAAAAAAAAATCGCAGAGGTGATCAAATACCACCAAAAGAAAGCTCTATTTGTGGGAGAAAAAGGACGTCAATTTTGTTTCGGAGCCACGTCGCACGACCGCGCAATTGTCAGTTAAAGCGACGCAGTGCCAAATCGCAAAAAGTGCTCTGGTCAGGAAGGGGGTAAATCCTTCTGGGGCTGAAGTGGTTAAACACTCCCCAGGTACGAAATTTAAAGAAATATTTCACTTTTATTGTTTCACTTTATTTATTAAAATCACTGCTCCCGAAAAAACTGCAGTTTTTGAAACTTTTTTTTGCATTGATATATGTCCCCTGGGGCAGGACCCAGGTCCCCAAACATTTTTTATGACAATAGCTTGCATATTAACCTTTAAAATTAGCACTTTAGATTTCTCCCATAGACTTTTAAAGGGTGTTCCGTGGCTTGCGACTTTTTCTGCGAACACCCCAAATTGTTCACTATTCAGCGAACAGCAAATGTTCGAGTCAAACTCATGTTCGACCTGAACAGACAGCCCATCCCTACTCCATAGAATAAATAATAACATATTTGATTTTTCACTCCAGCAGTATAAAATGAGTTTGGACATTGTAGAGAAATGTTAACTAATGAGTTACAATTTAATTACACCCATTAGATTTTAGACGACTAAAATGAGTTTTAGTCGACTAAAATGTACTGGAGATTCAGTTGACTAAATACGACTAAAACTAAAACAATTGCAGAAGACTAAAATGGGACTAAAATGCAATTTTAGTCTTAAGACTAAGACTAAAACTAAATTGAAATTTGCTGCCAAAATGAACACTGGCTGACATGCCACAATATACAACAGTATCATTTTTTTTTTTTTTTAGGTTCTCCTATTTCTCATAAACTCCACTGACTTTGCCTAGGCTGAGATGACAACATAAGCCTGCTTCAATGGAAGCATCTTCTCTTCTTTCCCCTAGTGATCACTTAAAGTGATCCTAAAGGCTGGTGTTTTTTTACCCTAATGCATTGTCTGCATTAAGGTAAAAAACCTTCTGAATGTACCATTTTTCTGGAAAGGGAAGACTGCACAGAAGTGATATTGAGTGGCAACATATATTTAAGTATTATCTGCATATAAGCGATATTGGAATCCAATCAATAAAGAATATACAGTATTGGAATGTTCATTAGACAATATAATACTTGCTGATGACAGCCTAAACATCTGACAGATTCATAAAAGGGTGTGTATTTCGTCACTGATTGATTAATGTGGGTTTGAAGATATTCACCTTTGCAGAGCACCACAGACACCTGGGATGAGATCTGATACATTCCGAGCAGGATAATGTGTGTACACAGCCATCTGCAATATGACAAAAAGGCACATACACATCAGTTATTTGACACACGATGCACCTGATTTAAAGTAGTTCTAAAGGCTAAACACTTACCTGAGCCCAATATCAGGCCAGTGCTGTGCATGAGAGCAGCACCCCTGCTCTCCCTCTCTCTCCTCACTGGACTCTGTGGTGTCATTGGCTCCCACTGCTGTCAATCAAATCCAGCCAAGGGAGCAGAGGGTGGGGCCAAGCCGCACTATGTGTGTCAATAGATGCACACAGTGCGGCTCGGGTTCAGGCCCGCACAAGTACCCCCCTAGCGGCTTGCTAGGGGGGTACTCAATGAGGGGAGGAGCCAGGAGAACCAGCGGGGCACCCAAGAAGAGGAGGATTGTGCCTGCTCTGTGCAAAACCATTGCACAGAGCAGGTAAGTATAACATATTAATTATTTTAGACAAATAAAAAACTGAACCTTTAATATACCTTTAAACATCAGCTTCCTGTGCTAGATACTGAATGGCAATTTTCAGATCTAAAAGTGCTTTAGGCTGCAATATCCAAATCGGCAGCTGCAGCAAAAGTATAACCATAAAGTGTGGGTCCACTTGCCATATTTCCTCTCCCTCCAATGCTACACTGCTCGCTGTAATTATAATTGATGATACTGAAATTTTCTGAGCCAATGCTGTACAGCAGCTTTGTTTCTTCACATACCCTACTGGTTTTCTAAGTAAAACTCAAACTACATTTTTTGTTGGTGGGATTGCTTAAACACCTGCTAGACTCTTTTTGCTGTCTTTGTCATCATTGGGGAAGTTTCTCTTCACTTCCTTTCCCACAGACATAACTGGCAGTGGGTAGCAATTTCTCCAAAGTCATGGTCAAACCTGCCATGAGAGTTGTCACCGGGACATGCATTCCCGCTAAGAAATTCTCTACTCCTGCTCTAGTGAACTGTAAAATGTTAATTTACTTTTACTTTCTCACCCAGTGGTAATCACCATGACAGTTAGCGAGGGTAAATCTCACCAGTAGAGACACAGACGGCAATAAAAATTTGCCAACCAAGCTGCTTACAGAAAGTATGCAGATAATCATGCTGGAAGAATATACACCCCCAAAACACATTAGCATTGCTTTTGATTGTCTCCCTGACCCCATAGGAATAAAGTCATATCTGGACCTTTTAGCAGTGGCGTGGCGCTTCAATTTACTATTTTTTTTTATTATGCTACAAAAACCTTTATTATGCTGCAGCAAACTGAGATCCTCTGAAGCGTAGAAGCCAACTGCCCGGGAACCAGATCACCATCACCAACATCAACATCATTACATTAAGCTAGGATAGCAATATTAATAGGATAACTTCACGGGTCCAGCACTATCTCTGCACTTAACATATTCTTACCCTTTCTCCCTTTGTCCAAAACTGAAAAAAAAAGTTTTGCCTGGTGATGCACTCAAAGAAATAGAGACTCTGTTGCTCCCTCCCCCCGCCACCTCCAGCAAAAAAAAAAATCCAAATAATGGAAGATGTTGAATACTTGCCTCTCCAGCAAATGAGAAATTGGAGCTCTGCTGTCTTCTAGCAATAAAGCCTCAATAGTTCCGGCTGCAGGCCCCCATGTTACTACTGAGTCTTATTATGCATAGAGGGGTGAACCACATTGTGTAGCAAGGGATGCAGGCATCAACACTTCCAGAGGACTTTGACAGTACAGGTTTCCTCCAATATTCACCAACTAATATAGTCTGACCTTGAGATTCTTTACAATACAGATCACAGGTTTGGAGTAATAATAGCAAGTCCAGTAAAATATTCCCACTGGACATATTCCTGGAAATGGCTTTGCAATATGTGGGTGCTGTAGCAACCACCAGCTGGAAACCGGTATCAACACAAGGTTAAAGCATGTATCGCCAGAACACCATGGATCTTTGAAATAGCATCAAAGTTTTTTAAAGCAATCATATCATAGCACAAGATTGCAATTTTTTGCTGTGATGTGATCGCTTTAATAAGCTTTTGGACTCTATTTCAAAGATTCATGGTGTGCTGGCGATACAGGCATAATAGCAAGACTCTGATATCAGGAAACTTTTGTATAAGACACTTGATCCTGTTTTACTAAAAGAAAATGTAAAATAGCAGGGGAATATTGCTATGAAGATAACTGGCATGCTTATGTTGTGGAGTCATATAAGCGCATGGATTTAAATTGTTAAGATTGTATATAAACAAAATTGAATGTGACAAGCACAACCAATGCTCACTGAGTTATGAAAGGCACATGTGCCGAAAGAACAGTTCCGAAATACCAGTGTTCTCCGAGCAAGTAAGGCAGCGTAGGAATGAGTATTTGTAATTATACCAAGCATGTACATGTGAACCATCTGTACGTTGTTGTGCACTATGTTGAAATAAATGGTGCATGGTGCGCAGGCAACCAATTCAAAATGAATAGACTACTGCAGTGTTTCTTAACCGGGGTGCCACAAGCACATGACCCAATTTACCCTGGATCAATGTCATGAGTTGCTATATTGCAGGCAGCCCAGCCACCAGCACCAAAACGATCCATGATGCTCAAGGGCAGTATGCATGGTGTAATTTGTTGCTATGGTGTTGGTGGTCTGTAGGCAGGTGGTGCAAGAGTTGACTGATTTTGCTGCAGTGCACTTCATCCTGTCTGGATGACTTCCTGTCTAGTCGTATAAACAAGAGGAAGCAGGGTAAGGGAAAGTTTTTTTTCTTTTTTTTTTTTTTTGGCTTGAGTACTACACACGCCTAGTTAGCGGAGTACTGGATAATCTACCCCTAAGTGGGACCCTTGAATGGGTGAAGGATTTGGAGTATTTCCTATATGGACTGTAGGGGGCATCGAAGTTTATGCTGGAGGAGTGAACCAGAACAACTAGATGGAAGGCTTATCAAGCATGTTGTACAACCATTATTTGGAATGAAGAGCTGTTCTGAAATTCTAGTAAAGTGTTCATGGTTTGTGTTCAATAGATAAAGATGTGTGAGTACTGTATGTGAAGGAGGAGCAGCCAACTCAGGTTGGGCGTAGTGGTGGCCAGAAAATGGAGAGTCTCCTGCACCCACCTGGGCGGTTTGATGGCATGACCACGCATTTGCTCTAGAGGAGCCCATTACTCACTCCATGGGGTCCATCCAGCACATGGAGCTAACCCAGGTTCAGTCAACGGCCATGAGTAACAACCAGAGCCCTTGCAGATTCGTGCATCTAACACCATCCGCACTCATGGTGTGCCAGTAACATGGAGCTGAAATGTAAAGCTCACTTATCACGCTCCTAGTCTGTCTAGACAAAAGCATGTGTTTGCGGCAGGGATACCAGATACTTCAGGCCTGAGGGTTTCCTGTGGTTTCAGGATAGCTCCTCTCTCTGCCTATCCACCACCACTAGCTAGACCAG
Source organism: Aquarana catesbeiana (assembly GCF_042186555.1). Lineage (NCBI taxonomy): Eukaryota > Metazoa > Chordata > Amphibia > Anura > Ranidae > Aquarana > Aquarana catesbeiana. The sequence goes on from NC_133325.1 coordinate 143,380,581, forward strand.
TTTTGTAACACTGTTGGATACACTGGGATTCTTCACCAAGTGGGAGTTTCTAAGCAATGCAGTCTAGCTTAGCCTAACAGGGTGCTTCCTGGTACTCAGCAGCAAGGTTACTTGAATCTATTTTAGACACTTGAAGTAGCCAGAGGCTCCGCCCAATGCAATTTTATTATAAAAGTCACAGTTCCGATAAAGTAGTTAACATCTCAGCCCTCCATGCTTTGCATCTCTCATGCAAGTATAATAAGTCTCTTTACGTGAGGTAATGTACCTCTTGTGCCCACCTTCAGGGGAGCCTCCTCCAGGGAAGAAGAAAGAACAAGTCTCAGTCCCTAGATACAGTAATGCTCTCTCCCATGGGTCCTCTTCTTCCCATAGTCCGAATCTACCCTGAGCTAAGCTCCACTCAAGGTATTTAATAGATTCTGGAGGGAAATCAAATCACCCTCCCTCCTGGAAGGATTTTAAAAGAGCAATGCACTTAAATGGGCCCGCAAAGTGGACCCTGCCTACAGGCTGGGCTACCTGTACTTGGTCCTCAGTCATGGTACAGGACTGATCCTAGAGACCCGGCCTGAAACCATCGTACTGCAAGCCCTTGCGAAAGTAATGTTGTGGCTCTCTTCCTAGACTGAGGGTGGAATTCACCACGGAACTGAGTGTCGGGAGAGATGGTGCTCTCCACTGTCACTCCCAAATGGTCTTCAAGTTGTTGCCAGGAAAGGAGTCACTGGCAGGATGTGTAAGATGGATGTTTCCTTCCATTTGTGGGTTTTTCAGTGAGAGAATATGATATCCGGTCAGAAGGGGGCACCAACCCCCATTCTAACAAGGCAGCCTGCCTGCACCATGGCAGCTTGTGATGCTGATCCATGACAGGTGACTTGAGGGGGGTTCCCCCAGCATCTAACATCTAGGAGAGGATGAAAATCTGGCTCCTCCAGACATGCTGAACCACAACTGTGCTCTTACTGCATGACGCAGTTGGTAATAATGGTAAATAAATTTGTATGTCATTAACGTCCCTGTCGGCATATTATCCCGAAGGGCCTTAACCCCATACTTCGCCCAGACCTGTGGGTCCAGGATTGTACGGAAGTGTGGGAGGTTAGGATTACCCCATAGCAATTTGAAAAGGCGACCATGCGTTTGATTTATGAAACCTCATCATAGCAACCACCCACACTTTGAGCGCCGTCCTAGTCGGAGGCGGGAGATCAGCGTATGACCCAGAGCCCCTATACACTAGATTCCCTAGGTCACCGAGGGAACGCAATAGAGCCGCCTCAAGGCTCACCGCAGCATTGGCTCTGGAGCAAACGAACCACCAGCGGACCAAAATCGAAACGGCCACCCAGTAGTATACCTGAAAATTGGGTAACACCAATCACCAACATCTCACATGGAGACATAGGGTGAATCTTGCCAATCAGGGAGTGGAGCCCCCAAGAGAAAGGCCCCAATACAGCTATCTAGTTCCTTGCGCCCGGAATCCACACTGGGGAGTTTTTAAATAGGTAATTAAACTTGAGGAGAAACACCATTTTAATAAGGTTAATACGCCCTAACAAATTAAGTGGCAGAGTCCCCCAGGAAGCACACCTAGCTCTCAGCTGCAGTAGCACGGGATGCAGGTTGAGCTCATAAAATTCAGAGGGGTCGCAACTCACCTGGACTCCCAGATATTTAAAACCAGTAACCCACTGCAGCTGGGTAGTGTCCACAGTAAACTACAACAGGGGGTCTAGGGGAAAAATTACAGATTTTGTCCAATTTATTTGGACCCCCGAGAAGCGGCCAAACTCGTCGAAGAGCTCCAGAGCAGCCCTCAGGGAGGAGTCCGCGTCATGTAGATACAACAGGGCATCATCAGCGTATAAAGACACGTTCTCCTCCATAGGGGCCGATCCGCAGCCCCTCCACCTGCCGAGATGCTCTGAGTAGGATGGCCAGAGGTTCCAGCGCCAGAGCAAAAAGGGAGGGGGCACCCCTGGCGCGTGCCACGCTGCAGCAGAAAGCGCTCAGAAATCCTACCATTGGTCTGTATATAAGCTGAAGGCTTTTGGTAGAGTAATTGCAGCCAGCGCAGAAATTGAGGGCCAAAACCATATCTACACAGTACCTCCCAAAGGTAGCCCCACTCAACCAAGTCAAATGCCTTTTCGGCATCCAAAGAGGCAATGACTCTGGTTCCAGCATTATCATGGGGAATGGACAGGTTGAGATGAAGCCTTCTTAAATTGAGATCAGTGCCCTTGCCAGGCATGAACCCTGTCTGATTGATATGGATGAGCTCATCCAGGACCTGTGCTAGGCGGTTAGCCAGTATCTTGGCCAGCAGCTTTGCGTCAACATTAATTAGAGAAATTGGTCGGTATGACACACAGTCCTCAGGGTCCTTACCCAGTTTGGGCACCAACACAATTACAGCTTCGGACATGGATTCTGATAATGACCCTATCTTGGTGAACTGAGCGAATAGCATGGTGAGCCTTGGAGCAAGAAGTTCTTAGAGTAGAATTCGACCGGCATTCCATCCACTTCGGGGGTTTTACCAGGCTGCATTTGGGCCATAGCGATCTGGATCTCCTCCAGGGTAATATCCTGTTCTAGGTTCTCACTGGCGTCCTGAGTCAGGGTAGGAAAATCCACCCCATCCAAGTAGGCCCGGAGAGCTGACGTGTCATAATCCACCCTAGTGGAATAGAGGGAGCTATAGTAGAGCATAAATCTAGCAAGAATTTCATCAGGGCTTGTAAGGGGGACCCCTCTCTCATCCTGGATGCTCCCAATATGAGTACTAGCGAATTGCCCTTGAGATAACCATGACAACAATTTGCCATTTTTATCTCTGTACTCAAAGACTCGTTGGGCCGTACTGAGCATTGATTTCTTAGTAATTTCTATCCTATGAAGTTCAACCACCCTAAGCGCATATTGCCAAGCCCCATAGTTGAGGAAGGTAGGAGCAGCAACATATCTAGCCTCCTTGTCACAGAGCTCACCCTCCCAGCTCCTACAGCGACCGCACAGACTGCCTCCGGCTATTAGCAATGCGGGAAATATATCCCCCCCCCCTCAACCATCCCTTAAAGGCTTCCCAAACTACCAATGGCTCAGTTAAGTTAGCCTTTTCAAGCCAATAATGACATAATGCCGCCGGCATATCTTCCTGAACCTTAGGGTCTGCTATCCAGTGCCCGGACAGTCTCCACAGCTTCAGCCCAGCAGGGGGTCCCAATAGCACAGTAATCATAAGAGGGGCATGATCAGAAATGCCTCTAGGGAGGATTTGCACCTTCAATACCCGCTGCAGCACCGCCCGTGTAACAAACCCCAGGTCAATGCGGGAGAGGGTCTAAAAGGTGGATGAGTGACAAGTGTACATTCTTTCAGAAGGATTATAATGACGCCAGGCGTCAGTTAACTCAAAAGTATCAGCCCACTGCATGAGGTTAGGTGTTCTTCGGGTTGACTGATGGAGCCTGTCCAGGGCCGGACACGGAGCCAAATTAAATTCCCCCAACAACATGACATTTTGCGTTCCCTCTTGAATGATATCATGCGACTTGTCATACAATATGGCTGTATCCGCAGGGGCTGGTAGATATAATCCCACCATTATATGACCTAGTGTCTCAGGGCCTACCATGCATCAGGGAGGCAGCGCCCACACTCCAGGGGCCAACATGGAACACAGAGCATTAAAACAGCATGATCTCTGTCCCCCAGATCCAACATGGAACAGATATGTGCCGCAAGCCAACAGTTATTTAAATATCAAGATCCACTCATTTCAGGGAGGGCAGCGACTCCAACCACGAGGTAGCATCTCTGGGATTGGTGAAGAACCGAACTGTCTCACCATCGACCACTCTCAGCTTCACCGGGAAAAGGATGCTGTGCTTAATCCCTTTCACCCTCATGGCCGCCTTGACCGCATTGAAGGATCTTCGCTGCTTCTGGGTCTCCACCGTATAATCAGGGAACAGGAGCAGCTTAGAATTTTGGTATGAGATCTCCCTCGCCACTCGTGCAGCCCGCAGAAGCTCGTCGGGGGCCCCGAAAGTTTAACAGGCGCAGGATCATTGTGTGAGGGGGGGGAACCAGCCGGTCCCCGCTGTGGCAGGACTCTGTGCACCCTCTCTACAGTAAAGTATGGGGACAGCTGAGCCCCTGGAAGCAAGGAGCGCAGGAGGTCCTCCACAAAGGTAGACGGGTTCTGTCCCTCTGCTCCCTCCGAGTCCCACTATCCACAGATTGTTTTGCCTGCTGCTGTTTTCGGCGTCTTTGGCCCGATATTCAAGGACCTTAACTTTATTTTGCAGGGTCCGAATCACCACCTAATGCTCCTCCGCAGTATCCTCCACGTGGCCGACCCACTGTTCAGCAACCCCCAGCCGAACACGGATCTTGTCTGATCAATCCGACATCCGTCTGAACAGCTTTCATCTTCCCAGTCAGGGCTGTCTATCATGCCGATATCGCCGCCATCACCTCAGGTATGCCAGGGAGAGATGGAGAGGCAGTCTCCTCAGGCGTCGTCTGAGTGGCCATACTGGTTTGTCTGCGCAGGCCTCCCACTCCACAATATAGGGCCGTCAGACACAGGTGCAGTCGGAGGAAAACGGAGTTTCTTACCGCTCTTCGGTCCGGCAGAGGATCTGGACGGCATAGAGGGTCAGGTCACCCAGCTCAGGGTCGATCAGTCCAGGCAAGAGAGTAAAACAGGATAATTCTCTAGCAGAGCTCCAGGAAGCACGTCTGCTCACGCCGCCATCTTGGACACGCCCCTCAACTCTCCCCTTCTTCTGTTCTAATCACCGAAGCCAACTGCAAAGGGGCCCATTTGCTACAGTTGGAGTCTACAGCTGCACCATAGTGACTGGTGAGAGGGTGCACTGCCCAATACTTGCACACTGATAGCAGAGACTGTAAGGAAACCAGTAGAAATCGCCTGGCGTGCGTTCACGGGCGACTACAGATGCCCATGTGCGGCACCCAATGTGCACGCGCGGGAGCGCGCCCCTAGCGCCAATTTGCCTACTTAAAGGAGGTCCCAACCACTGATCTGTGCTGACAGGTCTTCAGCTGTGCTCCTGTTACCCTGAAACCTGTGTTTTGTTCCGTCTGATTCCCGTTGCTGACCTTTACTCCTGTTGACCCTGCTCTTGGACTCTGCTATATCTGATCTCGGCTTCCCATCTGACTCATCTCCGTATGTTCCGGTACCTTGCTGCCCGTCTGTTAACGATCCTGGCTTCTCCTCTGACTTGCCTCTTCCTGATGTTCCAGTACCCTGCTGCCCGCCTATTAACAAACCCGGCTATCCCTGTGAGCTTGCTCTGGTGCCCAGCTCGGCTCAGTACTACCATCCGAGTGTCTGCCACTACAGTGCTGCGACTTCCTGCTCTGCAACTTCCTGCTACAAGTTTCCAGTTCTTCATCTGCAGGCACTCGTGTGCTCTCCTGTCCCTCAGCTCCTTCTGTTTCATTCTCAGCGAGACCTGGGCTGGAGGTACAAAAGAGGCCGACCTCGTCATTTCAGTCTCCCTTCAGGTACGTGACAGAGACTGAGTCACTGGAAGCAAGACACTTTGTACACAGCATCTACTCTGTATGCTGGTTCACCAACACTGTCATTAAGTGCACCAATGCTGCTTATGGGCCCCAACACTAGGGAGAAGAACACAGTAAAAGACTGCCCCTTACAAAGCCATTTTACAAGTCCCTCCATCTACTACTCCTATAAAGGGTACCTCTGTTCAGTTAGCCAAGTCTAGCATGGTCATCATCCTTAATGCACTTTGGCAGTATAGTCTCCTGAATACAGTACATTTACACACATTACTGTCCATTGCTGCACTTACGATGATCTTGCTACTGTTTACCGTATGCTGATCCTGGTGCTTAGTGTTATTGAATTGTATTGTAATTGTACTGTCTGCCCTAATGTTGTAAAGCGCTGCATAAACTGTCGGCGCTATATAAATCCTGTATAATAAGAATAATAATAGTGTTATGCTATATGTTGTAAAGCGCTACGTAAACTGTTGGCGCTATATAAATCCTGTATTATTATTATTATTATTATACCTACTGCTGACTATTTATCATACCGTATGTTGAGTTGTACTAATAATATTGCTAAGCCACTTTCATGCCTTTACCGTTACCAATCAAAGAATGTAACAATATATTAATTTGATATGTTTCCTGACCCAGCATCTTTATTGTGTACCTGATATTGCCTTCCATGATTTCTGTGATATTGCAAGCTTTGTTCACTTAACCTAGTGTGTCAGAGGGGCTGATGCCATTGAGTAGGTCAAGGCAAAGAACAGAGAACCCATCCTATTGAGTAACATTTACGTTTATTACATTTTAAAATGGGGTGCCTTGGGAAATAGCATACTTTTAAAGGATGTTACAACTAAAACAGTGGAAAAAAGCTGATCTACTGAACACAATGCATGTCAGAATATGAATTCTGCACATTAAACACATGCATTTTCCAAACACACCAGTGTGAACGCTCTCCTTTGCTTGTACACTGCAGGCATATTCTTGGTCATCCTTACTTCCCTGAAATTTCCACTCCTAAGGTGACAACACCCACTGATGTGAGTTTATACAGGAGCAGTGTTGTTAACACTGGAGGGGATGATAAGGGACTATATACAAGATTTTAGTAATAAGAATGATATCATTAGCAGTAATCAGCATGGATTCATGAAGAATCGTTCTTGCCAAACCAATCTATTAACCTTCTATGAGGAGGTGAGTTGCCATCTAGATAAAGGAAGGCCCGTAGACATGGTGTATCTGGATTTTGCAAAAGCATTTGACACAGTTCCCCATAAACGTTTACTGTACAAAATAAGGTGCGTTGGCATGGACCATAGGGTGAGTACATGGATTGAAAACTGGCTACAAGGGCGTGTTCAGAGGGTGGTGATAAATGGGGAGTACTCAGAATGGTCAGGGGTGGGTAGTGGGGTCCCCCAGGGTTCTGTGCTGGGACCAATCCTATTTAATTTGTTCATAAACGACCTGGAGGATGGGATAAACAGTTCCATCTCTGTATTTGCAGACGATACTAAGCTAAGCAGGGCAATAACTTCTCCGCAGGATGTGGAAATCTTGCAAAAAGACCTGAACAAATTAATGGGGTGGGCGACTACATGGCAAATAAGGTTCAATGTAGAAAAATGTAAAATAATGCATTTGGGTGGCAAAAATATGAATGCAATCTATACACTGGGGGGAGAACCTCTGGGGGAATCTAGGATGGAAAAGGACTTAGGGGTCCTAGTGGATGATAGGCTCAGCAATGGCATGCAATGCCAAGCTGCTGCTAATAAAGCAAACAGAATATTGACATGCATTAAAAGGGGGATCAACTGCAGAGATAAAACGATAATTCTCCCGCTCTACAAGACTCTGGTCCGGCCGCACCTGGAGTATGCTGTCCAGTTCTGGGCACCAGTCCTCAGGAGGGACGTACTGGAAATGGAGCAACAAAGCTAATAAAGGGTCTGGAGGATCTTAGTTATGAGGAAAGGTTGCAAGCACTGAACTTATTCTCTCTGGAGAAGAGACGCTTGAGAGGGGATATGATTTCAATTTACAAATACTGTACTGGTGACCCCACAATAGGGATAAAACTTTTTCGCAGAAGAGAGTTTAATAAGACTCGTGGCCACTCATTACAATTAGAAGAAAAGAGGTTTAACCTTAAACTACGTAGAGGGTTCTTTACTGTAAGAGCGGCAAGGATGTGGAATTCCCTTCCACAGGCGGTGGTCTCAGCGGGGAGCATTGATAGCTTCAAGAAACTATTAGATAATCACCTGAATGACCGCAATATACAGGGATATGTAATGTAATACTGACACATAATCACACACATAGGTTGGACTTGATGGACTTGTGTCTTTTTTCAACCTCACCTACTATGTAACTATGTAAGCATGTAACAGAGAATGTGCGCCCCCACATCAGTACAAGCTGATGAATGTGTTGGGACATTCAGCTTGCTGCTACCAATGAGAACCACTTCTTCATGTCCCAGTACGTGAACCAATGTCACAATAGCTTCCATGTTGCCCATGACAAACTGGCCAAGTCATGCTTCCATAACATAGACCTATCACTCTACAGCCAGTACACAAACCATAAACCAGCTAAGAGCATTGCAGCATCATGCATGGATTAATCACAAAATGTAAAGCTAAATGTACATTTTAAAATTACAGCGAAAAAAATTTCAAAATAAAATTGAGCTCCCTCTGCATTTAACATACTATTTTACTGCATGCATTTTTATAAAAGGGTTTAATGCATTAAAGCTTAGATGGTACAGTAAACAGCTCTGTGGCACAACCATTACTGGTATCCCCAGTATTCATTAGCTCAAATCACATTAATTGGAAAAAAATACATTTTCGCTTCCATTCTGCCATGTAAAGTAGGTGTAAACCTCACTGAATGTATTGTATTGTAGTGTTATGAAGCAAACGCAAAGAATATGCATAGCTGGAGGGAGGGGACAGTATAACCCCCTCCTTTGCTCGGTGGATTTTCTGGTACCACATCCTCTAATGCTACATTTGCACACATTTGTGTAGGGAGTTTTATAATGCACTGTGCTCTCAGCAGAAATGAAGCATTTCAAGACTACTTTGATGGAATTTAAAGCCACACAAAGGAGGACAAGGAGAAGAAGAGTAGTCACAATTTGCAAACACTTTTTTAAACATGCTGAAGAAATTGCGCCTGTCCAAGTAACTAATTATGGCACTGTATATAGAACTGAACATTTTTTTTGAGCCTACCACACAGCACAGTCATGTGATTCCAGCTCACAGGACATGAGGTCATTCATTAAAATGCCGATGGCTTTCATGAGATAAATACTGTACATTTTACAGTAATAAAGCACGCTTTATTTTACAAAAGTTTTTTGATGAATTGCAAATTTTTTTTCAGAAAAACGCAATACGTTATCATACAGCAAATTCTAAAGTGGTAAATATTGTTTGGTGAATTGAGCCCTGTATCCTGTATGAACGTACACATTCACATCATGACCCTGTGGCTTACTACAATTAATGTCTCAGCAAAACTTTTTGCAGTACTTATTTTTTACTTAAACGTTAAAATACTATGTGACCCATATGGAAACCCTCCACATACCAAAACTGAGACCCCGCTTTGTCATACACCGCTCTCAACACCTGTGTCTTCCTCATTCTCACACACATCTCTACCCACTCTGTCTCACACGCAAACATCAATGTCTCATGCGGTTTTAGCTACGCCAGATAATGAAGATTATTTCCCTTTTTCAAAAAGGGGAAACAAGTATTGTTCACAAACTGCTAAGCAACCAACGCTTTTGGCAACTGCTTCAAAAATAAGTTAGGTTCCCATAGGCTCAAAAAAAATGTAGTAACGTGTAGTCTAGCCACAAGTTTTAACAGTGTCCCAGAAACTGGACGCATTTCAGCTTAAAGCTGAACGCCAGGTTTGTAATTTTTTGCATAGCTACATTGGATTAGTTTGGACCAATGTGAGTATGTATATTCCATACCTAGCCAATCCCTATGGAAGTGAAGAATGCCTGTTGTAGTCTCTGCTACAATAGCAATCCTCGTTGTCTTCTGGGTCCAGTGCTGAGTGGCTGTCCTGCTGCATAGTAACCCCAGGAGGTTGCTAACTCGGCATGGGTGCCATTCAAAGAACTCTTTGCATTTTCTCAGTGTGTGCAAAGTGTTCTCTGATAAGACAAAGTGGTGGAGACATCACAATCTCCAGCTTTCCAATCAGAGAACACCTTCTCTTCACTGAGAAAAATGCAAAGCGTTCTCTTGACCACTTAAGGACCAGAAGGATTTGCCCCCTTAATGACCAGGCCATTTTTTGTGATACGGCACTGCGTCATTTTAACTGATAATTGCACAGTCGTGCGACTTGTACCCAAACAAAATTGATGCCCTTTTTTTCCCCACAAATAGAGCTTTCTTTTGGTGGTATTTGATCACCTCTGCAGTTTTTATTTTTTGCGCTATTAACAAAAAAAGAGCGACAGTTTTGAAAAAAAAATTTTTTTTACTTTTTGCTATAATAAATATCCAAAAAATAAAATAATAATTTCTTCATCAGTTTAGGCCAATATGTATTCTTCTACAAATTTTTGGTAAAACAAAATCGCAATAAGCTTATATTGATTGGTTTGCGCAAAATTCATAGCGTCTACAAAATAGTGGATAGATTTATTGCATTTTTATTATTTATTTTTTACTAGTAATGGCAGCGACCTGCGATTTTTAGTGGAACTGCGACATTGCGGCGGACAGATCGGACACTTTTGACATTTTTTTGGGACCAGTGACTTCTATACAGCGATCAGAGTTAAAAATGGCTACTGATTACTGTATAAATGTCACTGGCAGGGAAGGGGTTAACACTAGGGGGCGATCAAGGGGTTAAGTGTTCCCTAGGGAGGTGTTTCTAACTGTGGGGGGAGTTTAATGACTGGAGGAGAGAGATCACTGTTCCTGATCACTAGGATCAGCAGATCTCTCTCTACTCCCCTGTCAGAACGGGGATCTGTTTGTTTACATACACAGATCTCTGTTCTGGCTCTCTGTGGAGCAATTGTGGGTGGCCAGCCGGCCACGCACATCGGCTCCGGCATCACACGCGTGCCCCCTTTCGCTCTTAAAGCGGCCGACGTACACCTACGGTGATTCGCGCAGTCGTGCCAACCTGCCACAGTATAATGACGGCAGCTAGTCGGCAAGCGGTTAATGATGTCAGTGCCAAGCAAGCAACCCCCTGGGGTTAGGGCAGCAATCCAGCATATGACCCGGAAAACAGCAAGGATAAGTAGCGGAGACTTCAGCGATTTTCCACTTTTACAGGGATTGGCCAGTTATGTAATATGCATACCTACTATTCTACTATGCAAAAGAAGCAACACCTGGAATTCAGCTTTAAAAATACCTGAACTAAATGAAATATGGGAACTACTATTGCTGGTCTCTTGTAAAAATACTATCTGCCTGGCTATTTCTTTATTCATTGCTTTCTGCGTCATTGACCTAGACTCACAGGAAGAGGCCAACAAGGAATAAAAGGGGACATCCCACCAAATGTGGCAGCCCCACAAAATACAATTGGGTCTTCTCTTGCAGCCATTTTTATTTTTACTCAGTTTGCCGTTCCTGCCTGTTTTTGATTGACCAGGGCAGGGACAGCCTTACAAGGAACAACAAAACCAAACAAAAATACGAGAGTATTACAATTTTTGTAAATATGTAAGTAATAAACGTGTTAAAAAATGGTATGGGGCTGGGAATATGTAACTGTGTGGCCATGCAAGCCAGGAACTTTATCATAAATATTACAGGAGTTGCACTTAATGTTTTCAAGTGATCACATCAAAATCTTTGTGATAGACTTTCTGCAGCAGTTACTGTATTTGCCAGGTTTGATTCAGGGCAGAATTAGTCCCTCCAGTCACTGTAAAATATGCACTGCTGCTATTGTCATTGCTTAACCAGCATCTTATGCCATTGATGCCCTGCAACTCATCAGATTCAATGGACTACAATTGGTTGGATTCCTCTCCAACCTGCCAAACACAAACTTCAGTAGTCTATGACAACCAATGTCAGTCCCATCCTGCCTCTCCCATATGCTTGAGAGCTAAAGCAAGATTTAGGGAAGTGAAGAAGACTAAAAAATAGTACTCCAAGGTGGAGGTCAGGATAGGTCCTGTTGGAGGTACAGTATGTTGAGACTAGGGGAAACAGTAGAGGAGGAGATGGAGGTGGAGAAGCAGAAGATTGTGGAGGAAAAGGAGCAACTCTTCCCACCTAATTTTGTGCCTACCTTTCTTTTTTTTGAGTGGGGCACTCCTGTTTTTGGATGGGTGAGCAGCTCATGGCTGTAGAATTTTAACTTTCTTGCTTTCGCCGACCCTCCCCCTGGCCATAAATATCCCCTCTTCCATTTGTTGTTGCCTGCCATTTCACCTGGATTGGGGATAGCAGCCTATGGCTGTAGGTCTTACCTTGCAGTCATGCCTCTAGTGCCCTAAGGAATTCACTGCTAAATGTTTAAATCTCATAAGTGTCCTGTGTGAGACCACATTTTAAAGTGTAAACTGGAGTTTACTCCTTGAATTATTTTCCCTTCCATCTCATTAAGTAAATTTTGCTGATTTAATACTGTGTATTTTCTTCTTTTTGGTGTAATTTAAAGGGGAAAGGATAAAAATATATGAACCCCAGGGTGGCAGAGGACCCACGAGGTCAGGTGATTAATCTTGCGACCTTTAAGAGGGCCGCGCTACACACACACATATATATTGTGTGTGTGTGTGTATATGTGTGTACATATATATATATATATATATATATATATATTACACACAACAATATACAACTGGCTGCTAAGTGCCTGGGAGGAATATGACTATGGCAAAGCAGAGGAATTGCATACTTGCCAGGCCTAGGCTGTGATACAGGAAAACAAACTATATAAATGCATAAACAATAAATTAAAAAAGTGAAAACAAAAATTTAAATTTAAACTGCAAGTGGGAATCTGCACTCAGGGGCAACCCAGGAAGTTTCTACTAGCATATAAGGGAGGGATTGCAATGCAAAGTAGATCTTAGTCTGCTTTACTGGAGGTGATTATAGTGTATCTTTTTTGCAGCTCCAGATGGCAGCTGATGCCCACTGTCATCTCATGGTGCACTGTCCAGTCACTGTACAATATTTTTAGCTATTGTCTCTCAAAAAAAGACTGTATATAATTTATTTTCCTTTTATATTGCGGCCTAACCAAATAGGTTACATACTGTTCAGCCACTTAATAAAATTTGTGGTATTTGTCTCTCAGACTTGCTGCCTATTCAAGCACTTGTGCACTATCCTGGCGCTGGCCAATTTCTACCAAACACTTACCTGAAGTTTTTTATTTTTTTATAAGAGAGGGTTTGGGGAATATGGGCTTGTAGTTTGAAATTATTTTTGTGCATGCTGTTTCAACATTGTATTAAGATTTAGAAGAAATTTGGTTCAAAAAAGTTCACATAACATACAATCAATCTGTTATGCCATTGGTCCTGTAGCTTTTAGATCTGGAAGCTGCTGCGTCCACCATTTAATTCAGGCCTAGCACCGCTTGATAAAAAAAAGGCAGATGTTGCAGCCAAAACTACCTAAAAAATATTTTTTTTAGATCGAAATGAATCAGATTGTGGTGTTACTACTGTAATTAAGCCAAACACGATGAAAAAATAAAGTGTCACTGACACTGTTTGTGAAAATCATACTGTTCCGTAACATCATATAGAGCTTAAAGTGACTCTAAACCCTGGTTAAAAAAAAAAAAAAGTAAGCATTCTTCTTTTTTTTTTTTTTAATAATCTTTTCTGATTTATTATAAATGGGTCTATAGCTGTGAAAATAGATCTGCAGCATCAACATCTGTGGCTGCTGGTGTTGACTTGGAAATCTGGCTTGGCTTTGCTTTTGAGGCAGTCATCTTTTTTAGCTGGGCAACATCTTTCTGCAGTTCTGTGAAAGCTTTGTTGACTTTGCTCACTTTGTCATTGCTGGAGACATTGATTTTCTTTAGTGTGGACTTTACTGATTTGGCTTTGGTTTTAGCTTTTATACTTCTACTGTTTGCAACATGAAATACATTACTTTGTTTCTGTCCTTTTCCTTTGTTGTTTACATGTTCTTCCAGCATGTGGACTCTCAAGCATTCTTAACTTAAATCAGTGGCGGCCTGTCTATAAGGGGCACGCGGGTGCTGCCCCCCCATCTATGCGTCCAGCCCCTAATCTACATGCAGGGCCCATGGATTCCAATGGGGGGGTTGATGCACATGATTAGAGCCAGAGGCTCTAATAGGCTTCAAAATAGGGTCGGCTCGGAGTGCAGAGCACTGCGCTCCGAGCCCACCCAGTTGTGTGACACTAACGAATTAATATTTGCTAGTGCCACGCTAATTCTCCTCCAGACCAATCAGGAAGTGGGTCCTGAGACCCATTTCCCGATTGGCTGAAAGGAGAAGCTACACTGGTCGCCAGGAGGAGGGAGAGGACGCGAGGAGACGCAGGGGAAGCTAGCCGGCCGCCCATCCATCGCCCAGAGGGAAGCCCGTGGAGAAGCTACGCTGGCTGCTGGGGGGGAGGAGGAAGGAGACGTGAGGAGAGGAGACGCAGGGGAAGCCAGTCACTTGGGGGGAAGCCTGGGGTAAGTTTTGCGGCCGGGTGACTGACTGACCGACCTAGGGGTGGCTGACTGTGCACTGTTTACAGCCGCCCCCCAAAAAAATACCATCACCGACACCATTGCTCAAATTACCGTCTATTACAGTGGTTCTCAACTCCTGTCCTCGGGACCCACTAACAGGCCAGGTTTGCAGGATAACTGAAATACATCACAAGTGATATCATTTGCTGCTCAGTGATTGCAGTATTCTAGTCTGCATCTCCCCAAGGTAATACTTAAATTCTGGCCTGTTAGTGGGTCCTGAGGACCGGAGTTGAGAACCATTGTTCTATTACCACCTACTGCTCTTAGACTCCTCCAAATCTCCAAAAATATATTTTTTAGTTTGCTTTTGTGATCTGACTTCCTGTTGGAGGGTGACAATGTTCTTTATTTATGATTCTATTGTATGTATGAACAATACCACCCTCTCTTGCTTGCTCCCAAGATGAATTAAGACTATATGAATTAAGAAATTCTGCTCTTTAAATGTATTTACAACTTTATTTACTAAATGTTAACTGGCAGCAGATCTGTGACAAAATATTTCAATGATACTCAAATAATTCCTGATGTGATCTCTAATGCAAAAAAAAAATGGAACTTAATAAATGTGGGATACTCTGACATTATGGAATCATTGATAATTGATGTCAATGGCAAGGACACATCGACCCAAAACAATGTAATTTTCGATGTACACACAACACACAACACACCACGCACACACACACAAAACACACACAACACACACAACACACACACACAACACCACACACACACACACACACACTGAGGCTACCACAAGTTTACAAAATAGTGTTAAACAGTACTACTCAAGGCAGGCTTATGGCTGCTGCAAGTTTATTGCACTTGGTTTATGTACATGAAAAGCCTCCATCTGAAGATTGTCTGGGCTTTTCACATGCAAGTACCATCACATGCAAGTCTTGAGGTCAGCTGTTGTCAGTTCAGTTAATGGTTATATGGGTTCCATGATCTGTGCTCTTATTGTGTACACTAGGATCAGGGCCGGTACAAGGCAGGGGCGGAAGGGGCGGATGCCCTGGGCGGTACAATTTGTGGGAGGAAGGGGGGCGCAGGTGAAGTGCTGGCAGTGTGCTTCACAGTACACACTAGTTGGCACCCCTCGCTGTACTGTAATTGTCTGTACCTTACTGCTGTAATGTGCCAAGTGCGCTCCTGCACCTGGCACAAGCCTACACGGTCCGCACCAGCTATCCTGTCAGAGTTGCCCCTTCACTCCCCCTATGAAGGCGCTTTGTAGTCCCGTCGGCGTGACGTCACTCACGGCCGGAGGTGGTATAGGAGGAGAGCAGAGAGCTGCTGCCGAAGCTGCGGGAGGAGCCGCCGAGGAGGAACCAGCAGTTCAGAAAAAACGTGTGTATTGCCAGCCCTCTCCTCTCTGACCTGTCAGGTAACACATAGTAAGTAGAGGAAGTTTTATGCAGAGCTCACTTCCTCTACTGGCTTTTCTGTATTAGCTCTCGGCACTCACTGCTGCTGCCCTCGAGCCCTTGTGCATGCTTCTGCCACCAGCACTGTAAGCCACAGCTGCAGTTCCTCCAGAGGCAGCTTATCCCCGCTTGCTGCTGCTACTGAGACATTGTAGCACGGAGCCGAGGAGCTCTGAAACTCCTCATCGGCTCTGTGCTACAGCAGGTGGAGCTCTCTGTACTTTGAATAAAAAAAAAAAAGCCTGCACATACCATAGAGACTGGTGGCTATCGGAAGAGGTGAGAGATTGCCAAAGACTGAAGTTGAACAGAGAGGACAGGAGTGCACTGTAAAGGTGTGGGGGATGGGGGAATATGTGCTGAGAGAAGAGGTAGCAATATGTGCAGAGGGAACAGTGAATGGGGGGGGTGGGGGGTTAGCAGAGAGGAGATCTGGGGGGATTTGTAGAGAAAGGAGAGCTAGAGGGATGTGTGCAGAAAGGAGATCTGGGGGATGTGTGCAGAGAGGAGATCTGGGGGGATTTCTACAGAAAGGAGAGCTGGAGGGATGTGTGCAGAGAGGAGATCTGGGGGGATTTGTAAAGAAAGGAGAGCTGTAGGGAATGTGTGCAGAGAGGGATCTGGGGGATTTGTACAGAAAGGAGAGCTGGAGGGATGTGTGAATAGAGGGATCTGGGGGGATTTGTAAAGAAAGGAGAGCTGGAGGGATGTGTGCAGAGAGGAGATCTGGGGGGATTTGTAGAGAAAAGAGAGCTGTAGGGATGTGTGCAGAGAGGGATCTGGGGGCATTTGTACAGAAAGGAGAGCTGGAGGGATGTGTGCAGAGAGGAGATCTGGGGGATTTGTAGAGAAAAGAGAGCTGTAGGGATGTGTGCAGAGAGGGATCTGGAGGGATTTGTAAAGAAAGGAGATCTGGGGGATGTGTGCAGAGAGGAGATCTGGGGGGATTTCTACAGAAAGGAGAGCTGGAGGGATGTGTGCAGAGAGGAGATCTGGGGGGATTTGTAAAGAAAGGAGAGCTGTAGGGAATGTGTGCAGAGAGGGATCTGGGGGATTTGTACAGAAAGGAGAGCTGGAGGGATGTGTGAATAGAGGGATCTGGGGGGATTTGTAAAGAAAGGAGAGCTGGAGGGATGTGTGCAGAGAGGGATATGGGGGGATTTGTAAAGAAAGGAGAGGTGGAGGGATGTGTGCAGAGAGGGATATGGGGGGATTTGTAAAGAAAGGAGAGGTGGAGGGATGTGTGCAGAGAAGGATCTGGGGGGATTTGTAAAGAAAGGAGAGCTGGAGGGTTGTGTGCAGAGAGGAGATCTGGGGGGATTTGTAGAGAAAAGAGAGCTGTAGGGATGTGTGCAGAGAGGGATCTGGGGGCATTTGTACAGAAAGGAGAGCTGGAGGGATGTGTGCAGAGAGGAGATCTGGGTGGATTTGTACAGAAAGGAGAGCTGGAGGGATGTGTGCAGAGAGGAGATCTGGGTGGATTTGTACAGAAAGGAGAGCTGGAGGGATGTGTGCAGAGAGGAGATCTGGGTGGATTTGTACAGAAAGGAGAGCTGGAGGGAATGTGTGCAGAGAGGGATCTGGGGGGATTTGTACAGAAAGGAGAGCTGGAGGGATGTGTGAATAGAGGGATCTGGGGGGATTTGTAAAGAAAGGAGAGCTGGAGGGATGTGTGCAGAGAGGGATCTGGGGGGATTTGTAAAGAAAGGAGAGCTGGAGGGATGTGTGCAGAGAGGGATCTGGGGGGATTTGTAAAGAAAGGAGAGCTGGAGGGATGTGTGCAGAGAGGAGATCTGGGGGATTTGTAGAGAAAAGAGAGCTGTAGGGATGTGTGCAGAGAGGGATCTGGAGGGATTTGTAAAGAAAGGAGAGCTAGAGGGATGTGTGCAGAGAGGAGATCTGGGGGGATTTGTACAGAAAGGAGAGCTGGAGGGATGTGTGAATAGAGGGATCTGGGGGATTTGTACAGAAAGGAGAGCTGGAGGGAATGTGTGCAGTGAGGAGATCTGGGGGGATTTGTAAAGAAAGGAGAGCTGGAGGGATGTGTGCAGAGAGGGATCTGGGGGGATTTGTACAGAAAGGAGAGCTGGAGGGATGTGTGCAGAGAGGAGATCTGGGGGGATTTGTACAGAAAGGAGAGCTGGAGGGAATGTGGGCAAGAATACCTGCGGAAATCCCCAGAGAGTGAACAGTGACAATAATTGGGGGGGGGGGGGGGGCGCAGTTTTCCATCTTCGCCCTGGGCACCAAATGACCTTGTCCCGGCACTGACTAGGATTGCACATTGTGGAGATGTATAAGAGAGGCTTACATGGTTCTTTGGTATGTCCAGAGACATGCAGGAAAGTTTGTTTGGAGTGCAGTATCCTGCCCTTTTTAACTATAAAATTTACATTGGTGTTCAGTGGCTTGGGGAGGCACTCTGGTCTATAAAGGCCACTGAGAGCACAGCAGGAATAGATTCAGCCCCAGGCCTCAAGAAGTATAAAACAAGTTGGCTAATTATTACTTTTGTGTTATCTGCCTAAAACTAATATTAAAGCTGACTATTAAAAATATAGCCTATAGCTTTGCAAAACTCCTCCTTTAATAAGGATGAGCTCAGGCATGTTCGCAAGCCGCATGTGTCGAGCCCGCCAGGAAGTCAGCACTGCACAGCGCTAATCACAAGCAGTGAGACATTTCCCGATCTCTGCAGCCGCACATCGGGACAATGTCTCACTGCTTGTGATTAGCGCTGTGCAGTGCCGACTTCCTGGCGGGCTCAGCACGTGCAGCTTGCAAACACGCCTGAGCTCATCCTTACTCCTTATTAAAAAGATATGAATACAAATGCATGATACCACCTGCAAATGCTACATTTTTATGAAATTGTTGTGGTGAGCAGAACCCCTTAACTACATCCACTAGTAAGTTTTATGCAATTACTAGGAGATGTTTTTGGACGGGGCTATATTATTCTCTGTGGATGACTTTCCCTCTATAGGTTTTGCTCATCAAGTAGTTGTAATCTTATAGCCAGGTATTTTTGTGGAATTCAGAAAGTTTTCTGTGATTTAACCTACAATTTAAAAAAGGATATAGTCTAGTCCAGGAGCCTAAATACATGTTTCAGGATTTAGGCTTCGTTCACACTAGCCTGCATGTTAAAATGCAGTGTTTTACCGGGCAGGCTAGTACAATGCTGGCTCCATATTTCAGTGTGTTTTCTCTTGTTATTGGAAGTGTCATAGTGATACGTTATTCATTTCACAGGACAGCAGTGAGGTGTATTGCATTGAATGCGGTGCCATCCAGTTCGCTGTACAGCACTGCGCATCACACCAGCAATTGTTTCCTATGTGTTATGACCTGTGCTTATCCAGTGTGGAAAAATGCAGGTCACGACAAATAGTGTCAACATGCCCTGGGTGTGAAGTATAAAAAATGGAGCAAAAAACAAATTTCATTCTTTGTAACGTTCGCTTTATCTCCTTTCTATATATGACAGCCCCATCAGAAACATACAGGTGTTTGTGGTTACCCTCAATCTGAAGAATAAAAAGAGATAACGTTTTTGTTAACACGTTGCATTCAGAGTGACTTTTCCCGTAATTTCCCTTAGACTTGGACAACAATGCAGAGGGTTTAGTTTGTTTCATGTCTGCCCATCTGGTAATAAACCACATTAATTATAGTTTTTAATTACAGTTAAAGCAAAATGCTTTTAATGAAATTAGAACTTTCAGTAGCCTAATAATAAGATTTACATAATTTTTTGACAGCTAAATATAGTTTAATTCCACATCATTGAAAATGTGGAGCTACCTGGAGATATTCTGTACACTACCCCCGCAATATTACCCTTTAAATCAGGGGTGCCCAACCTTTTGAGGAGTGAGGGCCACTTTAGCGACTTTGTAACCGATTGCGGGCAATAATGAGTGGAGCGGGCAGAGCAGACACAGACACAGCCTGCTCTACTCTATGGGCCCTCCGATCCGATCAGCTCAAACAAAAGGGGAGGGATCCCCTTCTGTTTTTTTAAGTGGATCGGATTGGAGATAGGCGGGTGTAAACGGATACAAGTCCGTTTATATCTGCCGCTCTATAGAAGTGAATGGAGGGTCCGATTGGGTCCACTTGAAAAACAGACAGGCGGACCCAATCAGACTGATCGCGTGAAAGGGACCTAAGGCTGCTTTCACACTGATGCGGTTTACCTGCACCTCAACTGAACTCAATCTTCACTTCTTCCTCAGGATTCCTGCAGGTATTGCTGGCTGCTACTGTTCCCCGAATGGGTATGGCTGGTGGCTGCTGCTGGCTGTCCTCCAGGGCTGGTTCTGCTGGCGGGTACTGTTGGCAGGTACTGCTGGCTGGTACTGTTGGCAGGCACTGCTGGTGGTTACTGCTGGCTGGTTCCCAACCCACCATCCCCAAGCATCAGTGTGACAGAAGCCGGCGCTGGGCGAAGCATGCAGCTCCAGTAGAGAGTAAAGCTGATGCTTCCTGTATCGCTCCTGTCACAGGTGGAGTACATTTTGTATCACTCTGCCTGTGATAGGAGCGCTATACAGGAAGCATCGGCTCTGGTTCCTCTAGCGCCATTCCTATTCTTCACATTGATGCTCAGGGATGACGGGTGGGGAACCCGCGATCTGGGCTTGCCAATCCGCCATCCCAGAGCAGGAGGTGGCGGGCCACATCAGAGGGCCAGCCAGCGGGCCAGCGGTTGGGAACCCCTGCTTTAAATCAATACATGCCCTTAAAACCAAGAAGTATAGGCTACAAATTCATCTTGTACTCTGGTATGTGGTTGTGCAATCTTTAATTTGCTACCCATAACCAGGGCCGTCTTTAATATTGATTGGATCCTGGGCAATTGTTAACTCCTTCTTTCCTGTACCTCGTAACCAGGCCATGGATCTTCATAATGCGGATTTGGTTCCATTTGCTACTGGAAACTGACCACTAGGGAGGGAGCCAGAAAATCGACCCCATCGCTACCGGTGGACCTGTCACCTTTACCGGGTACCATGGTTAACAACTGGTTGCTTGTGTCTTGAACTAGTACTTGGTTACTCATAGCAACTACACTATTTCTCTTGCTTACTTGCTGAGTAAACCCTTTGTAGAAGCTGGGCTTTACACCCCTTTGTGCTTTACAGACTCTGGTTCTTCTGATACGCCAGAACCAAGATGTACTTTGAATAACTTTAGACCAGGCTCAGAACAGTTGAGGCAACTTTACTTAAGAATCTTTCAGTCAGTAGCGGACACTCATGCAGGGTGCAGGGGCGCCGCCCCCCTAATCCATGCGCCCGGCCCCTAATCTACATGCAGAGTGCCGGATGCATGGACTTCAATGTGACGCATGGATTTCAAGAACACTGCGCCCGAGCCCGCCCACTTGTGTGACATTAGCAAATTAATATTCGCTAATGTCTTCCTGCTTCTACTCCTGGCCAATCAGGAAGCAGGTCCTGGGACACGATTGGCCAGGGAGTCTTAGGACTCCTGGCCAATCAGGTCTCGGGACTCTCTTCCTGTTCGGCCAGGAGGAGAAGCAATGGCCCCAACTCTTCCCTCTGCAATCTGCAGGCCATGTGTAGCAAGGAGCAGCAGGTAGAGGGGCAGCAACAGCCTCTTCCAGGAGCCCTTCCCCGGATCCAGAAGTGCATCAACATCATCACCTCATCATCATCCTCCTCCCCACACCTCTACTGCAGCAACAGCGAGAGGAGGCCGCCCATATTGACAGCTAAGGATAAGGCAAGGCCATGGATCACCGCCTTCCCATTCATCCGATCGATCAAGCCCCGGAGGGGTGGGTGGGTAGTGCGAGTGAGGGGGGCCAGGTTTGTTTGCCGCCCCCCTAAATAATTGAGCACCAGCTGCCACTGCTTTCAGTAATACAGTTCAATGTGAACAGAGTCCATTTCCTAAAGTAACTACAAATAAATGGCTGCCCAGGCATAATTCTGCAAGGCAGTAGGCCCTTGTGGCATTTCCCATGCTTGGATAATCTCCAGAACCCCAGTGGCTTCTCTGAATGATTCACAGCATGTCTTGCTCGAGAGTTGACAGAAAGCCAGCGAGAGCAGCAGCGGCCCCCGAACCCAGCCTTCTCCCATTTTTATATTATTGGTGAGTAAGCTAAAACCCCAGGAACTGAGAACACACACTTAACTCTTTTCCCCCTCAGCCTGGGCCAGACATGAACTAATTAGTGCAGGCATTTCATCAGATTAGGTGACACGTCAGAATGTGTAATGGAAGTGAAGTTTCGTCGCTGCCATCTTGCTACACCTGCACTCCTCCACAGTAAGGATACACCGAGAAGGGGGCAAGCGGACATCTTGTTACACCCACCGGAGTTTTGCATTTTACACTTTTTTTAACAGTAAACTGAGTTTATATAGCGAAGTCCAGTACTTACAACTCCATGTGAATGTTTACATACTGAATTTTAAAAGCAGCGAATTTCTGTCCTATTAGCAAACCTGTGAGATCAGCAGGCTTGCTGCAGCTTTTAAAATTCAACATCAAAACAGTAAGACAGCGTTCTAAGTACTGCATTTCACTATATAAACTCAGTTTACTGTTATAAAAACTTGTCAAATGCAAAACTCAGGTGGGTGTAACAAGATGTGCGCTTGCCCCCTTGTGTACCCTTACTGTGGAGGAGTGTGGGGTGTAGCAAGATGGGGCGAGGAAACATCACTTCCGTTACACCTTCTGACAGGTCACCTAATCTGATGAAACACAGGAATAAACAACCTGACAAGTGCAGGTTAGCTGCAGTCATGTGCATTGCTCTATGCACACTACAATTCCCACAGTCCCTAGTCCATCTCGGGAGCAAGCAAGAGAGGATGGCTAGGTTCCCACATACAGTGGGACCATTGAGAAAGTATGTAGCCACCCTCTAACAGGAAGTCAGGTCACAGCAGCAACAATAAAGTTGAGTTGAGAATATTTTTTTTTTTCTTTAAACCAGACTTTCATGCCACTTTATGATCATGTTAATAGCCTACATACAGCCATTAATAACTATGCCTCAAAGAAAACCTCTGATGAGAGAAACATAGAGGGTGAATTGTTAATTACCTGAATGTCAGGTCTTCTGGAGTCAAAATCTGAAATCACTGATCTAAAATAAGTATGCAGAAAATTACTTCTTGACTTTTCACTGACTTACCTGACAAGCATGCTTGTTTCCATATAACTGGTATTTAGCAATTTTGAAAAATAGGTCAGCTTTAGTTACCCCCATGTTTCCTTCTTGACAGATTAATTTTATGTTTTTATTAAAAACACTTTTAGACATACAAAACAGCAAGCACAATTACAATCAGAAAAGGGTACATACACAAGGTGTGAGGCATTAAAAAAAGTGCTGATCTAGGGCTAAATTAGAAAAAGCCCCTTCTGTAATCCACACAAAAGGTAATAAAAAAGAGGAGAGAGACATGATAAGAGCACAATGTGCAAGGGGGCAGAAAGGGAAGTTCTGCTGAGGGTGGATATGAGCAACTTTATGAAACAAGTCATGTACTGTATATAAGTTACACATCTAAGCCATGCATATAAGGTTTCAATGGTCCCCGTAGAAATCTGCATGTGGACATTCATACACTATTAATGACAGGCTAAATACACCTGTATCACTAATTACAGGATAAATCTGTCTGGAGACTGCATAGGCGTGCGCAGCAGGTGTGTCAGGCATGCCTGGGCACACCCTAATCTCTCTATGCAGTGCCAATTCCCCCTACTGCCTGGGCCCCCCCCCCATGTTCCCCTCCCCCCGCAGTACTGCTGGCTTCCCTCCTCTCCTCTCCCCTCGGCTGCTGCGAGGGATGTTTCAGGATGGAGATTGGAAAAGGGCTAATAAATATGTAATTTACTGGCCCCTTCCTTTTCTAAATGAACACAGTGAACACACTCACTTACTATTCATTCATAACTGAAGCATAGTAAACTGTATTTACCTTGCTCCAGTTTGTGAATGAACAGTAAGCCGCTCAGCACAGAGCACTTCCCATTAATTCACTGTCCAGTGCAGCTGGAGCTGCATTGACAGGCATGTGTGTTTGAGCTTTGGGGCGCACACCCTAATGCAATAGGCTGTGCACAGCTATGGGAGACTGGATGATGATGTACCAACCATACAAGCCATGCATATACGTTACACATCTAAGTCATGCATATAAGGTTTTGGTGGCCCTGTAGCAATCTGCGCATGGACCTTTAGACCTACTACTGTATAAATTGTCTTGGTGGTTCCTGGTAAAGCATGTATATGGATATTCTCTTCTTTGATAAATCACAGGTTATGTCCACCTAGAGTCTCATACCAAGAGCATTTAAGTGTTTGGATAACAACATTACAGCATTCATAGGTTGGTTCATGTCACCTTCGATGTGCTGGTTTCAACTTTTTGATGTGCTACATCCTCAGCAACACAGGAAGCTTTTACTGAGCCCTCTTGGAAAACAATCTGGATGATATTGTTTTAGCATATTGTTGATTTGCAATTCTACAGGTGTCCTAGTGATTGTAGGACTAACCATTTCACAGATCCTGCTGCTATTCTGAGAGAGCACCACTACTACTGTTTTATGATTATTACATCCTTATCTGTATATTTGGTATAAGATTTTTAATTTATTGATTTATACTGTAGGATGTATTTATATATGTTTCGAAGATCATTTTGGGAGTATCTTGGGTTTTAGTAGGTACTGTATATCTGTGTTTTTCACTTGTGTCTGTGTCTCTTTATACTTTCTATGTAATAAAATGTATTTGTTATACAGTTAGCTGCGGATGTCAGAGATGTTTTTTATAAATGTCTTCTATAAATATATATCATAATTTCTTCAGAAGCCCTATAAAAGTAGATATTTTTTACAGAAGGCGTGTCTTGTGGTTTTCTGCTGTGGGCTCCGGAATTATTATTCATTTATGGTTAACTATGCTAGGTGTGGGCTTTGAGGTCTGTTTTCAAAATTGTTGTAATTTCTGTCTTTTGAAACATATAAGAAAAAACATCCGATTCCACCTAAGGAATTATTCTGGTACTTAAAAATTAAACATATTTTAATAGACACCGAAAGAATATAGCCTCCAACCTTACAAATAATGCAAAACAGACCCTCATGCCCCAGGCATGATCACACATATCTGTTCCAAACTCCCACCTAATTTGCATTTACAACTCCCAACCTACACTAATGGGAAACTAAACTTTGCAGAACACTCTGGAGAGAAGAATAGACCTCCTTTAGATGTCCACAGCCAAAAGTTCTGCAACTTTAGCTGCTGTGAAGCCAGCTACAGAGTATTATTTTGGTAGTACTTGGTCCAAGCCTCTATCTCAAAGGCTATCCCAACCAATCCCCAAAATTGATTTAGTGGCTGTTTGCTACCTGATACATTCAGCTACACTTGGTGGTACTTTCATAGGAATAGAAGTTTTTGGATGTGAATTTATCAGACAATTTTTATGGTGTTGCAATGCAGCATTTAAAAAAGGAGAGAGGGAAAAAAAAAAAAAACCTTAACGCTATACTGCGCAAAAGACTTGATGGATGAAGAAAGCACCAATTTAAAAAAAAACACATAACTGTACAGCAGCGAAAAGGACCAAAGCTAAAGCTTGGAAGTCCATGATTTTACACTTCCAGCACAGAGTCTCCCACATAATATTTTTTTATGATGAAACTTACTGCCATATAAGATGAAAAAGTTGTCAATTTTAAACAAATCCTGAACCCATGGATGGAGCACTACCACCTATGATCCACATAGCTTTGGCAGCTACGGCACTTGGCCTCCAGTTCTTTATATAATTATGCATTAAAATATATTACCTGCTTGAGTTTCTGTCTCCTGTATTCCAGATGTCCCAAGGATCAGCAACAAACCAACACCACAAATTAAAGCCACAGACTTCATGTTCTGGAATAAGAAAACATTTAACATTTGTAAACACATTTAATTTAATTGTGCTTAAAAAAACTGTAATTTCTTGTGAGCATAAATATGACAACTATGGACCTGGATTTGAACATTCAAAATATCCCGTAGTGTCAAGTGAACAATTCGATGCAGACATTGGAAGAGATTACCTCAGAGACTGCCATGATTAATAGATTACCAACCATGAGGGTATGGACCACATCTAAGGACCTTGAAAAGGAAGTCACTGTGTTGTCTATTGCAACAAATCATCCTCTTAATTTTCTTACCGGCTGCTACATAAGGCAGTGTGTGTTTTGTAACCTAATATTCTATCTATAATAGATAATAAATATACTAAATAGCAAGAATTTAAGTCTGTACAAATCTTCATGACATGTGTAACACCAGTGCTCTTGATTCTGTTGAACAGACACCTTATTTGAAGGAATCATATACTACATACTAAATGCATATAAGTGACAGTTGTGTTGCTTATAAACTTTATTGTGGCTTTCTTAAATATAATGTCCCACTACCACAAAGCTTTATGCATTTTCAAAGACTATATGTTTCCTGACACACCTAGTAATACTTCAAGCATTGCTTTCATTTCATTATCTTCTAATATACCTTCAGCAGGGAAGGGGAAAAATGTAAACTACAATTAATACAAGCATATGCACAAAGGGAACAGTCACTGGTGACTTTCAGATATAATGCTTTTTAAAAGTATATTGTTAATTACTAAGCAGCCCTCAACAATATGGATTGTAAGCTTGCCAAAGGGATTGAGAAAATTCAATGGAGAGTACAAGTGGAAGAACTCTTTCCCAAGACCCATTATCACTACCCCTGAGTGGGCTTTTATGACAATAGTTTCTCAAATGTATTTAGTTATTTATCCTGTTTCTGTATATGGTCCTGCCATTTTTTCTACTTTACAAAAGAATTCTGAACCGATCAATGCCTGCCTTAATATATAATGTCCCTACTACAATCAACCACACACTCCTGAGCCAATTTACATAACATGTTTTGGAAGAAAATAGGAGCAAAAGAACCCACAAAAAGCCTGCTATTTTATATGACTTTTTTAACCAACTTTTTCAATTATCTTGGACTCTTTCATTCGTTCGTTTGGTCTGGTGCACCTTTCTGTCTTTCTATGGTTACAGTAGAAAGATATTTGATAAATATGATATATGCAGATATATAAGCTGACACTCTAGGAATAAAAGCATTTAATTAAACATATTCCTCCATAGCCACAAAGGATATACATCTTTTGTAGTAAATGCCTTTACAAACCCAGATATTATTTTGCAAAATTAGCAGAGACATGCACCATCACTGTGCTGTACGTGCCCTGTGCAGAGAGCAAAGCTGTGGGAGAAATTCACCATATCTTCCTACTACAAGCTTCCTGCAGAAATCCATGGGGTGGGGGAGGAGCAGATTCCAGACCAGTCACCCTGCACATGGAGAGAGAGCAGCAGTAATTGGTCTTTATGCAAATATGCGGCCTCTCGGCGGGTTGGCCTTGGTGCAGAGCGCCCGCATATTTGCACGCATTAGTGAAAATAAAGCTGTACTGAGCGCGCACCCAGCACAGATACCGGTGGCTAACAAAAAGCTCCCGATCGCTACTTGTGATTGGGAACTTTCCGATCATGTGACCGCCGTGATAGCCAATCATGGTGGTCACATGATCATAAATCCCACCCCACCTCCCGGCATCCTAAACCCCTTAATGGGCCAGGAGGCGATGTCTCCAAAGGGTTAGAGGAAACTGTAAAAAGTGTACAAGTTGTTTTATGCTGGAATACTGCAGAGATCTGGAAGATATATACACAAAGGAAACCAAAATTCAAATATGAATCCCGGATTTAAGCTTTAGGCTCAGCAACGCTTTACTTTTCATACCTCCTCTCTTGGACTCACTTTGGTCAGTAGCTCCCAGTTATCAGAGTGGCCCATATCTAATCTGATTTTTACTCTTCTAAGCTCCATTGTAAGAAAAGTTCACCCAGCTGGAACTTGGTGGACAAATCTAATTGTTTTCGACAAAATTGCTGTCGTTTTTCCACTTTCAAATTAATCTGTCAAAAAAACTGTAAAAAAGTTGCCAATTTATTGCCTAGTTGCTTGAACTTGTGGATGGTAGAGTGCTTTGTTTCTTGTTTTTACGAAATTGAC
Organism: Aquarana catesbeiana; assembly: GCF_042186555.1. Classification (NCBI taxonomy): domain Eukaryota; kingdom Metazoa; phylum Chordata; class Amphibia; order Anura; family Ranidae; genus Aquarana; species Aquarana catesbeiana. The sequence continues at coordinate 143,408,507 of NC_133325.1, forward strand.
TGAAACTTGATAGCTTTAAGCAGGTTATACACGCATCAAAATTCCCACTGAACCATCTGACCTTCTGTACTGCTGTCTATTCAACAGAATCTAACAACCAGCTTATGTCAAACAGTCATGCTGGAAAACCAACATTAAATCATTGCTTTCAGTCAATGGTTGCAGTGCTGATCAGTGTATTCTAATGGGATGGGGATGAAGTTCCCCCTGTCAGAATACAATGTCTCAGCAGGAGAGATCCCTGCATCCACAATGCTTGTGTGGATGCGGGGATCTGCCAGTTCTGTTTTTCCTTCAACCCTCTGGTTGAACGAAAAAAACTGAACATGTATACACAGCTTAAGGTGTATCTGGTCTCCCACAGTACACAAAACATGGAAATGCAATTATTTTAGTAAATATGAACTGCTAAATACCTTTTCTCATCAGCAGTATATAGCAGTCTTGTGATTTTTATCAGTGTCTGGTTAAAGCTTGTAGGAGGAGTTTTCATTCTCCCATGATTGTCCTATGGGAATGCAGGACCCCTGACCCTCTGTCTGGACAGTGCTGATTGGCCCTGTGCTGATCACATGCACTCTCCCAAGAAAAAAAAAACTCTCTAGCAATACGCGCAAAACTGAGCAAGAGCAGCCTGTCCCCAAGGCTCTGTAAATATCAGGAGATATATTGGAGGCAGTGGAAGAAGGAGAGGATCAGAAGAAATAGGATCAAACCTTTTTTAAACAGTGCAGAGGATTAACCTCTTAGGCTCCACAGTGAGTATAACAAGCATGCTTTACTGCATATACAGACTAATTTTACTGTGGTGGGTTTAGTAACACTTTTGTGAGAAGAAGCAGTGAAGTACAACAATACATACACAAAAATCATTGAAAAGACAATATTTTCCCTTTAATTGAGTGTGTCAGCGATTTTCATTTTCTGACTATAGATAAAATCTGGCAGAGAGTGTACCTCACAAATAATGATATGGTTTTCTTGTCTATGTGTTTAGATGCTATCTTAAAAAATGTGTACTGTTTATGTACACAGTGTGCACCTTGTCAGATCCAACAGCTGCCACTAGAATTTGTTACACATACCTCAGCGGACTATCTAAGCACCAACAGACTAAAGCTAGATATAGATGAATCAAAATTCATCCGATTCAACAGGGACTGGCTAATTTTTGATCCATGTGCGGCCACAGCCACTAATCAGTGTATTTTGACAACAGAGTCCCTGCTGGCAGAACACAATGTCTCAACAGGGTGGTGTGAGGAATGCCGCTGGCTGATTGAAAAAAAAAAAAAATGAGTACTCTTTCTTTGCAACCTCAGCAACAAAGACTAATGAATAGGAAACGCTGTGAAGCTTCCTGCTCATTCACAAACTGAAGCACAGTAAACACAGTTTACTATGCTTCAGTGATGAATGGACACAGAAGTGACAGATACAGATCACTCACTGTGTTTTTTCAAGAAAGGAAGGGGCCAGCAACTGACATATCTACTGACACCTTCCCCCGCTCTCTATCCTGAAACATCTCCCTTTGTGCCCATAGTAGCTTCTGGTGGTAGAGCAGAGGAGGAGAGGAGGGAAGTCGGCAGCCCTGAGTTGGAAAGGGGTGCATGTGCTAGAACCAATCCCCCTGCAGTGCAGCCTGAGGGAGAAGGAGGAAGAGATGCTGGCAGCACTGCAGGGGGAGGCAGAAGAGGATCGGAGGCTGCAATAAGACAGTATAGCCAGCCCTCCTGCTCAGCAGGTGCCTGGGCCACCCTTTTGAACTGATGGTGCTCAGGCCCAGTACAGGAGGGCTGGCTGTACTGCCTTATCAGCGGCCCTACCGCCCCCACATGTTTTAGTAAGAACATGTACTGTTCACAGTCTCTGCTGTTGTAAATCTCTGTATCGTTCACTGCCACACCAAGACAGGAATGTAACAGAGTTTTCACAATGGTAGCTTTACATAGGCAAAAGTTCTTTCATTTCTTTTTAAAGCATATTCAACACAGACATGATATTTAAACCTGACAGTTTTTATCTTCGACTTGCAAATTTTCCAAAAAAATTAGAGTGGCCTGGTGTTCAGTACGACTCCCCCATCCACTGCACACACTGGTTTGCCAAACCTCACTATTATCACACTGTGCTTTTGCTGCCTTAGTTCTTTATGCAATTAATATTGCACAGTACTGTCACATTTTAAAACCTGATATCCAAGCATTATGTCATTACACCCCAGCCTCTTTTTCCCTATAGTGTCCCCAAGACTTTTTTTCTTAGTTTGCCCAGTGATGTAGTTTTTCTGTAAATTCAGCCAATGTGACACTATCACAGGGCTGAAAAATCCCGCATCTGTGAGAGCCATGAGTAGTCAGTAGAACTACTGCTGTAGTAGTGTGTGTAGGCAGTTACAGGGGGACCACAGAACTCCCCTGTCGTCACCAGGATCCACAACCTTAGAACATCACTGTAAACTTGGTTCACCAATTCACCATAGTGAAATTATAAGTACATGTAGAGGGGGCTAACTGCAGCCTTCAAACCTGGCCTGATCTATTTTCAGTGCTCTGCAACCTGCTCCAGGGCAATCATGAGGATCACGACCGACAAAAGGTAAAAAGAAGAATGGCACAGACAGACCAGAGCCAGGGCAGCAGCTAAGGAACAGGTTACAGAGCCAACCAGAGATTATATTACAAGCTAGCTCCAGCAGTGGCTTGTATTACTGCAGATTAGGGATGAGTCCGATGTTCGAGTCAAACATAAGTTGGACTCGAACATCGGGTGTTCGCCCATTCGCCAAATTTAGAACATTATGGGGCGTTCGCGGCAAATTCGAGCACTGCAGAACGGCTCGGATAAGGGTCTGGTATGGATTTTGGGGGGCTCCACGCCATTTTTTAAAAAATTTTGTCGCGGGTTCCCCTTAATATCCATACCAGACCTGAGGGGCCTGGTGTGGATTTTGGGGGAGACCCCCACACCATTTTTTTTTTAATTTTGGCACGGGGTTCCCCTTAATATCCATACCAGACCTGAAGGGCCTGGTAATGGACTGGGGGGGAATCCACACTGTTTTTTTCAAATTTTTTTTATGTATATTGCCAGGATCCAGCAATACATTACAGCCGCAAGCAATTTTTAATTAAATTTTTTCCTTTAGAAATGTCATTTTGCTGCGGGACTGTTATGAACATGGGAAAGATGCACTACTTTACAGGCAGACTAAGGGGACACCCACACACAATCTTTAAAGGAATATTTAATTTTTATTGTTTCACTTTAAGCATTATTAAAATCACTCCTGAAAAAAGTGCAGTTTTAAAAAAAAATTTTTGCATTGATACATGTCCCCTGGGACAGGACCTGGGTCCCCAAACACTTTTTATGGCAATAACTACATATAAGCCTTTAAAATGAGCACTTTTGGAGGGCGCATGCGCAGAGCTCTGAAGATGGCCGCTTGAGCCAAGAGCTCCGCTCCAGCTGGGTACAACGGCGCCCGTAGTAGCTTGTACGGCGAACGCACAGCTCCGAAATTTCACACTGACACCCTATTTTCTTGGGAACAATAATTAAAACTTTGATTAAGAAGGACCCCAAGACGCAAATTGATTCTGTGGTCTCAGACAAAATTTCCAAGATTGCTGCCGCTATACAGAATACAGCCTCCAGCGCACTCTGCCTCACAGAGCAAACGCAAGTATTCTCCTCAGAGACTCTAACCTACACCTCAGGGCTTCAAACAGGTCACCCACAGGTGCTCACACCTCCACCAGCTTATACTGAGCTCCTCACTAGCCAAACAATATCTGAATTTGCCCTATCCCACTCAGGGCACAATTATACAGCTCAAACAGGCTCAATTCCCTCAGAGACTCTGTCCAGGGAACAGGCATTTCTAAAGGCGGACCTATTTCAGAAGTTCTCAGAACTCCTAGACAGGGGACTAGCGCAAACAGCGGCTAAAATTACTGGGGGCCGGAAAGCTTACTTTCAAAACCTGGGAACGAGAATTGACACAATAGAACACAAATTGGACGAAACAGTGGCTGCATCGAATCAAAATGCGAAACACATATACACAGTTCAGGAACAACTAGACTTCACTATTTCCAGAATCGATGACCTGGAGAACAGGTCCCACAGATACAACATCGGGATCAGGGAGCTACCTGAAACTGTTCTGGACATACCATCGCAGTCCAGGAAATGATCAGAACCATGCTACCTAACATCCCCCAGCACCATCTAGAACTGGATAGAGCCCACAGAGCTTTGGGTCCTCCTAAAAAAGATGGAAAAACCAGAGATGTACAGTCAGGTCCATAAATATTGGTACTTCGACACAATTCTAATCTTTTTGGCTCTATACACCACCACAATGGATGAAATGAAACAAACAACTGCAGATTTTCAGCTTTAATTTAAGGGTATTTACATCTAAATCAGGTGAAGGGTGTAGAAATTACAACTGTTTGTATATGTGCCTGCCACTTTTTAAGGGACCAAAAGTAATGGGACAATTGGCTGCTCAGCTGTTCCATGGCCAGGTGTGTGTTATTTCCTCATTATCCCATTTACAAGGAGCAGATAAAAGGTCCAGAGTTCATTTCAAGTGTGCTATTTTCATTTGGAATCTGTTGCTGTCAACTCTCAATATGAGGTCCAAAGATCTGTCACTATCAGTGAAGCAAGCCATCATTAGGCTGAAAAAACAAAACAAACCCATCAGAGAGATAGCAATAACATTAGGTGTGGCAAAATCAACTGTTTGGAACATCCTTAAAAAGAAAGAAAGCACCGGTGAGCTCAGCAACACTAAAAGACCCAGAAAACCACGGAAAACAACTGTGGTGGATGACCGAAGAATTCTTTCCCTGGTGAAGAAAACACCCTTCATAACAGTTGGCCAGATCAAGAACACTCTCCAGGAGGTAGGTGTATGTGTGTCAAAGTCAACAATCAAGAGAAGAATTCACCGAGTGAATACAGAGGGTTCACCACAAGATGTAAACCATTGGTGAGCCTCAAAAACAGGAAGGCCAGATTAGAGTTTGCCAAACAACATCTAAAAAAGCCTTCACAGTTCTGGAACAACATCCTATGGACAGATGAGACCAAGATCAACTTGTACCAGAGTGATGGGAAGAGAAGAGTATGGAGAAGGAAAGGAACTGCTCATGATCCAAAGCATACTACCTCATCAGTGAAGCATGGTGGTGGTAGTGTCATGGCGTGGGCATGTATGGCTGCCAACGGAACTGGTTCTCTTGTATTTATTGATGATGTGACTGCTGACAAAAGCAGCAGGATGAATTCTGAAGTGTTTCGGGCAATGTTATCTGCTCATAGTCAGCAAAATGCTTCAGAACTCATTGGACACAGTGCAGATGGACAATGACCCGAAGCATACTGTGAAAGCAACCAAAGAGTTTTTTAAGGGAAAGAAGTGGAATGTTATGCAATGGCCAAGTCAATCACCTGACCTGAATCCGATTGAGCATGCATTTCACTTGCCGAAGACAAAACTGAAGGGAAAATGCCCCAAGAACAAGCAGGAACTGAAGACAGTTGCAGTAGAGGCCTGGCAGAGCATCACCAGGGATGAAACCTAGCGTCTGGTGATGTCTATGTGCTCCAGACTTCAGGCTGTAATTGACTACAAAGGATTTGCAACCAAGTATTAAAAAGTGAAAGTTTGATGGATGATTGTTAATCTGTCCCGTTACTTTTGGTCCCTTAAAAAGTGGGAGGCACATATACAAACTGTTGTAATTCCTACACCATTCACCTGATTTGGATGTAAATACCTTCAAATTAAAGTTGAAGGTCTGCAGTTAAAGCACATCTTGTTTGTTTCATTTCAAATCCATTGTGGTGGTGTATAGCGCCAAAAAGATTAGAATTGTGTCGATGTCCCAATATTTATGGACCTGACTTTAATTGCCAAGCCCAATTTTTATTCTGTGAAAGAAGAGGTCATGAAACAGGCCAGATCTGCTCCCCAGATTATATGCCAGGGCTACCCAATCCAGCTTTTCGCAGATCTCTCCCCCTCCACGATTTAACGCAGGAGGGCACTGAAGCCATTATTGCTGGTCCTAACACAGAGAGAAATAAAATACAGATGGTCTTTTCCATTTGCAGTCAAGTTTTCTGACAAAGGAAGATCCTATTCCTTTTCCAGCCTCCATGAAGGGGAGAAAATACTACTACAACTCAAATTCATCTCACAAGAAGCAGAAATGGACACTTCTAAAGCCAGTAACAGCTCAGCGAAAAGACACAACCCGACGAGCCCACAATCTCCCGTATGGAACAAAGGAAAGATGAAGACAATTTAAGATAATGGCCCCACCTGGTCAAGGACTTTTTCCCCACTCTTTCACCATGTGTCTCTTTCGGACCTAGAGTCCGTACACAGATTTATCTGTGACCATTGTTAAGAGGTTTTCCCCTTCTACGTTCTTTTTGTTCGCTCTACCTGTTATATAGTTGTTCAATATTCCAGGGACTCACTTTTTTTAGTTTATACATTCTAACGATACTTTTATGTCTGATAACATTATATATACGCGGTAGACGACCACAGTCTCCTGGAAAGACTTTACTCTCTGGGGGTTGATACACTGCATAACTGTCTAAAGATTAATTCGCCGTACTATTGTTAATGATCATTTTTGTTATGGGTGCCCTGTGCAAGGGTGGTCCACATGCGCCTCCACCTACCCCTTGGTAACCCACAGGTCTCTGAGGGCTAAGTTGTCTGAACCCCACGGGTCAGACTCCTTTTGGTTTAGTCTCAGGTTTCGGGGGGTGTCTCCCCTCCTGAACCCTGGATTCACATGCTAGGAGACTTTTCTCTAACTTTTTTTCTCTCACCTCTTTCCTCTTCCTGCTCTATTCCCCTTTTAATATCCACGTGTCTAACCTTCTCATCTATTACAGAAATCCAGATTCTCAGATTAACGATGGTCACAGTCCACAGCACTTACCTGTTGGGTAAGGTCCTTGAAACGTTTATGGTCGGAAGAGTACCACTGGTGAGTGAGAACTTAATTTACGAGTGCACCTTTATTGGACTCCATGGCTGATAACACACACAGACCCAACTTAAAATAGCAACCCATAATGTGCAAGGTTTAAATTCACCAATTAAAAGAAGGAAAATTTTAGACTACTACAAATATCTCAAAATAGATATTCTCCTACTCCAAGAGACGCACTTTCCTATACGGTATGGTCCCAAATTTATACACCCACACTTCCCTCAATTTCACCTAGCCAGTGCAGAAAATAAAACCAAAGGGCTATCATTTTCTCAAAATCGTGTAAATTTGAGAAGACTTCAGAGTATGTTGATCCTGAAGGGAGAATCCTACTGGTACAAGGCATAATAGAAGGACATCGAAAAAATCTGGGCATCGTGGATAAGGGAACGGCAGATTACTGTGGCTTAAGGGGTGAAGGTGTCCATTTGGGGGTACCCTGAGGATTTAGCGATGAGATAATCCTGTTCCTCTCCCTGTCTCCCCCCCCGTGGCGGTAAGCCTCTAGATCATGGTAATTTAAATAGCGGGACCTAGCTCCCGCTTTCCCCCGCCCCCTATACTTGCCCAGTGATGAACCATACATATGGACCCTCCCACTCGTGGGGGCTCTCTCCCCCATCCTCTAGGATGTTTAGGATGTAATATGTTTTTCTTGATCACCCTGCATTGTCGCACTGTTTGCTGATTATAGTCTTTATGTCCTCTTTCTGTCTTTTCCTGTCCATGACACTTTACTGAATGGTTGGAACCTCCTGAACCAAAGATGACTGACAGAAAGTTGAATCAACTATACTATTATAGCTGCTGATTGTCAAGAATGTACCGCTGTTCTTTTGTTTTGAGTTCTGTTATGTTGTGATGTTATTCAAAATAAATAAACTTTATGTTAAAAAAAAAAAAAAAACAATGGAAGGACATCTTTACTCAATAGTATCATATTATGCTCCCAATAGGGTCCAAGCGGCTTTTTTTAAGACTATGATGAACACATTGAACCCCATTCAACGGGCACAGTCATACTTGGGGGAGATTCGAATGTTGCATTCAATCAGGGTTTGGATAAATCCATGAAAGATCAAATGACCTGCTCAACCAAAGAAAGCCACAAAATCGCCAGAATAATTCATGCTCATGGCCTTGCCGATGCCTGGGGGGAACTAAACCCATCTAAACAAGATTTCACACATTACACACACATTATCAGACCTCATAATACATATGCTAGAATACACCATATTCTGACCCCCACATTCCAACTACCATCAATACTCAGCGCTCGCATTAAAGACACAGCCCTCTCAGATCACTCGGTGGTCATTATAACTATATGTTCGGATGTACTAAGTAGGAAACGGGTTCAATGGAGACTTAATGAGTCCATTCTCTCTAATCCAACTAGAGTCGAGATGCTCGAGATTCTCTTAATGACACGGGGGATACCTCATCTGAAATCCTATGGGCTGCCCATAAAGCCTTCATTCCAGGTAAATTCATCCAGATCTCAACCCAAACCAAACGAGAACACAGGGCTGAAATAGAGCATCTAGCAACAGAGTATGCACCCTGCAAGCTGGTCATAAACAGGATCCCTCCTCGGTCCCCACTGCCCTATTAGATAAAGCCAGATTGAATCTCAACCTAACCCTTACTACGCAAGCAGAGAAAGCAATCCGATGGAGTAGTAACAAATTTTATTTACATATGAACAAAATAGGATCATTACTCACTACAAAACTCTCCCCCAGAGTCAGGATTTATACTATGCCTAAGATCAGATTAGCAGGCCAACCCCCCACAGCCAATCCCGTTAAAATCCTGGACGCATTCCAAGATTTTTACTCCAACCTTTACAGCTCACCCTCCCAACCCGACAAAGACTCAATCTCTAGATACCTAGATGAGCTTGCCATCCCAACCCTAAACTTTTCACACAAGAACTTATTAGAAGCTCCCATCACGATTGAGGAGGTTCAGGAGGTCATTAAAAACCTCAAAAAAAGGTCGGCACCAGGTCCTGATGGTTTATCCATTCCCTATTACAAAGCCTTTTTAGGTACTCTAGCACCATATCTAACCAAATTCTTTAATACAAAAACACAGGGTGATCCCTGAGATACTCACCTTAACACAGCATATATCACAGTCATCCCCAAACCTGATAAAAACCCTGACGAAGTTGGCAACTCTCGTCCAATCTCTCTCATAAATAATGATATAAAGATAATGACAAAAATACTAGCCAACCGTTTATCATCTTTTAATAATAGCTATATACATAAAGACCAAGTGGGCTTCATCCCGGGTAGACAAGGCCCAGACTAAATAAGACGAGCAATAAATTTGATCTCAATTCTACAATCTGGTTGGGAGGGGGGAGCGAGACAGGAGGGACTTATTTTGTCATTAGACCTGCAGAAGGCCTTTGACACAGTTTCTTGGCCATACATATTTTCCCTTGTGGAACATTGGGGCTTTGGAAGGCGCTTCATAGGTCTTCTACAATCCCTATACTCTCATCCTAAGGCACTAATTTGTCTACAAGGACATTATTCTAAACCAATAAATATAGCTAGGGCTACTAGGCAGGGATGTCCGCTCTCCCCTCTAATATTTGCCATTGCCATAGAGACTTTGGCTATAGCCATTCGACAAAATCCAAACATTAAAGGGGTAACATGTGGAGATCAAACCCATAAATGCGGACTTTTCGCGGATGATATCCTTCTATTTGTGACTTCAACATTAACCTCTCTTCCCAACACCTGTCAAGTCCTAAATAACTTTTCTAAAATAACAGGCCTAAAGGTCAATTACACAAAATCACAAGACCTAATGTCTCGCTCCCCCTTCCAAATGTGTCCCTGTTAAATCAGTCATTCAAATTTGAATGGAATGATAACTCCATCAAATATTTGGGTATCACACTTACAGCCTGCATTGAGACTCTCTATGCACATAACTACACCCCTTTGTAGAAGAAATTAGAAAATGACCTTAAGACCTGGTCCAAACACAAACTCTCTTGGTTAGGTAGGATCAATGACCTTGCTCCCAAGAATTCTATGTTATTTTAGATCTCTCCCCATGCTAGTTTATAAACATCATTTGAAAAAACTCCAGAGCAGCATACTCAAATACACCTGGGGTTCCTATGGCTACAGAATACCCCAACACACCTTGTTCCTTCATAGAAGTAAGGGAGGACTAGGCTTTCCTGATTTACACAAATATTATATAGCCGCTAGATTAGCACAGCTTTCCATAATCTACTCAAAGTCAGAAAAACCAGACTGGATCAATATCGAAAGACAGGCAGTACCCCACTTATCCTTAGATTATCTATTATGGTGTCCATCCAAAAAAAGACCATCCATACTGGCCCCATCTCTATCCCAATCCTGCGCGCTCTGGGACAGACTCAGGAATCACCCGACCCTTGTTTGCACAGGACGACCTCTTGTACACCTATTTAATAACCCGGATTTACCTCCGGGATTAGATATAAAAGCATTCCAATGGTGGGTGGACAAGGGACTATACCATACAGGACATTTCTTTAGCTCTGGGAAACCTATAACCCTTAGTTATTGCGTCAAAAAGCTGAAGCTCCCAGAATCTGAAAGACTCCGATTCAAACTAATCTCAAAATTTCTACATCAAGTTTTGAAGCATAAATCACTTCCTCTCCAATTCACGAAATATGAGATATGGTGTGGTCAAGCCATGAAGTAAAGGGGAGGCATCTCCCTGATTTACTCGAGCCTCATTCACCCTACAGCTAAATCACCCTATGTGGAAGCATGGGAAACCGACCTGGGACCTGGAAGCCTGACATACTGCCTGCTCAAAGTCATTCAGGGGAATTCTTAATGTTTCCCTGATGGAAGCTAATATTAAGGTTTTAACCAGATGGTACTTAATCCCCACTAAACTTGCAGCCATATATCCAACTGCGGATCCAACTTGCTTTAGAGGTTCATATCTGGTGGGAGTGCCCTAGAATCCGTCCTTTTTGGAACAAAGTCTTTAACATGGTATTCAAGGTGACTGGTTGTCAGGTTCCCAGGTCCCTACCTGTAGCTCTACTAAATGCCCATGTACCTCTAACATCAAGGTACACTCAAAACTTAATTCACTTTATCCTCACAGGAGTCAAGCTCACAATAGCCAAAGCTTGGAAGAAACCTAAACCCTTCCTATCGGATGTTAGAAGGAAAACATCCTGGATAATGACCAAAGAAAAATTAGCCAGCATCTTATCTGACACGCCTCTGCAGTTTGAAAGAATCTGGGATTCATGGGCTAAATATGTAGGGATTTCTATTTCTCACAGTGCCCAATTGGCTCCTACCCTCACACAGCGTTAGGTTAGACACGTATTCCCCTCTTCATCCCTCTTTTCCTTTTCCTTTTCTTCTATCTCCTTTTTACTCACTCTTCTTCTGCTATTCCCTGTTTTTGGGTTTCCTGGAAATGTCCCTAGGGAAACTTACTTCCCGTCTTTCTTTATCGTAATTAAAGTTATAGATAATAGATAACCTTATATTTTACCTATTAGGCTGGATCCTCCTGATAAAATGGCCTTTAGGGCCAGGGGGTGGGGACATTGGGGAGGTGGGAGGTTCTCTCCTATGGCACAGTATGATCCTGATAGGGGTGCTGTGGGTTTGGGAATATCCCCTTAGGTTCCACGGTGAGTATAACAAGCATGCTTTATACAGACTGATTTTACTGTTGTGGGTTTAGTAACACTTTAATTCATTCTGTGAGGAGACCTGCCAGCACCACCTGGCTTGCCAAACATTGATTTTTCAATTGATTTATGTCGAATTAGCCAGGGGAATAATTCTCAGCCGAATAGTGTCTGCATCCAGTCAGATCCAGAAACTTTTCAGGTATTCTGACAGCTGCGGGTGCCAGCTGTCGGAATAAAATAGCTAGCACCGCAGATTCATCAATCCTTACTTTCCTATTTTTAGACAGCACTGATACAGGGACAAAATGATTGCCTCAGAGGAGGTATTGAAGGGATCAGTCACAAGGAGCTGGTTGGGGAGATCGGTTCACTGTACCGGTTACCTACTTGTATTAATGCCAAGGCTGCATTACAGGGATAATTACACTTTACTGGGGGCAAGCTGAAAAAGAACAGGTGGTGAAGGTCTGCTACATGAGGTAAGTTGCAAAACAGTATATTTTTATATTTGCCTGAAGTTTAGCTTTAATTTTAGAATTGTAATGCTGCGTACACAATTGTAATTTTCCAACGGGAAATGTTTGATGTGAGCTTGTTGTCGGAAAGTCCGGCCGTGTGTATGCTCAATCGAACATTTGCTGTCGGAAATTCCGGTCACAAATGTTTGAGAGCAGGTTCTCAAATTTTCCGCCAACTTCACTTGTCGGAAAGTCTGATCGCGTGTACACATGTCCGTCGCACAAAAGCTCACGCATGCTCGGAATCAAGCAGAAGGAACCGCACTGGCTATTGAGCTTCCTTTTTCTCGGCTCGTCGTACGTCTTGTACGTCAACGCGTTCTCACGTTCGGAATTTCCGACAACATTTGTGTGACTGTTTGTATGCAAGATAAGTTTGAGCCAACATCCTTCGTAAAAAAATCCACGGTTTTGTTGTCGGAAATTCCGATCGTGTGTACGCGCCATATGAGTTAGTTTGTGTGATCAAGACAATATGTGATAAATTCTGAAAATGGTCACTAAAGCCAAAGGAAAACCAAGAAACCATAGCACTTCAATGCTTGTCATTTTTTACATGCTTGACTCTATATTCTGCAGAAAAAAACAGCTACTAGTACTGTGGTTGTTTGTCTGTTTGTAGAGTGAGGTGTGGGGGGGATAATGTGACGTGCAGCACATTAAAGATTTAACCACAGTTAAGACAACATGCTGATAATATTGCTTAGAGCATCCCCTCTTTGAAAAGCTAATGCTAACCAATGAATTACAGTGATGATAATGTGATAAAAGTGCACCATTAGGTAGAAAAGAACTACATGTTTTAAAGTGGTTCTTCATTTGTTAAATTCAAAATTAAATTAAATCTAATTAAAAGTGTACCCTGGCTAGAGACCCCTCAGTTTAACTATACCAAAAATTATTTGGCCCTTGTTGGTAATTACATAAGATGTGTCACAAAAGAATAGGAAAGGCAACATTCTAACATCTGGCTGTGTTTTCGAAGTTTTGGTATTCTCTAGGAGTATACGGCCTACTCCAGGAATCTACTTGATTTTATCATACAAAAAAAAGTAACAGCATAGAACTGTAATGCCACGTACACACGATTGGAATTTCCGACAACAAATGTTCGATGTGAGCTTGTTGTCGGAAATTCCGACCGTGTGTACACAATTCCGATGCACAAAATTCCACTCATGCTCGGAATCAAGCAGAAGAGCTGCACTGGCTATTGAAACTTCCTTTTTCTAGTCCCGTCGTACGTGTTGTACATCAGCGCGTTTTTGCCGTTCGGAATTTGCAAAAACATTTGTGCGACCGTGTGTATGCAATACAAGTTTCAGCCAACATCTGTCGGAAATAAATCCATGGTTTGGTTGTCGGAAATTCCGATCGGCTGTACGCGGCATTAGAATTCATTAAACATTTAGGCACATCATTTATGATTCCATCCACTTTGAGTTTATCTAAACAATGCTAGTTCCTCTGTACAATGTGCTGTATGTTACATACTCTGAACAGATTACCTCTGTACACTGTGCTGTACAACAGACTGCTTTACATTGTATGCTGTGCTGTAAATCACAAAATCTTCACCTTTCTTCAGCTTCATGCTCTACTTGCTATCCCAGATACATATTGTTGGCTCTCCCACTGCAACCCACTCTGTTTTCTTCTGTCTGTCCCCAGCAGAACAACCCAATTTGCCTTGGACCTTGTCTCCATCAGCATTTTCCTTATCCCATAAATTCAGTCATATAAAACAGTGCCATCTTTCTTCACAAAAATGTGCCAACTGGAAAATTAAAAAGTATCCAAAAAATATGTCACAAATAATTGAAAATACATCCCTAACCTGCCCTTTACATAAACAAGCACACATTGTGTACAGTAAATAAGAACTTATAATTCTGATTTTAATCGACCAACATTCACTTTCATTTAAAAAAAAACTACAATCTAAATTCACATTTTCTATGTATTTTTTAACGATTTGTTTTTTTACCTCTCGCACACTGAGAAAAGATAGGATTTTGATGCAAACCCATGTCTCTCATCCTACAATATAACCAATTTGTCCTGTGTAACAACATGGACACTTATGTTAGTAGTACTAAATAACGAGTGTATATTTCCATATTGCTGCTGGAAGACTAATGCCGCGTACACACGACCTGTTTGGCCGTTGGAATAAACTCCGAAGGTTTCTCAGAACAGAATTCCATTCAAGCGGTCTTGCCTACACATGGTCAACCCAAAGTCCGACCGTCCAGAAAGCGGTGACGTACAACACCTATGACGGGACTAGAAAAAGGAAGTTCAATAGCCAGTAGCCAATAGTTTCCATCTCGTACTTGCTTCACAGCATGCATCGTTTTTGGTCCTTCGGAACAGCATACAGACGATCGGTTTTCTCGATAGGAATTGGTTCCGTCGGAAATATTTAGAACATGTTCCATTTCTAGGTCCATCGGAATTTTCAAAAAAAGAAGTCAGATGAGGCCTACACACAATCAGAATAGACGTTGAAAAGCTTCCGTCTGACTTTTTCTGTTGGACATTCTGCTCATGTGTACAGGGCATAAGCCAGTAAGATCCCATCCATAGAACACACATTAGCACTAGTATCTGGCCCCCAGGATGCACAACTCACTCCCCAGTGTCCATTGAGATGTCCCCTCCAGTAAGAGTACTAGCCAGTTTTTACAGCAATGGTGCATGTGCATTATCTCTTCAGCAGTCAGTCTCTACAGTACATGCACTGACACTCAGTGACCAGTTTTCAGTATGTGTTAGTAAATGATTCAGTGATCAGTCTCCATAATATGTGCTTTAAGTGGCCAGTCTTCGTTGCATATATATATATATATATATATATATATATATATATATATATATATATATATATATATATATAAAGTGCTCGTGCGGTTTAGTTTATGTAGGGGAAACTACACAAAAAATAAAAGACAGGATAGCGAGACATAAATACTCAATACGAGATAAACTAACCCAATTACCGTTGGCAAGACACTTTTTGGAATTTGGCCACCATGTATCACAATTAAAATATATGGTCCTAGAAGGGATTGAGAAAAATAGGAGGGGGGGGCAACCGTGACTTGATTCTAAGAAAAAGAGAAGTATACTGGCTACATTTTTTAAATACGATTGCTCCATATGGCTTAAATGTTGATTTGGATCTTTATTTATTTGTTTAATTGTTGGAATAAGCATTTAAAAGTAGCCAGATAAAATAAGTTTATGATGGGGATGTCTTTTTGTTTTTACTCATGAATGTACCATTTTCCTGAATTTTTATAGGTATTCTGAATATATTATAATGCGAGTGAGGAGAATGAGAGATTTGACACCTGCTGCTTATCCTTGCTTTAATGGCATGTTATAGAAACATATGCATATATAGATGTTAAATGGTATGCGATTTGAACTAATTAGCCATATTGATTCCATATGTGAAGTACTTCACTAAACCTGTATTTAAATGAATGATTGGAATGAAACCTTCAGATGTGCTTCAATGGATCTCAGGAAGGGCGTAAACTGACTAGCCCGAAACGTAATCCATCCATCCATCCATATCTGAATCTACTCATGTCTGAAACTGTGTAAGCATTTGTTGCTTTTTGATATTGCTTGAAAGGATTATACTTGCTTTGTAAATCTCTCCTGAAGATATTGTGAAATAAAGCAAAGAAGTTTTTAAGTGCAGCAACCGCTTGGACTTTTTTTCTATATATAAGGTCGGTGGGAAGACCTGATTGCTGGCACTAAACTGTAATCAGAGTGCGGTTCTCCTCTACAAGTGAATATATATATATATATATATTATCCCCTCCAGCGACCTGGCCTAAGAGAACTGTACGTGCATAAACCCCTCAATGACCAGATCTATAGTGTATGTTAATGAACACCTCAGTGACCAGTCTACAGGGTCAATTTGTTAAGTCCTTAGTGCCAGCCTCCAAAAAATATGCATTAAACCATTAGCAAGCAGTTTCCAGAGTACTGGCTATATTATCTTAACCATTCAG
This sequence comes from Aquarana catesbeiana, assembly GCF_042186555.1. Taxonomy (NCBI): domain Eukaryota; kingdom Metazoa; phylum Chordata; class Amphibia; order Anura; family Ranidae; genus Aquarana; species Aquarana catesbeiana. The sequence continues at coordinate 143,424,801 of NC_133325.1, forward strand.
TGACTATTTTCCAAAATAGGTGAGTTAACCCCTCACTGACTTGTCTCCAGAGTATTACATTAATGCTTTAGACACCAATTTTCAGATTATGTGCAATAATCCCTAGGAATTCAGTCACCACAGTGAATATATTAAAACGTCTTTAACCAGTCTTCAGTGTGTGTTAACCAATCATTAGATGTGATAAAATGCAAAAATTCTGCGCTGTGTTAAATAACTAAGATCAGAGGCAGCTAACACAAAAGTTAGTATAGCAAACCTAAATAGCATATGAATATAAATTGTGGCGCCAAAAAAAATATTTCTAATCAAAATAGTAATATGAGTGACCATACATGCAAAATTCATTAAAAAATATGAAATGAATCACATAGAAGCTTAAAATGACACAGTCAATGTGATATCTAAATAAAAAAGTGACATTCATATGTGCAGGTAGTCCCAATATAGTTACATAAGGTGACTGCCTGCACATATGAATGTCACTTTTTTTATTTAGATATCACATTGACTGTGTCATTTTAAGCTTCTATGTGATTTATTTCATATTTATTTTATACATTTTGCATTTATGTTCACTCATATTATGATTTTGGTTTGAAGAAAATTATTTGGGCGCTACACTTTATATTCAATCATTAAATGTGGTGGTAGCATTCATTTTCACCTGGTGATACGACAAGTAATACACCTGCTGTATTAGCGTGCCCCCACTCTGGATGGAGAAGCTACAGAGACACCTTTGAACAGCAACATTTTCAGTCTAGAGGGAGGGGAGCCTTAGATGAACTAGCAGATTTGGATACACTAACAAATTGAAGACAAACTCCGCCTCCTATACAAAGACTCCCTGACTCCCGAAGACTCCCTGAAAGGCGTTTGATAGGGTCAACTGGAAATGCACATTCTCTATGCTGCAACATATCAGCCTAGGTCCCAACTTTCTCAAATGGAAACAAGCAATGTATTTGACTCCCTTTGCAGTGGCCAATGTCAAAAGGGCTCTGTTAGTGCAGAAAGAACTGCATCTGGTGTGAACTAGCACTCAGACCCTTTCAGCATCACAAATGAGACCTGGCAGGGATGTCCCCTCTCCTCTCTCCTATTCATCCTCTCTCTGGAACCCTTCCTCTCCAGAGTGAGAGCCAACCCAAACATCCAAGGCTTTCAAATGGGAAAATTAGAGATAAACAATACAAGATCTTCTCGTATGTAGATGACCTTCTATTCTGTCTCACCTCTCCCCACACCTCCCTCCTTTACCTTATGCGGTGAAATGAAACCTGAACACCTTTAACACTTTATAAGAAGTTACAGCAACAGTTTTTTTTTTTCTTTTGGGATAAATGTTTTACATAAATAAAAGCTGATTATTGTAAACACCTCTGTTAGTGGTAAATGGTTTGTCTCAACTCTTTAACTACTGCATCTGCAGGACATCTTGTTCTTTTGAAAAATAGGGCTTAGTGGTCAGATCACCAAGTGGAAAGAAAGGCTAAAAATGAAAACGAATGCAGCCACCACATCTAAGAATTGGTAAGCTGCAATATATTAAATATTTTGTGTTTTAATACCGCTTTAAGATTCTCAGTCTTGTTGTGGAATCCTGGGAAAGCAGATAATCCCAATCTCATGAGAATATGCTACTGCATTGTGAAAGGAGATGTGGCTCTAGCAAGTAAGGAGATCTTGTATTTTCAAGCATAATTAATTTAAAAGAATTTTGAGCGGAAATGCAATTATTACTAAGGACTGGATATACAACATATCAAACCATTTCATAATCTTAGTTCAGTAAATACTGATTTATGTTGGTCTCCAGGGATGGGAGATACTTGGGATGCAGCAATATTTACTGGAAAGTAGACCTGGCGCATTTAACAGCAGACCTGGCACATGTGCCCAGGATGACTGGGTTTAGGAACACCCCTGGCAATGTGTGACCAAAAACACAGCCTATGTAAGTTTTAATTCTGCTTTTTGGAGGTCCATAGAAGTGAACAGGAATTCAGCAAAAAAATGCATGTGTATTGTGTTTTAACACATTTTAATGCAGTGTATTACAATCAGCAAACATTAAAGTTAAATATGTGTGTCAGTTCACAAAAACACACATTGTAAAACACAAAATACAAAACTGCAATTATTCTCACAATGCCTGAATTCAGCCTAAATTACCTGAGTTTTTGTTATAATAATTTCTCAACTTCTTTTACCTGATTATTCTGATTTTTTTATGTAGGTACAGCTGTTATATGATTATAAGATTTACATAAGAAAATAACACAATTTTAAAGAGGACTAATGTAAATTATTTCTGAAAACAGCGTGCAAAAGAAAAAATTAGCTGAAGAGCAACATTTTCGGAGGATTAGAGGTATTTGTGTACTGATGAAAAACAACAATTTTCAGTATAAAATTAAAAACATGGTAATATGCATCAAAAAGTATTTAATTCTCAGTGTGCAAAAAGCAATATACTGACAACAAGAAAACACTTTACAAAATTGTTATAAAGTTTACACAAACAGTTCAGCTTAAACGAAGAATATGTTCATGCACAAAATTATTCAATGAAATATAAATTTCAAAGTAATAAAGGAAACTATTCAATTTGTTTGACTTACAGTTCCAGGCAGAGTGTGCTCTGTGACAAATGAAGAAGTGAAATCTTCATGTAAGAAGCACTGTCTGTCAGATGTTGCATGACATGGTTTTGTCTCCACCCAGTGACCATGACCTCAAACCTCCTCCTCGCACCTCTTCTATTCCTAATAGTAGTAAAGCACAATAGAGGCACAAAATGTCTGCAAATATGAATAAGAATAAGACATGAAAGGGCCTCCTTGACGTCTATGCGGTTGTAATTTGATGATGACTGTAGTGTAGACTTTCCACCAAGTCAATTTGAACATTTTTAAATAAATAAAAGAAAAAAAGATATAAAGATGGCTACCAAGAGAGTGGCTGAAAATAATTGGGTCCTCCTGCCTGTTCTGTGGGTACCTGTATCTGGACCAAACAGCAAAAATCAGGCTCTAGGGGTCACCATGTACAATAAACCTTAGACCTACTAAAACTATGTAATATGTAATATACAGGCATACCCCACTTTTAAGTACACAATGGGGTTTATTTATGTAGCACTAACTCACGGTGGAACTGCTGGTTTAAGCGGGTCTGTTACCTTCACTTTGCTTCCCTCTCTTTCACCGGCACCGGGTCTAGGGGTTCCATTAAGTTTACTCCTGGACAACACACGCACCAACACTGGAGTACGTTTTCAATGCTTTATTAAACAAACGACTTAGGAAGTAGCAGGAAAGAGGTAGAAAGGAAACTTGCAGAAGAAACTCAAATATTCTCTGGTATGGTTCTCTCGACAAAATGTCCTGATAGAATTCAAATACTATTTGAAATGCATAAAACTATTCAATAATTGCACTATTACAAGAATATATAAGTGATAGCTGCCAGCATGTAACAGTGTGGTAAACAGTATACAAATGAATATAAATGGGACACATGCAGCGCTAAAATGTGCAATTACATTTTCAACATGTGACTGTGGAAAAGTGCTGCAAACATAACCAATATTTCTTGGGCTATGTATGTCAAAGGTAAACCTCTAACTTATAGGTAAATAAGAAAAAAGTCCATAAATATAGTGAATGGTGTATCAGTTCATAAATGCAAGGGGGTTCATAGATATAAATGGTGCCAAAACTCCACACGGGGTGAGGGCTGGAACCGATTCTGTATGAGGGGACACCTTGCGTATGGGTCTTCTAGGTTTCAAATGAAGACAACAAGTGGCAGAAATGAATATCCTTACCGGAAAGGGTGGACACAGTCACCATACAGTGGGGTGTCTTACAGGCTTGGGGGATCCAACGATCCCGAGGATATCTGGCTGAAGGGGTCCCGATGTGAAGTCACATCTAAGATGACCATCACCGTTCGGTAGTATGGGGGTTCCCAATCGATCCGGATGTCTTCCTCAGATGGAAGGAGTATGCCAGGAGAACTAGTTAAAGCTCAACAAAGTCCAATTCATAAATGCGCTCCCCTCGTGGGACACACTTCTTGCTCGTCTGGATAGGCCTCTCTCACCGGTCTAGCAGCCAGTACGCAGCACGAATCAAAGTCTCTGACACAGACTTGTTTGGGAATAAAATCCGTACAATCCTCTGCCACAGGATGTATAGGGTTTTCTATAGTAAAAGTCAGTCACAGTACTTGAACCTTTAAGCCAAGCCGGCAACACTATGCTGTATAGTTACTTTTGGATACGTCCTCCAACCGAGTCACCAGGCCCCTCTATAGACCAGCACGCTGCGTGATCTCTCCAAGACGGGTCCTCCCCTGGGATCTCCTCGGTTGTCCAGCTTCGTCACACAGGATCGACAGCTCAGGACCATTCCTCGGCCGCGGTGGTAGGCTCTAGACAAGTCACCCCTGCGCTGCTGTATCGTGGGCCTCCCGATCGGAGGACCACGAGGTAGCTCCTTAACGCATACCTTTCGGCCAGGAGGGCCAGCAGGTGGCTATAAAATGAGCCCCAAAATATGATGTCTGTCCCATAAATACCCTCGCCCAGAATGCAACTCGGAGGACCACCTCCACCGAGCGTGCCTCCGGGACAGAAGAGCATCTATTCGCTTCAACACGTTGCCTTTCCAACCCTGACCAGTGGCAACAGCGCCACCCACCGGTTAGCACGGAAACACACACTACGTCAGCCAAGCTGGAACAGAGGCAAACTTTACCTTCCTAACGCACAATTTACTAAATTTACCTAACATGCGGTAGATTGCAAATCTACCAGCGCTACATTTACTAAAGCTGGAAAGTGAAAAATCAGGCTCACTTCTGCATAGAAACCAATGAGCTTCCAGGTTTTATTACCAAAGCTTCATTGAACAAGCTGGGGTTAGAAGCTCATTGGTTTCTATGCAGAAGTGAGCCTGATTTTGCACTTTCCAGCTTTAGTAAATAAGCCCCATTGTGTACTTAAAAGTGGGGTATGTACCATCCAATCAATTTGTATTCAATCAGTCAAACCTATGTACTACATACAGTATCTCACAAAAGAGAGTACACCCCTCACATTTTTGTAAATATTTTATTATATCTTTTTATGTGACAACACTGAAGAAATGACACTTTGCTACAATGTAAAGTAGTGAGTGTACAGCTTGTATAACAGTGTAAATTTGCTGTCCCCTCAAAATAACTCAACACACAGCCATTGATAAAAAACAAAAGTTTTGCCCGGATCAACCAGTGAATATTAACAGTAGTGGCCAGTTTCAGCAGGTAAGTATAAACCTCTCATACAGACGAAAGCCTGGATGCAGTTCAAGTTGCTCTTTTATACATATTGGGAAAACAGGAGAAACAGAGAATTTCTCTAAAGTGGGTCAACAAAGAACACTAATGAGAATACAAAACCAGCTTTATTAATTACCAAAAAAATAAACCAATTAATAGTACAAACGTGGAAATTTAGCAATATGGACAGACGGTTACCACAAACCAAATTAAAAATTGGACAACGTTGTCACAGGGGATATTAAAAACAAATGGGAGCCGCGGCTTCACACCCACTCATACACATCATGCACACTGTGTAGTAAGGTATAGTGAAAATAAGGGTAGTCCTGCACAGTGGAAATGCAAAATTGATGGAGGGTATTCCCAATACAGAGTATCCAGTTAGGCAGGAACAGTCCTATACTATTAATTTTGAGGTGATGTAAATGGGTGGGTGATCTGACAAGCTGATAAATCATAAGGTATGAACCATAGATGGAGCGATTTCTCAAGGAATCATTGCACTCAGTGATTGTTTAAACCACAGCTGGTAAGTAGATTGCAAGCGCTCCCCAGGTTGCAGCAAAGAAAATTTATAAAGTCATTTACATTGGCAGCAAGATGAATGTCCATGGAGACAGCATTTAAGGAGACATAGAGGAAAACTGACATACGTTTTTAGCGTGCTGAGTGGAGTGGAAGGATCACACTAACCGCACTGTATCCGTCGTCAGACTGTAATGATCCTTGATGTTGAAGTCTCACTGTGGGCAGATGCTTCTGTATGGCTCACTAAGAGTGTAGATCGGTCTGGAGCCGTCGCTCACTATGGAGCCGCTGAAGCGCCGTTGCTGCTGTGTAGTACGTGGCTGCAGGGGAAAGCTGAAATCAGCTGTTGGATCAGCTGTTGGTCCGTGTGAGGATAGGTCAGATCAAATTGCGCGCGGCTCCCCAGGACGTGCTGACGTCACACCGCTGACGCGTTTCACCAGCCAATGAACGCTGGTTTCCTCAGAGCTGGTAGGGGTCAAGTGTGGTGAGCTTAAATAGTAGAGGGTGTAGATACTGCTTGTATCCACTAGATGTCAACCATAACCCCTCAGTGTAAGTCATTCAGCAAGCAAAACATACACTCTAATTACATAATTTGAATAGTGATATTAACTATTAACGAGATAAAAGAAGGGGGGGGCAAAAAAGGAAGGAATAAGAAATAAAAGAAAGAGGGGCAGGAGGCGGAGCCTAGCAGAGCAGACATGCATTGTTAGAGCTCCACACCGCTGAGGAGAAGAGAAGGACAAAGCGGAGCCTGCAGGCTCAAAAGGTATCCATTTGAACCTTTTTGCCCCAGGGAACAAACTGTGAAAGTTTGGGCAGGAAATATGGTACTGGGAGGAAACCGTGGCAGAAATAAAAATCACCTCACAAAGAGCTCACAGGCACTCACTGCAGCTGAAGCAGCTCCAGTCACCTCACAATATACAGCATCAGGGCGCTCTCACAGACAGAAAATGTCACAGCAAGACTCTCCATTTGAGTCAGATACAGAACAAATCCTCTCACAAACTTCTCCACAAGCCTCCTCAGTATCCCCAGTAATATTATTACAATTTGAAAAGATGCTACATAAGGCTTTAAAACAAACCTCAGACCAAATAACAAAAAGCCTAACCAAAGAAATAAGAGAGCTGGGAAACCGCACCGCAGCCTTAGAAATAAAAATGGATGAAATTGAAATTACAACCCAAGAAAATATAACAGAATTGGAACAATTAAAAAAAGAGAATTTAATACTTCAAACTAAGCTCGAAGATTACAAAAATAGAGCCAGACGTTCAAACTTGCGCATAAGGGGAATACCTGAAACTGTGACAGACCTGCAATCTACTATTACTGCTCTATTACAAGAACTAAAGCCAGATATCCCTATTGAACGTTTAGAACTGGACAGAGTACACAGAGCCCTCACAGCCAAAAAGAAAGATGGACCCCCACGTGATATAATCACAAAATTTCATTATTACAGAACGAAAGAACAAATACTAATTGCTGCAAGAGAAAAAAAGGAACTTAATTTTCAAGGACACAATTATCAAATTTTTGCTGACCTATCCCAACTTACTATTACTAAAAGACGATCCATGAAACCCCAACTAATGGAACTGCAACGCCACAACATTATGTATCAATGGGGCTTCCCCTTTTCAGTCAGATTTAACTACCAAGGTACAATTTACAGAAGCAGATCAGCAGATGAACTACAACAAACCCTTTTAAAATTAAATCTGACAGAACCCACAAGCAGCAACACTCCCACACGCAGAAGAATAGCGTCATCTTCACCTTCAGGCAGCACCCAGAAAATTTCAGAACAAAATGGGAATCATCATTCTCACAAAAGAGGCCGTTATGCCACATCATCCATGGACCAAGAAGATTCAATGGACTGACATCCTAATTCCTGATATCTCTTCATATATTATACTAAGAGATGGTTCTCTATAAAAAACCTATATTTATAACTGAATGTAACTGCATTCTGATAGTCACACACTGTGTGGGATCATGTTACATTCCAGTTATATTTCTTATTACTTCTGATTCATATAGCCTTAGAATATATAAGTGAAATAAGGAAATTCTTGTTCAGTTATATATTATCAGGTAATAACAATAGATTTATTACTTTTTAGGACAAATATGTTCAATAATCCAGAAGTAATGGAAGCTTTTTCTTTCTTTTCTTAAAACAAATATATTATTACCTAACTAGTTCCTAGAATTATGTTTTTGTTTATTCTAATCTGAAGCAATACAACCTCAATTTTATGAGTTAACATATCTAAACAGTTACATATGAATAAAATATGTAATTGTTTACTCTAAAAGGGTTAAAATCCCAAAATAATTCAAACTTTCTTCATCAATACCAAAGTTATTAACAGTACCTTTCTAACTGAATTATTTAGCCTAGGGCAAGACTAACCATATACAACCACCCTGGAATAAATAATTTCAACAAAAACTATATTCTGCACTCCAATTAATGAAACATCATTTTGATGTCTTTTGACATAGCACTTCTCTCCTGTAAGCGGAAGATCCGTATACCCCCATTAGCCCTCCTCATTCTCCCAACCATATTATGTGGGAGTGTGACGAAGGCACTTATTCCCCTGAGAGAGATATTTATTCTCTTTCACGGGTAAATTGTGATTACTTGCAAAAAATAATTTATACAATGTATCATCTAATCTCATATGTTTTTTGTTTACTCTTTACTCCAGAATTCACTGGTTTCTTTTCTATCTATTCATCTCTTCAGTCCACACAGGTTGATCTGCGCAGTCAGCTCTGCATAACAAAAAGTAAGTCAAAACTATTTGATCTATTGCCATGGCACCACTGAATATACTTTCCCTGAATGCATTCAGGGAATAAATGTCCCTCAAAAAAGGACCAAAGCCTTCCGTACTTTCCATAACAAGAAGGCTCATATAGTATGCCTCCAAGAAACACACTTCACCAAAGATTCTACTCCAAAATATATTTCTCCTTTTTATCAACAAATTTACACGGCTTCTGCCTGTACCAAGCAAAGGGGAACTCTAATTGCATTTCACCGATCCACACCATTCACCTTATCATCAGAAATTAAAGACCCAGAAGGTAGATACCTGATACTCATGGGTTATATAATGGATACAGCAATCACGGTGATTTCCTACTACGCTCCTAACAAACAACCTACACCATTCCTCTCACATATATTACAAGTGATTAATACACACAAAATAGGAACAGTGATAATGTGTGGGGATTCGAACCAGGTCCTCCTCCCATTTCTAGATAAATCACCTTTTACACCATCCAAAATAACCTCTAAATTACCTTTTTCTCAACTTCTTTCCAAATACAATCTGGTAGATTCATGGAGAGAAAGTAACCCAATGAAAAAGAAATTCACTTATTTCTCGCACCCTCATCAAACCTTCACCAGAATAGATCATATTTTTCTAACAATAGGAATGATACCAGAAATTATTGCATCAGATATAATTCCGATTCCGTGGTCTGACCATAATGCAGTATACACTACTATAGCCTCAGCCATACCAAAAGCGCATGACCCAACGTGGTACTTACCGGACATAATGCTCAAACACCCACTACATCAGATGGCCATTGAACAAGCTTTAAAGGAATACATATCAATTAATAATACAACAGACATCTCCCCAATAACACTGTGGGAAGCTCATAAGCCTGTCTTGCGTGGTACAATACAAAGACAAATGGCACTATTTAAACGGGAACGCAAAAATCTAGCAAAAAAACTAGAGCTCAATTTTAATGCAGCCTACATATCATTTCAAGATAATCCATCTCAGAGTACAAAATCTCATCTGGAAAAATCTAGATTGGAATACGATCTATTTCTCACTGAGTCAGTTGATAAATCCCTCAAACGCTCCAAACACAATTTCTACATGAATACAAACAAACCAGGTACATATTTGGCTCGGGCATTAAATTCAACTAACAAATCTTTCAAACCAATACGTTTGAAATTATCAAAAAATGTTTACACTTGTAATCCAGTTAAAATAGTCCATAAATTTCACTCACATCTCGCAACTTTATACAAGACAAACAATGAATTTAATCCTACAGAAGCTGAATCCTTCTTCTCAAAAATAACCTTACCTGAGTTATCTCAGAATCAAAAAAGCAGTTTGGATGAGCCTATAACTATAGATGAAGTTGCTAACGCCATAAAAGACCTAAAACTTAACAAAAGACCAGGCCCAGACGGCTACTCGGTTTTATACTATAAAACATTCTCAGAAATACTCTCTCCCATTCTCACTGAAACTTTTAACAAACTTCTAGATGGACATTCTTTTCGGCAAGAAACACTAATGGCAATTGTTTGTATGATCCCAAAACCCCTTTCTGATGATACTTCCTGTGTGAATTATCGGCCTATCTCTCTGTTAAACCTCGATATTAAATTATTAGCAAAAATAATAGCAAAACGCCTCAATAGCATTATAGGAAAATTAATACATAGAGATCAAGTAGGCTTCATGCCAAATAGACAGGCAGGCGATAATATACGCAGGGCAGTGTTATTGGCACATATTGCTAAAAAACGGAAAATCCCTTTATGTTTTCTATCTCTCGATATTAAGAGGGCATTTGACACAGTATCCTGGCAATATATGCAATATTCATTACAAAAATGGGGTTTTGGACCCTACTTTTTAACATGGATCAAAGCATTATATAATAAACCCAAAGCCTATATAAAATATGCTGGATACAAATCTGAAGCCTTTAATATCGAAAGAGGTACCCGACAGGGTTGCCCATTATCTCCCTTATTATTTGCCCTTATACTCGAACCCATGGCCCAATACATCAGAACAAACCAAACTATAACTGGCATTGAAGTAGGAGGTATTACACACAAATTATGTATATTTGCAGACGATATATTACTTTTTCTATCATCACCACAGGTCTCTGGTCCTAACTTAATACCAGCTCTTGATGGATTTGCAGCCCTATCCGGCCTTATGATTAATCCTAAGAAATGCCTAGTGCTTAATATTTCACTCACAAACATGGAATTGATCCCGGCTAGGGCTGCACTCCCATTCACATGGGCAGAAAAATCAATCCCATATCTTGGAATTCATTTAACAGCATCTCATTCTGACTTATTCTCAACCAATTATCCTCCTGTATTAAGACAGATCACAAATCTAATAAAACAATGGTCGCAACTTCCTTTATCCTGGATAGGGAAGATTAATGCAATCAAAATGACTATTCTACCCAAATTGCTTTATCTATTCAGAGTCCTCCCTATTCCAATTCCTTCCTATTTTTTGAGAATAGTACAAAAAAGAGCAACTTCGTTTATATGGGGATCTTCTAAACCACGTATACCTATACACACACTACATCTTCCCAAAAATAAAGGAGGCCTGGGATACCCTAATTTTACTAACTACTACAGAGCAGCACATTTGGCCAGTCTGTCCAAATACCATGCAAAACAGGAAATCCCATTATGGGTATTTATAGAGGCTTCAGAAAATGACCCTCTATTAATATCAAATTTATTATGGCTTGATCCTAAAGACCGCTTTAAAATTCATAATCCCATAACTAAACACTTCTTATCTCTCTGGGATAAACTAAAAACCAAATATCAGTTACAATCTCCACACAATCCTCTCCTTTCTTTTATCAGAAATCCGGCCTTTTATCCGGCATGGATCTACCCAAATTCTTTTAAAGCTTGGACAACATCAGGCATTCAGACACTAAATGACTTCATAGCATCTAAATCATACCTTTCATTCCCATCGCTTAGAGAAAAATATGATCTACCAAACTCTGAGATATTTAGATATCTCCAAATCAAAAATTTCTATACACCATTCCTAAAGGGGGATACACCATTATCCCAATTATCCAATTTTGAATCAATCTGTACAAAAGATCCATTTGCTAAAGGTACAATTTCATCACTTTATAATCAATTATATGGAGTAGCAAATCTTAATAGACCCTCTTACGTTCAGAGGTGGGAGGAGGACCTGGGACGAACTTTAGAAGACACGGACTGGTCTAATATATGGCTCACATCTAAGTCATCTTCACCCAACATCTTGGCACTGGAGACAAATTATAAAGTCCTAACTCGCTGGTACCTTGTACCCGCTAGAGTGGCAAAATATTCACCTAATACCTCAGCTCTTTGTTTTCGAGGATGCCCAGAAATTGGCACATATTTACACATATGGTGGACGTGCCCAGTAATCCAAACCTTCTGGAAGGAAGTCTTCGTGATTGCATCTAAAATATTTAAAAAAATAATACAACTAGATCCATATTTAACTTTACTTAATCTAAAACCGGAATGGTTAACACTCTCTCAATTCAAACTTATGATCCAACTAATAACGGCTGCAAAACAAACAGTGGCCAAGGCATGGAAATCTCCTACATTGGTACTAGCAGAAACAATTCACAGAATGAATAATACAATGTCCCATGCTAAGATGGTAGCCATCGATCAAAATCAAATTCCAAAATTTGAAAAACTTTGGCATCCTTGGATAAAACAACAGTTCCTGTCAAATTTCAATGACTCTGTCCTGTTGCCATGGTAACAGACTAAATGACTTACAGAGACACCCATTCTAAGGCTTCAAAGAGAACTAAAAAGAATAATAAACTGACGAGCGGGACAACCTTGTGGACCATACCTCTACCTTTCAACCCTTTTTCTTCTTTCTCTTTCCTTTTCTCCACCTTACGATTAAAGCTCATTATCAGAATTTATTTGACCTATATACACTCTACTTGTAAACAATATGTATAGTAGGTATAAATCATTTAAATACCTACAAAAGTAACTAAGGAAATGATATATATCTTTAATTTAGGTTTACGTGAACCCAATGTTTAATATTTGAAATTTCATGATATTTACCTATATAAACCCTACTGTAAAACAATGAGCTTACTTTATAGATCCTTGTAAACTTACTTTATGTATCTTTATGTATCTTTATAACATTGTATACTCAATAAACTTCTTTTGACAAGGAAAAGAAATAAAAGAAAAAAAGAGAAAAAAAGGGGAAAAAAATGAAAAAGGAGAAAAAGGAGGGGGGGGGAATAAAAAGAGGGAGGGGGGAAAAGAAGGAAAGAAAAAGAGAGAGGTTGAAGGGGGGGGGGGGGGTGTTGCACAATGGGGGAAGGGTACTTTATTAGTTTTAGAAATCAGCCATGGAAAGAGTGAATTATTAGAGATATTTATAATAGGGATTTTAGCCCCAAATTTAAAGAAAATTGATTATATTTCTAAAAAGGATTGTAAACTACATTCGGTGTTTAACCCCTTGGGGGTCAAAGAATCTAAATAGTACGTCCACATTTTCTCCTTTTGCAGGAGTATAGTGTCAAAATCGCCCCTTCTAGGGGGCAAATTGAGTACATAAATCCCTTTAACTGTAAGGCCTGCTGGGTTGCTATCGTGGAATTTTGCAAAGTGTACTGAGATAGGTCTATCATCATCCTTATTCTTTGTTTTATTCCTAATACCACTGATGTGTTCACTGATCCTAATTCGGAGTTGACGTTTGGTTTTTCCTATGTAGTTTTTATTGCAAGGGCACGTGAGCATATATATGACACGTGTCGTTGAACAATTAATGAATTGTTTAATTCGATAGTCGTTGCCACCCCTTGGGTCAGTGAACACATCAGTGTGATGTACATATTTGCATATATTGCAGTGTCCGCATGCATGCATGCCTGGAGGGGGTTTCCTCTCGGTAAGCCAGTTTTGGTTAATCGTTCTAGTATACTCTGAATGAACTAGAGCATCTCCCAAGTTACGTGCCCTTTTGGCCGTAAGCAATGGTCTAGGGCTGATTATATTAGTAATGAGGGGTGCCGATTTGAGAATATGCCAGTGTTTGTTTAGGATCTCCTGGACTTTGGTCCATTGCGAGCCAAATCTAGTGATGATTCTGGGGAAATCACCATGTGATGGGTCCGCTTCTTGGGGGTTCTTCTGTGTGGTTAGGAGGTCCTCACGTTTAGTTTTTAATGCATTATTTTTAGCTTTTTTAAGAGAATTGTGTGAGTACCCTCTTTTCCTAAATCTTTTATACATCTCATGTGCTTCAGTTAGGAATTGGTCCTCCTCCGAGCAGTTTCGCCTGATCCTTAAAAATTGTCCCGTGGGTATTCCCCTGATCAGCGACTTTGGATGATGACTTTGTGCCAGGAGGAGGGTATTGGCTGCTGTCTCCTTTCTGAAGGTACTTGTTGCTATCTTGTTTCCACATCTGGTAATTTGTAAATCGAGGAATGAGAGGGCATCAGCAGAATAGGAATAGGTTAAATGAATATTCCTTTCATTATTATTTAATTGGGACAAAAATTCCAGAAGTTGTTCTACATCGAGGACTTGTACACGACCTCCTCCTCCCAAAGTCCTTTAGGAGGAGGTCGTGTACAAGTCCTCGATGTACCTTGACCACTGTGCGTTGTGGTTAAGGTACATCGACGACGTACTCATGATATGGGAGGGCACAGTAGAACAACTTCTGGAATTTTTGTCCCAATTAAATAATAATGAAAGGAATATTCATTTAACCTATTCCTATTCTGCTGATGCCCTCTCATTCCTCGATTTACAAATTACCAGATGTGGAAACAAGATAGCAACAAGTACCTTCAGAAAGGAGACAGCAGCCAATACCCTCCTCCTGGCACAAAGTCACCATCCAAAGTCGCTGATCAGGGGAATACCCACGGGACAATTTTTAAGGATCAGGCGAAACTGCTCGGAGGAGGACCAATTCCTAACTGAAGCACATGAGATGTATAAAAGATTTAGGAAAAGAGGGTACTCACACAATTCTCTTAAAAAAGCTAAAAATAATGCATAAAAAACTAAACGTGAGGACCTCCTAACCACACAGAAGAACCCCCAAGAAGCGGACCCATCACATGGTGATTTCCCCAGAATCATCACTAGATTTGGCTCGCAATGGACCAAAGTCCAGGAGATCCTAAACAAACACTGGCATATTCTCAAATCGGCACCCCTCATTACTAATATAATCAGCCCTAGACCATTGCTTACAGCCAAAAGGGCACGTAACTTGGGAGATGCTCTAGTTCATTCAGAGTATACTAGAACGATTAACCAAAACTGGCTTACCGAGAGGAAACCCCCTCCAGGCATGCATGCATGCGGACACTGCAATATATGCAAATATGTACATCACACTGATATGTTCACTGACCCAAGGGGTGGCAACGACTATCGAATTAAACAATTCATTAATTGTTCAACGACACGTGTCATATATATGCTCACGTGCCCTTGCAATAAAAACTACATAGGAAAAACCAAACGTCAACTCCGAATTAGGATCAGTGAACACATCAGTGGTATTAGGAATAAAACAAAGAATAAGGATGATGATAGACCTATCCCAGTACACTTTGCAAAATTCCACGATAGCAACCCAGCAGGCCTTACAGTTAAAGGGATTTATGTACTCAATTTGCCCCCTAGAAGGGGCGATTTTGACACTATACTCCTGCAAAAGGAGAAAATGTGGACGTACTATTTAGATTCTTTGACCCCCAAGGGGTTAAACACTGAATGTAGTTTACAATCCTTTTTAGAAATATAATCAATTTTCTTTAAATTTGGGGCTAAAATCCCTATTATAAATACTATCTCTAATAATTCACTCTTTCCATGGCTGATTTCTAAAACTAATAAAGTACCTTTCCCCCATTGTGCAACACCCCCCCCCCCCCCTCCTTCAACCTCTCTCTTTTTCTTCCCTTCTTTTCCCCCCTCCCTCTTTTTATTCCCCCCCCTCCTTTTTCTCCTTTTTCATTTTTTTCCCCTTTTTTTCTCTTTTTTTCTTTTATTTCCTATTCCTTCCTTTTTTGCCCCCCCCTTCTTTTATCTCGTTAATAGTTAATATCACTATTCCAATTATGTAATTAGAGTGTATGTTTTGCTTGCTGAATGACTTACACTGAGGGGTTATGGTTGACATCTAGTGGATACAAGCAGTATCTGCACTCTCTACTATTTAAGCTCACCACACTTGACCCCTCCCAGCTCTGAGGAAACCAGCGTTCATTGGCTGGTGAAACGCGTCAGCGGTGTGACGTCAGCACGTCCTGGGGAGCCGCGCGCAATTTGATCTGACCTATCCTCACACGGACCAACAGCTGATCCAACAGCTGATTTCAGCTTTCCCCTGCAGCCACGTACTACACAGCAGCAACGGCGCTTCAGCGGCTCCATAGTGAGCGACGGCTCCAGACCGATCTACACTCTTAGTGAGCCATACAGAAGCATCTGCCCACAGTGAGACTTCAACATCAAGGATCATTACAGTCTGACGACGGATACAGTGCGGTTAGTGTGATCCTTCCACTCCACTCAGCACGCTAAAAACGTATGTCAGTTTTCCTCTATGTCTCCTTAAATGCTGTCTCCATGGACATTCATCTTGCTGCCAATGTAAATGACTTTATAAATTTTCTTTGCTGCAACCTGGGGAGCGCTTGCAATCTACTTACCAGCTGTGGTTTAAACAATCACTGAGTGCAATGATTCCTTGAGAAATCGCTCCATCTATGGTTCATACCTTATGATTTATCAGCTTGTCAGATCACCCACCCATTTACATCACCTCAAAATTAATAGTATAGGACTGTTCCTGCCTAACTGGATACAATGTATTGGGAATACCCTCCATCAATTTGCCATTTCCACTGTGCAGGACTACCCTTATTTTCACTATACCTTACTACACAGTGTGCATGATGTGTATGAGTGGGTGTGAAGCCGCGGCTCCCATTTGTTTTTAATATCCCCTGTGACAACGTTGTCCAATTTTTAATTTGGTTTGTGGTAACCGTCTGTCCATATTGCTAAATTTTCACGTTTGTACTATTAATTGGTTTATTTTTTTGGTAATTAATAAAGCTGGTTTTGTATTCTCATTAGTGTTCTTTGTTGACCCACTTTAGAGAAATTCTCTGTTTCTCCTGTTTTCACACAGCCATTGATGTCTAAACGGCTGGCAACAAAAGTGAGTACACCCCCTAAGTGAAAATGTCCAAATTGGGCCCAAAGTGTCAATATTTTGTGTGGCCACCATCTTGATGTCAGTGGTGTAGCGCGCTACACATCCTTGCTGGGATGCTACTCAGGGACTTAATATATCCTATACCATCTACCTCAGCAGATTGCCATATTTTCCCAGTCACACACGATCCACTCTCCCCACCGGCCATCCCGTTTGGACCTGACTTCCATTGGGAATCAGCCCCAGTCAGTGTTCTGATGATGGATAATTGCCTGTGCAATGTTGCGTTTTAGTCGTCCATTTTTATAGACCAGATGAAATCATAAATGTATGCAATGCCCAGACGAAGCATCTTTGCAAAACATGTTGGCTATTTCTGCATACCCACGCATCTGATTTCACATATTAAGCATCAATTTACGGTCTCAATCATGTATTTTGGCTGTGTTGTTTTTATCTGATATCTTGAAATAAATGTATATCTTTTTATATTTATTGTTGTCTTTGGTGCTCACCTTTATAACAGACACACTACCTCCAAACGAAAATCCCACAACATTTGAGAGAGCTTTGTCTCTCTCCTCATTTTTTAACTATTATCAGGGATTGTGAGGAATCTGTCTGTTTATGGAAATCGTCCAATAATATATTCATATAAGTATATCTTTGTCTCATCAGACCACAGGACATGGTTCCAGTAATCCATGTCCTTAGTCTGCTTGTCTTCAGCAAACTGTTTGCGGGCTCTCTTGTGCATCATCTTTAGAAGAGGCTTCCTTCTGGGACGACAGACATGCAGACCAATTTGATGCAGCGTGCTGCGTATGGTCTGAGCACTGACAGGCTGACCCCCCCCCCACACACACACACACCCACCCCTTCAACCTCTGCAGCAATGCATACATACGTCTATTTCCCAAAGACAGCCTCTGGATAGGCACTCAAATTCTTTGCTCTACCATGACGAGGCCTGTTCTGAGTGGAACCTGTCCTCTTATTGGCCACCATGCTGCAGCTCAGTTTCAGGGTCTTGGCAATATTCTTATTTCTGCTATAGACCTATGTATTTGGCAATAACTTTGTAATTAATAAAGATAACAAGGTAATACATCTATTGTTTTTAAGGACAAACAAGACTTTCTTTTCATGACATTGTCTTGCAAAAATGATTTTTTTTATCATGCTTAGACAAAAGAGCCAAAGAAAACTAAACAAAATGCACTGTTTTTTTTTGAGCAGTGTAAGGGCTCTTTCACACGGGGCGGATCAGTGATGATCCGCCCCGTGAACACCCGCTTGCTCAGCGGGGATCGCTCCACACTGTGCAGCGACGGACCTGTCAGAGCGCCGCTCTCCCCTATGGGGGATCGGATGATGACGGACCGTAGAGTCCGTCGTCACCCGATCTGATCCGAAAAGGGATGGAAAAGTAGGGTTTTCCTCCGTTACACTTTTCAGATCGGAGCGGGTTGGATGTCAGCGGACATGTCTCCGCTGACATCCGACGCTCCATAGGAATACATGTATGTCTGTTTTTCATCTGAAAACGTAAGGATGAAAAACGGACATACGGATCGTCAGTGTGAAAGAGCCCTTAGTTTAAAAATAAATTTGTTTACAATTACAGTAAAATTATGATTCTGGTACAAAGCATTGCAAAAGTATTTACAAATAAAATAAAGTGTTTTTTTTTTTTTTTTTTAAATGTTGTGCTTTTTTAAATGGGAAATGTATAAATACACTCACTGGCCACTTTATTAGGTACACCTTGCTGGTACTGTGTTGGACCCCTTTTTGCCTTCAGAACTGTCTTAATCCTTCATGGCATAGATTCAACAAGGTGTTGGAAACATTCCTCAGAGATTTTGGTCCATCTTGACATGATAGCATCACGCAGTTGCTGCAGATTTGTGGGCTGCACATCCATGATCCGAATCTCCCGTTCCACCACATCCCAAAGGTGCTCTATTGGATTGAGATCTGGTGACTGTGGAGGCCATTGGAGTACAGTGAGATTTGTGACAGGGAGCATTATCCTACTTGAAGTAGCTATCAGAAAATGGGTACACTGTAGTCATAAAGGGATGGACATGGTCAGCAACAATACTCAGGTAGGTCGTGGCATTTAAACGAGGCTCAGTTGGTACTAAGGGGCCCAAAGTGTGCCAAGAAAATATCCCCCACATTATTACACCAGCAGCAGCATGAACCATTGATACAAGGTATGATGGATCCATGCTTTCATGTTGTTTATGCCAAATTCTGACCCTACCATCTGAATGTCGCAGCCAAAATCGAGATCCATTTACAACAGGAATTAATATTAAATGGAATGTATAAAAGAAGGTTCTTACAACTCAACTAGACATTTCTATCTTTCTTTAAGTTCTTTAGAGAAAAGCTGGGTTCTGAATTCAGCTGAATTCCAGGTAATATATACATTCACCAGCCACTTTATTAGGTACACCTTGCTAGTACCGAGTTGGACCCCCTTTTGCCTTCAGAACTGCCTTAAATCTTCATGGCATAGATTCAACAAGGTGTTGGAAACATTCTTCTGAGATTTTGGTCCATATTGACATGATAGCATCACGCAGTTGCAGCAGATTTGTCGGCTTTACATCTCCCATTCCACCACATCCCAAAGGTGCTCTATTGGATTGAGATCTGGTGACTGTGGAGGCCATTGGAGTACAGTGACCTCATTGTCATGTTCAAGAAACCAGTGGTGAGGTAATTTGAGCTTTGTGACATGATTTCCATGCTTTCATGTTGTTTACGCCAAATTCTGACCCTACCATCTGAATGTCAAGACTCATCAGGCCAGGCAACGTTTTTCCAATCTTCTATTGTCTAATTTTGGTGAGCCTGTGTGAATTTTAGCCTCGGTTTCCTGCTATTAGCTGACAGGAGTGGCACCCGGAGTGGTCTTCTGCTGCTGCAGCCCATCTGCTTCAAGGTTTGATGTGTTGTATATTCAGAGATGGTATTCTGCATACCTTGGTTGTAACAAGTGTTTATTTGAGTTACTTTTGCCATTCTATCATCTCAAACCAGTCTACCCATTCTCCTCTGACCTCTGACATCAACAAGGTATTTTCATCCACACAACTGCCACTCACTGGATATTTTCTCTTTTTCTGATCATTCTCTGTAAACCCTAGAGATGGCTGTGTGTAAAAATCCCAGTAGATCAGTAGTTTTTGAAATACTCAGTCCAGCCCGTCTGGCACAAACAATCATGCCACATTCAAAGTCACCTAAATCTCCTTTCTTCCCCATTCTGATGCTCGGTTTGAACTTACATAGTTACATAGTTAGTAAGGTTGAATAAAGACACCAGTCCATCCAGTTCAACCTGAGTGAGCACCCACAATTGTCCCTATCCCCGCACACTGCATGCCATCAAGATGCCCATCCACTATATTATTATTTTTTTAAATATATTTACAGTACCCATGTAGCGCCATCAATCTACACAGCGCTCCACCACACCCACACCGCTCCACACCCCCAAGGGGTCTGCAATCCAAGGTCCCCAACTCACACCCAAGCAATTGAACAGGTGTACCTAATAAAGTGGCCAGTGAGTGTATATGCAAAATGTAAAAATGTAGATGTAAAAAGTATTAACAAACAAAACAAAAACAAAACAGTTTAAATATTATTGGTTAATAAAATAGAAACAAACAAAAAAGCAGCAGGAAATTACTAGTTGATGAGAGAAGGAAACAAAGGAGTTAATCAGGGCTGATTAGATTAAACAGAGGAACGTTTTATTAACAAATAAACAAACAAACTTTTTTTACTTGTCAGGTTGCTTTAACTATGCAAATCTAGGTTCATCCCTTTGAGCTGCAGATGAATGAACAGAAAGATACAAATGTAACATTATGTTACTTTGTATCTTTGTATAATCTCGTCTGAAGCAGTGTTGTTTCTAAACAAAGTCTGCGACTACTTAAAGAAGAATCCCAGGTATGGATAGGTTATTCATAGTTACCTTGGTTCAGCTTGGACCAAGGTAACTATGTATATACCATACCAGTGGCGGGCCAACCATACACAGGGCATAGGGGCACCGCCCCCCTAATCCACGCGCCCGGCCCCTAATTTAGATGCAGGGCACCAGACGCATGGATTTCAATGGGTTTATTTTTTTTAAACACATGATTAGACCTTGAGTCTCTAATTGGCTTTAAAAAAGGGTGGGCTCGGGGAGCAGAGCACTGCACCCTGAGCCCACCCAGTTGTGTGACAATAGTTCATTCATTTTTGCTATTGTCTTCCTGATTGCCCTCCCGGTGAATGAGGAAGCGGGTCCTGAGACCCAATTGGCCAGGAAGTCTTAGGTCTCCCAGCCAATCGAGTCTCAGGACCCACTTCCTGTTTGGCCTGGAGCGAGAAGCAGCAGCCTTACCATTTGCCTCCTATAATAAGGAGGCCTTTGATAGCCGCGTCAGTCTCCCCGGGGGGGGTCGCCGCCTTCCCATCCGTCTCCCACGGGGGGAGGCCTTGGTTTGCTGCCCCCCAAAATAATGAGCACCAGCTGCCACTGTACCATACCTGGATAATCCCCCTGGAAGCTAAAAATTACTGCAGCATACACCGCTACTTCTGGGATTCCCACTTGTTTCCAGGTCCTGCACCAAGCTGCTGTCCTGCTGTATTCTGAACATAGGAGGTCACAGGAGTGAGCTCTCAAACTCTGAGCTCAGAGCTACTGCATCAGCAAGGAGAAAATGCATGTGAGGGGGTTTGAATCATAGAAAGAGCTCGCTCCTGTGATGGTTGGGGTGAACAGTAACAGCTGGGAGTCTCTTGGCATTGTCCCCAGAGATGCCATCTCTGGGAGTTTTTCAGTCACTCTTTAGGTGGTATGTAAATTTTCTACACCTATAGCAAGGGCATTATTTAACTTTGGTCAAAGCTGAACAATTTGTTTTATCTACAGACACTGCTTAGCTACATATGCTGTTTTTGGTAAAGGTGAAGTATAGCTTTAACCACATAACCACATGCCGACCGCCGCACGCCAATTTACGTCAGCAGAATGGCACAGGCAGGCAAAAGGGTGTACCCGTACGTCCCTTTGAAATTCCCCCCTAGCGCCGCTGGAGTGTGCCCGCGGGTCCTGAAAGCTAGATGTTCACCGGCGGCCCGCGATTTCTGTGAGGAGAGGCAGAATGGGGAGATGTAAACAAGGCATTTCCCTGTTCTGCCTAGCAACATGAAAGGGATCTACTGCTCCCTGTCATCAGGAGCAGTGATCTCTTTCATGTTGTAGTGAGCCCATCCCCCCCACAGTGTTGTTGAAACACTGATCCTCAATCTGGCCAATCAGAAGCGGGTGTGAGACCTGTTTTCCGAAAAGAGAAGACTCCCGATTGGCCGCTGAGGAGGAGGGAGGAAACGGAAGTCGTGATGACCCGTGGAGAGCAGGGGAAGCGGAGGCCGTTGCCGAGCAAGTGATGGGTTAAGTGCTACAGACCAGATGGGGGGGTGTTTTCGATGGCATACTGTTTACGCACTCCCCCCCACCCCCCCCCCGAAAAATGACTACCGGTCGCCACTGCTCTCAAAAAGTTTTAGAAAGAGTTGTGCATGATGTCATAAGCCTAGGCTTTTTACCAGATGAGAATCAAGAAGTGGGCCGTATAAGGTATTTACTGGCAGAAAAAAACTGTTTTACTATCCAAAGTTAAAACAACAAGGGCAGAAGATTTAATAGATGGGAAGTTGAAAAAATGACTGAAGAGCCGCTTTAATGGAAATCTATGGTCACAGCATGCACCTCAGCATTGTAACAGCAGTGCAAACAAAATCTTTGTCAATCCACTATAAGCTTACTTGAAAAATCTCCTTTTATGCAGCTTCTTCTCCTCTGCTGTTTACTTTAAATCTCTAAGGACTACATATCCCATGGTACCTTGCTGCCTGCAAGCAGTGATTCCTGCACTGACTCCGCCTACTGAAACTCCTCCTCTTAGAACCGCTGTAGCTCAGAAGGTAGGCTCTGTGAAATGTGTGACACAGTAACGCCTACCCACTCAGCACAATTAACACAAGTGACAGAATTCAAGGAAGTAAACGTGTGGGGATCTTCACAGAGTAAGATTCCTATGCGATTTTCAGCTTATTCATTGGAATGAGCTGAAAGTGCACTGGATCACACCAAAAGTAAGCATATGCACTATTTTAAAAAGGTACTGCAGTCGGGCCGCATGGTACTGAGGCATCATACGATCCAGTGCAGGCGAACTCACTGCGTTTGTGATCTGCGTTTGGGGTGTCGTTAGGAATCTACTGCAGAAGATGCCCCACCCAGTGCGTTTGGAACGTGGTGCAGCAAAGGCACACAGAACATGTTTCGGTTCACATCTCATTCAGATTAATAGGAGTAGGCTAGAAATAATTGAAATACAATGAATGAAATTAATGTATGATTTTGCATCTTGACCAAATATGCACTTTAACACACTATGGTATTGTAACGGTTACAGCATGAACAAACTGTTTAAAAGTCATAGGAAATATAAAATGACCTAAATAAACAGGGCACATAGTAACCAACAAAGATAAATATGTGTGTTCTGACTGCACTATGACCTCAGTTGCTAAAGCCAAAACACACATATTTGTCTACACTGTTTACTATGCACCCTGTTGACTTGAGTCCAGTAAATAGCGGAGACACGTGGGTATGTCCATGCAAACACGTTTATCATTGTGTTACTCTTTCATTTTAAGCTGGATATATAATGTTCTATACTATGTGTATGCAGCACATTTGGTAACACTCATGTGTAGGCATAAATGCGCCCATAGATTTTGCCTTGGTCTTTCACACTTATTGTAGCACATAGAGGTGAACCAGCCACATAGGAAAGAATGGAATTTTTACTTGAAAGCCCCTCCCTCCTAGATTGTAAGCTCTAACGAGCAGGGCCCTCTGATTCCTCCTGTATTGAATCGTATTGTACTTGTACTGTCCTCCCTAATGTTGTAAAGCGCTGCGTAAACTGTTGGCGCTATATAAATCCTGTATAATAATAATAATAATTTTCATACAGTAAAAGGCCAGAGTTTTTCTGCATCAAAACAGACAGTCTGGATACACTTAGGGTCTCTCTACATCAATGCATAGCAACGCACAGACATAGCACTTAAGTAGGCAATACATGAGTTTTTTTAATGAAAAAAACTGACTTGGTCCCCCCATCCACATATTCGAGGTGGGTGGGAGAAATCTTCTCAGCTAAGCTGTTGTATTCTGACAGTGGGGAGACTTCCCGGTGAAGAATACACTGTTTTTATATGTGTACGCGCGGAAATGTACTAAACTCACACATTTATTTTTGCAATTTTACTGATCTTTACACAGCTGTGTGGATTGACCCATGGAAAACAATGCACTTGTGTTCAGATCCACAAAACAAAAAAAGTAAAAAATGCTGTACTAATGAAAACGCAATTGTGTACATACGGACACTCCGCCCTCTATGCCTACTTCTACTAGATCCTGTGTCACTGGATTTGATAGACAGCAGCAGGAGCCAATTGCTACCGCTGCTATCAATCTATCCAATGAGGTCCCGAGACATCAGTTGGAGCTGCTGGGCTCATTCTCGTCATTGGAAAGATTGGGGTCAGGTATGTAAAAGGGGGGCTCTGGGGCAGCTGCAGCACAGAAGGTTTTTTTTACCTTAATGCATAGAATGCATTAAGGTGAAAAACCTTGAGGGTTTACAACCCATTTAATTGAACAAGTAAAAGTTAGAAGCTGAATGGCTACCATACACAGCTGCACCGGATTTTGCACTCTCCAGTTTTAGTAAATCAACCCCATTTGAGTCACTGACCCGGAACAAGTAAGCACATTTTAACATATCATACATTTTCTGATTTGAAAACATGTTTAATATCAACAATTAAGAATATTGAAGCCAGAATATCATCACAACAGCCAAGTAACTTTCCTGGTGCCTCCCATGTCAGCATACCCATGGTTGGTTGCTCCGCCCTCTACCAACCCACAGGACCATTTTAACTCTATAAAAAAAGAGCTCCTCCCCTTAGTCAGTATTCTTTACTTTGTCCTCATGCCTGCAGGATCATTATCAGCCTTACCTCACTGCTTTATGGTGTAACCGTTGCAGGTTCATGCTCTCCTGCAGTATGGAGTCCCATCGCTTGGGCTGCTAAAGGCGCCAGATAAGTATGGGAGGCCGTTTTTTTCTGTGGATCTTTTTTTGGGCCATATTGGAAGATTAACAGGAGCTTAGCCTCTCCTCTATGCTCCTCCCTGATGGTATGTCTCCTATCCGTATGTGAGCAGGCTGTTACTTGCATTGCAGCGCCCCTCCATGGATTATGTCTAGAGGTCGACCGATATGGGTTTTTCTCTGGCCGATGCCGATGCCGATATTTAGAAATCGCGGTGGCCGATGGCCGATATGTGATGCCGATATTTTTGGGCCGATATATTTGGCCGATTTTTTTTTTTTCCTTTCTTTTTTCCCTTCATCTCATAAAATCTAACAGTTAGACCCCTTTCACACTGGGGCGTTTTTCAGGCGCTTTTGGGCTAAAAATAGCGCCTGTAAAACGGCTCCCCTGCAGTCTCAGTGTGATATCCCGAGTGCTTTCACACTGAGGCGATGCGCTGGCAGGATGTAAAAAAAAGTCCTGCAAACGGCATCTTTGGAGCGGTGTATACCGCTGCTCCACCACTCCTGCCCATTGAAATGAATGCGCACCGCTGCCGAAGTGCCTGCAAAGCGTTTTGGCAGCGGCGCTTCGGGGGCGCATTTAACCCCTTCCTCAGCCGCTAGCTGGGTTATAAGCGCCCCGCTAGCAGCCGAATAGCGCCTCTAAAATGACGGTAAAGCGCCGCTAAAACTAGCAGCGTTTTACCATCAACGTATGCCCGCTCCAGTGTGAAAGCAGCCTTAAGTAATACAGAAATTTTTTTCATTTAAACATTAAACAAAACAAACCTTCAATCAGTTCACTTGTATGTATAATTTAGAAAAAAAAAACAAAAAAAAAAAAAAAAATATCTTAAATAATAAATACACAAAAACAGGTAATCAAAACTTTTGGACGAAAAAAAACGGGCTAACTTTACTGCTTAGTTTTTTTTTTTAATTCATTACTGTATTTTTTTTTTTTAAATTGCGTTTGAAAGACCGCTGCGCAAATACCGTGTGACATAAAATATTGCAACAATCACCATTTTATTCCCTAGGGTCTCTGCTAAAAAAATATATATAATGTTTGGGGGTTCTAAGTGATTTTCTAGCAGATAATACAGGATTTTTACTTGTAAGCAACAAGCGTCAGAAAAGATTTAGTCTTTAAATGGTTAAACTGAGAACTTCTCCACGGAGTTCAGTCTATTGATAAAAAGAACCTGAAAGATACAATGTATCTTCTTATCAGACTTGGCAGGCTGCCCAGAGGAGGAGAGAATCCTCTCCACAGATAACTTCAGGAAACTTGCATTAACTTCTATTACAGAAGTCATTTGCAAGTCACGGCTGAAGTTATAATCGGCCTTTTTTATCAGCACAATCGGCCGATGCCGATTAAGTAAAAAAACGCCAAATATCGGCCGATATATCGGTCGACCTCTAATTATGTCCCCCCCTCCTCCTGTAGCAGTGTGCGGCGCTTCGTGCGCACCGATCGGCTCTGTTTTACTCAGGAGTGACGTCATGTGACAGTACGGTGCATGCCCAGTAGCAAACTGAAGCTCTCGGCGGCCATCTTGGTACTCCCAAAGTGCTCTCAGCATAAATGGAGAGCCTGGGATTCATTACAGGGCCAGCTATCAAGGTGAAGACATCTCCCTTAAGTGTCTTCCCTATTTTTTACAAGTTTTAAAGGAAAATAAAAAAGAGCACTACGGGCAAATTAGAACATATTTTTTGTTTCTACAGCCCGCACCGGGGATCATCCCGCAGATCATCTCACCGTAGCTCCTCAGATAGGAGATCCAAAGGTCATAGGAGCTCAGGACACTCTCACTCATCCTCAGCTCATGCCTCCCGCAGTGGCCAGAGGTCACCCCGACATACCCCTAGCAGACACAAATCCCACAGACCAGTGTATCCAAAAGAGAAGACCTGTTGGGTATGTGGAAGACAAGCGCTGCCGGAAAAATTGGTATGCAAGAAGTATCTACTAGAGGCTACAGGGGATAAAGAGAAAGATAAGCAGCAGTCTCTGGAATCAATCAGGGAGTTGGCCCTCTCTCAAGACCAAATTAACCCACCCTCGCCTGAAGGAGCAGTAAGCGCGTCCACTCCTCATTCGGACGCAGAGGTGGATTCTGAAGATGAGGCGGAAGGGGTGGATAGCAATATTTCAGCTTTTGACTTCGCTCTAGTTGAGCCTTTCATAACCGCAGTCAAGGATGCAATCCAGTGGGAGGAAAGAGCCACCTTCTAAAACAAAGAAATATTTCCCACATCTGAAAAAGAAGGTATCAACTTTTCCCTTGATGGAAGAAATCAAGGAGGTGGTAACAGAAGAATGGCAGAAGGTAGACAGAAGACCTATGGCGTATAATCGTTTTCTTAAGTTATATCCACTGGCAGAAGCAGATGCGCAGCTTTTTGATGCTGTACCAACTGTGGACGCCTCAGTTATGAGGTTGGCTAGAAACTCGACCTTGCCACTAGAAGACGCAGTCTCCTTTAAAGATGTCCTTGACCGAAGGATTGACTCAGACCTGAAAAAAACATATCAGGCGGCTGGGGGAGCATGCAAGCCGGCGGTAGCTCTGACTTCGATCTCAAGGGCCACCAGAGTATGGTCAGACAACGTGGAAACGGCCCTCAGACAAGGGGTAGGTTCAGAAGAAATCATTAAGGCACTGGATGAATTAAAGCTGGCCTCAGATTTCATAGCAGAAGCGGCTATTGACGTCTTAAAATGCTCTTCCAGGGTTGCAAACCGCCCAGCGGGCCAGTTAAGAGGGAAGGACTCCAGATCCTACCGTCCGGGAAGGGAGTATAGAAGGGGCTGGAAAGGTTCACAAGCTACCTTTCTGAGGTTGGCTAAACCAAAAGCCTCTACATCCACAGTTGATGGCCAGAAGTCCTTTTGACGCCCTCCCAAACCGGTCCGGTAGGAGCCCGTCTAAAGGCGTTTGCCCGGGTTTGGGTGGAAGGTTGCGTAGACCAGTGAGCAGTGTCCACGGTCTGTCAAGGTCATTTCTGGGGATTCAAAAGGCAGCCTCCCCTCTATTTCTTTCTGGCTTTCTGCACCTGGCTGCAAGAACTAATCCTCTCTGGACCTGGCAAGCCCTGCAGGAACCGCTGTGACCTGTAGTTCCACCGCATCTCTCCAGCCCAGCCAACTGACCCGAATGCAACCTTTCCAACTTTTATGTGAGTGGATATTTTTGTTTAATAAAATGTATTTATGATTTATACTCAGAGGCGCCCCTCTCCTTGTTGTTGTTTTAGCTTGCTGGACCCTGCTTTTGGCTCCTTTGGTGGCCGCCCTGACTGACCTCTCGTATATACTCCCAGTATATATGCATGAACCTATACATGCATTTTTACAGTTTTCAGTTCCTGGACTAATCGGTTTTACTTTTAAGGTAACTGTGCTTTGCGCCTTTTTACTTGTATTATCCTCTTTTCAGAAGCTCCTAAGTGCCGCATGCACAATTGCCAAAGGAATACACGTGTATATATATGTATATGTATGTTTTTACCGTGTCTATTAATATTAATCTGCATCACCATTATTTTTGTTATTTTAATTTCAGAGTATATATAATTTTGTGTATACCCTCAACAAACGGTTCCTTGTAGTTTTATCATATATTGAAACTGCACTTGTATATCTGTTTGTAAGGTAATTTTTCCTTCTACTACTACCCCCACAGATATTTATCCCAAGTGCCTCCCCCCCCCCCCCGTTTTTTCTTTTGATGTTCCTATTTCCCTATCCCTCCTGTCTATTTCAATATTTCCTTATATAGCTGAACATACCAATATTTTACTGTCAAATTTTATTTTATATTATGGACCTTCTTAAAGACATAGAAACATATAGACATAATGTCCTAGAGGATATGTACACCATCCTCCCATCTACCATTTTTTCTAACGATATAAAATTAACAGGTGCCACTAGATATACCCTTTGCGGGAAATTTAAACACCTGGAGAGAATCATCAAAAACCTTAATCAGCAATGGTGGGATAAGTTTTTCTTGGAAAAATATATCTTGACCAAAATCTCCCCTCGAGGCCTCAGAATTACAAAAGACTGTCTATTTTTAAACACCACCAGCAAAAAAGAATGGGAAACCATATCTGAATTTTGCACATCCAAATGGATGGAAATACTCATTGAGCATAGATTACATCTCTTCGAGAGACTTAAACTTGAAGCTAATACTATAGCTACAGACATTACAGATCGTAGGGTCACAGTCCCACTCTCCTGGCTTGATATCCTCAAGAAAAACACCAAATCTGATGAGGACTATATGATTCAAACAAAATTAGGAAAATTCAAAAGAGATCTAGACGATTTTAATTTGAATAGAATTTTCAACTGGAAATCTAAATCTCAACAACCACCCCCCCTATCTGACACCAGATTACCCCGTCCCCCTCCCCCTCTCCTCCCCCCTGCGTCCACTTCTAACCACCCACCTTTTGTACCCTCTTCCTCCCATCCCCCCTTGTCCCTTTCTTCCCACAGACCCACTCGTCCCCCCCGCCCCCGCCCATTACTTCCCACCACACCCCTGTCCCAAAATCATCCTCCTCCACCCCTTATGAGCATTTCTATTCCCCATAGAAATCTTTCACTTGGTTCTGTTCCTATGACTCATATTAGTCACCTAACCAACAGAATTCCAACAACCAAATCCAGAAAACTGCTTAGTGATCTTAATAATGTCCCATGCAGGAAGGGGACATGATAACATCACAAATGATGTTACCTCTGTGCCTAACCCTGTCCCCAAAATTATGTCCACATCTACCCGAGTCAGGAAATCACAAGATTCAGCTATGGATGTCCAATCCATTACTAACACCCCCACTGTTACCATTGAACCTTCGACTGAAGGTCTTATACCTCACACATCAGGTTCCCCTACCACCACAGACTCCAACACTTTTTTAGTCCTCAGTCCTCCTCGAGCCAACCGGAGAAAACGAAAACTCACCGGAGAGGCTGCAGAGGAGGATGAAAAAAGTCCCGAAACAAATACACCGAAGCTCCGCAAACTGTAAAAATCTTCAATTTATCATCTCTCGAACTTTCCTCCGCAGACATTAGCCTACTCAGTAGAGGCCTTAATTTTGCCCCTATTAATAAGCCTAATCCCTTCCTTTTATTTAAAGATTTAAACAGATACATTCGTAACCTGACCCTAAAAAGGTTTTTCCATGCCAAACTACACAAACCTACTGAAGCGTGCCCGGACCCTCTTCCCACCAGTCCTTCCACAGATATGTTTGAATATGATGGCGACATCATAGACATATTAGATACCATAACTAATGAAGGAGACACTCTCAGTCTCTTTACTCAACACCTTGCTACGTCACCACCTATTATACACTCATCACCCAAATCTATCTTTTATCCTGCCCAGTCTAAAGGTCCCTACCTGGAAAGTTTTTACAGGGAAGTATATGCTGACTTCCTGAAACTTTGCCAGACCTCCACCACGATACCTTCTCATATACACAACCTTTCCGCTTCTGAAATTCAGGCTCTGGATTCCCTAATACATTCGGCTGACATTATCATCAAATCAGCGGATAAAGGGGGAGGTATTGTCCTGCAAAATAAGGCAGATTACATTAACGAAGCCCTCAGACTCCTCTCAGACGAGACTACATATAATAAACTCTCCAAGGACCCCACCATTGAATTTGCTGCAGAAGTTAACGTTTTGGTAAAGTCAGCTCTTGATGGTGGAGTGATTGACAAAACGGAAGCTTCCTTTTTCATCAAAAACTTTTACCAGATCCCATACTTCTATCACTTACCGAAAATCCACAAGAGTCTCACTTCTCCCCCTGGCAGGCCCATTGTGGGTGCCATGGAGAGTGTTACTACCGGTTTTAGTCAATACATTGGTCTGTATCTCCAACCCATTGTTAAACAATTACCGTCCTATATCAGAGATGGTTCACACTTGTTGGAACTACTCGCACCTTACAAATGGGAACCATCTTATCTCTGGTTATCTTTGGACGTCACATCACTTTACACTTCAATTCCACACTCATTTGGTCTACTTGCGCTAGAATTTTTTCTCGCACAAGATCCCTTTATTAACCCTAGACAAGCTGCATTCATCTTGGAGGCACCTAATTTTTGCCTCACCCATAACTATTTCGATTTCAATGGCGATTTCTACTTACAAACTAAGGGAACTGCGATGGGAGCGAATTTCGCCCCCTCCTACGCCAATCTGGCCATGGTTTGGGAAAAGAATTTCATCACACAAAATAACCCCTACTGTGCCAATATTGTATTTTTTGGCCGCTTTATTGATGACATAATCATCATTTGGGATGGCCCTGCCGACCTAGTTTCTCTTTTTGTCGAACATTGCAACTCCAACCCATACAGCTTGTCTTTCACCCACGTTTCCGATCATACTAATCTGGCCTTTTTAGATCTAGATTTGGGTCATTTAGACAACATGATTATCGCCAAAAATCACATCAAACCTACCGCTGGCAACTCCTATTTGCACTATAGGAGTTGCCACTATCCAAAATGGACACAAAACATACCTAAAGTTCAGTTCTGCCGCCTACGACAAAACTGCACCCTAGACAGTGACTATGACACCATTAGCATACAACTTAAAAAAGAAGTTTGCTGATAAAAACTATCCTAAAGATCTAGTTGACCAAGCATATAACTATTACGCTAAAGGCAAACCTGCTAAAAAAGAAAAAGAGATAACAGATCACTCCACCAGGTTTATCACTACTTTCAATTTCCAGTACAAAAAAATGGAAAATATACTAAAGAAGCACTGGTCCATTTTGCTACAAGATCCACTTCTGAAAACCTCCCTTCCGCCTATACCCAGAATCACGTACCGAAAGGCTTCGAGTCTCAAAAATAAGATTGCCCCGAGCAAATTGCCCATGGACACGTCCACTTCTAACTCCACCACCCTCATACCATTAGTCGGCATGTATCAGTGTAAGAAAGCCCGCTGCAAGACTTGTATGTTTGTGGAACATGGCAAAAAATCTTTTCTATCTAAAGGCAGAATTTACACATTGGAACAATTCTATAACTGCTCGTCCAATTTTGTAGTGTATGGCCTTACGTGCCCTTGTGGGTTAATCTATGTTGGGCGAACTATCTGCCCACTTAGGCAGCGGTTCGGCCAGAATCGACGACTCATTGAGGGTGGAAAGGACAAACACAGTGTCCCTCGGCACTTTGCCGAGTTTCACAACAAATCTACCACTGGTCTGTCAGTTTGGGTCATTGAACAAATTCCTAAACACATGTCAGAAGCTGAACGTTTTAAAAAGCTTTGCGCCAGAGAGACTTTCTGGATATACTGCTTAGATGTACTCTCCCCTGGCGGCCTTAATGAAGGAATAGAGATATCCAAGGTCCTATAACAACCTTTCCTCTACTACTATTTTTTATATATATGTTTACAGCTATCATGAAATTTTGTCTTATTTGCAGGTCTGTGTGCATGTATATGTAGCTCTCCATATGTGCGCTTACATGTCCATATTTATATAGGATTATGTTTATCATGTTTACAATTTGACTCTATATGTATATGTATGTATGTATATATATGTATATATATATATATATATATATATATATATATATATATATATATATATATATATATATATATATATATATATATATCTTCAAATGCTTTATTTAACCCTTGTCATCATTTGTTTACCACAGGTCCTATGTCTCTTTTTCTAAACATGGGGGTGGTGGGCTTGTTTTCTAGTAAGTATCGGTGCTATTAAAGTGGTCCCTTTTCCCTCCCCCTCCCTTCCGTTTTTTTCCCTAAACCCCCCCCTCCCCTTTCTCCCCTTTAGCCCCCCCTCCCCCTCTCTCTCCCCCCCCCCCCCCTTCCTTTCCCCCCCTCTCCTTTTTTTCCTCCCTTTCCTTCCCCCCCTCTCTCCCCCCCCCTCCCCATGTGGATCATTGGTATTTTTCCCTTCTCTTCTTCCTCCCCCTTTCCTCCCTCCTCCCCTCCTTTATAGTTGGTGCACACACATATAATCAGTATCATATAACCTATCCTTCACGTTTCCCCCAGATGTGGATGCACATATATATATATATATATATATATATATATATATATATATATATATATATATATATATATATATATATATATATATATATATATATATATATATATATATATATATATTCCCCCCCCCCTTATTCTGAAGTATCTAAAATCCATCAGTTCTTATATATAATTCCCTCTATTTTATAGTCTATTCCCATATTTTCTGCAAATCATAGCCTCGGGATCAATCTATTATTTTATTTTATTTAATTTTATATTGTTTTATTCTATATCGCACGCAAGACGATGCAGACTATAATTGGGAATCCTCTATCCCTGATAGTCACCTCCCCTTCTCAATACATAACCTCTTATGGCAGTCTTTTGTATTTACTGTATATTTATTTATATTTATTTTGATTATTTCTATTGTACTGTACTTTATGATTTATTCCCCTATGACATTTTAAAATGCTTGTTCTTAATTTATCTTACCTTACCTGGTTTTATTAACAACATTTTGTCTTAAATTGGAGCCCTGCTGTAAAAGTATATACATATATATACACACACACACATATATATATATATATATACATATATATACTATATATATATATATATATATATATTTTGCACTATGTCATTGTAAGGTCCTTTGTTTTTACCCCCCCCTGCCGTTCTATGCCGCCCATTACTTATTTTTTATGTATACCACGGACTTTCTGGCCCCGCCCCCCTTCAGTCTATTTAAGCCCACTGTGTCCTCCCCTCCCTATGCTTGAGAAAGGAATGCGGCCATTCATCCACCAATGGCAAGGCTATTCTGAAACGCGTCGCATACGTGTGATGTCATCACCGGGCGCCACGCTGTATTTGTTCCCCAAGCCTCGTTTGTGATTCTTGGCTCGGCCGGCCGTGTTCCTTCCTAGAGGCTCTTCACCATCTAACTAGTGAGCAGCAGCACGGCTGAACGGATGCTCTGGCGTCCCACACATCTCTCTCTCCCCCTCCCTGGAACCCTTATCCTTGCATCTGGGATACAATCTGGCTCCTAACTCAGCAGGATTTGCGTTGGACTGTTCGCTGAAAGAGACTGCACCTGGCTGCAAGAACTAATCCTCTCTGGACCTGGCAAGCCCTGCAGGAACCGCTGTGACCTGTAGTTTCACCGCATCTCTCCAGCCCAGCCAACTGACCCAAATGCAACCTTTCCAACTTTTATGTGAGTGGATATTTTTGTTTTAATAAAATGTATTTATGATTTATACTCAGAGGCGCCCCTCTCCTTGTTGTCCTCTATTCCCTTCAGGCCACCAAGATTGCAACGTCCAGAGAGAAGAAGGAGGCCCTTCTTCAATATGTCAAAATGCTTGTTCTCCAGCAGGCAGTAGTACCAGTTCCAGACTTGGAGAAGCACTTAGGCTTTTATTCCCCAGTCTTCTTGGTCCCCAAAAAATCGGGGGGTTGGAGGCCGGTGCTAGACCTGAAGAGGCTGAACAGGTATATCCGGGTGGAACATTTCAAGATGGAGTCCTTAAACACGGTCATTCTATCTGTTCAGCCAGGAGATTGGATGGCGTCCATAGACCTTCAGGATGCGTATCTGCACATACCTATCCGCCCTCAGTTTCAACCTTTTCTTCGGTTCAGAATAGGCGACTTACATCTTCAATTCCAATGCCTTCCCTTCGGGATTTCAACAGCGCCCAGAACTTTCACCAAAGTGCTAGTAGCGATCTTGGCTCCTCTTCGAGAGAAGGGGATTCGAGTACTACACTATTTGGACGATATTCTAGTTCTTTCTCAGCACAGGCAGACCTTGGTGATACATGTACAGTTGGTCCTAGACACACTGATAAAGTTTGGTTGGCTAATCAACTACGCCAAAAGTCAACTTACGCCCACACAGGAGATAATTTACCTAGGGGCATTCTTCAACACTCCAGGAAGAGCAGTTTCACTCCCGGCAGAAAATATCCCTTCATTGATAGGGAAAGTGAAAAGGGCGCTAGCGAGCCATTCTATGGCAGCATCAGACTGTCTGAGCCTGCTAGGTTCCCTCTCTTCATGCATACCTATGGTGAAATGGGCCAGATGGCATCTACGGACTTTCCAGGTGGGCTTCTTATCACAGTGGAAGAAAGATCGCCTAGAGCAGAGGATATTGATCACACCTACAATAAAATCCAGCCTTTGGTGGTGGACAAGACCATCCAACCTTCTGCTTCACTGTCCCCTTGGCCCCATCCCATGGACTGTTCTGACGACAGACGCAAGTCAGTTAGGATGGGGGGCACATTACCAAGACCAGTTGGTACAGGGCAGATGGCAATTCAATGCGACAGAGGTAGTATCAAACACCTTGGAGCTAAGGACGGCTTGGTTAGCAATCCTGTCTCTGGCCACCTTCCTCAGGGGAAAATCCATCCTTCTCCAGATGGACAACAAAGCGGCAGTAGCTTATGTTCAGAATCAAGGAGGAACGCAAAGCAGGTCCCTTCTGAACGAAGTGACACCCATTCTGACATGGGCCAAGAGGAATTTAGTCAACCTACGAGCCTCATATATCCCAGGGCCAGAGAACCAGTTAGCCGATCAGCTTTCAAGATCTTTCAGCCACAACAACGAGTGGTCTCTGAATCCGAAGGTCTTCTCCTGGATATGCCAACAATGGGGCGCTTCCCAAATAGACCTATTTGCCTCCCCGCTCAATGCGAAGACACCGCTTTTCTTTTCAAGGTTCCCATCTCCGAAATCAGCAGGGGTGGATGCCCTAACCCAGCCATGGAACTTTCAGATGGCATACGCATACCCACCAACTCCACTGATACTGAGGTTTCTCCAACGTCTAACCACAGAAGTGATCACAGTTTTACCAGTGATTCCATACTGGCCCAAGAGACCGTGGTTCACGTTGCTAATCAAGATGACCTTGCGCAAACCGCTTCACCTTCCACGCATAGACAACCTTCTGTCTCAAGGCAAGTTCTGTCACCCGCACCCGGAGATCCTAGACTTGAGGGTTTGGAAGTTGAGCGGAAAAGGTTGGGCGAGTTAGGATGTTCGCATAATGTCATTCAAACACTACTACAGGCCAGAAAAGCATCTACGAATTCCACATACTATAGAGTTTGGAGAAAGTTTACGGAATTGGCAGAAACGAACCATTTCAATCCTCTAAACCCACGGAATCCAGAACATACTCCTCTTTTTACAGAGTGGATTGGACTTAGGTTTGGGCCTGAATACGCTTAAGGTCCAGGTTTCAGACCTTTCAGCTCTAACAGACACCCGGTGAGCGCTAGATCCTCTGGTGATACGTTTCTTGAAAGCAGTTCTAAGATTGAGACCACCTAGAAAGACGCTATACCCCAAATGGGATTTTGACTATCGTGCTTAATATCCTTTCAAAACCTCCGTTTGCTCCCACAGAAGAAAGCACCTTGGAGGATATTTCTCTGAAGGCAGTCTTTCTAGTCGCCATCACTTCGGGTCGCAGGGTATCAGAGATCCAAGCATTAGGGTCACAAGAACCCTACATTACCTTCTTCCCGGACAGGGTGGTGTTGCAACCTATTCATCAGTTCATCCCTAAAGTACCTTCAGTCTTCCATCTGAACCAAGAGTGGGTTCTTCCAGCATTCGGAGAGGATCCAGCCTCCTCAAAACTGCATGAGTTGGATATAGCCAGATCCCTAAGTCACTACCTAAATTTGACGCAGCAGTTCAGGAAAGATCAACAGCTATTTGTCATCCCCAAGGGTGCAAGAAAGGGAATGGCAGCATCTAAGACGACCTTGGCAAGCTGGATTGTAAGGTTAATCCAAAGAGCATATCGGGCTAGTGGTCTCCCAGTTCCAGATGCGGTCAATGCGCACTCAACGCGTGGAATAGCCTCCTCCTGGGCAGCTTTGGCGCGGGTCTCCCCTGAGACAATTTGTCGAGTGGCCAGCTGGTCGTCGTTCAGCATGTTCATGTCCCACTATAGTGTGGACCCAGCAGTCCTTACTTCCCGAGAGTTTGGGGAAAGGACTTTGCAGTCATCTGTACTGTAGCTTTTTTGTTTAATTAAATTGCTTTATTGCAGTACCCTCCCTGTAAGCGAGTTATTTACCATGGGTATGCTGACATGGGAGGCACCAGGAAAACGGAAAATTGAATACTTAATTTTCCTTTCCTGGTGCCTGCCCATGGCAGCATACACCCTCCCTTCAATGATCCTTAGCGTTATGAGATCTAGTTACAAGAATACTGACTAAGGGGAGGAACTCTTTTTTTATAGAGTTAAAATGGTCCTGTGGGTTGGTAGAGGGCGGAGCAACCAACTATGGGTATGCTGCCATGGGCAGGCACCAGGAAAGGAAAATTACGGAAAGGTAAGTATTCAATTTTCCGTTATAATCTTTAAGAAGGAGCTCAGCAATGGCAGCCCTTCATATTTCTTAATAGACATTGCGTGAGTTTACAATTCTACCACAAGAGGGAGACAAACCCCAACTTAAAGTTATGGAGCAGGCCAGTGACACTTTTTATGGGAAGTCTTCAATCTGGAGAAAATACTGAACTTTATGTAAAGCAAAAATGTGAAAAGGTAGAAAATAATGATGGTGATGGCTGTAAAGTATAAAAAGCATAACCTGAGAATGGTTCTTCTTTTAATCCATTAATGTATAACCTATATGAATTTATGAATGACCATAGAAGCCTGATAAAAGCAAGTGATGTTACATAGTAAGGTTGAATAAAGACACCAGTCCAACCTGAGTAAGTGTGGGTGTGTGTCTACAATTATTCCTATTTATTTAAGGTACCCATATAGTGCCGTCAATTTTTACGAAGCACTCCACACATACATTGCACACTCACATTGGTCCCTACCCTCAAGGATCCCACAATCCAAGGTCCCCATCACATTCATATACTAGGGCCAATTTTGGACAGAAGCCAATTAACCTACCAGCATGTCTTTGGAGTGTGGGAGGAAACTGGAGTACCCGGAGGAAACCCACGCAGGCACAGGGAGAACATGCAAACTCCAGGCAGGTAGTGTCGTGGTTGGGATTCGAACCAGCGACCCTTTTTACTGCTAGGTGAGAGTGCTACCCACTACACCACTGTGCTGCCCCAATATTCCAATGTTCCAATGTTGCTGAATATGAGCGTTGCTTACAATTATTGAACTGTTTATGTATTGTTAGAAAGGTGTAAAAATGGCCTTGGTATTCAGGGTATTTATATTCACACTGGGAGAACTTGATGGAAGATCCCCCTGCAAGCTTTCTCCGAGCTGTCACTTTTTTATGAAAAGGGACCTGAAATCAAAAAGTGAAGTTCTGCTTTTTTATTGGGAATTTCTAGAGATATTAGGTGTACCTAAGCAGCACCCAAAAAGATCTGTCCTTTGTCTTTGAACGCATCCTGAAAAATAACACTTGCATGTGACTTTGCTTTTCGCTTTTACTGTAACTGTTTATCTGCAGTGTAAGATCATTTAACCACTTGCTTACTGGGCACTTATACCCCCTTCCAGCCCAGGCCAATTTTCAGCTTTCAGCGCTGTCACTTTTTGAATGAGAATTGCGCAGTCATGCAACACTGGACCCAAATGAAATTTTTTTCACACGAATAAAGCTTTATTTTGGTGGTATTTAATCACAACTGGGTTTTTTATTTTTTGCTAAACAAACAAAAAAAGACCAAAAATTTTGGGGAAAAAAAGTTTTCATAGTTTGTTATAAAATTTTGCAAACAGGTAATTTTTCTCCTTCATTGATGTGCGCTGATGAGGCTGCACTGATGGGCACTGATGAGCACTGACCAGGAAGCACTAATGAGGCTGCACTGATGGGTGGTCTATTGGGCACTGATAGGTTGCACTAATAGGCGGCACTGATGGGCACTGATAGGCACAGGTAGGTGGCACTGATAGATGGCACTGATGATGAGGCACTAATGGGTACTGATTGCCAGCATCGATGGGCACTGGTGGGCACTGATAGGTGTGGGACCAATGTCCCATTTACACAAGTAATTGTAATTGTTTTGATTTTTTTTTCCTCATGTTGTCAGCGTGAGGGGAAAGAAGGCCGATTACCGGCTTCTGTTTACAGCATGTGATCAGCTGTCATTGGCTGACAGCTGATCATGTGGTAAAGGGCCGGGATCAGCCCTTTATTCCAATCTGTGATCAATCGAGTCCCAAGGATTGGGGTGTGCGGGCAGCTCGAGCATGAGTGGACATTCATGTACGCCCTCCCAGGAAATTTAGGCCCGCGCTGTAGCCGTCTTTCGACTATAGCGCGGCATCAAGTGTTCAAGTCACTGCATCTGTGCTAATCTTACAAGATTTAGAGTGAGATTTTTTTTTTTAAACCAGATTTTATTTTCCACTTTTTTAGACCACAACAACATGTACACAAAAAAACTTTAAAGGGTAAGTTCTCCTTTGTACACTTTTTTTTTCTAAATTCCAGCTTCCCTATGCGCCAATATAGCATTCATGTACTTTTTTTGCAAAAATATCAAAGTTTTCTATTAACCACTTGACGACCGCCTCACGCCGATGTACGTCGGCAAAGTGGCACGGACAGGCAAAATCACGTACAGGGTACGTGATTTGCCTTCCGCGGGTGGGGGGTCCGATCGGACCCCCCCCCGGTGCCCGAGGCGGTCGTCTTTTGTCCAGCGGCGATCGGTGATGAGGGGGAGACCATCCGTTCGTGGCCCCCCCCTCGCGATCGCCGCCGGCCAATGAAAACACTCCTTTGCTGCTGTATGCTAAACAGCAGCAAAGGAAGTGATGTCATCTCCCCTCGGGTCGGTATTTTCCGTTCCGGCCCGAGGAGAGAAGACATCTATGTGAGTGCACAACACACTACACACACAGTAGAACATGCCAGGCACACAAAACACCCCGATCCCCCCCCCGATCGCCCCCCGATCCCCCCCCAATCACCCCCCCCCCCTGTCACAAACTGACACCAGCAGTTTTTTTTTTTTTTTTTTCTGATTACTGCATAGTGTCAGTTTGTGACAGTTACAGTGTTGGGACAGTGAGTATTACCCCCCTTTAGGTCTAGGGTACCCCCCTAACCCCCCCTAATAAAGTTTTAACCCCTTGATCACCCCCTGTCACCAGTGTCACTAAGCGATCATTTTTCTGATCGCTGTATTAGTGTCGCTGGTGACGCTAGTTAGTGAGGTAAATATTTAGGTTCGCCGTCAGCGTTTTATAGCGTCAGGGACCCCCATATACTACCTAATAAATGTTTTAACCCCTTGATTGCCCCCTAGTTAACCCTTTCACCACTGATCACCGTATAACTGTTACGGTTGACGCTGGTTAGTTTGTTTATTTTTTATAGTGTCAGGGCACCCGCCGTTTATTACCAAATAAAGGTTTAGCCCCCTGATCGCCCGGCGGTGATATGCGTCGCCCCAGGCAGCGTCAGATTAGCGCCAGTACCGCTAACACCCACGCACGCAGCATACGCCTCCCTTAGTGGTATAGTATCTGATCGGATCAATATCTGATCCGATCAGATCTATACTAGCGTCCCCAGCAGTTTAGGGTTCCCAAAAACGCAGTGTTAGCGGGATCAGCCCAGATACCTGCTAGCACCTGCGTTTTGTGCCTCCGCCCAGCCCACCCAAGTGCAGTATCGATCGATCACTGTCACTTACAAAACACTAAACGCATAACTGCAGCGTTCGCAGAGTCAGGCCTGATCCCTGCGATCGCTAACAGTTTTTTTGGTAGCATTTTGGTGAACTGGCAAGCACCAGCCCCAGGCGTCAGATTAGCGCCAGTACCGCTAACACCCACGCACGCAGCATACGCCTCCCTTAGTGGTATAGTATCTGAACGGATCAATATCTGATCCGATCAGATCTATACTAGCGTCCCCAGCAGTTTAGGGTTCCCAAAAACGCAGTGTTAGCGGAATCAGCCCAGATACCTGCTAGCACCTGCGTTTTGCCCCTCCGCCCGGCCCAGCCCAGCCCACCCAAGTGCAGTATCGATCGATCACTGACACTTACAAAACACTAAACGCATAACTGCAGCGTTCGCAGAGTCAGGCCTGATCCCTGCGATCGCTAACAGTTTTTTTTGTAGCGTTTTGGTGAACTGGCAAGCACCAGCCCCAGGCAGCGTCAGATTAGCGCCAGTACCGCTAACACCCACGCACGCACCGTACACCTCCCTTAGTGGTATAGTATCTGATCGCATCAATATCTGATCCGATCAGATCTATACTAGCGTCACCAGCAGTTTAGGGTTCCCAAAAACGCAGTGTTAGTGGGATCAGCCCAGATACCTGCTAGCACCTGCGTTTTGCCCCTCCGCCCGGCCCGGCCCAGCCCACCCAAGTGCAGTATCGATCGATCACTGTCACTTACAAAACACTAAACGCATAACTGCAGCGTTCGCAGAGTCAGGCCTGATCCCTGCGATCGCTAACGTTTTTTGGTAGCGTTTTGGTGAACTGGCAAGCGCCAGCGGCCTAGTACACCCCGGTCGTAGTCAAACCAGCACTGCAGTAACACTTGGTGACGTGGCGAGTCCCATAAGTGCAGTTGAAGCTGGTGAGGTGGCAAGCACAAGTAGTGTCCCGCTGTCACCAAAAAGACAAACACAGGCCCATCGTGCCCATAGTGCCCTTCCTGCTGCATTCGCCAATCCTAATTGGGAACCCACCGCTTCTGCAGCACCCGTACTTCCCCCATTCACATCCCCAACCAAATGCAGTCGGCTGCATGAGAGGCATTTTTATGTCCTCCCGAGTACCCCTACCCAACGAACCCCCAAAAAAGCGCGGATATAGGCGTGACACCCGCTATTATTGTCCCTCCTGTCCTGACAATCCTGGTCTTTGCATTGGTGAATGTTTTGAACGCTACCATTCACTAGTTGAGTATTAGCGTAGGGTACAGCATTGCACAGACTAGGCACACTTTCACAGGGTCTCCCAAGATGCCATCGCATTTTGAGAGACCCGAACCTGGAACCGGTTACAGTTATAAAAGTTAGTTACAAAAAAAGTGTAAAAAAAAAAAAAAATATGAAATAAAAAAAAATAGTTGTTGTTTTATTGTTCTCTCTCTCTCTATTCTCTCTCTCTATTGTTCTGCTCTTTTTTACTGTATTCTATTCTGCAATGTTTTATTGTTATTGTTATTGTTATTATGTTTTATCATGTTTGTTTTTCAGGTGTGTAATTATTTACACTTTACTGTGCTTTATTGTTAACCATTGTTAACCATTTTTTTGTCTTCAGGTACGCCATTCACGACTTTGAGTGGTTATACCAGAATGATGCCTGCAGGTTTAGGTATCATCTTGGTATCATTCTTTTCAGCCAGCGGTCGGCTTTCATGTAAAAGCAATCCTAGCGGCTAATTAGCCTCTAGACTGCTTTTACAAGCCGTGGGAGGGAATGCCCCCCCCCCCCCACCGTCTTCCGTGTTTTTCTCTGGCTCTCCTGTCTCAACAGGGAACCTGAGAATGCAGCCGGTGATTCAGCCAGCTGACCATAGAGCTGATCAGAGACCAGAGTGGCTCCAAACATCTCTATGGCCTAAGAAACCGGAAGCTACGAGTATTTCATGACTTAGATTTCGCCGGATGTAAATAGCGCCATTGGGAAATTGGGGAAGCATTTTATCACACCGATCTTGGTGTGGTCAGATGCTTTGAGGGCAGAGGAGAGATCTAGGGTCTAATAGACCACAATTTTTTCAAAAAAGAGTACCTGTCACTACCTATTGCTATCATAGGGGATATTTACATTCCCCGAGATAACAATAAAAATGATTAAAAAAAAAAATATGAAAGGAACAGTTTAAAAGTAAGATTAAAAAAGCAAAAAAATAATAAAGAAAAAAAAAAAAAAAAAAAAAAACACCCCTGTCGCCCCCTGCTCTCGCGCTAAGGCGAACGCAAGCGGCGGTCTGTCGTCAAACATAAACAGCAATTGCACCATGCATGTGAGGTATCACCGCGAAGGCCAGATCGAGGGCAGTAATTTTTCCAGTAGACCTCCTCTGTAAATCTAAAGTGGTAACCTGTAAAGGCTTTTGAAGGCTTTTAAACATGTATTTATTTTGTTGCCACTGCACGTTTGTGCGCAATTTTAAAGCATGTCATGTTTGGTATCCATGTACTCGGCCTAAGATCATCTTTTTTATTTCATCAAACATTTGGCCAATATAGCGTGTTTTAGTGCATTAAAATTAAAAAAAGTGTGTTTTTTCCCCAAAAAATGCGTTTGAAAAATCGCTGCGCAATTACTGTGTGAAAAAAAAAAATGAAACACCCACCATTTTAATCTGTAGGGCATTTGCTTTAAAAAAATATATAATGTTTGGGGGTTCAAAGTAATTTTTTTGCAAAAAAAAAAAACTTTTTCATGTAAACAATAAGTGTCAGAAAGGGCTTTGTCTTCAAGTGGTTAGAAGAGTGGGTGATGTGTGACATAAGCTTCTAAATGTTGTGCATAAAATGCCAGGACAGTTCAAAACCCCCCCAAATGACCCCATTTTGGAAAGTAGACACCCCAAGCTATTTGCTGAGAGGCATGTCGAGTCCATGGAATATTTTATATTGCGACACAAGTTGCGGGAAAGAGACAAATTTTTTTTTTTTTTTTTTTTTTTTTGCACAAAGTTGTCACTAAATGATATATTGCTCAAACATGCCATGGAAATATGTGAAATTACACCCCAAAATACATTCTGCTGCTTCTCCTGAGTACGGGGATACCACATGTGTGAGACTTTTTGGGAGCCTAGCCGCGTACAGGACCCCGAAAACCAAGCACCGCCTTCAGGCTTTCTAAGGGCGTGAATTTTTGATTTCACTCTTCACTGCCTATCACAGTTTCGGAGGCCATGGAATGCCCAGGTGGCACAAAACCCCCCCAAATGACCCCATTTTGGAAAGTAGACACCCCAAGCTATTTGCTGAGAGGCATAGTGAGTATTTTGCAGACCTCACTTTTTGTCACAAAGTTTTGAAAATTGAAAAAAGAAAAAAAAAAAATGTTTTTTCTTGTCTTTCTTCATTTTCAAAAACAAATGAGAGCTGCAAAATACTCACCATGCCTTTCAGCAAATAGCTTGGGGTGTCTACTTTCCAAAATGGGGTCATTTGGGGGGGTTTTGTGCCACCTGGGCATTCCATGGCCTCCGAAACTGTGATAGGCAGTAAAGAGTGAAATCAAAAATTTTCACCCTTAGAAATCCTGAAGGCAGTGATTGGTTTT
Organism: Aquarana catesbeiana; assembly: GCF_042186555.1. Classification (NCBI taxonomy): domain Eukaryota; kingdom Metazoa; phylum Chordata; class Amphibia; order Anura; family Ranidae; genus Aquarana; species Aquarana catesbeiana. The sequence continues at coordinate 143,469,353 of NC_133325.1, forward strand.
CGGGGCCCCGTACGCGGCTAGGCTCCCAAAAAGTCCCACACATGTGGTATCCCCATACTCAGGAGAAGCAGCTAAATGTATTTTGGGGTGCAATTCCACATATGCCCATGGCCTGTGTGAGCAATATATCATTTAGTGACAACTTTATGAAAAAAAAAAAAAAAAAAAAAAAAAAGTGTCACTTTCCCGCAGCTTGTGTCAAAATATAAAATATTCCATGGACTCAATATGCCTCTCAGCAAATAGCTTGGGGTGTCTACTTTCCAAAATGGGGTCATTTTGGGGGGTTTTGTGCCACCTGGGCATTCCATGGCCTCCGAAACTGTGATAGGCAGTGAAGAGTGAAAGCAAAAATTTACACCCTTAGAAATCCTGAAGGCGGTGATTGGTTTTCGGGGCCCCGTACGCGGCTAGGCTCCCAAAAAGTCCCACACATGTGGTATCCCCATACTCAGGAGAAGCAGCTAAATGTATTTTGGGGTGCAATTCCACATAGGCCCATGGCCTGTGTGAGCAATATATCATTTAGTGACGACTTTTTGTAAATATTTTTTTTTTTTTTTTTTTTTGTCATTTTTCAATCACTTGGGACAAAAAAAATAAATATTCAATGGGTTCAACATGCCTCTCAGCAATTTCCTTGGGGTGTCTACTTTCCAAAATGGGGTCATTTGGGGGGGTTTTGTACTGCCCTGCCATTTTAGCACCTCAAGAAATGACATAGGCAGTCATAAACTAAAAGCTGTGTAAATTCCAGAAAATGTACCCTAGTTTGTAGACGCTATAACTTTTGCGCAAACCAATAAATATACGCTTATTGACATTTTTTTTACCAAAGACATGTGGCCGAATACATTTTGGCCTAAATGTATGACTAAAATTTAGTTTATTGGATTTTTTTTATAACAAAAAGTAGAAAATATCATTTTTTTTCAAAATTTTCGGTCTTTTTCCGTTTATAGCGCAAAAAATAAAAACCGCAGAGGTGATCAAATACCATCAAAAGAAAGCTCTATTTGTGGGAAGAAAAGGACGCAAATTTCGTTTGGGTACAGCATTGCATGACCGCGCAATTAGCAGTTAAAGCGACGCAGTGCCAAATTGGAAAAAGACCTCTGGTCCTTAGGCAGCATAATGGTCCGGGGCTCAAGTGGTTAAATCTACAGTCACTTACGTTTCTTTCCTAATCCACGTTTCCAGACGTTTCCATTACTAATGTCTTCTTCCTAATCAGACTTTAGGTCATGACACAGGAAGGAGGTGACTAGCTGATCTCATTAGCACACACCCTGCATCACCCCCCCCCCATTCCCAGGTGCATGTTTTTTTAACCACTTCAGCCCCGGAAGATTTTACCCCCTTCCTGACCAGAGCACTTTTTACAATTTGGCACTGCGTTGCTTTAACTGGTAATTGCGCGGTGATGCAATGCTGTACCCAAACGAAATTTGTATCCTTTTTTTTCCCACAAATAGAGCTTTCTTTTGGTGGTATTTGATCACCTCTGAGCTATTTATTTTTTGCACTATAAACAAAATAACAGCGACAATTTTGAAAAAAAAAACAATATTTTTTACTTTTTTCTATAATAAATATCCCCAAAAATGTTTTTAAAAAACAAATTTCTTCATCAGTTTAGGCCAATATATATTCTTCTACATATTCTTTGTAAAAAAAATCGCAATAAGCGTATATTGATTGGTTTGCGCAAAAGTTATAGCGTCTGCAAACTATGGGAAAGATTTATGTCATTTTTATGTAATTTTTATTATTTTATTCTCTTTTACTAGTAATGGCGGTGATATGCGATTTTTATCGAGATTGCGGCAGACAGATTGGACACTTTTGACACATTTTTGGGATCATTGACATTTATACAGCGATCAGTGCTATAAAAATGCACTGATTACTGTGTAAATGTCACTGGTAGGGAAGGGGTTAACACTAGGGGGCGTTCAAGGGGTTAAATGTTATCCCTCTGTGTGTGTTCTAACTGTATGGGGATACACAGCACAGGGATTTGTGTGTTTACACACACAATTTCCCGTGTTAGCGCTCATGCACGCAATCGCGCCCGCCGGCCATGTGCATCGGGTCCCCCGCTGTGCAACGGGTGCACGCGCGCGTGCCTCAGGCGGCGCGCACGCCCTCTGGTGGCTCTTAAAGGGCCGACGTACCCATACATGATTTTGCGCACCTGTGCCACTTTGCCGACGTATATCGGCGTGAGCCGGTCGGCAAGTGGTTAAATGAAATGCAATCAATCAGTGATCACCCTTCTCAATAAATACACAATATACAATAAGATTGCATAGTGTATGGCCATGTTTATGCACCTAAACATACTAGTTGCGCTTTCAGTGCCATTAAGTGTTAATGGCACACCAAAAACAGAAGCAAACACATTTTGCCATGTGAAAAAATGAGGGGCAAATGCTGCAAAACGCACAGTAAAAAACACACAACCCACAAAATGCCAAAATGTTCCATTAACCACATGTAGTGCAGCCAATTGAAATCAACAGGCTGCCCTATGCATGTCACAGGAAAAACGAGACACAAAAGGTGCGCTCCCCCACTATGCTAGATGTGAATGGGGCCTGAAAGTGAAATTGGTGCGGTAACACAAGAATAATGAGGCTCCATTCACATCTGTGCGTTTCCTTGCATTTCTGCATTACTGCCCCAAAAATTGCAGTAAAAAACGCACTAAGCTCCACTCTAAAAAATAGTTCTGAAGCTTCTTTGGGGTGATTGCTGTGTGTAGGGCATCCCATTCAGGTAGATGGGCTGCCCTATGTGTGCTGAGTGAAAATGCCTCCCCCTCGCTAATACAAAAAAAAACTTATGTGTGAATGCCAGTTCCCGCTATGCAGAGATGTGAACGGGGCTTGACAGCTGAGTGTTTCAGTCCACTCCCTCTTATGTACTTGTATAAAGATGGCCATACACTATGCAAACTAAGGGCTCTTTCACATGGGGCGGATCAGTGATGATCCGCCCCGTGAACATCCGCTTGCTCAACAGGGATCGCTCCGCCAATCCCCGCTGAGCAGGAAAATGACAGGTCCGTCGCTGCACACTGTGCAGCGATGGACCTGTCAGAGCGCCGCTCTCCCCTATGGGGGATCGGGTGACGACGGACCGTAGAGTCCGTCGTCACCCGATCCGATCTGAAAACGGATGGAAAAGTAGGTTTTTCCTCCGTTACACTTTTTCGGATCGGAGCGGGTCGGATGTCAGCGGACATGTCACCGCTGACATCCGACGCTCCATAGACCTCCATGGAGTGTCCGTTCAGGTCCGCCTAAAAAACTGACAGGCGGACCTGAACGGACAGTCCGTGTGAAAGAGCCCTTATTGTGTATTTAGTGAGAAGGGTGATCGCTGATTGATTGCATTTCATCTAAAAAACATGCACCTGGGAATGGGAGGGTGGATGATGCAGGGTGTGTGCTAATGAGGTCAGCTGGTCAACTCCTTCCTGTGTCATGACCTAAAGTCTGATCAAGAAGAAGACATTACTAATGGAAATGTCTGAAAACAAGGATTAGGACAAGAAAAGTAAGTGACTGTAGATTTTTTATTATTATTTATTATTATACAGGATTTATATAGCGCCGACAGTTTACGCAGCGCTTTACAACATTAGGGCAGACAGTACATTTACAATACAATTCGATACAGGGGGGAATCAGAGATCCCTGCTCATTAGAGCTTACAATCTAGGAGGGAGGGTCAAGTTATACAAAAGGATAATAGCTGTGGGGGATGAGCTAATGGAGAAAATAGTGCATTTGTTAGATGAAGGCAGGATAGGCTTCTCTGAAGAGGAAAGTTTTCAGGGATCGCCTAAAAGTGGATAAGTTTGTAGACAGTCTGACAGATTGGAGTAGCGAATTCCAGAGGATTGGCGAGGCTCGGGAGAAGTCCTGGAGGCGGATATGGGAGGAAGTGATGAGGGAGCTAGAGAGCAGGAGGTCTTGGGAGGAACGAAGAGGGCGATTAGGTTGGTATTTTGAGACTAGGCTAGTGATGTAGCTGGGGGCAGAGTTGTGGATGGCTTTGTAACTTATTGTTAGTATTTTGAATTTAATTAGTTGGGTGAGTGGCAGCCAGTGGAGGTATTGGCAGAGAGGGGTAGCAGACACTGAGCGGTTTGTAAGGTGGATTAGTCTGGCAGCAGCATTCATGATGGACTGAAGGGGGGATAGTCTATTTAAAGGTAAGCCAATGAGGAGGGAGTTGCAGTAGTCGAGGCGAGAGATAACCAGGGAGTGAATCAGGAGCTTTGTGGTTTCATTGGTTAGGAAGGAACGTAGTTTAGAGATGTTGCGGAGGTTGAGGCGGCAAGCTTTGGAAAGTGATTGGATGTGGGGCCGAAAGGAGAGTTCAGAGTCCAGGATAACACCTAGCACGCTGACATGTGGGGATGGGTGGATGGTTGTGTCATTGCTCTTGACAGAGAAGTCAGGGGAAGAGGCACGTGGGGGAGGAAATATTATAAGTTCGGTTTTGGACAAGTTGAGTTTGAGGAAGTTGTGTGACATCCATACAGATATGTCTGTTAGTAAGTTAGTGATGTGTGAGGAGACTGATGGAGTGAGTTGAGGGGTGGAGAGATTTGTGTGTGGTCAGTGTAGAAATGATATTGAAAGCCGTGAGAGGCTATCTGACCCAGGGAAGAGGTGTAGATTGAAAATAAAAGAGGTCCAAGAACAGAACCTTGGGGGACCCCGACGGAGAAGGGAAGAGGAGTGGAGGAAGTAGAATTGTAAGTGACACTGAAGGTGCGTTGGGATAGGTAGGATGAGAGCCACTGAAGAGCACAGTCACGGAGACCAAGCGAGTAAAGTTTTTTGAGAAGGAGGGGGTGGTCAACCGTGTCAAAGGCAGCTGAAAGGTCCAGAAGTAGGAGTACAGAATAGTGTCCGTTGGTTTTTGCAGTTAGTAGGTCATTTGTGAGTTTTAAAAGAGCAGTTTCTGTGGAGTGTTGAGGGCGAAATCCAGATTAAAGGGGAGCAAGAAGGTTATTCTTAATGAGGTGGTCACTGAGTTGGTTGGAAACCAGGCATTCAAGGAGTTTAGAGGAAAAGGGGAGCAAGGAGATAGGGCGTAGGTTGTTAAGACTGGTGGGGTCCAAGGACGGCTTTTTAAATATGGGGGTGACCAGTGCATGTTTTAGAGCATTGGGGAAAATGCCAGAGGTGAGGGATAGATTGAAGATGTGAGTTAGAGAGTGTAGGATAGAGTCAGAGGGCGACCGTAGTGTTTGAGAGGGAATAGGGTCCAGGGGGCAGGTGGTTAGGTGGGCGTTAGAAAGGAGTTTAGCAACTTCGTCTGTAGTAGCAGATTTGAAAAGGGGAGTGTCAATTGTACCTGTTGATATGGGGTCTTAACTGGCGGAGATACCTGTAGAGTGGAGATTTCATCACAGATTGTATCAATCTTGTTTTTGAAGTGATTAGCAATCTCCTTGGCAGTGAGTGAGTCAGTGGGTGGAGGCGGTGGAGGATGAAGTAGAGAGTTGAAGGTAGAGAAAAGTTTATGGGGACTGGATGAGAAGGTGTTAATAAGAGTTGTAAAATAGGTCTGCTTGGCAGTGTGGAGGAAAGAATAGTATTTTTGGAGGGCAGATTTGTATTGGTTGAAGTCTTTGAGAGACTTGGTCTTGTGCCACAGACGCTCAAGAGCGCGACTACGTTTTTTTGAGAATTTTAGTGTCATCTGTTTGCCAGGGTTGTAGGGGTTGAGGCCTGATTCTGCATGTAGTGAGGGAGCAAGCTTGTCCAGGGTGGAGGACAGGGATCTATTGTAGATGGAAGTGGCTTGGTTGGGGCAGGACAGGGGATAGATTTTGTCATAGAGGTGGTCAGTAGCAGAATAAAGGAGAGAAGAGTTGAAGTTGCGAAAATTTCTACGGGTGATGGTTAGGCAATTGGAGGGAAAGGTGGTGGAAGACAGGGAGAGAGAGAAACGAATAAGGTCATGGTCGGATAGAGGAAAAGGATTGTTTGAGAAGTAGTTGCATGGAGTGCAAAGGTAGGAGAATACAAGGTCAAGGGTGTTGCCATCACAGTGAGTGGAAGCCTGTACACATTGCTTCAGGTCAAATGAAGAAATGAAGATTTAATGGAAAGCTTTGATATTTTTACAAAAAAAGTACATGAATACTATATTGGTGCATAGGGGAGCTGGAATTTATTGGAAAAAAAGTGTACAAAGGTGAACTTACCCTTTAAGATCAAAACACAAATATACCATCACAGAAACATGCAGAGAGCCAAAAAAAAGGAGTGGGGGGGGGGGGCATTTTTACCCACCCCTTTCCCCACTCCTTCCATTGTCAAGTCAATACACAATCCTTTTATCCTATAAGTAAAAACTAATTTTTCCCATACATCTATATTCCGGCAAAGTACCTCCTAACTCAATCCCGTATCCATATAGTCAAGCCACAGCTTCCAAATAATGTCAAACCTCTTAGATGAGTTCCTCATAAAGAAAATATGCCTATCATAGGAAATGCATCTATTCAGGTCGAATATCCAATCAGATATAGTCGGAAGGTGAGGGGAGGTCCACCTAATGGCAATTTGTCCCTCAGCCACAAAGCTTGTGTAACAGTATACCACCTTGGTGGTTTAAGCACTGAGCTATCAAGATACCCCAGCAGACATATTAAAGGATCCACTGAAGGATTCAAATCTAAGATCCCATTAAGTGTGCCCACAACCTCTGCCCAATACCTCCTGGAGTTTCAGGCATCACCATAGTAAATGTATCAGTGACCCTGAATTGCCACATCTAGCGTAAGCCGAGTCAGTTGTTAAGCCAATATTAAACAAATATTCTGGGGTCCTATATGCCCTATGCAATATATAAAATTGTGGGTGAGAGAGATACAAGGGGAAGAGCCCGAAGAATCCTATCCCAGACATGGTCGGAGATAGGACCAATATCGCACTCCCATTTCTCTCTAGATGGACAGTGAAACTTATTAGAAGTACACTGTAATAGAGACTTATACATAGCGGATATTAGGCCTTTAGAAGAGGTTGCCTGAACCACTCTTTCCAAGACTGGGACCGGGGAAAACAAAACAGGAGAAGAAGAAAATTTGGCATATAAGCCATGACGCAGCTGCAAAAATTGATAGAACCATCTAGGGTTCAAAGAGAATTCCCTTACCAGCTGATCAAAAGGTTTAAGTACATTCCTCTAATAAAGTTGATGGAGGGTAACAATCCCCGCTCGTTCCCATCGCTGAAAGCCCTGGAGGGTCAATATCTCAGGTAGCCTTTCATTGCCCCAAATAGGGGTATATTTAGTTAGAGAGGAAACCTCCAATATCTTTTTAACAGATTTCCACACCTTATACAGTATCTCACAAAAGTGAGTACACCCCTCACATTTTTGTAAATATTTTATTATATCTTTTCATGTGATAACACTGAAGAAATAATACTTTGCTACAATGTAAAGTAGTGAGTGTACAGCTTGTATAACAGTGTAAATTTGCTATCCCCTCAAAATAACTCAACACACAGCCATTAATGTCTAAAACACTGGCAACAAATGTGAGTACACCCCTAAGTGAAAATGTCCAAATTGGGCCCAATTAGCCATTTTCTCACTTGTGAGATACTGTATATAAGTACCAGGGTGGGTATATTAGAAAAGGCAGAGCACCCTGATGCCCCCTCCAGGGCTAGCAATGGCTGGCGGCGTGCCTGAAAACCAAAAGAGACTAAGCGACATGAGGAAGCAGTTAATGCCTCTGATTCCCATTTTACTAGATGCTGCAATTGAGCAGCAAGAGAATAAATTCTCTGATTTGGGGCCGCTAACCACCAGCCTCCTTTGGATATTGTAGGAGATCGAGTTTGATACGGGGGGTCTTATTCCCCCAAATCAAATTTCTAAATATCCTGTTGATCCTAATAAAGTTCTTCAGAGGAATTCAAACTGGGGAATTATGTAAAAAATATAAAAGTTGCGGCATCCAGACCATCTTAATTACATTTATGTGGCCTATTACTGAGAGAGGAAGTTTACACCAAACCCTACTTTGAATTTGAAATCTTGTCAATAATGGAGCAATATTGTCCGCTATATATGACAGAGGGGATGCGGTCATGGTGACTCCCAAATATTTAAAAGAGGAAACAATTACAAGTTCTGGGCATATTGATGGCAAATCCTTCGGAAGTGGATACAGCGGCAAAGCAGTTAATAGCAAGCTCTGAGAACTTAGCAAACTCATCTATATAGTTCATAACCGTTGGCACAGAGAACCAAAGGTTAGATAAGAATAAAATAACATCATCAGCATATAGTGCTACTTTTTCTTCCATCTGTCCTCTTACCAAACCCGTTACGTCAGAAGCCGCCTGGAGAAGGGATGCCAATGGTTCAATAGCAATGGCAAAAAGGAGGGGTGACAAAGGACACCCCTGCCTTGTGCCACGAGATAGCATAAAGGAGGAAGACTGTACGCCATTAACCCTAATCGAAGCCCTGGGGCTAGAGTATAGTAGATTAACAGCTGTTGGCATGTTAGAGATAAAGCCAGCTTGATCGGGCTGAATAATATGTGTGTACCAGGTATTGCAGCCAAAGACTTACATTAACACAGATGGGCTGCATGTACATTAACACAGATGGGCTGCATGTACATTAACACAGATGACTGCATGTACACAGGCTTTCCAGCCTGAAAGAGGGGAGGCAGCTGGCTGTCATGTCTGCATGGGCTTTTTCACCCCCCCTCCTTCTTCCTGTTTTCACTGACTGAGTAATGTAATGTGAGCTGACACACACAGAGCTGTGCATTCAGCAGCCTCGCTTGTGCCCCTATTGGCCGGAAGAAGAAAACCAATTAAAGGCACAGTTACAACAGCCAATGGGAGAGACTGTACTGAACTGCAGGGAGAGCTGCAATGGATTCTGGGACATGCAGTTCCCGCACAATACGGCCCCATAGACTGAAATACAGGGAGAAATACAAATCCCAGCAGTCTTTGCTGACAGGAAAGTAAAAGACTCAATTTTGTGTCCTGAGGTAAAAGTCAGTCGATGAGGGAGTGAGAGAGACACAGACGTGATCTGAGGGGCTGCTGTTAACCACGGAGGGGATCCATTCAGCCACAGTTCCAGAGATCGGTGTGTGGATCCTGCCACAGCTCCAGAGGCCGATGTGCTGATCCTGCCACGGTTCCAGGAATCGGACGGTGATGGACATCCCACCTAAGAGGGATCCCGGCCATATCTCTAGGTGTTCCTGAGGGCATGGTCCGATCTGGGTACAAGGTGGCCAGTTGGGCCTTTCGGGGAAATTGTCACTTGATCCTTTGGTTGCAGGACGGATGAGCGGGCGTTTGCCCATCTTTAAAGACACGGTAGTCAGGCAACATTGCCTCACCAGTGCCCACATTCATAGGAACACTTGCACCCTGCTGAACAGTCACTACATTCCACTTTGCCTACCAGGATACTGCTAGCATCCTGCATCTCATTTTTGCCTACCAGCATACTTTCAAGTACCCCTTTGTTTATCCAGGACACCAAGTGCACCAATGCCAGGCTAGCCGAAGATTCTGGACATCTCCATTGTGAGGACCCTTTCTGTTACTCCTTCAGTATCAATAATTTAGTGATTCCAGTGACTACCTTTAAAGGGGAACTCTCACATTAATTATTAAAGTGATAAATTGCATTTGTGGCCTATTGCCTCACATTTAACTGCTTGGATCTGTGATTTCTGGATTTGAGGGAAACAGACTGACCGTTGTTAAGTCAGATCAGTTCCCCTTTATGCCTGAGTGCATAGGCCACTCTAGACCTATTTAAGTTGTTTGACTGTGTTATTTTGAAGTCTGAATTTTGGGTTTGATTAACACTATTAAAGACCACAGTTAGCCATTTTTGACTATTGAGTTACCACATCACTGTTTGTTTGATTGTGGAAAGTCTCCCAGTAAACAGACTTCCTGTTCACTACATTTGTGTCTGTTTTACTGTGTTTGCAAGTACACTGTTTGCTAGGTGTGCCAGAGGGGCTGAGACAGTTCTTTGGGGTTGAGAGGCAGAGTAAAGGACTGAATCAACTTAAGCAGCTCCTTCGGGGGTATCGCTGCACGTGGGGGCTCATATCCGGGATTTTCCGCTACTCTGCAATCAACCCCCTTAGACGGCACCCCTACAAGCACCAGAATGGACCCCGCCGCTGCGATTCAGTGGTGTGAAGAAGAAGGCGCCTGCTCAGAAGCGAGTGTGGTGATTGAGCTCCCTGGGGAGGCCTGGGCTGAGGAACAAATCAGCCAAGCAGTGAAGCTGCTGTCCCTAGACAGGAAGGAGTGGGTGATTGCTGTCAAAACAGACCATGGGAGGTTTAGTAACACAACCTGTACGGCTTACCTGGCCATGTTACAGGAGTTTTGGCGGACAGAGAAAGCAACTGACCTGATCTATCAATTTGAACATGCCCTTCAACGCCAAGGTGAACGCCTGTCTGAATACATCCGACGGCTGAACAAGATGTTATACCAGATTGTGCTAAAAAAGGGACGATGCCTTCTGTCATAGACTCTAACCCAGTCTGGCCTCAGCTGAAGACCTCTGCGAGTGTTATGTCCTTAAAATAGCCTAAACTAATCAAAGTAGTGAGAGAAGAAGAGGCCATGTTTGATGACAAGCGAGTAGTTGTTTGCCTAGCCTCTACACCTCTGGCTGAAGTTGGGTCTGTGGGGGCAGTGGAGCAAAATTCTGAAATAGACGCCCTGAAGACTCAGATGGCACAGATAATGGAGATGATGACCTTGCTGGAGCCGAAAATCCCCGACAAGAGTGTTACAGAAGCAAGAGTGCTGCCGACTCCATCTACTACCTCTGGCCAGAGGCCGATGATAATTAGGTCTGCTTTAACTGCAGAGGAGTTGGACATTATCGACGAGTATGTCCCAGTGAAGCCTGAAGCACAGCCCCAAAAGCCAGCGAGAAACTCTACAGGGCCCCGGTGAAGGAGTCAACCGGGTGCCCATCTACATTAGCTAGCTCCAGAAAAACCAACGACGCAAAGAGACCGCAGCAGAAATCAAAACCCTTGCAGAGGGTTCCCATTGTTGCCTCTGAGTGACCCAATATCCCACTCTCCTTGACCCATGCTACCCGGCGTCAGATAGTCAATGCACGCCAGACTCCCAGAGCTCAATGGAGACTCAAGCCGGATCAGAACTTCCGCAATAAAGGAGTGCGGATACAAGCCACCTAAGAGGCCAAGGTAACCACTTCCCACAAATTCCCTGCCAAGCTAGTGGGACCTTCTCCCATTGTCTCCATCCAAGTAGAAGAAATCTACACCTCCTGGATACTGGAGCTTAAGTGTCCCTCCTCTACAGAGATTTCCATGACAGGCACCTCAAACACCTGCCATTGCAGAAGTTGGAAGAACTAGAGATATGGGGCACTGGGAGTCAGAACTACAAGCTGACCTTCGATCCCTCCATAGCTGGGAAAGCTTAGACCTTTGACACTTTGGCAGTGGTCTGTCCTCACCCACCAGGGTCCAGTAAGAGTTCTCTCATCATCGGGACTAATATTGATCTTGTCAGAAGACTGTTGACACCTCTTGTCCAAGAGCAGGACACTTCAACTACAAGTGTGCACCCCATGATGAGACAAGCCTATCAGCGCCTGGTGCAAGAACAGAAGGCCCCAGCTGAAGGAGTGGGAAAGATCTGGTGCTTGGACCTGAGTGAGAAGGTGTTACAGCCTGGTGAAGTGGCCTGTTTATGGGCATCTGTCAAACTAATTTGGAAACAACCAGGCCCTTTCATTGTCCTTGAAGTGGACAGACAGAGAGAAGACATGGGAGTGGAGATGATTCCTGAAGTGGTTTCAACCAAAGCATTGCAAAGAAGCCATGGGAGGATCTCGGTCAGTGTCCGCAATATAACGGCCTCACCAGTGACGATGCTGGCTTGGATGTTGCTGGGACAAGTGAAGCTACCCCAGTCTCACTGTCTGATTTGGTGGGGGGAGAAAAGGATGGAATCCCTGTCGAGGAGTTCTATCCCAAGAATACTCCTCTCTCACCCAAATGGAAAGAAAGAGCCAAGACTCCTGAGATGGCAGGCTGCATTCTCGAAGAGTGAATTCGATGTGGGGTGTGCAAGCACCCAACACCGGATCTGTCTACAAGAAGACAAGCTGTTCAGAGAGAGAGTCCGACGGATTTCTTTAGGGGACTTGGAAGACCTGCGTGAAGAATTGACAGAATTGACGAGAGCAGGTATCATCCGAGAGTCCCGAAGTCCATACGCTTCTCCGATAGTGGTGGTACGGAAGAAGAATGGGTCGCTGAGGCTGTGTATTGATTACAGAATGCTGAACCGAAGGACCATTCCCGACCAGTACACCACCCCAAGGATAGAGGATGCCTTACAGAGCCTGTCAGGGGCAAAATGGTTCAGCATGCTGGACATCAAGAGCGGGTAATACCAAATCCCCATGCATCCTGAGGATCGGGAGAAGACCTTCTTCAAACCAGACACTGCTCATCACCTGTCCAATACAGTCCCAACAGTGAAGCATGGTGGTGGCAGCATCATGATGTGGGGTTTTTTTTCAGCTGCAGGGACAGGACGACTGGTTGCAATTGAGGGAAAGATGAATGTGGCCAAGTACAGTTATATCCTGGATGAAAACCTTCTCCAAAGTGCTCAGGACCTCAGACTGGGCCAAAGATTTAACTTCCAACAAGACAATGACCCTAAGGACACAGCTAAATTAACGAAGGAGTGGCTTCACAACAACTCCGTGACTGTTCTTGAATGGTCCAGTCAGAGCCCTGACTTAAACCCAATTGAGCATCTCTGGAGAGACCAAAAAATGGCTGTCTACCAATGTTTACCATCCAACCTGACAGAACTGGAGAGGATCTGCAAGGAGGAATGGCAGAGGATACCCAATCCAGGTGTGAAAAACTTGTTGCATCTTTCCCAAAAAGACTCATGGCTGTATTAGATCAAAAAGATGCTTCTACTAAATACTGAGCAAAGGGTCTGAATACTTAGGACCATGTGATATTTCAGTTTTTCTTTTTTAATAAATCTGCAAAAATGTTTACAATTCTGTGTTTTTCTGTCAATACGGGGTGCTGTGTGTACAATGAGGAAAAAAATGAACTTAAATGATTTAAGCAAATGGCTGCAATATAACAAAGAGAGAAAAATTTAAGGGGTCTGAATACTTTCCGTCCCCACTGTATATAAACTGAAGTTGAGGGTTACTGCCACTCCTGCATCAGGTGCATTCAACGGAAGACCCTGCCTCACCGAGCTGCCCAATGGGCCATCTTCAGAGTCAGGGACCCCTGGAGCTGGTGTGCATTGACTTTCTGTGCTTGGAGCCTGATCTGAGTGGACAGAGAAATATCCTGGGAAGGAGGAGCCCGGTGCTGTCGCTACCTAGGGTACGGCCGAACCCGGAAGCTTTTAACTCTGCTGCTGATTGCTGTTTTATTATATGTAAGTGACGCTATCGATTATATTTATTTTAAACTTACTACACTATGGAGCCCATTTTTTTCTTTTATACGTCCATCTGAGAATAACGATCAAGTGAGGGCGAATATCATTCCATCCTGCTCCAATCCCACTCCCAAGGGAGTTGACATCTAGATTGGGAGTCTTATTTTGGGAAGCCGTTCCAGTGTTGATATCCCTACCCACCTGTGGGTACAAGCGTGACTCGGCCCATTTGGGGGCCGCTACTACAGGTGAGAGGCTGGGGGAAATGGTCACCGTGGTCACCGCACATCGCATTTTGGAACAGGATTGGATGAACCATTTATAGACATTTGTTTTCTATCACTGCACCAGCACTTTTCTCATTCCTAGAAGATTTTTATCTTCCCGTATTTTTTGGAGCGTTATCAGAAGTCGCACTTATATGTGTCTGGACTGCACCTGAATATTTTTACTTCTATATCAGTTTACTTTGAGACATGAACTCAGAGTTAATTGGATAATTTTTTTCTTCACTGAATATTATTTATTCATTATGCACATTGCACTTTGTTAGAAATTATATATATATATTTTTGCTGTATTCAATTACTATATATACGAATTGAATGCTCGTGGAATTTTTGCACATTATATTTTGTATGAATTTCAACATTATTATTATTATATGCACATTGCACTTTGTTAGAAATTTTATATCCTTTCAGTCGCATTGATTATTGCATTTGTGAATCGCATACTCGTGAAATTAATTATTTTTAACTATATACACATTATATGACGCAATTTATATTTTTTGTTTGGAAGGTGCAGTTGTGAAGTGCCTATTTTATGTTTATGGGGTCCTTCAGCTATTTTTCTTGATCACACATACTGCACTTTGTCAAATTGTGGGAAGTCGTATTGCTTTATTACATCTGTGAATCACACACTTGTGAACATGAATGCTATCATTATTTTTTAGTTTCCGGTTGTTTTATTCATGTCAGATGCTCAATATTGATTGGACACTTTTTGGAGACACTATTTATGATCTATTTATTACAATTTGCCTCGTGAGGTTGGACTTTTCACTATATCTGGTGTGAGATTGAATTACTTTTTTGTGTTTCACTTTGTACTTTATATGTACACACTGTTGTACTGAGCCTTACCTGTTTGTGTTTATTTTTGCCTTGGACGTATTAATTACTATTTCTTCACGTTGGGACTGAGGTAGCGCTACATATTTTTTATCATATGTTGAGTAAGGTTATGTGAGTATACCATTTATGTTGGCGGCTCCTTGTCTATTTTGTCCTATTGTGGTTTTTGCGCATTAGTTATTATCTCTTATATACATTAAGCTAAGCAGGGCAATAACTTCTCCGCAGGATGTGGAAACCTTAGAAGATGTGAACAAATTAATGGGGTGGGCGACTACATGGCAAATGAGGTTTAATGTAGAAAAATGTAAAATAATTCATTTGGGTGGCAAAAATATGAATGCAATTTATACACCGGGGGGAGAACCTCTGGGGGAATCTAGGATGGAAAAGGGCCTGGGTGTCCTAGTAGATGATAGGCTCGGCAATGGCATACAATGCCAAGCTGCTGCTAACAAAGCAAACAGAATAATGGCGTGCATTAAAAAGGGGATCAACTCCAGAGATAAAATGATAATTCTTCCACTCTACAAGACTCTGGTCCGGCCGCACCTGGAGTATGCTGTCCAGTTCTGGGCACCAGTCCTCAGGAAGGATGTACTGGAAATGGAGCGAGTACAAAGAAGGGCAACAAAGCTAATAAAGAGTCTGGAGGATATTAGTTATGAGGAAAGGTTGCGAGCACTAAACTTATTCTCTCTGGAGAAGAGACACTTGAGAGGGGATATGATTTCAATTTATAAATACCGTACTGGTGACCCCACAATAGGGATAAAACTTTTTCGCTGAAGGGAGTTTAACAAGATACAGGGGCCTGGCAGGAAGATATCTCCCTGACAGTCACCCTTGAAGAGATATCTCTCCATTATTGCCCAACCTAATTCTAGTCAACATGGTAAAATAAAAGTCGTCATGGACAATGGACGTCAGCTAGATGGGAATATAATGCCATATTATCAAAGAATCTTTCAATAATTTAGAACAGATTATAACACAGACTTACACATTCATATTTCAGGACATGTGTATTGACTCAATACACGTATATAGTGCTATGCCCATTCAAGAATGCCCAACCCTACTAATAGACTTTCATCCAAGGGGTCTCCTGAGGTTTAAAGTTGCCAATAGACATTACCATAATTATCTCATGCTGCCAACGCCTGTAGTTTAAATGATATTGAAACTTAACAAAATTATTTTAAATTGAGCTTGTGGTTTAGAGCAAAGTCCAGCTACCTTAGTGTTTACATTAAAGTGCAGTTTCTAAACATTTGCAGACTAATATTAAGAATATTTCAGCACAAACAATCAGCAGCAAATATGCTGCAAGAGAAGAGGTCATGAGTGAACTTATGCAAGAATCCAAGTATTTACTCTTAAAGTGAATTTGTGCTTTACTCATGAAGGGCAAAACATCAGACTTTTTTTTATTTCATCCCTCCCCATCAGTTTATACTTATTTACCTTGCACTTTGAGTCACATGCACTTTCATACCCAGAAGAAATTCCTTCAGATCCTAGCACCAAAGAAAGCAGCATGTAGGTAGGTGCAGGCATTCTTCTCTCCTATAGGTTACATAGTAACATAGTAGATGAGGTAGAAAAAAGACACAAGTCCATCAAGTCCAATCTAGGTGGCACTGTGCCAATGCAACTGGGAAAAGGGAGACTGTTAAGGGTCTCCAAGTTTTCTAAAGAAATGGCCACTTTACCGTCAGACCCACTGAGCCGGACTGTGCCCAGTGGGAGTAAACAATGCCAGATTTTTGGTATTAGGATGAGAAATAGTTAGTGTCGTTGGGAGGAATAGTGCCCCATTTGTCAGTGGAAGGAATTATGCCCTATCGGTGTCAGTGGAAGGAATATTGCCCCATTGTTGGTGTCAGTGGCAGAAATAATGCATCAAGGCCCAGGTAAAGGCAAGCAAAGGGTCCAACCCGGCCCCAGAGCTACAGCTTGGAGACCCCTGCACTATGGGAAGGTAGTCATGTGATATAATGCCAGATTCCTGCAAGAGTTTATGTGGCCATCTTAACAAGAAAGGATTTAACCACTTGCCGACCGGCTCACGTCGATATACATTGTCAGAATGGCACGGGAGCGTAAAATGACGTACCCATATGTCATCTATCCCCTATTTTGTAGACGCGATAACTTTTGCACAAACCAATCAATATACACTTATCACAATTTTTTTTTACCAAAAATATGTAGAAGAATATACATTGGCCTAAACTGAGGAAGAAATTATTTTTTTTATATATTTTTGGGGGGATATTTATTATAGCAAAAAGTAAAAACTATTGCTTTTTTAAAAATTGTCGCTCTTTTTTTGTTTATAGCGCAAAAAATAAAAACCGCAGAGGTGATCAAATACCACCAAAAGAAAGCTCTATCTTTGAGGAAAAAGTACGTCAATTTTGTTTGGGTACAACGGTGCACGACCACGCAACTGTCAGTTAAAGCGACGCAGTGCTGTATCAAAAAAAAGGGCTTGGTCAGGAAGGGGGTAAATCCTTCCAGGGCTGAAATGGTTAAAGCATGCATTCAACCTGAATCCAGGGGACTACTGCCTCAGTGGTTTAACAGCCAGCAGGTTTTACAAGCAGTGTTCTTGAAGTATAAAACTTCTCAAGCTTCAGAACTACGACTTGGCATGGTTAGAAGCAAATCATAATTAAGTTTTTTCCAATGAGTGATGTAATGTAATGTGTGATGTAATGTAATGTGCTGCAATTTACAATTTCAGGCAACCTTCTTCAATTATAGGGTCAGCTTACTCAAAAGTAATATTTTAACTATAGCTGGAGTCATGTTAGCTGATTCCACCTGTAGGCAGGTTGCCTACAGTTGTGGATCTTGTTATGGTTAGTGAGTTCAATAGAAACCAGCCGACATTCGGCCTATGTGTACTGGAGTCGGTCGGACAGAAGCCAGCCATTCGGCTTCTAAGGGGCATGACCGAAAAAAGGTCTGCTGATCGGCTCCCGATCAGCACTCTCAGCCAATGGCTGGAGTGTTCTGGCGAGAGGGGCGCCCCCCCTGTCAGAACACAATAGAACAGCAGAGGAGATCACTGTACTAACATCAGATTGTTAGTACAGCGGCGCCTCCTGAGCTGTCAGTCTTTTTTTCGTTCAGCCCTGCTGATTTGAATGAGAAAAACACCAGCTCTAGGCTCCTTTCCTGGGTTTTTGGGGGCCCTGCCTGTCCACCCTGTCATATATAAATAGGGGGAAGGCCCGGTTCCTAGAGAAATAAAAAAAAGGAGAAATAGGGCACTTCTGCCTACTAGGTCTTGGCAGTGCTGGTCAGGACAAGGAGTATTCTCAAAGCTGGAGATGGCCTTAGAGCAGCTCTTCTAAGAGTAGAAGCGACTCTAGCATGAAGAGAAAAGGACAGAGAAGGCCCTTCTATGTGCAAAATGCCAGCAGTTTTTATTCAGTAACACAGTTAAAAACACTTACAACACATAAGTGTAAGGTAGGCTCATCAGCAGTAAGTTCCTGGCAGGGCTCTGTCACTGTCTTTCCATCTCCAAATGCCCTGTGCTGTCCAGTAGCTCAAGGATGGGTAGGGCAGCCCAGTCAAGATGGCCACTGCTCTTCAGGGACCGCGGTGGAACGCATGCAGGTTCCTAAAGAGCCTGCTCCCGAACTTGCCGTCTTCAACATGGAACGGTAAAGTAGGACTGCTGCACCACATAGTCCGTCAAGAAGGCAGATTGGAGAACTTCCAAGCCATGGAAGATGCCAATACTAGACTTTCACCTTTGTCAGGGTATGCCTGGGCAGCGTTAGTTTAGACAGACAGGGATGAGACGTATTACACTAAACATGTACTGCTGTGGACATTGCCATGAGAAGCTTACAGTAAAGTTTCAAAACGTTCTAAGCCTGGTCTGAAGTTAATCAAGGGATGCATGGTAGACGTGGTATAACAGAAGAACTTGGGTCAGTAAAGCACAGGTGGGGTATGAAGCAATGCTACTACAAAGGTTAACTCAGCAAGACAAGGAGAAGGAATGCAGTTGCTATGGGTAACCAAGGACTAGTACAAAGTACAGTCAAAAAACGTGGTACCCGGGACAGGTGAGGGGTCCTCCAGTAATGAGGGGAGGCAGTGTACTGGCTCCCTCTCCAGCGGTCGGCCGCAAATAGCAACCAGGACCGAACCCACGTTACAGAGACCCCAAGCCTGGTGACATAGTCCTGGAAGGATAGAATTAGCAAGTGTACCCATGAGGTCCGCGCTATGCGTGATAGGACCCCATTTTGTTACTGGGAGTGAGGTAACAGAGGTACACTGGAGTGGTAAAGAGGGCATGGGCTCAGTGGTGTCCCTCCTAAATACATCACACATCAAGCAACAGTGTGTAGTGACATGGGACATTTGGGACATGGGACTTTTCAGTGGAACGCTATACTTTTATTACTGCACACAGTGACATGGCTTATCTCTAAGTTGGGGAACTATCTTAATGTTAATGTTTGATTATCATATGACCACAGTCCCCCCCTGATCCCAGGCATTGACAAGTGCGTGCACAGCGAAAGGTATCCCCACGTGCAGCGCGAGTGGCCCGCCCACAAACTTCAAGGGTCTAGGATCAAAGGTTTGCTGAACAAATGTGACAAACATTCGCACAGCTCCTACAAATTGCTATAGTCTGTGTTCTATATCTATCTCATATGATTGTTAGCGCCATCTAGTGGCCATAATCTCATAATTGTTCTCAAATACAGTAAAACCTTGGACTGCGAGCATAATTCGTTCCAGGAAACATGCTTGTAATCCAAAGCACTCTTATATCAAAGCAAATTTCCCCATCAGAAATAATGGAGACTCAGATGATTCATTACACAACCATTTATTCATAAGTCCTTCCGTTTATAATCCATATAAAAAGATTATACCAATGTGACCAGGTTGTGTAACCATAAAATGTCCATCCACAAATGGAATCCTTCACAAGGGGATTAGAAGCAAAATCCAGCAGGAGCTACAGAGTATAAAAGAGAAGAGAGGAGCCTCTAAGTGTAGCAATATGGTTACATTTAACCACTTCAGCCCCAGAAGGATTTACCCCCTTCCTGCCACCTGGGCATTCCATGGACTCCGAAACTGTGATAGGCAGTGAAGAGTGAAATCAAAAATTTATGCCCTTAGAAAGCCTGAAGGCGGTGCTTGGTTTTTGGGGTCCCGTACGCGGCTATGCTCCCAAAAATTCTCACACATGTGGTATCCCCGTACTCAGGAGTTTTTGGGATGTCATTTCACATATTCCCATGGCATGTTTGAGCAATATATCATTTAGTGACAACTTGCAAAAAAAAAAAAAAATGTGTCTTTTTCCCGCAACTTGTGTCACAATATAAAATATTCCATGGACTTGACATTCTTCTCAGCAAATAGCTTGGGGTGTCTACTTTCCAAAATGGGGTCATTTGGGGGGGGTTTTGAACTGTCCTGGCATTTTATGCACAACATTTAGAAGCTTATGTCACACATCACCCACTCTTCTAACCACTTGAAGACAAAGCCCTTTCTGACACTTTTTGTTTACATGAAAAAATTATTTTTTTTTGCAAGAAAATTACTTTGAACCCCCAAACATTATACATTTTTTTAAAGCAAATGCCCTACAGATTAAAATGTGCAGCGATTTTTCAAACGCATTTTTTTGGGAAAAAACACACTTTTTAAAATTTTAATGCACTAAAACACACTATATTGCCCAAATATTTGATGAGATAAAAAAGATGATCTTAGGCCGAGTACATGGATACCAAACATGACATGCTTTAAAATTGCGCACAAACGTGCAGTGGCGACACACTAAATACATTTTTAAAAGCCTTTAAAAGCCTTTACAGGTTACCACTTTAGATTTACAGAGGAGGTCTACTGCTAAAATTACTGCCCTCGATCTGACCTTCGCGGTGATACCTCACATGCATGGTGCAATTGCTGTTTATATTTAATCATTTTTATTGTTATCTCAGGGAATGTAAATATCCCCTATGATAGCAATAGGTAATGACAGGTACTCTTTTTTTGAAAAAATTGGGGTCTATTAGACCCTAGATCTCTCCTCTGCCCTCAAAGCATCTGACCACACCAAGATCTGTGTGATAAAATGCCTTCCCAATTTCCCAATGGCGTTGTTTACATCCAGCGAAATCTAACTCATGAAATGCTCATGGCTTCCGGTTTCTTAGGCCATAGAGATGTTTGGAGCCACTCTGGTCTCTGATTAGCTCTATGGTCAGCTGGCCGAATCACCGGCTGTATTCTCAGGTTCCCTGTTGGGACAGGACAGCCAGAGAAAAACATGGAAGATGGTGGGGGGGCATTCCCTTCCACTGCTTGTAAAAGCAGTCTAGAGGCTAATTAGCCGCTAGGATTGCTTTTACATGAAAGCCGACCGCTGGCTGAAAAGAATGATATCAAGATGATACCTAAACCTGCAGGCATCATTCTGGTATAACCACTCAAAGTCCAGCAACATACCAGTACGTTGCTGGTCCTTGTTGGGCATATATTGTAATTTTTTTTTTTCATGCAGCCTGTGGGCTGAACGAAAAAAAGAGATTGATCGGTGGGTATGCCCACCATTAGAATACCTACCTTCATCCACCCACTTCTAATGATGGGCATACATGCACCATTTATATATGCCGAAGCAGGGGGGCATCCTCCCGCAAAAGGTAGGAGCAAATCGCTCCTCCGCCCTCTGCTGCCCCCACGCTTCGGCATATATCACCTGTAACTTTTATAACTGTAACCGGTTCCAGGTTCGGGTCTCTCAAAATGCGATGGCATCTTGGGAGACCCTGTGTTAGTGTGCCTAGTCTGTGCAATGCTGTAACCTATAATAATACTCAACTAGTGAATGGTAGCATTCAAAACATTCACCAATGCAAAGACCAGGATTGTCAGGACAGGAGGGACAATAATAACGGGTGTCACGCCTATATCCGCGCTTGCTGCAGACACGACATCTTTTTTGGGGAGTTCGTTGGGTAGGGGTACTCAGGAGGACATAAAGAAAATGCCTCTCATGCAGCCGACTGCATTTGGTTGGGGATGTGAATGGGGGAAGTACGGGCGCTGCAGAAGTGGTGGGTTCCCAATTATTAGGATTGGCGAATGCAGCAGGAAGGGAACTATGGGCACGATGGGCCTGTGTTTGTCTTTTTCTTGGTGGCAGCGGGACACTACTTGTGCTTGCCACCTCACCAGCTTGAACTGCACTTATGGGACTCGCCACGTCACCAAGTGTTACTGCAGTGCTGGTTTGACTATGACCGGGGTGTACTAGGCCACTGGTGCTTGCCAGTTCACCAAAACGCTACCAAAAAAACTGTTAGCGATCACAGGGATCAGGCCTGACTCTGCGAATGCTGCAGTTATGCGTGTAGTGTTTTGTAAGTGACAGTGATCGATCGATACTGCACTTGGGTGGAGGGGCAAAACTCAGGTGCTAGCAGGTATCTGGGCTGATCCCGCTAACACTGCGTTTTTGGGAACCCTAAACTGCTGGGGACGCTTGTATAGATCTGATCGGATCAGATATTGATCCATTCAGATACTATACCACTAAGGGAGGTGTACGGTGCGTGCATGGGTGTTAGCGCTACTGGCACTAACCTGACGCTGCCTGGGGCTGGTGCTTGCCAGTTCACCAAAACGCTACCAAAAAAACTGTTAGCGATCGCAGGGATGAGGCCTGACTCTGAAAACGCTGCAGTTATGCGTTTAGTGTTTTGTAAGTGACAGTGATCGATCGATACTGCACTTGGGTGGGCTGGGCTGGGCCGGGTGGAGGGGCAAAACGCAGGTGCTAGCAGGTATCTGGGCTGATCCCGTTAACACTGTGTTTTTGGGAACCCTAAACTGCTGGGGACGCTAGTATAGATCTGATCGGATCAAATATTGATCCGTTCAGATACTATACCACTAAGGGAGGCGTATGCTGCGTGCGTGGGTGTTAGCGCTACTGGCACTAACCTGACGCTGCCTGGGGCTGGTGCTTGCCAGTTCACCAAAACGCTACCAAAAAAACTGTTAGCGATCACAGAGATCAGGGGGGAGGGGTGATTGGGGGGTGATCAGGGGGTGATCGGGGGGTGATGGGGGGTGTTATGTATGCCTGGCATGTTCTACTGTATGTGTGTGTGTTTTACACTCACATCGATGTGTTCTCTCCACGGTGCCGGAACGGAAAATACTTCCTCTGCCTCTGTTTACTATACAGAGGCAGAGGAAGATTCTCTTCGGCTGGGAGCGATCGCGAGGGGGGGCCACGAATGGATGGTCTCCCCCTCACGTCTGATCGCTGCCAGACAGAAGCCGACCGCCTCGGGCACCGGGGGGGGTCCAATCGGATTCTGCCTGCCCGTGCCATTCTGCCAACGTATATTGTCGTGAGGCGGTCGGCAAGTGGTTAATGAAGGTACAACAATTAGCAACTCACATGGTTGATGATTAAAAGAGGCCCATCTAAATATGCAGGCATCCAGGGTAAAGCCGTCCATATAGACCATCCTCCGCACCTCCGGCTCTCACCGCTGTCAGTCTGCAATTGTGACCGGGAAGACTAACCTGCAGTATAGCGATCTGAAAGCGAGGCTTGAAGCACTCGTGGAGCGCATCGTGGTTAGCGTTGCCACCTCATCCCTTTAAACCCGAACACATATGAATTACACAGGTTCTTAGGCTAATTTAATGAAGATAAAGCACCAAGTGAGTTTAATTACCACCTTAATCAGCCACAGAACCTGTGTAATTAATGTGTGTTCGGTTTTAAAGGAATGAGGTGGCAACCCTAATCGTGGAAGGGATGATGTCGATGGTGGTGTGGAGGATGGTCTATGTGGTCAGCTTTACCCCGGATGCCTGCATACTTAGATGTGCCTGTTTTAACCATTAACAATGTGAGTTGCTAAATGTACCTTCATTAAATGTAACTATCTTGCCAGACTTAGAGGCACCTCTCTTCTTTTTTATACTCAGTTGTGACGTGACGCTACTTGTATATCAAGACATCGCTTGTTTATCAAGTCAAAGTTTATAAAAAAACATTTTGCTTGTCTTGCAAAACTCTCTCAAACTAAGTTATTCTCAATCCAATGTTTTACTGTACCTCAATCAGGGAAAAAGGAATTTTGGCAACCAGATGGCAATAAAGATCATTTGAGATTGTTATATGAGTTTTATACCAAAGAATATCTAATATTTTCCTGGAGCTGTGTGAATGTGTGTCACATTTGCTCAGGGAAATTTTTATACATAGACCCCCTGGTGTCTTGCATGTCTTACATTTTTGAACATCTAGATCAGCCTTTTTCAACCAGGGTGCCCATGCCCCCTGGGGTGCCTTGAGGTTTCTTCAGGCGTGCCTTGGCAAAATGCCTAAAAATTGATAAAAAAATGTATACAAGCCAGCAGGTGGATCAAGCCTGCCTTTTAGTTACACAAAGCCACGGGTTTTCATTATGCCTTATTATGACTTTCTAAACACTGGCATCCTAACACCCAATGACATTATCAGTTAATAAGGAGTATGTCTGTTGCCTCCACAGCATCCTTGTTTGACCCTCCTGTGCCCCTCTCCCTCAGCACTGGAGTGACATTAGCTGGGTGATGGAGAGAAATTGAGAAAGAAGAGAAACATCGGAATACTAGTCAGTACTAGTGTGCAAAAGTGTATTTGCTTTGGAAGAATAAATCACCTCTAACGTTGGGTGTCCTACATGTGGATGTTGATGCATTATGTAAAGCTTATAGAATATTTTTTTACATTTTAGAATGGGGTGTCTCAAGACTGTCCATCATTTTAAAGGGTGCCTCAACAGGAAAAAAGGTTGAGAAACACTGATCCAGATGTCTATGCTATATTTCACAAATCTGTATAAGTTTGATGCCCCATAATACTTAGAGATTGATAATTTTCCCCTGTAAAAAGCCACATTTTTATGATCTTTGCAATGAGCTTCCTGTATATATATCCTGTTTGCAACATTGCCCTTATTTATTATCAATGTTAATTAAAGCACCCAACAAGTCTGCCGCCTATAAGTTTCTTGAATCTGCTGACCACATTTAAGCTTTGTATCTTGATTGTTGATTCCTGTGCTTGCCTGGTGACAGCCTTGGTCAGGCTAGGTAAGGAAGTGGTGATCAAAAATAAACATATGTGCCACTAATACAAAGAAATAAGTGGTGTGTCTAGCAGGTTTTGTATGCCAAGGACGTGATAAAATGTGATAAAATGGAAGTGCAGTTTAGGTAGTGACAGCTCAGTCCTGAGTTTAGTTATTTGGCTAGACATATACTGGAAGATCTCTTAAACATCTAAAGGATAGGAGATGAGAAAAGTCACCTCACATGGCTATACACCCAGTCCTGTGGAAGATTTTTCTGATTACCAAAATCAATGTATTAATCCCTTTATTTTGAAGTAAAGGGAATTTTCTTTCACTGATTCAAGAAATTTCCCAAAATGTGGAGGGAGCGGGGGCATTGCTCACAGGCAATGTGTGTGTGTCTATGGATGCACACAGTCCAGCTTGGGAGAGCGCAAATGGGTGTCCCTTTAGCACCCCGGCTTGCTGAGGAGTAAGGATGAGCCAAACACCCCCCCTGTTCAGTTCGCACCAGAACATGCGAACAGGCAAAAAATTTGTTCGAACACGCGAACACCGTTAAAGTCTATGGGACACGAACATGAATAATCAAAAGTGCTAATTTTAAAGGCTTATATTCAAGTTATTGTCATAAAAAGTGTTTGGGGACCTGGGTCCTGCCCCAGGGGACATGGATCAATGCAAAAAAAAGTTTAAAAAACGGCTGTTTTTTCAGGAGCAGTGATTTTAATAATGCTTAAAGTCAAACAATAAAAGTGTAATATCCCTTTAAATTTCGTACCTGGGGGGTGTCTATAGTATGCCTGTAAAGGGGCGCATGTTTCCTGTGTTTAGAACAGTATGACAGCAAAATGACATTTCCAAGTTAAAAAAGTCATTTAAAACTACTTGCGGCTATTAATGCATTGCCGGTCCGACAATACACATAGAAGTTCATTGATAAAAAAAGGATGGGAATTCCCCACAGGGGAACCCCGAACCAAAATTTAAAAAAAAAAATGACATGGGGGGTCCCCCTAATTTCCATACCAGGCCTTTCAGGTCTGGTATGGATATTAAGGGGAACCCTGGCCAAAAAAAAAATGGCGTGGGGTCCCCCTCAAAATCTATACCAGACCCTTCAGGTCTGGTATGGATTTTAAGATGAACCCCGCACCAAAATGTAAAAAAAAAAACAGAAAAAAGATCCATACCAGACCACGCAACCTGGCAGGCTGCCAGGAAAAGAGGGGGGGACGAGAGAGCGCCCCCCCTCCTGAACCGTACCAGGCCACATGCCCTCAACATTGGGAGGGTGCTTTGGGGTAGCCCCCCAAAACACCTTGTCCCTATGTTGATGAGGACAAGGGCCTCATCCCCACAACCCTGGCTGGTGGTTGTGGGGGTCTGCGGGCGGGGGGCTTATCGGAATCTGGAAGCCCCCTTTAACATGGGACCCCCCAGATCCTGGCCCTCCCCCCTGTGTGAAATGGTAAGGGGGTACTTTTACCCCTACCATTTCACTAAAAAACTGTCAAAAATGTTAAAAATGACAAGAGACAGTTTTTGACAATTCCTTTATTTAAATGCTTCTTCTTTCTTCTTTCTTCTTTCTTCTATCTTCTATCTTCCTTCGGTTTCTTCCTCCATCTTTTTCTTCTTCTGGTTCTTCTGCTTCTTCTGGTTCCGGCATCTTCCTCTGCGGTGTCGGCGTCTTCTTCCCTTCTTCTCCTCGGGCCGCTCCGCATCCATGATGGCATGGAGGGAGGCTCCTGCTCTTCTCTTCATCTTCTTTTCGGGCCGCTCCGCATCCATGATGTCATGGAGGGAGGCTCCCGCTGTGTGACGCTTCTCCTCCTCTGACGGTTCTTAAATAATGGGGGGGCGGGGCCACCCGGTGACCCCGCCCCCTCTGACGCACGGGAACTTGACGGGACTTCCCTGTGGCGTCACGGGGAATACCACAGGGAAGTCCCGTCAAGTCCCCGTGCGTCAGGGGGGGCGAGGTCACCGGGTGGCCCCGCCCCCCCCGTTATTTAAGAACCGTCAGAAGAGGAGAAGCGTCACACAGCGGGAGCCTCTCTCCATGCCATCATGGATGCGGAGCGGCCCAAAAAGAAGATGAAGACAAGAAGATGAAGAGAAGAAGATGAAGAGAAGAGCGGGAGCCTCCCTCCATGCCATCATGGATGCGGATCGGCCCGAGGAGAAGAAGGGAAGAAGACGCCGACGCCGCGGAGGAAGATGTCGGACGAGAACACCGGAGGAAGAACCAGAAGAACCAGAAGAAGATGGAGGAAGAAATCGAAGGTAGATAGAAGATAGAAGAAAGAAGAAAGAGGAAAGAAGAAGCAAATAAAGGAATTGTCAAAAACTGTCTCTTGTCATTTTTAACATTTTTGACAGTTTTTTAGTGAAATGGCCTTACCATTTCACACAGGGGGGAGGGCCGGGATCTGGGGGTCCCCTTGTTAAAGGGGGCTTCCAGATTCCGATAAGCCCCCGCCCGCAGACCCCCACAACCACCGGCCAGGGTTGTGGGGATGAGGCCCTTGTCCTCATCAACATGGGGACAAGGTGTTTTGGGGGGCTACCCCAAAGCACCCTCCCAATGTTGAGGGCATGTGGCCTGGTACAGTTCAGGAGGGGGGGCGCGCTCTTGTCCCCCCCCCTCTTTTCCTGTGGCCTGCCAGGTTGCGTGCTCGGATAAGGGTCTGGTATGGATTTTTGGGGGGACCCCACGCCGTTTTTTTTTTTATTTTGGCGCAGGGTTCCCCTTAAAATCCATACCAGACCTGAAGGGTCTGGTATAGATTTTGAGGGGGACCCCACGCCATATTTTTTTTTTAAATTTTGGCTGGGGTTCCCCTTAATATCCATACCATACCTGAAGGGCCTGGTATGGAATTTAGGGGGACCCCCCACGTCATTTTTTTTTTGTTATTTTGGTTCAGGGTTCCCCTGTGGGGAATTCCCATGCCGTTTTTATCAATGAACTTCTATGTGTATTGTCAGACCGGCAATGCATTAATAGCCACGAGTAGTTTAAATGACTTTTTTTCCTTTGAAATGTCATTTTGCTGTCAGACTGTTCTAAACACGGGAAACATGCACCCCTTTACAGGCATACTATAGACACCCCCCAGCTACGAAATTTAAAGGGATATTACACTTTTATTATTTCACGTTAAGCATTATTAAAATCACTGCTCTTGAAAAAACGGCCGTTTTTAAAACTTTTTTTTGCATTGATCCATGTCCCCTGGGGCAGGACCCAGGTCCCCAAACACTTTTTATGACAATACCATGAATATAAGCCTTTAAAATTAGCACTTTTGATTTCTCCCATAGACTTTTAAAGGGTGTTCCGCGGCATTCGAATTTGCCGCGAACACCCCAAATTGTTAGTTGTTCAGCGAACTTGCGAACAGCCAATGTTCGAGTCAAACATAAGTTCGACTCGAACTCGAAGCTCATCCCTACTGAGGAGGCACCTGGAGGAAGGATGAGTGGACAGCGCTGGCGGGAGACCACTCTGTGTAATATCATTGCACAGAGCGGGTAAATATAACATGTTTTTTATTTTACTAAAAAAAAGTTTAAGCTTTAGTATCACTATAAACTCAAGCTGGTCCAGCTGTCAAGTGGTTATAAAGTCAACAGATTTTTTTATCTTAATGCATTCTTTTCATGAAGGTAATAAAACTTTCAAAAGTCCAGGCAGGACACAGGCATCTGGGGCCTTGATAACCCACTGCCTGTATGTGAGTGCCCTGGTCTGGGTAGTGGTTGGCTGATTGATAAAAAGTCTGCTGGTCTGCACTGGGTTCCATGCTGGGGATTGTGGTTCCTCCATTGTTTCAGATGGGGTACCTGCAGATGGGGAATCTCCTGTCCCCCACTCCTCCTCACTGGAGTCCTCTTCTGGGGAAGACCAAAAGAATAGTTTGTCCACTGATCCAAACTTTTCCAGCACTCTGGGAGAACCCCAGTCAATGACCCGGCCCTTGCTCACCTCATCCAGCTCACCTGAGGGTCCTCCCTCCTCCCACAGCATGTGCCCCTTCTGGATGGGCACAGCAAGGGTCTTACTTGGAGCTGGCTCTTCAGTGAGA
Organism: Aquarana catesbeiana; assembly: GCF_042186555.1. Taxonomy (NCBI): domain Eukaryota; kingdom Metazoa; phylum Chordata; class Amphibia; order Anura; family Ranidae; genus Aquarana; species Aquarana catesbeiana. Next base: position 143,498,275 of record NC_133325.1, read on the forward strand.
TCAACCAGAGGCTGCACACTGACTCCTGCAACCTCCAGGCCCCTGGCCAGGCCACGGGTCTCCGCAACAGTCTTCTTTTCCAACATGTCCCGGACCTCTGAGGTGGACATACCTGATGGCAGCTCTCCTCCATCACTGGCAGGTGATCCTCGGCCCTCTCCGGCCCTCTGAGTTTCCTGCGGTTGCGGCATGCACAGTCCTGTGTGCAGGTGTATGGAATAGTATCTCGATTCCCGCTGCACCAGCCCTAAGCGGGTTAATGGCCTCCCACAATGACCGCACCGGGCCTAGGTGTTGACTCCGATTGTGGGTATATGGCACCTGGGGCATAGCACACACAACCGCTCCACTCCTCCGATCACCCCCAAGGCAAGTCCTCCACAGAGCTCCAGCCAGATGCTGGTGTCGACCAGCACCCGATCCTGCATTTCAGGCTACCACTGCATAGCGGGCATCCTCCAACCGCCCTCCGCCATCTTCACCCACCTCGTGTCTGGCGCACAGCACGCTGATCTCCTTCACTGTTCTCCGCTGGGGCATGACTCTGCCCACACGCTCGTTGGTTCAGCGCAGTGCTTTTTTTCTCAGAAAAAAGGTGCAGGAACTCAACCTCCCCAGCCAACTCTCCACCCACAATCCTGTTGTTCCATGGGGAGAGAAGTAAAGCAGCGCCAAATCCACGTAAGCCCAAAAGGCATAGACTGCGGCACTAAGGAGCGCATAACACACAAGGCTCAAAAAAGTGTGCTCTGCAGTGATTAGGTGTGTATATCACACATGGCACAGAAAAAAAAAATAAGCGGACAGTACTTGCATATCTCCCCCAATGTAACCATCTATTGCTTACCTCTGTGCCCCCCATTCAAACCTCATCTCTGCAAACCTTGTCCACAGATGACCTATGCCCCCCTTCCACAGCTCACCTCTTCTTCCCCCCGTCTGCAGCTCACTTCTTATTCCCCCCATGCACAGCTCACTTCTTATTCCCCCCATGCACAGCTCACTTCTTATTCCCCCCATCCACAGCTCACTTCTTATTCCCCTTTCCACAGCTCACCTCTTTCCCCTTTCCACAGCTCACCTCTTTTTTACCCTGTCCACAGCTCACCTCTTCTTCCCCCCATCTGCAGCTTACCTCTTCTTCTCCCCATCTGCAGCTCACTTCTTCTTTCCTCTGTCCGCAGCTCCCCTATACTCCCCTCCTGTCCACGGCTCACCTCTTCTTCTCTCCTGTTCCACGGCTCATTTCTTCTTCTCTCCTGTCCATTGCTCACCTCTTCTTCGCTCCTGTCCACGGCTCATCTCTTCTTCCCTCCTGTCCACTGCTCACCTCTTCTTCCCTCCTGTCCACGGCTCATCTCTTCCAACCTCCTGTCCACAGCTCATCTCTTCCAACCTCCTGTCCACAGCTCACTTCTTCTTCCCTCCTGTCCACCGCTCATCTCTTCTTCCCTCCTGTCCACTGCTCACCTCTACTTCCCTCCTGTCAACGGCTCATCTCTTCTTCCCTCCTGTCCACTGCTCACCTCTTCTTCCCTCTTGTCCACGGCTCATCTTTTCCAACCTCCTGTCCACGGCTCACCTCTTCTTCTCTCCTGTTCACGGCTCACCTCTTCTTCTCTTCTGTCCACGGCTCACCTCTTCTTCTCTCCTGTCCACGGCTCACCTCTTCTTCTCTCCTGTCCATGGCTCATCTCTTCCAACCTCCTGTCCATGGCTCATTTCTTCCTCCCTCCTGTCCACGGCTCACCTCTTCTTCCCTCCTGTCCACGGCTCATCTCTTCCAACCTCCTGTCCACGGCTCACCTCTTCTTCTCTCCTGTCCATGGCTCACCTCTTTTTCTCTCATGTCCACGGCTCACCTCTTCTTCTCTCATGTCCACGGCTCACTTCTTCTCTCCTGTCCACGGCTCACCTCTTCTTCTCTCCTGTCCACGGCTCACCTCTTCTTCCCCCCGTAGCTCACCTCTTCTTCCCTCAGTCCACAGCTCACCTCTTCTTCCCCCGCAGCTCACCACTTCTCTCCCCCATTCCCTACTCACCACTTCTTCCCTCGATTCGCTACTCCCTCTGTCCGCAACACACCTCTTCTTTCCCCTGTCCCTCCTTAATTCTGCACCCATGTCCACATGTCATCTTAGCAACCCCCACAACTCACCTTTGTACCCCCTGTCAACAACTTAACTCTGCAGCCCCCACATCTACAGCTTACACTCCCAGTCCACAACTACACCTTCAAACAACCTACCAGCCCGCCCTACAAGCTCTTGCCACTGTATCACCTGCCCCCCCCCACTACTCAGCTCTCACTTTGCACAACCTCTCCCTCTTTCCAGCTTTAACAACTTCACACCCCCTTCACAAATTCACCCCCACTGCGGTCCACAGCTGTGACCTCCTCTGCAGATGCCACTTGCCCCCCAACACCCCCCCCATAGTTTTTAGTGCACTCACCTGTTCTCCATAGCTTGCGGTGCAGCTATCATTGATCCGTTTTGAGCATGCAGGCTTTTTTCCGGCCGAACACTTCACTCGGCTCTCAGCTACAGGGAGGCATGGCAGAGCGGGATGAGAGCCGCGGGGCCGGGCGGGACGGTCTGGAGCCATGGGGCAGGGCGGGATGGTCTGGAGCCGCGGGGCAGGGCGGGATGGAAGCCGCGGGGCAGGGCGGGACGGACGGGAGCTGCGGGGCAGGGCGGGACGGTAGCCGCAACTTCCGAAGCGCCACAAAAAGTAAAAAAAAAAAAATGCAGAGGTCGCAGTGTGGGGACTGACTGACTTACACATGTCCCAGCAATAGGACACAGAAGCTGGTGGGGGAAGATAGTAGTGCCTACCTCCTCTACCGCCTTCTGTGTTCAGTGACTGGGGAGAGGACAGGGCTGCCAGAGGTGGCGGGACGCCGTTCTGCCGCGTTCCGGCAGCAAAAAAGCCCTGGTTCAGCGTGCGAGGAACTATAAACAGGCTTCAAGCAGCATGCGTTGCAGTGACACCTGGTGGCAGGCACTGATGAACTGCAGCCATTTTCCAGGCTGGAATTTTTAGAAACTACGTCACTGAGGCTGGAAACTGAAGGCAGGCAAACTATACAGCAATCGCCATTAACATAGTAAAGTCTCTCCTGTAACATCCTACTGTATGGGACTGACCGTGCAGCATTCCGCCATAGACACCCCCTCGTTGCATTCCGTTACTAGGGGCAACAGCAAACATTCACAAACTCCTTTTACTGTGTTAAGCAGGATTAATAAAGTCACTTGAATTTTCTGCAATGCAGTGTGTAATGCCTGCGCCATACAGAGCACATATTTGTAATCCGGAGAGCTATTGCTCGCCGTGGTTGCCACGCGTGATAGGACACGGTTACAGTCACTGGTTGCAGGGCTTATCGCTGTAGTGTGTGGCCATTGAGGCAACTGGGTGCAGGGGCGTGATGGCAGCGCTGATCCTGGAAGGTTGCTATGGGCAACAATACTTGGCAACAAGTTTGGATTTGGTTGCTATGAGCAACAGCATGTGGCAAAAGTCCATTTTGAAGGCAAACATAGTCCTTTCCTCATTATACCCCAAACTTGGCAAAATAGGCAAAGTCCCCCCTCTCTGATGGTTGCTGGGGGCGATGGCCAGCAGGTTAACTGTGAAGGCGGATCTCGGTGGGACCTCCAAATGTAGTGGTGTGTTGCCACTAGTAACTAACATCCACCATATTACCCAGCTGCCAGACCTCCATATATTGCTTCTGAGACAATGAACAGTCATTTGCTTTGTTTTGTTTTTGTTTAATGGGGGGATATAACTTGGTTGGGGGAAAGGATATATGGGATGCCCATAGATCGAATTACTTTTCCATCATATTTATAAATTAGAACTTCGTTTGAGCCTTGAAGAAATGATGCACATGTATAACATCTACAGTCTTTTCCCTGCATCACCATGCAGATTATTGCTCCTCCTCTGCATAACTCCTGCAGACTATTGCTCCCAGGAATGCTTCCCTCCTGCACAAACTTATTCTGTAGTACATTATGTTTCTTGACACATCCTCTTCTATATGCAAAAGAACCCACTCTGAATAGTCTCTAATGCTGACTCTGATTAGTTGCTACTACTAGGCCAGAGGTCTGCAGTACCTCTCCCCGAAGGCCTAGTCGTTTAGTAGTATGTGCTGAATGGTGGACTACTGTTCCCAGGTAGTCCAGCCTGCAAATCCTGCGCCCTCTGGCCGCATCGATTTGACACTATTCCCCACAGTCTCTCCTCTGTTCCAGGACTCCTCATCATTGCCCGTGTAAAGATGAGGACTTCATCCATGACCATGTAAGGATGAAGTTCCCTCTCAGACTTCCTGGCATGTCTCCACATCCAGCTCTCCACTGTGGTACACTCACCGACCTTTCTCTGCCCAAAGTCCATGATGGAGAACTTAACTGGACCGTACGTTCCAACAGCCTCTCCAGCCCCTCTGCTCCAGGAACTCCTCATTAATGACCGAGTAAAGATGAGGACTTCACCCATGACCATGTAAGGGTGAAGTTCCCTCACAGTTCTCCCGGGCCTCCTCCCGTGATCGACGTACCCCCCCCCCAGATGGGGGTCCCCTCCTGCTGTTGTCTAGTACTCTATTCTCCACTTCTCCCGACTGACAACTCCTCCCAGTGGCCTGTTACCTCAGCTTATATGGAAGGCCTGCCCCCTGCCAATTCCAGTTGGGGATTGGTCAGGGCTCTTCACATGAGCTGCCTGCCACTTCAGTTCTAGGCCCTGCCCCTCTTCCAGAACATTCTTTCCTGGAAGCAGGGGAGGTGCCCAAGCACTGAAGCACAGGTGGTCACACCCACTGCTACACTAACCACTCCCTGCCCCCAGGTCAAAACAAACAGGTCTAGCCTGAAGCATAGTTCTGCCTAAATGTACCTGTACTGACAGTTCTATACCTAAAAATCCTCACTCTACCACCTACCTATGGTAGAGGATGCTACAGGGGTAATTTTGGTGGTTTTTGTACTGTCCAGGCATTTTTTATTTGTATATTTTATGTTATATAAGAGAAAGTAAATTTATTTATTTATGTCAGTTAAACTATCGCAGTACTGAAAACCTACAAATGACCTGGTAATGAAGGGGTATGGCAGACTAGTACTAAAGTAGTTAATGAACAAGAAAGAAAACAGGATTTTTGTACTTACTGTACTTCATTGAAGTTCAAGCACCAGATTTTACAGTAAATACAAAATGATGACACCTCCCTGTGGCTTGTGTCTTTGCTTTTAGACCTGTTTATGCTGTCATCAATCTTTGGTACCACTTGATACCCACCTATACCCGAGGGCTGTAGTGCTAATTGTTTTGGAAGATGGCTGCCTGTGCATTGTGTCTTCACATTAAGGCCTGTTTTGTTGCAGATACTGTAACACACAAAACTCAAGCACAGCTCATTACATCACCTACGTTACACTGTCCCTAACAAACAAGCTCTCTTTGTCCTCTCACTATTATCAGCTCCAACACACTGACACCATGGAGGAGATTTACTGAAATGGGTGCACTCAAAATCTGGTGCAGTTGTGCATTGTAGCCAATCAGATTGTTTAATTAAGCTTTGTCAAAAAAAACCTGGAAGCTGGTTGGTTTCTATGCAGAGTTGCACCCGATTTTAGTAAATAACCCTCTATGGCTATGAATCTGAATCTCTTCAATCTACTAACCAAATCTGTGAGAATAGATACATGGTAGCTGCGATTGCTGACTTGCAAGCTTTTTGAGCTAGTGAGCCACTGATCTAGAATAGGCGTGCAATGGTTAGCATGTTCACACCCTTCCAAGAAATGCAGTGGAAGGAACTTACACCATTCTATGCTGTTGTCCACAGTAATCTGTGGAGGTATGTAAAATATCAAGTCCTGAAACATTCCTACTGAATAAATCTTTAATACAATTCTTAAATATTATACCAAATTTATAGATGATGAAATAACAGTCAGCTTGTATTCTCCCAATATCTTTTCCACCTCACTTACCAAATTGCTCTAGATCTAAAATAGATAAGGTCTTACATGCACGTGAGCCCTTTGCTTGGTTCTGCTATACACCTTATAGTGGATTTCTGTCCCTCAAGTCGCACCAGACTGGATCAATAATACAGCACTCACCAACTGAAGTATCGGCAAATGTCTGGCTGGTGCCTGCGTTTAGCGGTAGGGCCAAGTTTGCAGGTCTTGAATCACAGGAATCCTCTGGAAGGAGCACAGAAGGAGTCAAGTTGAAGGTCTGGTCCAGTGAGTTTTGCAGTTTATAGGAAATTTGTGGGAGTAACCCCCCCCCCCCCCCCATTGGTAAGCACAAAAAAGGATCAGGAAACTGTAACTTCTGATGACCAATTCGCTTAAAAGATTTTGATTCCAAAGCCAGGCAAATATCACCCTACTTATTTGATAAAATGAGATCTTAACTCTTAACCAAAATCCATTTACTTTAAATTTTCTTAGTGCAATATATCCATCCTGATTAGGTGGGATTTATGGGATTTATCCTTGGCAGACAAGCCCCAGAACATATAAGGGAAGCAATATACAGTACCTTGTTTTAGCTGAATATTCTAATTGAAAAAGTATAGACAGGAAAAATGTTGCTTTCTATTGATCTTCTTCATAAAGCATTTGATTCCAGTTCCTGAGACTTTTTGTAAGCTAAAGGTTCACTCTTTACTTTTTCACCACCCTCAAGGTATTATATCAGGATTTGTTAACCTTTTCACATTTACAAACCCCCAATGGATTACCCAATATGTCCCTATACCCCCTTCACAATGCTGTGAAAATCATCATCAACAGGCCTATTAGGTGCCAGTAATATATCAATGGTTTGGTTTTACTTTACATATGGATAGCTAGTGACAGGATGTTATTATATTTATTGATATAAAAACAGCAAATTATAAATATACAAGCTACCTAACAAGATATTTCCTGTTAACTTGTGCTACCCAGAATTGGGGAACCTACCCCCTGATAGACTTTGTGATTAATGTGTAAACCAAGTAATTCCTAATAATCACCAATATATAAAAAAATAATACATAAATGCATCAACATAATCTTCATAAAAAAGTCTGTGATATTAGACCTTCATGATTGGCAAAAGTTCCAAAGTGCTGTAGATTCAAATAACGTGCAGTTCATGTTCCCCTTCAGCGTGCCCACTTACTCACCAGCTGCTATGAACCCCCAGTGACAGGAGTCAAATGTGCTTTATAAGTATTCTTGGTATGCTGGTACTTGTTGTCCTCCTCACTGGCTTGGGTCCTCAGTGTTTAGGAAGGTAAACTACTTGTGTAGTTATATGTGGATAAAATGGCAAAAGAGATCCACATAGTGTAATTCTATTACTTAAAAACAGATTAAAAACATATCCACTCACATTTGTATGAAGGTATACAAGCATAGAAAACCAAAACTGGAAGTTCACCTCGCCGTGCGTCTCACAGGCCGGATATGCCGTCACCACTCACGGTCACTTGATGCGTTTCACCCCACCCACAGGGCGTTATCAAAGGTGAGTGGATATGTTTTAAAAAAGAAAACAAAGACATTTCCAAGCTCAACTTACTGAACAGCCTGCGACCAACCGCCGAACTGACCTGTCGAACAATGCGTTAAAAACAGGGGTTTAGTTACACACATTTGCAAATACATGCGTAAGTCACAGACCCCCCGACAAGGCACTCTATTTCTGTGGACCTAAACTCTAATTTCTGTGAGTCTCCAACAATGAAAGCACATGCATTTAGATGAACAGGTGTAGGGCAGATAAACCTGGAGGGAGCCCACCCTTCCTTAAAGGCACAGGGGCACACTGGACACCCAGCCCATAACACTATGTCAGCAAAGGTGTCAGTGCATTGCCTGGCCAAAATAATTCATAATACAAACAAGTGGTTACTGCCACCCCCCCCCCCCCCACCACCACCACCACCACCGTAACTGCTTACTGCAGCAAGGAGCACTGCGTTGCCTTTCCAATGCTCCTTGCTGCAGTGACCAGTTACAGGTGGGGGCAGTAACCACTTGTTTGTAGAGTGGATAGCTTTTAGAATTCACTATAAGAGATAATAGTATTAGGGACATAATAAGAAAATGTAGAAGGCACAAGTGTGTCCTCTTCGCTGATGATGTCAGACATCCCAAGTCTCCTGCATTTGGCTGCAGGCTCACAGACACCCACGAGCACTGGACGATCTCTCAGCTGGACCTGTTACTCAGCCACAGACAGAGCAGCCCGAGTGGTCGAATGGAGTATGGCTGCTCGGGCTACTCTGTCTTCTGTCAGCCCCGCAGCAGTAGTGCAAAAAGAGCAGGGGAGGGGGCGGAGCTGGGAGTGCCACTGACTCTCAGACCCCGCCCGATGCAGTCTGGGTGGTCGGGAGAAGGCAGAAGCTGCAGGTGAAGCTAAGTATTGGGTCGGGTTTGGAGTAGGAGTGGCAGCACTGAGATCCCCAGAGCGCCGATCGGATGTGAGCTGGCTGGCAAGTACAGTAGGTCCTTCTCCCCAATGCAATCATCATCATGTACAATTAAACTGGCTACCTGTCGATTGTCTGATGAGGTGGCACTGGTGGGCACTGATAGGCTGCACTGGTGGGCACTGATGAGGTGGCACTGATGGACACTGATAGGCTGCACTGGTCGGTAATGATGAGGCTGCACTGATAGGCTGAACTGGTGGGCACTGATGAGTTGGCACTGATGGACACTGATAGGGTGCACTGGTGGGCATTGATAAGGTTGCACTGATGAACACCAATGATGATGGACACCAATGATGCTGCACTGATTGACACTGATGAGGCTGCACCGATGATACTTCACTGATGAAACTGCACTGATAGGCACTGATGGGCACTGATGAGGCTGCATTTAATTGGCACTGATCAGGCTGCATTTAATTGGCACCGGTAAGGCTGCATTAAATGGGGGGGGGGGGCAGCGCCAGCGCAAAGCATCACCTCCCTGAAATGAGACAATGGGTTGTCTGTGATGTACCCATGTGTATTTATTTCTTCTCTGCTCTTCATATTAACTCACTACACTCAACATTTTTTTGGTGTTTTTGGTGTCTGAAGGTCCTTTCATATCTGTGTTTTAATTTAACCTTTCCTCTCTAAATTATGTCTGCTAAACATTTTAGCATAAACAAATTGAGCAAACGAAAGGTGCCACGCTAAACGTTAAACATACAGTATATAAGGTATAAACATACAATATATATGAAATAAATCCAGTGTTAATACACAATAAAGTAAAAAATAATAAATATATAGTCCTACAGAGAAATATTGGTTATCTGCGTAGTCCCAAAGTGAAGAGTGAATTAGTAAAAGGAATCTTGATCCACACAATCAGTTGATGTTCCACACACCACAACGTCTTTGAGCGCACCACCACCTCAGTGTACAATAAAAACTCCTATCAGAGTTAGTGGACTCCTTTAACAAAGAAAGAGTCAAAAAGGCACATGAATCTCAATGGTCATCGGTATGGAAGATAGACATTTTCTGAGTCACCAGCATATCCTTATATGTGTTACATCCGCAAACGGAGATACCCCATATCAACATGCAAAGAACACGGGGAAACCACATAGCGTACAACTGTATATAATATTTATTAAAAACATGTACAGACTACTTACAAATTCAGAAGTTAAAAGCACTGAAAGAAACAAGCAATCAGAAATGATAGACAAATCACTTCCTGCTTACGAAAAGCTTGATGACATCACAATCGATAGGTCCGCCCCATGAGTTTTGCCACATCTGACGCTGTTTACTATTTATTAATGCACAATTTATATCTATTGTTTTGCCAGCTGCTTTAATGCTTCACAGCGCAATTTTGTGTTCATACGTACCAGTTTAAAAGCATGTTTGCCATTTTTAGAGATGTCTGGCTGTTGATGAGGGCCATCAGGCCAATTTCCTTTCTTTGCCTCACTATATCATGGAATGGCATTTGATAGTGGGGGTACAAACACAAATACAGCAGAATACCAATTTACCAAAAACAGCAGATGTTTTTTGCCAATCTATGTAACAAACTGATTGCAGTGTTATGTATTTTTCTCAAAGCATGAGATTTATCAAAACTGACTGCATGGTACAAAAGACTTGATAGATCCAATACAGTAAAGCATGATGCATCAGATTTACATGGAAGATATGAAGATTAACTAGTTAACATTACGTATGGTATCAATCATAAATCTCTGGAACTCTGGAAGAAATACAGAATGTATGAGGTCTATCCTATTAAATAGCGGAAAGCTTTTGATTCTGGTTCCCAAGGTTCAGTGGAAAATGTTCAACGAGAAGTAAAGTTGACAAATCAGCTTCTTTCCTGTGCCTGTAACTGATTAGCATCGCGTCACACGTATTGCTCCTGTCTGCATTTCAAAAATGTCAGTGTGGTGATCACCCTTCCCTGAACCCACTATGTAAGTGAGAAACGGAACAGCATATAGCAATCTTTCATAGCCTTTTTTTCAGACCTTGACAATACAGAGAAATGGATTCATACATACAAGCCAAGACCCACCTTCTATGACTATATCCCATGCTTAAAATCATTTAATGAAAGGCACTTGTGCAGAGACACAGGTGATAGAGCCCCATCACATAAGTATTATACAGCCCTTAGTTAAAGTGTTACTAAACCCACAACAGTAAAATCAGTCAGTATATGCAGTAAAGCATGCTGGTTATAATCACTGTGGAACCTAAGGGGTTAATCCTGTGCATTGTGTAAAATTGCTGTTTAATCCTATCTTCCCTGCTCCTCCCCTTCTTCCACTGTCCCCAATCCATCTCCTGACAGTACAGAGCCTTGGGGGTATTCTGCACATGCTCAGTTTGGTGTGTATTGCTAGAAAGTTTTTTTTTGGAGGGTGCATGCGATCAGCATTGGGTCAATCAACACTGTCCAGACAGAGGGTCAGGGGTCATGCAGCCTCATAGGATAGTCACAGGAGAATGAAAACGCCTCCTACAAGCCTTAAGCAGTGCTCGGTCGGACACTGATAGAAGTCTCAAGACTGTTGTATAGTGCTGATGAGAAAAAAGGTATTTAGCAGTTTAAATTTACTAAAATAATTGCATTTCCATGTTCTGTGTACTGTGGGAGACCAGATATAGTGAATGCAGGGTCCTGGGTTTAGTAACACTTGTTTAGTAACATGCATATAAACACATAACGTATTGCAAGCAGTAAAATGTCACACCATGTTAGTCATGGGTAGTAGTAGGAAAGTAAAAATATATAGATGATAACTTTCATGTGGGTAACTGAATATATTTAGAGGAACAAGCTTTAAAAAAATGTTTCTTTCTTTAGGTCTGGAAAGGTTGCACCTTAAATATATTCAGTTAACCACATGAAAAGTATCACCTACTTGCAGGAAAACGTGCCAACGTGCTGATGTTTACAGGTCTATTCTGAAAATAATATATATTTTTTATAATGTCATATGACAGTTTTCAGAAGTTTTATAATGTCCTATGACAGTTTTCAGAAGTTTTATAATGTCCTATGACAGTTTTCAGAAGTTTTATAATGTCCTGTATCAGTTTTCAGAAGGCCATTGGTGGTCATTTTGTTCTATGCAACCTCTTTACCTTTGAACTAAAGCCCTCTACGTGCAATACTTCTAGGATTTTACAATAGGGACAGCATGTTCCATTTATTTCCCAACGTGGTGTACATATTTGAAGAGACTTTGAAGGGTGATGTTGAGAATCTGTGGCCTACAGAATACCAGGTTGGGAATAAGGCTCCTGGACCTCAGGGTTACCAAAAAGCAGCAAGAGGCTTTTATTTCTCAGGGTTCCCTGTGCTATCAATGCCAAGATGGATTGCATTTTATGCAAAAGTCTCAAGCTTCATTGGAATATACCTTCAAATGCACAACAGTTATTGACCACTGTATTTTCTAAATCAATGGCACTAAATAATCCTAATTTCTTTCATAGCAAAGGGACCTAGAAAATAAATGATACTTTATACAAAATTATTTGCCAGATGCAATTGCTGCCTGTTTGAATGATTATGCCCACAATGAAAAGTGTTCTATGAACAGAGTATGGACAGATGAATGAAAGGTCCACAACCTCCAATCTTGGAATGCTTTTCATTGTGGAAACAAATAGTAAAGCCTAGTACACACGGGCCAAATGTCGGACAGCATTGGCAGGTTCAATAGAAGCCGGCCGACATTTGGCCCGTGTGTACTGCAGCCGGTCTTACAGAAGTTCGGCTGGCTTCTGTCAAAGGATCATGACTGAAAAAAGTCAGCTGACCAGCTACCAATCAGTGCTCCCAGTCAATGGCTGAGAGCGCTTACCGGAGTGTTCTGGCGGGGGGGGGGGGGTGTCCCCCTGTCAGAACACAATAGCACAGCAGGGGAGGTCGCTGCACTAACATCGGATTGTTAGTGCAGCGACTCTGACCTGAGCTCTCAGTTGTTTTTGTTCAACCCTCTGGGTTAAATGATAAAGAACCAGTAGAGTAAAACCTTGGATTGCGAGCATAATTAGTTCCAGAAACATGCTTGTAATCCAAAGCACTTGTATATCAAAGCGAATTTCCCCATAAGAAATAATGAAAACTCAAATGATTCGTTCCACAACCATTTATTCATAGGTCCTTCAGTTTATAGGCCATATAAAAAAATTATAGCAATGTGAACAGGTTGTGTAACCATAAAATGTCCTTCCACAAAAGAGAAGAGAGGCGCCTCTAAGGAAAGACTACCCTGCAGTAGAGCAATCTAACAACGAGGCTTGAACCGCTCTTGGAGTGCAGAGTGGAAGGGATGACGTTCATGGCGGTGGGGAGGATGGTTTATGTGGACAGCTTTACCCTGGATGCCTGCATACTTAGATGTGCCTCTTTTAATCATCAACCATGTGAGTTGCTAAATGTTGTACCTTCATTAAATGTAACCATATTGCTACACTTAGAAGCACCTCTGGTGCCTCTGGTTCCCCATTGACAACGTCACGCATGACGAAACGCATCTGGAGGAGGGTACGTACTGACATCACCACACAAATTTACCAGGAGGACGGGCTCCATTTGTTTTCTGTCAGCCGGCATTGCTTTTAAACACATGCGAATATTTCATCTTACAGATGTAAGTATATTACCTTTTTTATAATAAAACATTGTAGACTGTGTTACGCTATGGCCAGTCTTCTTTTTTTTTTTTTTAGTTACCTGCCTAAGTGAAAACGGACTCCATAGACGGTGAGAGGGAGAGATTTTTAACCATCCAGTCTGCTGGAACCGATTTGATAGCCATCTGCCCTTTATGCTTGCCGTCTGGTAAGCAGATCCTTATTACGGTGGTTGGGCACTCTTCTGTTTGTGTGTAATCACTGTGGTGCCAATAAGAAGAAAAAGTGATTTTTACTATGGACTTTTTTATATGCCTGACTTGATTGATTGGGACTTTTGTAGCGCAGCTTCTCTCTTCTAACCTCCCTTTACATCAGTGGTTCTCAACCTTCTAGTGCCGTGACCCCTTGATAAAATTTCCCAAGTTGTGGGGACCCCTAACAGTAAAATTATTTTCGTAGCGTGGATTGTCAGCACCCAAGGCAAGACAAGTAATTTGTGCCCCTAACAAACAGACATTTAGCACTCCCTTAGTCCCTTCCACTTGTACAGTATTAAAACCCCTTATGGTACATTTTAGGATGTACTACTCTCTCTTTGTTCTCCTTTCTTAACCTTTTATCTCTCTCTATCCTAATTGCTTGTTTTTTTCCCAATCTCTCTCTCTAGCCGTCTTTTTCCTATTCTTTCTCTCTCTTTTTCTTTGTTCCTCCCCCTCTTTTCCTCTCACTTCCATGTTTTCTCTATTTTTATTCCTTCTCTTATGCCTTGGGGGGTGGGGGGATTGGGATGAGTGGCAGTGCTGGGGGGAGTTCTGTTTAGCCAACTTAGGTGCTCTTGATCAAGGTCATCTGCTGATCTGAGAACTATAGTGGGGATTTTTAATGGCAACTCTAATTACAGGTAGTGTTACTCACTGTGTCTCCGGCTTCACTGTGTCTCCAGCTCTGTGGTGTCTCGTAGCATTGACACCTATGCCGAAATCAGGAGATAGGGTCACCTCCAGCCCCTCCCACTTTACATTCCTCACCAGTCAGTTGACCTCTAGTCTCTGCCCCCCACCCATGCCGTGAACTGAATGAGCAGCTGGGAGGAGGCTGAGTGGGCAGCCGCGGGCTCCAGGAACAGCCCAGCAGGGCGGCTCCAGGCTCCAGGGACAGCCCAGCTGGGCGGCCGCAAAAAGGCTGGGAGAGTGGTGCCGGCTTTAGGAACAGCCCAGGATTTGGTGACCCCTGGCAAATCGTCATTTGACCCCCGATGGGGTCCCGACCCCCAGGTTGAGAACCACTGCTCTACATGTTTGCAGTGTCCCCCACATGGCTTTGCGCAAACTGCAAACGGGACTTCTTATGGCTTTTCTTTCAACAATGGATTTCTTCTTGCCACTCTTCCATAAAGGTCAGATTTTTGGAGTGCACGGCTAATAGTTGTCCTGTGGACAGATTCACTCACCTGTACTGTGGATCTCTGCAGCTCCTCCAGAGTTACCATGGGCGTCTTGGCTGCTTCTCTGATTTATTTTCTCCTTCCCCGGCCTATCAATTTAGGTGGACGGCCATGTCTTGGTAGGTTTGCAGTTGTGCCATACTCTTTCCATTTTTGGATGATGGATTGAACAGTGCTCCGTGAGATGTTCAAAACTTGGGGTATTTTTTTACAACCTAACCCTTCACCCTCCTCCTAACTTCTCCACAACTTTATCCCTGACCTGTCTGGTGTGTTCCTTGGCCTTCATGATCCTGTTTGTTCACTAAGGTTCTCTAACAAACCTCTGAGGGCTTCACAGAACAGCTGTATTTATTTTTCAGATTACACACAGGTGGACTCTATTTACTAATTAGGTGACTTCTGAAGGCAAATGGTTCCACTAGATTTTAGTTAGGGGTATCAGAATAAAAGGGGCTGAATACAAATGCATGCCACACTTTTCAGATATTTATTTGTAAAATATTTTGAAAACCATTTATCATTTTTCTTTTACTTCACAATTATGTGCCACTTTGTGTTGGTCTATTACATAAAATTCAAATAAAATACATTTAGGTTTTTGGTTGTAACATGACAAAATGTAGAAAATTTCAAGGGGTATAAATACATTTTCAAGGCACTGTAAAGCCTATCTTCATGCTGTTTGGCCATTAGGCCCTATTCATCCTAGTGCGATTTCTTGTGTCTGTCATTATCCTGCACGATTATGTAAACCACATTACTCTCCACGGTGTCCGTTCACATCAATGCAACATGGTGCAGTACGATTTTTGAATAGGTGCAGATGTTTCTTTTGGTGCAGCGTAGTGCGCTTTTGGCCCCATATACATCAATGGGAACACATGAAAAGTGCATGAAAAAGCTTTTTTGGCAGGCTTTTTTTGTGTAACAACCCATCATCTCCTACAAATGAAGGGATGGAACATGAAAACACATAAAAAAAAAACTTATGAATACAAAAGAACTGAAAAAACATATGATAGGAGCACTGGTGTCAACCTAGGCCTGTGTCAAACCAGAAGCTTTTAACACACTTTCTTCCTAACACTCAAAATTGATTAGAACATAATGATGTCTATGGGGTTGAATTACTAAAGGCAAATCCACTTTGCACTGCGAGTGCACTTGGAAGTTTACTTGTAAGTACAGTCGCTTTAGAACTGAGAGGAAGATCTGAAATGAGGGGAAGCTCTGCTGATTTTATCATCCAATCATGTACAAGCAAAAATGCAGTTTTTTATTTTTCTTGCATGTCCCCCTCAGATCTACAGCGACTGCACTTCCAAATGCACTTGCAGTGCACTTGTAGTGCAAAGTGGATTTGCCTTTCGTAAATAACCCCCTGTTTCTCCATTTGCTCCTCTAGACATATGCAGTCACCCAGTAGAAAGTAATGTGACCTGGGGTACTTAGAGCTAACCTCTAGCAATGCCCCATTACCAATTTTTGTCATCAAACAGAGAACATTCCTGATGAAGTTGTCAGTTCCTTTTGTATTATAGGGATCTTGGAGTTCTCCTTTAAAGTTTGATTGAAACCTCTCAATGTATTACTTTAATGTAGTCAGGCTGCATATAGAGTAAAAAATATGCTCTTTTACTTTTTCAGCTGCCAAGTGCTACAGCAAGGTTTAAAAAACCCTGTGCTGGCAACATGTAGGAGATAGGGACTGCTGCTTACATGTAGAAGGGAGCTCTTTAGCAGTCCAACATGCCCCCTAAGTACTGCTCCAATCAACATCAATCTTGCAGTTTACAGTATTTTCAAATTATTTATTAGAATTTTAGAACCAATACAACTGTTTCAATATATTATAGAGAGCCATCAACTCTTCCTTGGGTGCCTGAAAATGCTGGGATTTGATGCACATGTTCGTACATGTGCATCAAAAATCCCAGCATTTTCAGGCACCCGGGTGGCAGTGTCTAGCCCTGCTGCCAGCAGCCTATTAACATCTATGACAGGCTAAAATATAGTGGTTAGGGCCATACGCTTTCAGGGATGTATGCCTGGAACCCAGGTTACAGGATCACACTGTGCCTTTAAAGCGGTTGTATACCCCGCTTTCACATTTTTACCTACAGGTAAGCCTGTAATAAGGCTTACCTGTAGGTAAAATGAATATCTCCTAAACCTGTACGGTTTAGGAGATATTCATCTTGCATGCAGCCGCTGCCATCAGTGGCACATGCGCTCTGAAGGTCTGGCGAATGCTGCCGGAAAATCAGAGCTCCTTGCTGGAAAGAGATCTCCCGCGCCACTCACAGCACCAGAGCCGCAAACCCGGAAGAATCGCAACATGTCAGCTCCCTCAGCAGTGACAGGGAGGTGATGCCGGCTCTTCGTTGTAAGGTAAGTATTTCATAATGAGCTATCATGCATACTAGCTCATTATGCCTTTGCCTTACAGGTTTTTTTTGTTTTTTTTTGTGGGCATACAACCGCTTTAGGCACAGTGTGACATGACTGTGGTGGGAGTGAACGGACCCGTGGTGTCCTGTAGAGAGAGGTGGGGGGCGGGTCGCAACTGTATTCGCGCCATCGCCAACGGAAGTTGCTACATTCCTCTCAATACAGCAGTTTTATACACCTTTTTTTCACTTTGTTTTGTTTTAATTTGTCAGGTGTGCGAGCATTTGTAGGTGCACATGTTTTTCCTTGAATGTATTTTATTTTAATGCTCAATAAAGAAAAAAAAAATACAAAGAACAATAAAAACAAACATAAAAGAAAATAAAAATGCCTTTCCATTTGTCTTTTGATTCTTACATTTGTTTGTACGCTCTTTGTTCTTCTTACCTTGTATGTGTTTACATTTTCTCTCCTGTAGTAGGTATTATTGTCACAGCAAGCAGTGCCCCTTGACTGACTGAGATGGCAGTAAAACGGCTGGCGGAGTGGCGCATCTTGGATTTTATGGATGGGGGCTAGAATTGGTTGGCTTATCAGTCTCACTAACAGCAATGGAATAAAAATGGTTGTCTTCTTAGATACAGTATGTCAGTTGTGTTTTAACATTTATGGCACGTTATTGGAATGGCTGAAGCCCTGGTAAGCTCCTGAACCAGAATAAGCAGTTGGGGGCAGTATTGGCTTCAGTCATCAATAAGTCTTTGTGGTTTTTGGTAGAATCGGCTTGTAAATCTCAGATCAGCCAAAATGGGATTGTTTCGATATTTGTATGTTTGGACATCAATGTCTATGGTTTGTTATCTTTTGAAGCTGTGGCCAATATATATCCATTTACATAAAATATATATAATTTCAACGTGAAAACTGTGTCAGTGTCGTTTGTTATCAGGGTGCAAAGTTAATGTAGGAGTAAAGATGACCACTACAGCAGTCAAGTGTCTAGCTACATCAAGTAATCCAAACTCCATCACCACTAAACCGTAACAAGTTGTCACAAAAAAAAACAAAAAAAAACTGTAAAGTTGTAACAAGACTCAGATCTACAAGTTTAACCACTTAAAGACCAGGCCTCTTTTTCAGACTCGGTGTTTACAAGTTAAAAACAAGTTTTTTTGCTAGAAAATTACTTAGAACCCCCAAACATTATACTTTTTTTTTCTAACACCCTAGAGAATCAAATGGCGGTCATTGCAATACTTTTTGTCACACCGTATTTGCGCAGCAGTCTTACAATCGCACTTTTTTTGGAAAAATTTCACTTTTTTTTGGAAAAAATTAACTTTTTTGAATAAAAAAATAAGACAACAGTAAAATTAGCCCAATTTTTTTTATATTGTGAAAGATAATGTTACGCCGAGTAAAGTGATACCCAACATGTCACTCTTCAAAATTGCGCTCGCTCGTGGAATGGCTTCAAACTTTTACCCTTAAAAATCTCCATAGGTGACGTTTAAAAAATTGTACAGGTTGCATGTTTTGAGTTACAGAGGTGGTCTAGAACTAGAATTATTGCTCTCACTCTAACGATGGCGGCGATATCTCACGTGTGTGGTTTGACCATCGTTTTCATATGCGGGTGCTACTCATGTATGCGTTCGCTTCTGTGTGCGAGCTCGCCGGAACGGGGCGCTTTAAAAAACTTTTTTTTTCTTATTTATTTTACTTGATTTTATTTATTTTTTCACAGTTTTTTTTTTTTTTTAAACTGGGTCACTTTTATTTCTTTTACAAGGAATGTAAATATCCTTTGTAATAGAAAAAAAGCATGACAGGTCCTCTTAAATATGAGATCTGGGGTCAAAAAGATCTCATATCTCATATTTGGACTTAAATGCAATTAAAAAAAAAAAAAAATTTACATTTGAAAAAATGACAACAGAAAAATGGCCCTTTAAGACGTATAGGCGGAAGTGACGGTTTGACGTCGCTTCCGCCCTGCTATAGTATGGAGACGGGCGGGGGCCATCTTCCCCTCACTCATCTCCATACCCAGCCACGAACAGGTCCTGATCGCCTCCGCCGCTGCCGACGGCTCCGGTAAGAGGCGGAGGGCGTGGGAGAGCAGTGGGAGGGGGGGTGGCCCCTCTCCCGCCGCCGATAACGGTGATCTTGTGGCAAAACCATTATCGCAAACAGGACCGCCGGCTCAAAAGATGGATACCTCGGTTGTGGCAGCAGCTGCTGCCGTTACTGAGATAGCCATCTTTAAACTGCCGACGTATACTGTATGTACAGGAGCCGGTCGGCAAGTGGATAATTTGTATATATAGGGGTTGATTTACTAAAGGCAAATAGACTGTGCAAAGTGCAGTCGCTCCAGAGCTTAGTAAATGAGCAGAAACTCTGCTGACTTCCATCATCCAATCATGTGCAAGCAAAAATGCAGTTTTTTATTTTATTTACCTGGCATGTGATTGGGTACTCTTTGCAAAGTGAACCTTTACCTCGTTCACTAAGCTCTGGAGCAACTGCATTTTGCAAAGTGCACAGTCTATTTGCCTTTAGTAAATCAACCCCATAATGTCAACTTGTCATGGGAATTAAGGGGGTTGCTGTTGCTGATCTCTTTTTGCAAATGCTAGTTGCCATGCAATCAAACTGATCCCCTGGTTCCTGACCAAGAAAGAGTATGTTGATGCAGTGCTAATTTCGTAGACGAAAATATTTTCATCGTAATTTTTGTCAGCAGCATGTTTTCAGTGACAAACACAAAACGAAAATAAAATTCGAATTAAGTTAATTGACAAAAATGATGATGAAAATCAATTCCAATTTTTGTCAACAAATGAAAACAGAATGAAAATGTGAGAGAGGGATGTTTACCCACCTGAACTTACGCTTTTATCCGGGCTCCGCCTGTCTGTTAAAGCCGCAGCCACCTGACAAGCTGTATTGACTGAGAGTGGCAGGCTCCCTCTGCCTGGCTGCTGCCTGGGAGTTCTGGAACAATGCCCTGCAAACCATGTGGTGAGTGTTTCCCCTCCCAGTAAGGTAGAAGTGCTTAGCAAAATAACAGCCTTGCCAGACCAGTTATCTGCCTTGTGCACTCCCTCTCCCCCATTTACTTCCCCATCCCCACTACATTATTAGATTTTTTACTCCAGGAGTATATAATGTTACACATTGGGGTTTCTTAGCTCAATTGTAGAGCCAGAACAGTGAGTTTACTCCACACCAGAAATAGTTCTCAGGGTTTTCTTGCCCAATTTTCAGCTTTCAACGCTCTCACATTGTGAATGACAATTGTGTGGTCATACGACGCTGTACCCAAACAAAATTTTTATAATTTTTTTTTGGTATAAGCAGAGCTTTCTTTTGGTGGTATTTGATTACTTCTGGGGTTTTTATTTTTTGCGCTACAAATAAAAAAAGAACGAAAATTTTGAGAAATATAGTTTTTCTTAGTTTCTGTTATGAAACTTTGTAAATAAGTACGTTTTCTCCTTCACTGATGGGCACTGATGAGGCTGCACTGACGGGCACTGATGAGGCAGTACTGATGGTACTGATGAGGTGGCACTTATATGTAGCACTGATAGGCAGTACTGATGGGCACTGATAGGTGCCACTGATATACAGCACTGATGGGCACTTATAGGCGCCACTGATGGGCACTCATAGGCGACACTGATGGGCACTGATGGGCACTTATAGGCAGCACTGATGGGCACTGATAAGTGGCACTGATGGGCACTGATGGATGGCACTGATAGGCAGCACTGATCAAAGACACTGGCAGGCATCGCTGATGGGCACAGAGTGCCATCCCTAATGGGCAATGATTGCCATCCCTGGTGAGCTCTAGTGGGCTTACCTGGTTATCATAGGTGGGCATCCCTGGGGGCCATGGGTGGGCATCCTTGCTGGCCATGGGTGGGCATCCCTGGTGGTCCTGGGTGGGCATCCTCAGGGGGGCTGCACTGATAATCAATCAGTACAGACCCCCCCTGTCAGGAGAGCAGGCTATCGGCTCTCCTCTATTCACGTCTGTCAGCGCGAGTAGAGGAAAAGCTGATACAAGGATTGGACACAGCTGATATATGATTGAACACAGCTGATCACGTGGTAAAGAGCCTCCGTCAGAGGCTCTTTACCTAGATTGCAGATGCGGTGCGTCAGAATGGCACACCACACCACCGATCGCCGCGCTGTGCACCCTCGTGGGCGCGTTCGCGGCTTATCCTGCTGGACATCATATGAAGCCCAGTCAGGATAACTGAACCACTTTCCAGCTGTCATTCTGCTATAGACCGAGCAGGAATTGGTTAAAGAAACTTCAAAATGTTCACACAGGTATGTCTACCCACGCAGGGGGCTCTAACCATCAGTGCAACAAACATAACATTCAGCCTCCTGGCTCTCTTGCGCTAGCTTTACTACTCTAAGTCGTACCTCTTTGGTCCTCCTGACCATCAAACACGTCCCAGTATTCATGCACAGACGCTGTACCTCAGCTCTGTGTCTTTCCTCGCAGCTCCCTAGCTGCTCAATTCCCCCTGGACTCTCTCTCAGGCTCGGGCCTTGGTCTGTCCCGACCTGGACAGTGTGGTGCATACTTCTCACTGCCTCATGGCTCTCTTCTGGCATCTTTACTACTCTGAGTAGTACCCCTTTGGTCCTCTAGAACATCAAACACTTCTCAGTGTTTGTGCACAGATGCCGTACCTCAGCTCTGTGTCTTTCCTCGCAGCTCCCTAGCTGCTCTATCCCCCCTGGACTCTCTCTCAGGCTTGGGCCTTGGTCTGTCCTAACCTGGACAGTGTGGTGCATACCTCTCATGGCTCCCTTCACACACTGACTTCCTTGGGTGGGTGGCTGGTGCTCTGAGCTCTAACTCTGGCTCTCATATGAAGCTAGCACACACCTGTGCCATTAGTGTGCTCGCTTCTTCCAAAACCTGGTGTAAATCACCATTTTAAACTGTGGCACAGGCTCAACCTGTCACAATAATGAGTTTGGAAATTCTAGAGAAATGCTTAAAAAATGCTTTACAATTTAACTAAACCCAACTAACATACGACTAAAACTAAAACAATTCAGATGATCAAAATATAACTAAAACTAAAATGACATTTTAGTTAAAAGACTGTGACTAAAATAAAATTGAAATTTGATGTCAAAATTAACACTGTGTTGATGGAGATGGAATTGCTTTTTGGCTTACTTGCTCTGAGTTAAAACACCAGAAAGTGTTGAAACAGAAAAAGCCAGGTAATTAGCATTTTGAAAAGGCGCTTAGCCAGAGCAAGCTTCATATGTATCGTAGTGGAGGTTTCTTTCATTTTTCCCTATGGCCACGTCCAAAAAAATTATATAACCTTGCTGTTATAGTCCCTCTGAGCTTAGTTGTTATTACTATTGCAGAGATGAAATGGTACACGACTGTTTTATTCCTATAATTTGTATATTACGTGTTTTATTTCATGCGATATTAGAAACTTTACGACATGAACAGAATTAGAAATATAATTAGTTCCATGTTCTAAATTTATATTCCACAGTGGGACCACGGAGAGCTACAGTGGTAAGACGTTGTTTATAATAATTCAAGTGCCACGACACAGTGGGAGGGGGAATTTATTAAGTAACGCTTTTTCCACGAGAATGATAAATGCACACCGGTTGGTATTATATGGGTTCCTTTTAAAGACCATTTCAGCTTTGCTTTTCTTAGACATCTCGAGACAAACTAAAAGAAAGTTGGTTAACCAGAAGTAAAGACGACAAATCAAGTTCTTTCCTGTGCCTGCATCTGATTAGGGAACGGTCCCCCCCCCCACCCAGCAGAACTGGCATAAAATGATCACGGGAAATGTGTGCATACGAGATGACGGGAGGGACCTCTGGTTAACCACTTCCCTGCTGCAGGCTCTTGCAAAACTCTTTCACAAGTCACAGTGCCAATGCGCACAACTGATCTCAGCAAATATATTTCTAAATATAGCTGAGAGCTGTCTTAAAAATAATCCAGTAATGGAGGCATAATATGACTACCTGTACAATAGGCATCATGCAGTTCTTAACAATGTACTCATTCAAATAGACTAGCATATAAGAAAATTAGCATTACTTTAATTTGTTAATGTGCTGTGATGATTACCATATTACCAATCATACCATATGATTACCATAGTATCATAACTGGTGATTACCATATTACCAATCAGATTTGAGTCTTCAGCAATTTATTACAGGCCGACATACTTTGACCTATTGTTGAGGAAAGTGGAAAAATAGGATTAGCTCACTGGTATTGCTATCTTAAAGTACTGATGTCAATGGATATGGTCTGGTTACCACGTTAGCTACTTTTTAGATTGTCCCCCAGTGGTGTGGGACTTTTAATTTTTGTTTCATTACAATACATTGACCTATAACTGTTTGTTATGGGTTATTACATTGACCACTTTGACTTCTTTTTGTCTGAATAGAAATTGTCTGAAAGTAGAGACCCTGGTAAATAAAATGGTGGAAGTTGCAATTTTTGATGTCACGTGATTTTAGTGCTACTGTTTATCAAACCCATATTTTCAGTAAACAATACATTATGTAATTATAGTGTGCATAAATAAACACATTATAGTGGCCAATTATGGTACATTTTTGAAAAATAGAAAAGTTGAAGGTTGCATTGAGTAAATAGACACCTAAAATGCAAAGCCCTAAAAATTGCACGCTCCTGCTTGAACCTTTGCTTTAGGGATTGCAAGCAGTGGGTGCACTAGTCCACATTTGGTAGGATTGTTCCAGAATTAAATGATTTTGACTGGGTCATAGCATCCCTAAAAAAAAAATAGGAAGCCCTAAAGTGGTATTAATCCCAAAAACAAAAAATTTACATATTGCAATTTACCAATTCTTAGATGTGGTGGCCGCGTTAGTTTTCTTTTTTTAAGTTTTTTTTTCCCTTTATTTTCACCTGTTGATTCAGCCAATTAATCTGTGTTCTTTTTTTCCAACTTCCAATATATCAAAGTGAAATTTAACCCAAAAGGGGGAGTTTCGCCGGGGGGGGGGGGGTGGGGTGGGGAGTGAGTACCAAGTTTTGTGGAAGTTCTGCCAACCCCTCTCTTTGCCTGTCACAGATCCCAGAAGGCTGCGGAACCACTTAAAAAATATGCATGCGTGTGCAGTGAGATGGTGGCTGTAAAAGCCGCAAAGAGTCACAGCTGGCTTACACAGTTAATATGCCAATGTCATGGACCCAAAGAGCAGCGAAGAACTAGCCCAGTTGAGGACGGCGCTGGATTCCTGGACAGGTAAAGTGATGGTGAACAATTTTGCTCCTTCCCTTCCCTTGCCTGTCCCATGCTTATCACCCCTTCTCCCCACCTGTCTTTTACTATTTGTTTTGGTCTTTCTTAGCATTTCTCTTTTTAATATCTTGTGGTAGGGCCTAAACTATCAACCAAGGTCCATCTATATACTTAAATTGTAAGCCTAGTTAGAGCTTTCATGACTGCATATCAGTTTGATTTTAAATGGTGGGACTATATTTTAAAGGGGTTGTAAAGATAAAAATTTTTTCACCTTAATGCATTCTATGCATTAAGGTGAAAAAACTTTTGACAGTACCGCCGCCCCCAGCCCCCCCGTTTTACTTACCTGACGCCTCGAATCTTCGCTGCTCGTCCTCATTGCAGCTCAGCCTGGTCGCTGATTGGCTGCAGTGGATGGATTGAAAGCAGCGCAGCCATTGGCTCGCGCTGCTGTCAATCACATCCGATGATGCGGCGCGCCGGGGGGCGGGGCCGAGTGATACAGCGAGCGGCTATAGCCGCCGGCTGTATCACGGGAGCGCGCCCGCAAGCACTCACCACCATGCGAGGGAGCTCGCATTAAGGTGGTAAATGCTTGCGGGGAGGAGCTGAAACAGCCGCCGAGGGACCCCAGAAGACCAGGTTCGGGGCCACTCTGTGCAGAACGAGCTGCACAGTGAAGGTAAGTATGATATGTTTGTTATTTAAAAAAAAAAAAAAAATTACCTTTAGAACCCCTTTAAGGCGTTTATATTGCTCATCATGGAACCCATTATGTGGTTGCACTTTATTATTTCAGCCTTTTGCTGAACTTTTTCCTGTATGTTGTACAAAATTGATACCTTTGATCTTCTTTGTTGATTTTTACTTTTAAAAATTCTTCTAAATAAAAAATTATTAAAACTAAAAATTGTGTGTGCCTGTAAAACAGTGACAAACTATACCCCACAATTGTCCATGGGTGGCATTTTAAAAGCTTTGACAGGTCTCACTTTATTGATCTCACTCGGGTCGGGTGTGCATGGCGATACCTAATATGTGTAATTGCAATTATCAATTTTGTACATGGGTGGACCCAACACATGCTTTTACATTCTTATGTGCATGAACATGGGGATGGGGGAAGGGATTTGCCCCCTGTGCTGCCTGTAGATTTTATTTAGACTTTATCTCCTTCTTGGATGAGACACCCTGAGGCTGACAAGCTAGAATAATTGAATTGCATTGTGAAAATGGATGACACTGGGTACAGATAAGAGTTACTTTTTGGAGAGCCTCTTCACTATGTAACTGTCATCCCCACCCAGAGTCATCCTCATCCATTTTCACAATGCAACTCAATCATCTTCATCCCTACCCAGCAGCAACTCCATCCCTCCAGTCTCCACAACACATTGCCACCCACGCCCAGCACATCCAGCCCTCCAGTCTCCACAACGCATCACCACCCATGCCCAGCACCATCCATTCCTCCAGTCTCCAAAGGTGTAAGCGTGTTAAAATAAAAGTGGGTGCATCAAAGGACTCAGTGGGATGGCCTGTGGGCGGATTCGGTGGGGCGACCAGTGGGCGGGCTCTGGAGAATGTTGGGGGTCAGGCCACGGGAGCCCAGGCCCAAAGCTGTGTAAGGGGCCCCAAAATTTCTCATGGCTACCCTGGTTACTGAACAGTGAAAGAAGAAGCAACACAGCGATGAGCTCATATCTCTGTCACTCTGCTTTCTGTTACTGCATGCCTCTTTGTCTTGCATGCCCCTTTGTCAGTACATGAACTGATTGGTTCCTTCTGCTGCTTCTTCCTCTCACACTTCAGCCCTGCAGCACAGGATCCGCAGGAGGCTAAAACTAGCTCAAATTCAGGTATTGAAAGGAGAAGTTTTGGGGTTAATGGAGATGCTGCAACTGTCCCACATTGGCTCCAACCACGGGAACTGAGCGGAGAGCAGTAACTATCAGTCACCACTCTCCACTATGCTCCTCCAGCGCTCACTGGAGAGAAGGTGATGCAGCTGTCTCCATCTCTCAAGTACATTCAGAGAGGTGAAGCCAGCTGTCAATCAAGCAGCTGGGTAGATCCAGAAAATGTCCAGAGCCTGTAGCAGCTCTGCCTCCAAAGCTGAGCGTGGGCAATAGCCCATTCTCAGCTGACTCCAGAATGCAAAAGTTAGTGCCCTCCTGTGGCCCAGAAAAGAAGTATGACGAAAAAAACACTGGTCTTACTTCTCTTTAAAATGTCTTGCATTTAAAAAATACAACTCATGATGTGGTAATGTTTACAAAGCTGCATTGATTTGCATCTTTTGGATCTGCCTAGTCTTTAACTCTTTCCTATTTTATCCAAAACTAAAAAAAAAAAAGCAAGCAGCATAACATTGAAATCAATGAGCTTCTGACACACCAAAATGTGTCAGAAATTGCATGTGTATGCAGGTGCAGTCTGTACTCCCCACTGCAGGTGGCGCTCAACTGAAGCTGCAATGCAGAAGGGGAAGAAAGGTGTGAGGAACTTGGTTCCTCCATGACTTCCTGCAGCCACAGGGAGACAGCTGTTCGATTGAATGCTGGCGCCCCATGTGACTCCAGTGGCCATCTTGGGTCAGGCAGAGTCTATTTAAGACTCCGTCTCCTGTGTTTGGCTCACTTTATGCAAGTGGCTAGCATAGGGATGGGAACCCCATCTGATAGCACAGTGCTTAGAGGTAGGGAAAGGTTCCACAGGAGTAGGGACAGTGCAGGGACTATGTCTACCTCTCTCCTGGAAGCCTTCCCTTTGGGTGTGATTCAGCCAGGCCGCATTCCACTTCTCATTGCAGACGCTGTTGGCATCTTCAAGTCTTTAGACCACTGTCACTGTTCATAAGTGGCTCTGAACGGGTGTGCCTACCTTGAATACGTTGTGTTTGAACCTTCTACAGTACAGCTATATTGCCTGACATGGACTGTGTGTGTGCCCGCCACACCGGGCTGCACCCTGTGCACACAATGTTTTTTTGCTGAAATGCACTTTAAAGCATTGTCACTGCAAAACAGATGCGTTGGCTTGGAGTGCGAAATGGTACTGCAATACATCAACGCATGTAACAGGAGTTGCTGCACGTTGTGCTAAGGTACATGTTTCCACTAGGGATGCACCAATACCATTTTTTTCACAAGTACGAGTACCAATACTTTTTTAGGACTCGCCGATACCAATTACTGATACCTACTGCAACTGTTTTGTTTACACTTCGGCTGGCAACAATGGTACAAAGCATTGAATGGTTATTTACAAATGAAATACATTTTTATTTTTTTTATTAGTTTTTTTCAATGTGAATTTTGTAAATGTATGTTGAAGATGTAAAAATAATAACTAACAAAGCAAACAAAAAAAGTTTTAACTAATTATTAATAGTTTATAAAACAGAAGTGAACAAAAAAATCAGCAGGAAAATAATAATGAAATGGAGAAGGAGAATATGGAGTTCATTAAGGTTGATTAGAGTAAATTAATGGTTAATAAGGGATTAAATAGAAGAACATTTAATAAAAAACAAAGAAAAATATATATTTTTTTTACTTGACAGGTTACTTTGCCCCTTTAATGACCAGGCCATTTTTTGCGATATGGCACTGTGTCGCTTTAACTAACAATTGCGCGGGCAAGCGTCACTGTACCCAAACAAAATTGACATCCTTTATTTCCCACAAATAGAGCTTTCTTTTGGTGGTATTTGGTCACCTCTGCGTTTTTTATTTTTTGCGCTATAAACAAACAAAGAGCGACAATTTTGAAAAAAAAAAAGATTTGCTATAATACATATCCAAAAAAAATATTAAAAAAATAATTTATTCATCAGTTTAGGCCGATATATATTCTTCTACATATTTTTGGTAAAAAAAAATCACAACAGGCGTATATTGATTGGTTTGCGCAAAAGTTACTGCGTCTACAATCTATGGGATAGATTTAGGGACTTTTATTTTTTTTTATCGTTTCTACTGGCTAAGACGGCGATCAGCGATTTTAAGTGGGACTGCAACATTGCGGTGGACAAATCTGACCCCAAATGACCCTTTTTGGGGACCAGTGACATTATTACATTGATCAGTGCTATAAAAATGCACTGATCAATGTAAAAATGACACTGGCAGGAAAAGGGTTAACACTAGGGGTGATCAAGGGGTTAAGTGTTATCCCTCAATGTGTTCTAACTATAGGGGGGATGAGCTACTTGGGACATGACAGAGATCACTGTTCCTTGATCACTGGGAACAGAAGATCTCTGACATGTTCCCTGTCAGAATGGGGATCCGCCTTGTTTACAAAGGCAGATCCCCATTCTGCCTCTGTATTAGGCAAACGCGGGCTGCCGGCAGACATCGAGTCTGTCCGACCCTGGGCACACTCCTGCAAGAGAGCCCTGTCGGCGGCGCACGCCTGCCTGCAACTGCACCTGCACGAGCCAATGTACAATGACTGCAGTTCGCGCAGGAGAGCCAACCTATACAACTGCGGTGGGCGGTCGTGAAGTTGTTAAACTGATTTCATCTGCAGATCAAAGGTCATCCCTTTGAGGTATAGATGAAAAAACAGAAATATACAAAAAAGAAACTGTTTCTTTATATCTTTCTGTTTCAGCGGCTGAGCAATGCTGTTGATAAACATTGCCTGGCTGCTTTGTTTATTTATTTTTTTGGACAGCTCCAATTGCTGGGACTTCGTTTACACTTTAGCTTTCAAAAGGGGGACCTGACAGCTGAATAAGTCATCGGCTGTTAAGGCGGCCCAGCTCCTTAACAGCTGATAATTACCAGCTTTTTTTTTTTGAAATTTCAGCTGTCAGTGGGGGAATTCTTCTGACAGCTGAAAGAACTGAGCCTGAAAGTATCGATTTCAGGTATCAGAGCATTTGCACGAGTACTGATGTTTGTGCAAATGCTTAGTATCAGCATCAGTGACACCCCAGTTTCTACAATCCATAGTTTTAAATCAGATGCAAAAATTCTCCTTGAATGCAAAAGTTGGCCTGTTTCTAAAATTCGAATGTCTACATAGAAAACCATTTGGGGGATTTCATGGCAACATTCCTTCACTGATGCAGCCTGTACATCTGCTATAGGTTTTATTCAGTGCCTCACATAGGCAGAGCTCTGTCCTGTCTCTCCTTGCCGATCAGCAGGTGCTAGCGGACATCCATTGGCAAGCACCTGCTAATCGGTTTGTGCTGGGTATAATCACAGCACAGCTGGGTCGCTGGAGGTGCGCACGCGTGCCCCCTACCTGGAAGTGCTGGATCACATACTAGGTACGTGATCTGGTACAGAAGAGCCGCTCTTTCACCGTACATCTAAGTGATGCACTCGGCAAGTGGTTAAAGTGTTTGTTACCTTAAAAAAAAAAATAGGGGTGGGCAGGAGGCGGAGCCTAGCGGAGCAGACATGCATTGTTAGAGCTCCACACCGCTGAGGAGAGAAGAGAAGGACAAAGCGGAGCCTGCAGACTCAAAAGGTATCCATTTGAACCTTTTTGCCCCTGGGAACAAACTGTGAAAATTTGGGCAGGAAATATGGTACTGGGAGGAAACCGTGGCAGAAATAAAAATCACCTCACAAAGAGCTCACAGGCACTCACTGCAGCTGAAGCAGCTCCAGTCACCTCACAAGATACAGCATCAGGGCGCTCTCACAGACAGAAAATGTCACAGCAAGACTCTCCATTTGAGTCAGATACAGAACAAATCCTCTCACAAACTTCTCCACAAGCCTCCTCAGTATCCCCAGTAATATTATTACAATTTGAAAAGATGCTTCATAAGGCTTTAAAACAAACCTCAGACCAAATAACAAAAAACCTAACCAAAGAAATAAGAGAGCTGGGAAACCGCACCGCAGCCTTAGAAATAAAAATGGATGAAATTGAAATTACAACCCAAGAAAATATAACAGAATTGGAACAATTAAAAAAAGAGAATCTAATACTTCAAACTAAGCTCGAAGATTACGAAAATAGAGCCAGACGTTCAAACTTGCGCATAAGGGGAATACCTGAAACTGTGACAGACCTGCAATCTACTATTACTGCTCTATTACAAGAACTAAAGCCAGATATCCCTATTGAACGTTTAGAACTGGACAGAGTACACAGAGCCCTCACAGCCAAAAAGAAAGATGGACCCCCACGTGATATAATCACAAAATTTCATTATTACAGAACGAAAGAACAAATACTAATTGCTGCAAGAGAAAAAAAGGAACTTAATTTTCAAGGACACAATTATCAAATTTTTGCTGACCTATCCCAACTTACTATTACTAAAAGACGATCCATGAAACCCCAACTAATGGAACTGCAACGCCACAACATTATGTATCAATGGGGCTTCCCCTTTTCAGTCAGATTTAACTACCAAGGTACAATTTACAGAAGCAGATCAGCAGATGAACTACAACAAACCCTTTTAAAATTAAATCTGACAGAACCCACAAGCAGCAACACTCCCACACGCAGAAGAATGGCATCATCTTCACCTTCAGGCAGCACCCAGAAAATTTCAGAACAAAATGGGAATCATCATTCTCACAAAAGAGGCCGTTATGCCACATCATCCATGGACCAAGAAGATTCAATGGACTGACATCCTAATTCCTGATATCTCTTCATTTATTATACTAAGAGATGGTTCTCTATAAAAAACCTGTATTTATAACTGAATGTAACTGCATTCTGATAGTCACACACTGTGTGGGATCATGTTACATTCCAGTTATATTTCTTATTACTTCTGATTCATATAGCCTTAGAATATATAAGTGAAATAAGGAAATTCTTGTTCAGTTATATATTATCAGGTAATAACAATAGATTTATTACTTTTTAGGACAAATATGTTCAATAATCCAGAAGTAATGGAAGCTTTTTCTTTCTTTTCTTAAAACAAATATATTATTACCTAACTAGTTCCTAGAATTATGTTTTTGTTTATTCTAATCTGAAGCAATACAACCTCAATTTTATGAGTTAACATATCTAAACAGTTACATATGAATAAAATATGTAATTGTTTACTCTAAAAGGGTTAAAATCCCAAAATAATTCAAACTATCTTCATCAATACCAAAGTTATTAACAGTACCTTTCTAACTGAATTATTTAGCCTAGGGCAAGACTAACCATATACAACCACCCTGGAATAAATAATTTCAACAAAAACTATATTCTGCACTCCAATTAATGAAACATCATTTTGATGTCTTTTGACATAGCACTTCTCTCCTGTAAGCGGAAGATCCGTGTACCCCCATTAGCCCTCCTCATTCTCCCAACCATATTATGTGGGAGTGTGACGAAGGCACTTATTCCCCTGAGAGAGATATTTATTCTCTTTCACGGGTAAATTGTGATTACTTGCTAAAAATAATTTATACAATGTATCATCTAATCTCATATGTTTTTTGTTTACTCTTTACTCCAGAATTCACTGGTTTCTTTTCTATCTATTCATCTCTTCAGTCCACACAGGTTGATCTGCGCAGTCAGCTCTGCATAACAAAAAGTAAGTCAAAACTATTTGATCTATTGCCATGGCACCACTGAATATACTTTCCCTGAATGTTCAGGGAATAAATGTCCCTCAAAAAAGGACCAAAGCCTTCCGTACTTTCCATAACAAGAAGGCTCACATAGTATGCCTCCAAGAAACACACTTCACCAAAGATTCTACTCCAAAATATATTTCTCCTTTTTATCAACAAATTTACACGGCTTCTGCCTGTACCAAGCAAAGGGGAACTCTAATTGCATTTCACCGATCCACACCATTCACCTTATCATCAGAAATTAAAGACCCAGAAGGTAGATACCTGATACTCATGGGTTATATAATGGATACAGCAATCACGGTGATTTCCTACTACGCTCCTAACAAACAACCTACACCATTCCTCTCACATATATTACAAGTGATTAATACACACAAAATAGGAACAGTGATAATGTGTGGGGATTCGAACCAGGTCCTCCTCCCATTTCTAGATAAATCACCTTTTACACCATCCAAAATAACCGCTAGATTACCTTTTTCTCAACTTCTTTCCAAATACAATCTGGTAGATTCATGTAGAGAAAGTAACCCAATGAAAAAGAAATTCACTTATTTCTCGCACCCTCATCAAACTTTCACCAGAATAGATCATATTTTTCTAACAATAGGAATGATACCAGAAATTATTGCATCAGATATAATTCCGATTCCGTGGTCTGACCATAATGCAGTATACACTACTATAGCCTCAGCCATACCAAAAGCTCATGACCCAACATGGTACTTACCGGACATAATGCTCAAACACCCACTACATCAGATGGCCATTGAACAAGCTTTAAAGGAATACATATCAATTAATAATACAACAGACATCTCCCCAATAACACTGTGGGAAGCTCATAAGCCTGTCTTGCGTGGTACAATACAAAGACAAATGGCACTATTTAAACGGGAACGCAAAAATCTAGCAAAAAAACTAGAACTCAATTTTAATGCAGGCTACATATTATTTCAAGATAATCCATCTCAGAGTACAAAATCTCATCTGGAAAAATCTAGATTGGAATACGATCTATTTCTCACTGAGTCAGTTGATAAATCCCTCAAACGCTCCAAACACAATTTCTACATGAATACAAACAAACCAGGTACATATTTGGCTCGGTCATTAAATTCAACTAACAAATCTTTCAAACCAATACGTTTGAAATTATCAAAAAATGTTTACACTTGTAATCCAGTTAAAATAGTCCATAAATTTCACTCACATCTCGCAACTTTATACAAGACAAACAATGAATTTAATCCTACAGAGGCTGAATCCTTCTTCTCAAAAATAACCTTACCTGAGTTATCTCAGAATCAAAAAAGCAGTTTGGATGAGCCTATAACTATAGATGAAGTTGCTAACGCCATAAAAGACCTAAAACTTAACAAAAGACCAGGCCCAGACGGCTACTCGGCTTTATACTATAAAACATTTTCAGAAATACTCTCTCCCATTCTCACTGAAACTTTTAACAAACTTCTAGATGGACATTCTTTTCGGCAAGAAACACTAATGGCAATTGTTTGTATGATCCCAAAACCCCTTTCTGATGATACTTCCTGTGTGAATTATCGGCCTATCTCTCTGTTAAACCTCGATATTAAATTATTAGCAAAAATAATAGCAAAACGCCTCAATAGCATTATAGGAAAATTAATACATAGAGATCAAGTAGGCTTCATACCAAATAGACAGGCAAGCGATAATATACGCAGGGCAGTGTTATTTGCACATATTGCTAAAAAACTGAAAATCCCTTTATGTTTTCTATCTCTCGATATTAAGAGGGCATTTGACACAGTATCCTGGCAATATATGCAATATTCATTACAAAAATGGGGTTTTGGACCCCACTTTTTAACATGGATCAAAGCATTATATAATAAACCCAAAGCCTATATAAAATATGCTGGATACAAATCTGAAGCCTTTAATATCGAAAGAGGTACCCGACAGGGTTGCCCATTATCTCCCTTATTATTTGCCCTTATACTCGAACCCATGGCCCAATACATCAGAACAAACCAAACTATAACTGGCATTGAAGTAGGAGGTATTACACACAAATTATGTATATTTGCAGACGATATATTACTTTTTCTATCATCACCACAGGTCTCTGGTTCTAACTTAATACCAGCTCTTGATAGATTTGCAGCCCTATCCGGCCTTATGATTAATCCTAAGAAATGCCTAGTGCTTAATATTTCACTCACAAATATGGAATTGATCCCGGCTAGGGCTGCACTCCCATTCACATGGGCAGAAAAATCAATCCCATATCTTGGAATTCATTTAACAGCCTCTCATTCTGACTTATTCTCAACCAATTATCCTCCTGTATTAAGACAGATCACAAATCTAATAAAACAATGGTCGCAACTTCCTTTATCCTGGATGGGGAAGATTAATGCAATCAAAATGACTATTCTACCCAAATTGCTTTATCTATTCAGAGTCCTCCCTATTCCAATTCCTTCCTATTTTTTGAGAATAGTACAAAAAAGAGCAACTTCGTTTATATGGGGCTCTTCTAAACCACGTATACCTATACACACACTAAATCTTCCCAAAAATAAAGGAGGCCTGGGATACCCTAATTTTACTAACTACTACAGAGCAGCACATTTGGCCAGTCTGTCCAAATACCATGCAAAACAGGAAATCCCATTATGGGTATTTATAGAGGCTTCAGAAAATGACCCTCTATTAATATCAAATTTATTATGGCTTGATCCTAAAGACCGCTTTAAAATTCATAATCCCATAACTAAACACTTCTTATCTCTCTGGGATAAACTAAAAACCAAATATCAGTTACAATCTCCACACAATCCTCTCCTTTCTTTTATCAGAAATCCGGCCTTTTATCCGGCATGGATCTACCCAAATTCTTTTAAAGCTTGGACAACATCAGGCATTCAGACACTAAATGACTTCATAGCATCTAAATCATTCCTTTCATTCCCATCGCTTAGAGAAAAATATGATCTACCAAACTCTGAGATATTTAGATATCTCCAAATCAAAAATTTCTATACACCATTCCTAAAGGGGGATACACCATTATCCCAATTATCCATTTTTGAATCAATCTGTACAAAAGATCCATTTGCTAAAGGTACAATTTCATCACTTTATAATCAATTATATGGAGTAGCAAATCTTAATAGACCCTCTTACGTTCAGAGGTGGGAGGAGGACCTGGGACGAACTTTAGAAGACACGGACTGGTCTAACATATGGCTCACATCTAAGTCATCTTCACCCAACATCTTAGCACTGGAGACAAATTATAAAGTCCTAACTCGCTGGTACCTTGTACCCTCTAGAGTGGCAAAATATTCACCTAATACCTCAGCTCTTTGTTTTCGAGGATGCCCAGAAATGGGCACATATTTACACATATGGTGGACGTGCCCAGTAATCCAAACCTTCTGGAAGGAAGTCTTCGTGATTGCATCTAAAATATTTAAAAAAATAATACAACCAGATCCATATTTAACTTTACTTAATCTAAAACCGGAATGGTTAACACTCTCTCAATTCAAACTAATGATCCAACTAATAACGGCTGCAAAACAAACAGTGGCCAAGGCATGGAAATCTCCTACATTGGTACTAGCAGAAACAATTCACAGAATGAATAATACAATGTCCCATGCTAAGATGGTAGCCATCGATCAAAATCAAATTCCAAAATTTGAAAAACTTTGGCATCCTTGGATAAAACAACAGTTCCTGTCAAACTTCAATGACTCTGTCCTGTTGCCATGGTAACAGATTAAATCATTTACAGAGACACCCATTCTAAGGCTTAAAAGAGAACTAAAAAGAATAATAAACTGACGAGCGGGACAACCTTGTGGACCATACCTCTACCTTTCAACCCTTTTTCTTCTTTCTCTTTCCTTTTCTCCACCTTACGATTAAAGCTCATTATCAGAATTTATTTGACCTATATATACTCTACTTGTAAACAATATGTATAGTAGGTATAAATCATTTAAATACCTACAAAAGTAACTAAGGAAATGATATATATCTTTAATTTAGGTTTACGTGAACCCAGTGTTTAATATTTGAAATTTCATGATATTTACCTATATAAACCCTACTGTAAAACAATGAGCTTACTTTATAGATCCTTGTAAACTTACTTTATGTATCTTTATAACATTGTATACTCAATAAACTTCTTTTGACAAGAAAAAAAAAAATAGATCCTGTTCCCTTAAAGTATGCCCAGTGCTTGTGCTGTGTCATTTGGCCCCCTGTATAACCTAAAAAACCTGGCTGATCGTGCCTGGTTCTGTGCTCCCCCCTGTAAACTGACCACAATTTATCATGGCTGCTGAGCTCTGACACCGTGGTCAGTTTACGTGCCTCCGTCCTCTGCAGCTCTCCTCTGTCCTTCTCTCATCTCCCCCTTCCCTCCCTATCAGCTCAAGACACTGCCTGCCCTTCCCCTCCTGCTGCTTTAAAAACTATAATCTATTCATAGCATCCCCTCTGTTATATAACAATATGTGTCCCAGTGTCTGATTTATATTAATAAAATGCCGATTTGTACCTTATCTCAGAGCGTCTCCCGATGCTCACGTGACCACTCGCCTCTCTCTCCTCCCCTCCTCCCTGGCTGACATCAGTGGGCGTTCTAGGCCCCCCCGCTATAGCTGTCAGCCAGGGAGAGAGCCAAGGAGTCACGTAAGCGCCGGGAGACGCTCTGATATAAGGTACAAATCGGCATCTTTTTTATACACTGTAGATCACACTCTTGCACAGAGGAGGTAAGTATAACATGTTTGTTATTTAACCACTTGACGACCGCCTCACGCCGATTTACGTCGGCAAGGTGGCACGGACAGGCAAAATCACGTATATATACGTGATTTGCCTTCCGCGGGTGGGAGGTCCGATCAGTCCCCCCCCCCCGGTGCCCGAGGCGGTCGTCATTTCTTCCCGGGCGATGAGAGGTGAGGGGGAGGCCATTCATTGTTGGCCACCCCCTCCCGATCGCTCCCGGCGAATGAGAATGCTTCCTTTCCCTCTGTAAGGTAAACAGAGGGAAAGGAAGTGATGTCATCCCTCCTCGAGTCGGTCTTTTTGATCCGGCGCCGAGGAGAGAAGACATCAAGTAAGTCTGCACAACACTACACTAACAGTAGAACACGCCAGGCACACTTGTCACCCCCCATCACCCCCCGATCACCCCCCGATCACCCCCCTGTACCCCCTGTCACTCTGACACCAATAGCATTTTTTTTTTTTTTTTTTGCATTGGTGTCAGTTTGTGTCAGTTACAAGTGTTAGGGCAGTTAGGTTAGCCCCCTTTAGGTCTAGGGTACCCCCCCTTAGGTCCAGGGTACCCCCCCTAACCCCCCCTAATAAAAGTTAACCCCTTGATTACCCCCCGTCACCAGTGTCGCTAAGCGATAATTTTTCTGATCGCTGTATTAGTGACACAGGTGACGCTAGTTAGGGAGGTAAGTATATAGGTTCGCTGTCAGTGTTTTATAGCGACAGGGACCCCCATATACTACCTGCTAAAGGTTTTAACCCCCTGATTGCCCCCTAGTTAACCCTTTCACCAGCGATCACCGTATAAGTGTTACGGGTGACGCTGGTTAGCTAGTTTGTTTTTTGTAGTTTATTACAGTTCATTACAGTTTATTATAGTTTTAGGGCACCCGCCGTTTATTACCCTATAAAGGTTTAACCCCCTAATTGCCCGGCGGTGATATAAATTACATTTTTAGGGTCAGCTAAGGTCTGCGTCGCCCCAGGCAGCGTCAGGTTAGCGCCAGTACCGCTAAAACCCACGCACGCAGCATACACC
The DNA here is from genome assembly GCF_042186555.1 of Aquarana catesbeiana. Classification (NCBI taxonomy): domain Eukaryota; kingdom Metazoa; phylum Chordata; class Amphibia; order Anura; family Ranidae; genus Aquarana; species Aquarana catesbeiana. The sequence goes on from NC_133325.1 coordinate 143,536,013, forward strand.
TCCCTTAGTGCTATAGTATCTGAGCGGATCGATATCTGATCCGATCAGATCTATACTCCCCAGCAGTTTAGGGTTCCCTGAAACGCAGTGTTAGCGGGATCAGCCCAGATACCTGCTAGCACCTGCGTTTTGCTCCTCGGCCCAGCCCTGCCCAGCCCACCCAACTGCAGTATCGATCGATAACTGACACTTACAAAACACTAAGCACACATAACTGCAGCGTTCGCAGAGTCAGGCCTGATCCCTGCGATCGCTAACAGTTTTTTGGTAGCGTTTTGATACAGTCGCTGACAGTCAGGAGCTTTTTTGCCTGTGAGTCTCACTAGTGTACCCCTAAATTTAGAGCCCAAAATGGCAAATCGAAGGTACACTAGTGAAGAGGCCTACACGTTTCTGAGCATGACAGATAGTGAAGAGGAAGTCACTCATCTGTCAAGTTCAGGCTCAGAATACGAACCTGTAGAGGACAGCGGCTCCATGACAGATAGCTCTGACGACAGAGTTGTGGTCCCTGCTAAGGTCAGGCGTACCAGACCCCAATCTTCTTCTGTCCTTGAAGTGCAAGAACCGCAGGGCTCTCGTATGGAGCAGAGAAGTACTAGCGCCACTATTCCTTCTGGTGAACTGGCAAGCACCAGCGGCCTAGTACACCCTGGTTGTACATCCAGCACTGCAGTATCACGTGGTGACGTGGCGAGTCCCATAAGTGCAGTTCAAGCTGGCGAGGTGGCAAGCACTAGTAGTGTCCCGCTGCCACCAAGAAGACAAAGACAGGCCCGTCGTGCCCATAGTGCCCTTCCTGCTGCATTGGCCAATCCGAATTGGGAACCCACCACTTCTGCAGCACCCGTACTTCCCCCTTTCACTGGCCAACCCGGAATTCAGGTGGAAACAGTTGACTTTACGCCACTGGATTTTTATTCACTGTTTTTCACCGAAGATCTCTATAGATCTATTGTGGACCAAAGCAATTTATACGCTGGTCAACACATCGTCGCTAATCCCCAGTCCTCCCTTGCCAGAGATTGGAGACCAATTACGGTCTCCGAATTTAAGACCTTTCTGGGCCTTTCCCTCCTCATGGGGTTGAATAAAAAGAGTAAGTTGCGGTCATATTGGTCCACTGACTCAATTTACCATTCACCCTTGTTCTCTGCTTCCATGGCCAGGGCACGATACGAGCAGATTTTGCGGTTCATGCACTTCAACGACAATGAACTCTGTCGTCCTCGTGGAGACCCTGCATACGAACGGCTCTACAAAATTTGGCCCCTCGTAAACCACTTCAACCAACGTTTTGCAGACTTGTTTACCCCCCATCAAGTTGTCTGCATTGATGAGTCCCTGATTAAATTTTCTGGCCGCTTGTCATTCAAACAGTACCTTCCCAGCAAGCGTGCCAGGTACGGGGTCAAGATGTATAAGCTCTGTGACAGGGCCACAGGCTATACATATAGTTTTATGGTTTACGAGGGCAAAGATAGTCACGTAGAGCCGACAAACTGCCCTGACTACATAGGAAGCGCTGGCAAGATAGTGTGGGACTTGGTGTCACCCTTATTTGGAAAGGGGTACCACTTGTACGTGGACAATTATTATACGAGCGTGCCACTTTTTAGTCACTTGTTTGATCAGCAGATTGGAGCATGTGGCACCATGCGACCTAATCGCCGGGGCTTTCCCCAGCGGCTTGTAGATTCCCGTCTTAGGCTGGGGGAGAGAGCCTGCTTGAAGTATAATAATTTGCTCGCTATGAAGTGGAGGGATAAGAAGAATGTTTTCGTTCTCACCTCCCTTCATGCAGACACGACGACCCAAATTCCTACGGCGACTGGTGTTGTGGAGAAACCCCTCTGTGTCCACGAATACAACCTTAATATGGGAGGGGTGGACCTCAACGACCAGTTGTTGGCGCCGTACCTAGTTGCCCGTAAGGCCAGACGCTGGTACAAAAAAGTGTCTGTTTATTTATTTCAATTGGCTTTGCTGAACGCTCATGTGCTATACAGAGCTTCAGGACAGACTGGATCCTTCCTTAAATTCCAGGAAGAGATCGTCAGAGCCCTTCTGTTTCCAGACGGTGCTCTACCTCACCTTCCCCAACCAAATGCAGTAAGCCGGCTGCATGAGCGGCATTTTCTTTATGCCATCCCGAGTACCCCTACCCAAAAAGCCCCCCAAAAAAGATGTTGTGTCTGCAGCAAGCGCGGATTTAGGCGTGACACCCGGTCTTATTGTCCCTCCTGTCCTGGCAATCCTGGTCTTTGCATGGGTGAATGCTTTGAACGCTACCATACATTAGTTGAGTATTAGCGTAGGGTTCAGCACTGCACAGACTAGGCACACTAACACAGGGTCTCCCAAGATGCCATTGCATTTTGAGAGACCCAAACCTGGAACGAGTTACAAAAGTTAAAAGTTACTAAAAAAAAGTGTAAGAAAAAAAAATTAAAAAAAAATTAAAAAAAATAAAAACACAAAAAAATATATAAAATAAAAAAAACAAAAATAGTTGTTGTTTTATTGTTCTCTCTCTCTCTATTCTCTCTCTATTGTTCTGCTCTTTTTTACTCTATTCTATTCTGCAATGTTTTATTGTTATTATGTTTTACCATGTTTGCTTTTCAGATTTTTTATACTTTACCGTTTACTGTGTTTTGTTGGTAACCATTTTATTGTTTTCAGGTACGCCATTCAGTTGCAGCGCGGATTTATTTATCTTGACAGCAACAGCGTTTGCTCCCACGATATATAAAGCCGTGACTCCAGCGCTGTCGGAGGTGATTTCACCACCACAGTTACATACTTCAGCATATATGCCGAAGCGTGGGGGCAGCAGTGGGTGGAGGAGCAATTTGCTCCTGCCTTTTGCGGGAGGATGCCCCCATGCTTCGGCATATATATATTTTAGGCACAGGTTGCGTTAAATGTTTTATTTTTTACTATTTTTTTTTTTTTGTATTTGCTTTGCAGGTATGGTAAGTCTTACTGTTATACTGTAATGTTACTTTGTTTTATTGTTAACCATCATTTGCTTAGCAGGTACGCCATTCAGTTGCAGCGCGGATTTATTTATCTTGACAGCAACAGCGTTTGCTCCCACGATATATAAAGCCGTGACTCCAGCGCTGTCGGAGGTGATTTCACCACCACAGTTACATACTTCAGCATATATGCCGAAGCATGGGGGCAGCAGTGGGTGGAGGAGCAATTTGCTCCTGCCTTTTGCGGGAGGATGCCCCCATGCTTCGGCATATATATATTTTAGGCACAGGTTGCGTTAAATGTTTTATTTTTTACTATGTTTTTTTTTTTGTATTTGCTTTGCAGGTATGGTAAGTCTTACTGTTATACTGTAATGTTACTTTGTTTTATTGTTAACCATCATTTGCTTAGCAGGTACGCCATTCAGTTGCAGCGCGGATTTATTTATCTTAACAGCAACAGCGTTTGCTCCCACGATATATAAAGCCGTGACTCCAGCGCTGTCGGAGGTGATTTCACCACCACAGTTACATACTTCAGCATATATGCCGAAGCGTGGGGGCAGCAGTGGGTGGAGGAGCAATTTGCTCCTGCCTTTTGCGGGAGGATGCCCCCATGCTTCGGCATATATAAATGGTGCATGTATGCCCATCATTAGAAGTGGGTGGATGAAGGGAGGTATTCTAATGGTGGGCATACCCACCGATCAATATCTTTTTTTCGTTCAGCCCACAGGCTGCATGAAAAAAAAGTTTACAATATATGCCTAACAAGGACCAGCAACGTACTGGTATGTTGCTGGATTTTGAGTGGTTATACCAGAATGATGCCTGCAGGTTTAGGTATCATCTTGGTATCATTCTTTTCAGCCAGCGGTCGGCTTTCATGTAAAAGCAATCCTAGCGGCTAATTAGCCTCTAGACTGCTTTTGCAAGCAGTGGGAGGGAATCCCCCCCCCACCGTCTTCCATGTTTTTCTCTGGCTTTCCTGTCCCAACAGGGAACCTGAAAATGCAGCCGGTGATTCAGCCAGCTGACCATAGAGCTGATCAGAGACCAGAATGGCTCCAAACATCTCTATGGCCTAAGAAACCGGAAGCTACGAGCATTTCATGACTTAGATTTCGCCGAATGTAAACAGTGCCATTGGGAAATTGGGAAAGCATTTTATCACACCGATCTTGGTGTGGTCAGATGCTTTGAGGGCAGAGGAGAGATCTAGGGTCTAATAGAGCCCAATTTTTAAAAAAAAGAGTACCTGTCACTACCTATTGCTATCATAGGGGATATTTACATTCCCTGAGATAACAATAAAATTAATAAAAAAAAAATAAAAATGAAAGGAACAGTTTAAAAATAAGATAAAAAAGCAAAAAAATAATAAAGAAAAAAAAAAAAAAAAAAGCACCCCTGTCCCCCCCTGCTCTCGCGCAAAGGCGAACGCAAGCGTTGGTCTGGCGTCAAATGTAAACAGCAATTGCACCATGCATGTGAGGTATCACCGCGAAGGACAGAATGAGGGCAGTAATTTTAGCAGTAGACCTCCTCTGTAAATCTAAAGTGGTAACCTGTAATGGCTTTTAAAGGCTTTTAAAAATGTATTTATTTTGTCGCCGCTGCGCGTTTGTGTGCAATTTTAAAGCATGTCATGTTTGGTATCCATGTACTCGGCCTAAGATCATCTTTTTTATTACATCAAACATTTGGGCAATATAGTGTGTTTTAGTGCATTAAAATTTAAAAAAGTGTGTTTTTTCCCCAAAAAAATGCGTTTGAAAAATCGCTGCGCAAATACTGTGTGAAAAAAAAATATGAAACACCCACCATTTCAATCTGTAGGGCATTTGCTTTAAAAAAATATATAATGTTTGGGGGTTTTAAGTAATTTTCTTGCAAAAAAAAAATATTTTTTCATGTAATCAAAAAGTGTCAGAAAGGGCTTTGTCTTCAAGTGGTTAGAAGAGTGGGTGATGTGTGACATAAGCTTCTAAATGTTGTGCATAAAATGCCAGGACAGTTCAAAACCCCCCCAAATGACCCCATTTTGGAAAGTAGACACCCCAAGCTATTTGCTGAGAGGCATGTCGAGTCCATGGAATATTTTATATTGTGACACAAGTTGCGGGAAAGAGACAAATCTTTTTTTTTTTTTTTTTTTTTTGCACAAAGTTGTCACTAAATGATATATTGCTCAAACATGCCATGGGAATATGTGAAATTACACCCCAAAATACATTCTGTTGCTTCTCCTAAGTATGGGGATACCACATGTGTGGGACTTTTTGGGAGCCTAGCCGCACACGGGACCCCGAAAACCAAGCACCGCCTTCAGGCTTTCTAAGGGCGTAAATTTTTGATTTCACTCTTCACTGCCTAGCACAGTTTCGGAGGCCATGGAATGCCCAGATGGCACAACCCCCCCCCCCAAATGACCCCATTTTGGAAAATAGACACCCCAAGCTATTTGCTGAGAGGTATAGTGAGTATTTTGCAGACCTCACTTTTTGTCACAAACTTTCGAAAATTGAAAAAAGAAAAAAAAAAAAATTTTTCTTGTCTTTCTTCATTTTCAAAAACAAATGAGAGCTGCAAAATACTCACCATGCCTCTCAGCAAATAGCTTGGGGTGTCTACTTTCCAAAATGGGGTCATTTGGGGGGGTTTTGTGCCATCTTGGCATTTTATGGCCTTCAAAACTGTGATAGGTAGTGAGGAGTGGAATCACAACTTAACGCCCTTAGAAATCCTGAAGCCGGTACTTGGTTTTCGGGGCCCCGTATGTGGCTAGGCTCCCAAAAAGTCCCACACATGTGGTATCCTCGTACTCAGGAGAAGCAGCAGAATATATTTTGGGGTGTAATTCCACATATGCCCATGGCATGTTTGAGCAATATATCATTTAGTGACAACTTTGTGCAAAAAAAAAAAAAAAATTGTCACTTTCCCGCAACTTGTGTCAAAATATAAAATATTCCATGGACTCAACATGCCTCTCAGCAAATAGCTTGGGGTGTCTACTTTCCAAAATGGGGTCATTTGGGGGGGGTTTGTGCCATCTTGGCATTTTATGGCCTTCAAAACTGTGATAGGAAGTGAGGAGTGAAATCAAAAATTTATGCCCTTAGAAATCCTGAAGGCGGTGCTTGGTTTTCGGGGCCCCGTACGCAGCTAGGCTCCCAAAAAGTCCTAAACATGTGGTATCCCCGTACTCAGGAGAAGCAGCAGAATGTATTTTGGGGTGTAATTCCACATATGCCCATGGCATGTTTGAGCAATATATCATTTAGTGACAACTTTGTGCAAAAAAAAAAAAAAAAAGTGTTACTTTCCCGCAACTTGTGTCAAAATATAAAATATTCCATGGACTCAACATGCCTCTCAGCAAATAGTTTGGGGTGTCTACTTTCCAAAATGGGGTCATTTGGGGGGGGTTTGTGCCATCTTGGCATTTTATGGCCTTCAAAACTGTGATAGGTAGTGAGGAGTGAAATCACAACATTACGCCCTTAGAAATCCTGAACGCGGTGCTTGGTTTTCCGGGCCCCGTATGCGGCTAGGCTCCCAAAAAGTCCCACACATGTGGTATCCCCATACTCAGGAGAAGAAGCTAAATGTATTTTGGGGTGCAATTCCACATATGCCCATGGCCTGTGTGAGAAATATATCATTTAGTGACAACTTTGTGCAAAAAAAAAAAAAAAATTGTCACTTTCCCGCAACTTGTGTCAAAAAAGAAAGTATTCCATGGACTCAACATGCCTCTCAGCAAATAGCTTGGGGTGTCTACTTTCCAAAATGGGGTCATTTGGGGGGGTTTTGTGCCATCTGGGTATTTTATGGGCTTCAAAACTGTGATAGGTAGTGAGGAGTGAAATCAAAAATTTATGCCCTTAGAAATCCTGAAGGCGGTGATTGGTTTTCGGGGCCCCATACGCGGCTAGGCTCCCAAAAAGTCCCACACATGTGGTATCCCCATACTCAGGAGAAGCAGCTGAATGTATTTTGGGGTGCAATTCCACATAGGCCCATGGCCTGTGTGAGCAATATATCATTTAGTGACAACTTTTTGTAAATATTTTTTTTTTTTTTTGTCATTATTCAATCACTTGGGACAAAAAAAATAAATATTCAATGGGTTCAACATGCCTCTCAGCAATTTCCTTGGGGTGTCTACTTTCCAAAATGGGGTCATTTGGGGGGGTTTGTACTGCCCTGCCATTTTAGCACCTCAAGAAATGACATAGGCAGTCATAAACTAAAAGCTGTGTAAATTCCAGAAAATGTACCCTAGTTTGTAGACGCTATAACTTTTGCGCAAACCAATAAATATACGCTTATTGACATTTTTTTTACCAAAGACATGTGGCCGAATAAATTTTGGCCTAAATGTATGACTAAAATTGAGTTTATTGGATTTTTTTTATAACAAAAAGTAGAAAATATAATTTTTTTTCAAAATTTTCAGTCTTTTTCCGTTTATAGCGCAAAAAATAAAAACCGCAGAGGTGATCAAATGCCATCAAAAGAAAGCTCTATTTGTGGGAAGAAAAGGACGCAAATTTCGTTTGGGTACAGCATTGCATGACCGCGCAATTAAAAGTTAAAGCAACGCAGTGCCAAATTGGAAAAAGACCTCTGGTCCTTAGGCAGCATAATGGTCCGGGGCTCAAGTGGTTAAAAAAACAAAACAAAAAAAAAACCCAAAGCTTTACAATCACTTTAAGCTTGATCTCGGTTGTATGTATATCCTGTTCACTGCGATAAACATGTATGACCAGAGCAGTAATTTAGTTCCTCTGCACCAAGGCTCCTTTAAATGATTATCCACAAAACATAGGCCTATCAGTAGGCCCAGGCATGTAATTTAATGCAATTTTGAATTTTTAATGTTTCACTTTAAGTAATTACTAAAATCACTGATCCCCACAACACAGTATTTTTTAAACTTTTTATTTGCATTTGTAGCAACATGGACTACAAGCATAAAGCACTGTACCTTCCAGTGTCGCAAAACATTGCTTGTCTCTCTAGAGATCAATGTATCAGGTGACATCATAACTGTGTACCAAACAGAAGGATTGTGGGATGAATAGTTCCCTATCAGATGATTGCTTTGCACCATTATGTGCCAGGACTACATATCCCAGGGATCTTTGCTCCCATCGAGAGGACGCTGGGAGTAGCTATAAAAGAAACAAAAGCCCGTGCCGAGCTCTCTTCCTCCTGGGCTTGACGCAAGACGGACCTCTCTGTGCAACAGGGAGAGAGAGGTCGCTACTTACCAGCTTCCACCCGTAACCTGAGAGGCCTAACTATCTGTTGTCGGACATTTTCCAGCACCACTCCGGTCGCCTGCCTGTCTGTGTGTGTCAAACTTCACATCGGGAGAATGAAACGGCGAATCCGCTGTACGAGTGTCGCTACACAAGTTCCTGTCCGGAAGACACTGAAACGATCTGGTCACTGGTGAGAGGGCAAATCGCTCGTCCTATATCCATTCTTGTCACTGCTACTTCGAGACACTTTGCACAGACATCTTTAGTTCAGTAATACTTTACTGTGCTTAGACATCTTTAGCCTTCTTCATTACAATATTTCTATCCTAATCAGATTACAGTTAACGAGCTCCAACAAGCCGGTGAAGAACATCAGATCTGCAACGTGGACTTTATTGCTATATAGATATAAGAAAGAGGTCCCTTATATTATCACTCTTAGACCTGCTCTCCCTTCTCAGGATAGCATTATCGGTTATCCAGGACCCATCTTTTACATTGTGGCAGTATAGGCATTTGGCTGCAGTATCCGTCTTGGAAGTAATATTATCCTTTAGATAGGTGTACACATATACATATATATCTTTGTTGTTGTTAATACGTGTCTTGTATCTTCGAGGGGTACTTCTGCTAAATTGGCACTGTTTGCTTAAAGCTCAGTATACTACCTTCTTTTTGTAGACACATCCCCCTTTTTGGTTTAAGTAAAATATTCAAAGAACCTTAATACGCTGAGTTGTCTGATTATTATTCCACAGTGAAGCAAGGATATCTGAACCCAGAGTGTCAGGTGGGTTGGGATGTTCACCAGGTCATGGCCATGCAGATGAGCAGGTAATTCTAAGCAGTCCCCTAGGGGTTGTGCTACATTTGGGGGCTCATCTGGGATTCTATCTGCAGCGGGCCCTAGCTGACCTAGATTGGAGCCACAATCTGCGTGGGAGGCCGCCTCCATGGCCGCAGTTGCTTGGGACAGAAGTCCTGGGGCCACAACAGAGGCCCATTCTGGAGATCTCGGGAAATAAGCATACCGAGAGAGATCAGAAGGTGGCTGAGAGCTCTGGCACCAGGACACCGGGCATACCTGGTGGAAACTGAAGCCTCAGAGGAAATGGATCAAGTCAGGGCACTGATAGAGTGGCAAGAAGAGGTGCCAGTGTGTTTTCAGAAGGAAGAGATACGCCTGACTGAAGAAGTGACTGCAAGGGTGTTCCCACTCAAAATGAAAAGAGACCAGGTTGAGAAGTCGCCCTCGACAAAAACTCACGAGAAGGGTCCTGTACCAGTGGGAGCCAATTTGCAAGGGGCCAATGCTCCTCCTCCCTCGTTCTACACAGATATGAGCTGATTATTCGATAGCCTGGTGAAGAATGGAGCTGGGAATGCTAATCAGAGTTACCGTAGACTTAGAATTTTCTCAGGGCAATTGCCAACCCCTGTGGGAGAAGATGAGTTTGAAACATGGGTGAGTCAGGCTTTGCAGGTCATGGAAGAGTGGAGTGTTACAGAGACTGTAAAACGACAGCGGCTTAGTGAGAGCCTTCAAGGTCCAGTGGCTGATGTGATCCAACACCTGAGGATGGGCAAGAGGGCTTGTATCGCTATTGACTACATAGAGGCCTTGTATGCTGTCTTCGGAAGAGTTGAGGCTACTGCTGATCTAATGTACAAATTCAACCACACTCACCAACAGAAGGGAGAGAGTCTATCTGAATACATCTTCCGAGTAGACAGCAAGCTGCATCAAATCATCCTCAAGAAGGGCATTAACACTAAAAATGTTGATTAGGCCCGTCTGGATTGGGTTCTGCGCGGGGCCCGGCCCAATCATCCCATTGTGCTAAAGTTAGTGCTGAAAAGAACTCAGGTGGTAACTACATACCCCGAACCGATAAGGGAGGTACGAGAGGAAGAGGCTCTATTGGAAGAGAAAAGTCAAAGATCAAGAGAACTGAACTCGGCTGCTGGGAACAAAGATAAAGTAGTGGCCCGAGCCATCCATGCTGAGATGGAATTCTCCGATGATGATAGTGGAACTGAGTCTGAACCAAAGGGATCGGCCCTCCCTGAAGTCCACAAGCCAGTAACCGAACTGATTGCCCAAGTAGCTCAGGCTCAAACCCACATGTACCATGCTCTGATGAGGGTGATGGAGATCCAAGCGAAGGTTCAGGAGCAAGGGACTCGGTCCAATGAACATAAACTGTACCCAGAGCGGGAAAAGAGATGTTATGGATGCGGACAGGTTGGACATTTCCGAGCTAAATGCCCCAAGTCTGGCATTAGCCCTCAACTACTCACCGAAGTCCTGAGAGCCTTACAGAAATTGCTTTTCCCAAAGCTGGCAGGAAACTTCAAGGGAACTCAGTGAAGGAGCTAGTTGAGAGTTCCAAGGGAATGCGCTCTAAGGATAAGAAGAGAGACAAGAAAAGAGGCAAAAGGAAAGGGAGACGCAAACCTCCAGTCCTATCTAATAGTTCAATACCTAAGCGGACCATAGAAAAACAGTCCCCAGAGAATGGAAGACCGGGACAGGAAATCAATGCACACCTTGCTAACCAAGTAGTTAAACCAACTCCACCAAATCCAAAGGGGATGGCTAGGGCACAAACCATAGAGTTGCCTATAAGAAACATACCTAAGAATTTGGTGGGGCCCTCCCCCATGGTGTCGATACAAGTAGAGGGTATATATACACAAGCGTTACTGTATACTGGAGCCCAGGTGACACTGCTATATCGAGAATTATACCACAAGTACACATTCCCTTGTGCAAACTTGATGAGCTACAAATCTGGGGTATTGGGACCCAGAAGTGCCCATATGATGGTTACATAACCCTCAAGATAACCTTTGACTCTGCTCTAAAAGGAAAACCAGAAACATTTGATACATTGGCTGTCGTATGCCCCTGACCGCCAGAAGCCAGCCGAAATTCCCTACTGATAGACACCAACACCAACTTGGTAAGAAGGCTACTCACTCCCCTGGCCTTGGAGGGCGCTTCTGTAGGGAAGCTTCATCCTCAGTTGAGACAGGCAAGAGAGGGTGTTGCAAGAGAAGAAAGCAGTGGCAGAAGGGGTGGGAAGATTGTGGCGACTGGATACCCAAGAGAGGGTGCTACAGCCTGGAGAAAGGGCCTTTCTAAAAGCAACGGTCAAGCTGTCCTGGGACCAGCCGGGTCCATATGTGGTGGTAGAAGCTGATCCCGTCAAAGAAGAGGTTGGGATAGAATTGGTCCCAGAAATTGTCCCCACTTGGGCCCTGCTCCGAAGTGGAGGGCGAATTCCGATAAGTGTGTGGAATGTCACTAGCCAGCCGGTCCACCTAAAGCGTGGAATGGTGATTGGAAAAGTGAGTGCTGCTACTCCGATAGCAGGAAATTAGTTTGCTAAAAAGAGAAATGGAGGAAGAACCACTACCCACTGCTCAAATCTTCCCCCTTCCTGGGAAGAGAGGATTAAAGTTCAGATAGCTCGATGGGAGAAGATGTTCTCCAAGAATGACTTTGATGTGGGGTGTGCCAAGAGCGCTCAACATCGGATTCGGCTGACTGAAGATAAGCCAATCCAAGAGAGAGTGAGGCGAGTCCCTTTGTGTGACCTGGAGGACCTTCGAGAGCAACTGGCTATGCTAAATAGGTCAGGGGTCATTAAGGAATCCAGAAGCCCTTATGCTTCTCCGATTGTGGTCATAAGGAAGAATAATGGGTCTTTCGGATGTGCATCGATTACCGGACCTTGAACCGAAGGACTGTCCAAGACCAATACACCACCCCTCGCATAGAAGAAGCCCTACAATGCCTATCAGGGGCCAAAGGGTTCAGTCTGTTGGTTCTAAAGAGCGGGTACTACCAGATTCCTATGCACCCAGAAGATCAAGAGAAGATGGCTTTTATTAGCCCACTGGGGTATTTCGAGTTTGATTGAATGCCACGGGGATTAATTGGGACCCCTGCCACTTTCCAGTGGCTGATGGAGAACACTGTGGGTGATATGAACTTTGTAGAAGTATTATTGCACAGGGGTGGGGGTGGATGTGGAACAGTTATAACCCTACATAGGTACTATCCCAAAGGAGAGATATAGAATCAAGAGTCAAAGAGTGGGGTGGGACTTTGTATGTACCTTTGTAGGGTTTGAACAAAGATATATACCACACATTTAAAAGGTGTATTTAAACTTTATTTTTCATCTATTAGTTAAGAGCATATTACAGTTGTAAAAACACAGTTACTGTTAATTAGGTCCAGGACGTGCTGATCCTGGTACGATGAATGAATGAATGAATGAATGAATGAATGAATAATTTGTAAAGCGCTGCAAATTGCGAACTGAATCGCCTCAAGGCGCTAGATGTATTCTCTGTAGCCAGCTTCTAGAAAAGGAAGGTCTTTAGTTTTTTCCTGAAGGCCTGGTGGTTTTCTTCCATGCGGAGGTTGGTTGGGAGAGCATTCCATAGTCGAGGTCCTTGGACTGCAAATCTACGTTCTCCCTTTGCTTTGTAGCGGTATTTGGGAATGAGGAGGAGGTTTTGGTTAGCTGATCGAAGACTGCGATTCGGTGTGTAGTGTTTTATTTTTTCCCGGAGATATTGCGGAGCGTTTCCTTGTATGCATTTATGGGTGAGGCAGAGGGTCTTGAATGTGATCCGATTCTTCACAGTTAGCCAATGTAGGCTTTTTAGGGATGGGGAGATGGATTCCCAGGGCTTTTTCCCTGTTAACAGCCTTGCCGCCGTGTTCTGCATGAGTTGCAAGCGCGCAAGCTGGTATTGGGGTAGACCTACGTAGAGGGAATTTGCGTAGTCGAGTCGGGAATTGATGATCGTTCCCACAACTGCCGCCTTGTCCTCCTCTGGGATGAAGGGGATGAGTCTGCGAAGCAGGCGGAGGAGGTGGTGAGATCCGCTCACCACCGATCCTATTTGTGCATCCATTGTCATTCCTGAGTCAAAGATGACTCCGAGACTCTTGACTTTGGTGCTGGGGGAGATGGTCTGTCCGAGGATGGAGGGTGGTGTCCACGGAGTCTCAATTTTGGAATTTTTGTTGGCTTGCAGGAGAAGAAGTTCTGTTTTTGATTCGTTAAGTTTGAGGGAGCTAGCGGTCATCCAGTCATTGATTAAAGTGAGGCATTTCTGTAGTTGCTGATGATGATCTTTTTGTCCATTAATGCGAAAGTAGAGTTGGGTGTCGTCTGCGTATGAGTGGAAGCAGAGGTCCGTTTTCCTGATGATATTGAGAAGCGGGCGGATGTAGATGTTAAATAGCACTGGTGACAAGGGTGAGCCCTGAGGGACTCCACAGGAGACTGCCCGAGATTCCGGGGTGAATGTTCCCAGTTTCACTGTCTGAGAGCGATTCTCTAAGAAGGATGTAAACCATTTTAGGGCAGAATCTGTGGCTCCTGCAACTTCTGAGAGGCGGACAAGTAAAGTATTGTGGTCCACTGTATCGAATGCTGCGCTGAGGTCTAACAGTACCAGGAGACTCGGTTCCCCGTCATCTGCTGCTTCAAGGGCGTCGTCCCATATTTTGAGAAGTGCTGTTTCTGTGCCATGGCCTGGGCGGAAGCCTGATTGCAGAGGGTCCAGGAGGTGGTGTGTCTCCAGGTGGTGTTGTAGCTGCTGTACTACTGCTTTCTCTATAATCTTGGAGATGGTGTTGAGGCTTGTTATTGGTCTGCGGCAGTTAGGGTCTTTAGGGTCGAGATTAGGTTTCTTTAGCAGGGGTTTGACGATGCCTTGCTTGAGGGAGGTTGGCACAGTCCCTTCTTTGAATGATTGATTTATGAGATGTGTTAGGGTGGGGGCCAGGATGTCGGAACATGCTTTGAACAATTTGGTGGGGATGATGTCGTTCGGTGATGTGCTGTCGCGAAGGCTTCTGATGATGTTTTTAGTCGTGTCCGTGGTGATTGGGGACAAAGAGAACTTTGGTGGTTGAGTGATGTTCGTGTCGATATCCTCTTTTTGCATTGGTTGGGTGAGGTTGGTTGTTATTTTCTGACGAATTGCTTTCCGAATGTTGTCGATTTTGTCGATGAAGAAATCTGATAACTCATTGCAGAATTCTTGAGTATCGTTTGCAGGGGGCTCTAGGCAGGCCGGGTTCATTGATTGAGCAACTATTTTGAAAAGTTCCCGTGGGCGGTTTAAGGCGGATGAGATGGTGTCTGCAAAATGTTCTTTTTTGGCTTTGAAGATTGCCTTGTGGTATTTCACCGTGAGTGCTTTGTAGTTAGCATGGTTTTCCTTAGTGGGATTTCTTCTCCAAGTTCTCTCAGCTCTTCTGCGTTCTTGCTTGAGTAGGGTGAGAGTGCCATTAAACCAACTCGAGTTTTTTGTGCGGACGGGTGTTCTGCGTTTTGGCGCCACGGAGTCTGCTGTTTGTAGTAAAGCATTGTTTAGGGAGTTGAGTGTTTGTTCCGTTGAGAGGTTTGGGTTTAGCAGAAGAATTTTGCTCGACAATGTAGTTTTGAAGAGTTCAGAGTGTAGTTTCTTCTGAGATCTATTCCAGTGTGTTGCTATTGCCCGTTTCTGTTTTTGGAGAGTGGTGTTAGTGGTGATTTTAAATTTGATAGCATGGTGGTCCGTCCATGGTAGTGGGGTGTTGTTCAATACGTCGATGTCCATATTCTGTTTGAAGATGAGATCTAAAGTGTGTCCTGAACCATGCGTAGGAGCATTTATCAGTTGTTGCAGGCCAAGTTCTTCCATTTGGTTAACGCAGGCGGTTGCCATAGGGTCTTGGGCGGAGTTTGCCCATAGATTGAAATCCCCAAGTACCAGAAGGTTTTTGGTTTTCAAGGTGTGCATTGAGAAGAATTCAGTGAGCGGTGTGAGGAGATTGGTCTTTGGTCCAGGTGGTCTGTAGCATAGTAGTATGTGAATGGTGTCTTGAGGTGTTGTTTGCAGGTGCAGTGAGAGTGTTTCCATGAAAGGCACTGAGTTCTGTAAGTTTGGTTTGGTGAGCCCCAGGTGCGATTTGAAAATCACTGCTAGACCTCCTCCTTTTTTTCCTATTCTATGCTCAGATAGGATACTGTAGTTCTTGGGCACCAATTCAGTTAGGATGGTGTTGCAGTCGGAAGTTAGCCAGCTTTCTGTAATGAAGAGGCAGTCTATGTTGTTTTCGGTGATGAACTCGCGGATTTCCAGCCTGTGCTTGACTGCAGATCTGGTGTTGATCAGGGCGCATGCTAGTTGTTGTGGTTGGATCGGTGTCTCCCTGCCTTTGATGGTTGATTGTGGGTTGGTCCTTAGTAATTGTTCTTTTTTTAGTCTTTTTTGCGTGGTGGTCGGTAAAGTTGCGGCCGTGTATCTTAGCCTGTGGAGGGTATCTGCTGTGTACTTGAAGTTGCACATGATGCGGAAGGCAGCGTTGCTAGAAAAGAAATTTGTATGACGAAGGCACTGGTGTGGCGATAATAGCCTTGCAGGGGGATGGAGGGATCGGATGGCTGACCACTGCTCTGGAGTGGTGAGAGTGACGGCTGAGTGTTGGAGCGGAGGTACTGGAGGGAGGTGGGCTGCCTACCTCCCTCTCGTTGATCCAGAGGAAGGCAAAAAAAACCTCTGGCTGCGTAGGCCAATGGTGCAGTCGAGGAAAAAATTCCTTCCTGACCCCCCCGAGGGGCGATCGGACAAGGGCCCCTGGATCAACTTCTCGAGTGCCCCCGGTGGCTTACCTGTGCTGAAGGTCCCGAAGGTGAAGGAGGGGGAGCTGGTGCGGTGGGTGGTGCGGTGGCTGCGTCTCAGGCGATTTGAGGTAGACTGGCCCCCGGTGAATCTCTAGTGCCCCCGCAGTGAGGTCCAGTAGCAGGAGGGGCGATTCCCGGTGCAGAGGGCACGGGGCTCTGTTGGACAACAGTGAGGGGGTTGTGGTGGCAAGCTGGCTGGGCTAGGCTGCAGCCGTGGTCTGTCCCACCGACTCTAGCGGCTAGAACGTGGTGATTGAGACCGCGGCTGCGGTGGAGGCCACAGAGGGGGGGGGGTCTGGCTGGATAGATGACTAGGGGGTAGTGGGTCCAATCGGGCGGTGATGTGGCTGGGGGCTGATGGCCTCAGGAGGAAGTCCTTGGATGCTGCACCGTTTTCCTGGGTGTGCCAATATGGCCGCCGGCTGGGCCCAAGCCGTGGCTGGCCGGCAGAGGGAGTACCAAGATGGCCGCCGGCTAGGCCCGAACCGCGGGCTGTCCTAACGTTGTTGCCCACACCGTCCGGTGGAGATGATCAGTAGGAAGAGGGGTGCGGACCCGCCGGAGCGGCTGGTCAGTAGAGGGGGACGGTAAGTGCTGTAATCTGCCGACCAGGAGCCGCGAAGAGTCCCGGGCGGCCGGCCGGCTGACTAGGCGGCGTCCGGATGGGTAGAGGGGGGACCGGCAGAATGCTGCAGGGGGGAGAAGTGGAGAGCTGCGGGCTAGCCAGCCGAGGGCGGCCGGAGCCGCGGAGTGTCCTGAACGGCCGACCGGCTGCTGAAGGTGGCCGCCGGAGAGTCAGAGGGGAGAGGGACTGGCGTGGTAATGCGGGGGGGGCTGGGCCGGAGCCGCGGAGTGTCCTGGGCGGCTGGCCGACTAAGAACGGCGTCTGGAGTAGGTCGGTAGGGGGATAAGATGTAGGGGATGTGGGATAGAGGGAGGGGGGAGAGAGCCGAGGAAGGGGTGGCCACAGGCCGAGCTCTTCACGGAGCTGCTAGACAGAGGTCTGCTCTGAGGTCTGCTCTGCGGTGTACTGTCTATAGCTGCGATGATGGATCAAATATATGGCCTTTCGCGTAGGCCATAACTATGAGTTAGTTTATCTTATCTATTCATTTACCTTCAAAGGTAAATGATAGATAATAGATAAAGATAAATGAATAGATAAGATAACTAACTAACTAAACTAACTTAATATAAGTCTCTATATCATAGGTTTTATAACCAATCTCTTAGCCTCCTTGGCTCGCCCTTGGTTTATGAGATATTGCTGGACATCAAATAAACTGTATGCAATCCTGTTTCGATAGAAAATGATTTGTTATACCAATTTCTTTATAAAACTGTTTGGGCAAATGTGAATACCCCATAAATATTTAATGTTTTGGAAATCTTATATGTTCCTCATGAAGAATGTCAATATCTGCTAATACTGGTTCATAATTCTGTCAATATTGTATTCTCAGGTTGCTGCAATACTTTTATTGTATTCGTGCTATTCTAAGGCCCTGACGAAGCGGGGCTTCCCGCTAAATGCGTAGGCCATATATTTGATCCATCGTACCAGGATCAGCACGTCCTGGACCTAATTAACAGTAACTGTATTTTTACAACTGTAATGCTAATAGATGAAAAATAAAGTTTAAATTAAAAATTTTTAAATTTGTGGTATATATCTTTATTCAAACTCTACAAAGATACATACAAAGTCCCACCCCACTTTACTTTGACTCTTGATTCTATATTTGTAGAAGTATTAGTTTACCTAGATGACATCATCATGTTTGGCCGAACGTTGGAAGAGCATGAGGCCCAGTTGGAGAAAGTTTTCCAGCGACTACATGATGAGGGGTTGAAGCTGCCATTAGAGAAATGCCAGTTCTATCAGACGTCAGTCACATACCTGGGGCACCTGGTGTCTGCAGAAGTGATAGCAACTGACCCTCAAAAGCTAGAGGAAGTCACCTCTTGGCCTCGCCCCACTACATCAACGAATTGAGGTCGTTCTTGGGTTTCTGCTCCTACTATAGAAGGTTTGTGAAGAACTTCTCACAGATTGCTTGGCCTTTGAATGAGCTTTTACAGAAACAGACGGAAGGGGAGCAGCAGAAAACTCAGAGGGGAGGTCCCAGGAAGCCTCAGAAGTCTATCTAGGAACAATGGACGGTAAGGTGTGAACGGTCCTTCTAGCGGTTGATGGAGAACCTGGTACAAGCACTGGTGCTGGCCTACGCTGATCCCTCAAAATCATATGAACTACATGTGGATGCCAGCAGTGAGGGTATCGGGGGGGGTTGTACCAAGAGTCGGGGGGAAGACTTCGCCCAGTGGCCTACGTGAGTCGCAGCCTCACCCCCCTGAGAAGAAATATCCTGTGCACAAGTTGGAGTTCTTGGCTCTCAAGTGGGCTGTAGTGGATAAACTGCATGACTATCTGTATGGGACAACCTTCGAGGTGAAGCCTGATAACAACCCCTTGACTTATTTATTATCCACTGACAAACTGGACGCCACTGGACACCAGTGGTTAGCCATCCTGTCTGAGTTTCAATTCAGTTTGAAATATCGAACAGGAGGGGGAAATCAAGATGCTGATGCTCTTTCCCGAAGGCCTCACTCCACCCAGAATGGCCAGAAGAGTTGGGAGAGGGAGTACAGGCTGTGTGTCAAGGAGTGGAATATAAACACAGAGGAGCCATAGGGGCTGAAGCAGCGGGAGTCTCCCCTGCAGGAGTACCGAAGTACTACTGTAATTTGACTCAAGTACGCAGCCAGGAATTGCCTCAGTTGACTAAGGACGACATAAGACAAGATCAACGGGAAGATCCATTAGGGAGTCTAATCAGGAAATCGCTGTCTATCAAAGACCCTCAGATATTGATGAATAGCCCCCTTGAGGGAGCCAAGGCATTCACCGGGAATGGGAAAGAATGAGGCTGGAAGAGGGGACCATATATCAAAGAGGCCCTTCTGAAGAGGCTGAAGGTATGAGTCAGCTGTTCTTCCCTGAGTAACATCGCCTAACTGTGCTAACCGCCCTCCGTGATGATCATGGTCACTTGGGCCCAGATAGAACCTTCAAGCTGGTCAGGGATCAATTCTACTGGCCATCCATGAGAACGAAGGTAGAAAGCTATTGCCGCTCTTGTGTTAGATGTATTAGATGTATCCAGAGGAAAACTTTGCCAGGCACAGCAGCCCTCTATGGGCCTTTACAGAGTCAGGGACCAATGGAATTGGTGTGTATTGATTTCTTGTGCCTGGAACCTGATCTGAGTGGAAAGAGTAATGTCCTGGTTTTGACAGATCATTTTACCCGATATGCTCAGGCCTTCCCCACTAAGGATCAACAAGATAGCACGGTGGCCAAGACTCTAGTGGAGAAGTTCTTCGTCCATTACAGGTTGCCTCAGCGCCTACATTCAGATCAAGGTCGGGACTTTGAGAGCAAATTGATCAGAAAACTATGTGAACTCTTGAACATAAGGAAATCCAGTACCACTCCTTACCATCCCCAAGGGGACCCCCAACCTGAGCCTTTCAACCACACCCTGTTGAACATGCTAAGAACCCTCCCGTTAGAGAAGAAACAGCACTGGGGAGAGACCATATCGCTGCAATAGTTCATGCCTACAATAGTACCTTCAACGATTCTACCGGATATTCCCCATACAGACTAATGTTTGGGAGAGAAGCTCGCTTACCAGTAGATCTGGCTTTCTGAACATCAATAGATAATACCTCCCAAGCTTCTTTTTTTTTTTTAAATCAAGAAACAAGTTTATTGGGATGTCATCCTCAGTTACAAACATTCAGTACAAATAAAGTACATCGACTCATACCCAGATAGTCAGAACCAATCAAAGTAACACTTAATCTTACAGATACTATAAATTGTGCCCACCAACCATTGTTCTTCCACTTATGCAAACCCTTACATTTCCAATCATAAACAACATAATACAGGAGATACCCTCCAACCTATCACAGAAGCACTCTTTACATATGTAAATCAGTTGGAGCTAGGCCTGGTATATTTAACCAGCTTTCCCAAATCTTCTTGAATTTAAAGGGACTACCTCTGTGCTGGTATATAAGTTTTTTCAAATCTTAACATAATGCCCACTTGTTCTTGCCACATTTTAGCTGTGGGGGGATCCGGAGAGATCCATTGCATAAGTATGAGCCTACGGGCCTGAAATAGCGCCCTCGCTGCTGCCTCCTTCAAGTATTTATCTGGAATGACACTGTCAAGCATGCCCAAAACACATTGTTTAGGTTCCATAGGAACTGAGACCTGCAGGGCAGTAATAATCAATGCCACTACTGACCCCCAATAACAGTGGAGCTTCAGACATCTCCACATGAGGTGGATTATATCACCGACATTCCTCTCATATCTACCACAAAGAGAAGTTGGACGTAGTCCCATGCGGTGGAGCTTAAGCGGGGTGTGGTGTGTCTGCTATAGGATGTAAAGCTGGAACTTTCTCTGTGATACTTTCAATGAGCTTATCCGAACATTTTCTAGGGCCTCCACCCACAGTTCCCCCAGTATCTCTCCGACATCCATTACCCATCTATCACAATCTGAGCTAGGATATTTGTCCAGGTACATTCACAGTAGGGAGGCGTAGCAACTGGAAATAAAGCTTTTGGTGGAGGAGGCCTGCTGCAAAAGGGCGAACACTGGCATGGGTGCAAGTGCAAGATTATCCATCGACCTCTGGGCTTTAATAGCATGTTTCAACTGCATTAAATAAAATAGCATGTTCTGCGGAATTATGAATCTAGACTGTAGTTGAGCAAATGAGACTGCATCATTATGGCTAGCATAGAGTTACCCGCCATCTGCGACAACCCCCCCAAGCTTCTTATAAGGGAAAAGTCGTCAGACTCCGGAAGGGTTTAAAGATGGCGTATGAAAAAGCCAAGGAGGCCTCCACAATCAGAGAACAAAGGAATAAGAAAAACTCAAGGTGAGGTTTCAGGACCTACAACCTGGAGATCGAGTGCTGGTGTGAAATTTAAGGGTGCCAGGAAAACAGGCTGGCCGACAGAAACCGAGCCTGAAGTAGAACCCTAGACCGAGGTGAAAGTTAAACCGGAAGCTGGATGTAGTTTTTGGGAAGCAGAACAGGAAACAGAATCACCGGAAAGCATACATTCCTGGTTGAAACAAAAGATATGTCCCCCAAGAAGATGTGACCTTGATGTGAGGAAGACAGGAGAGAAACAAGGCTACACACCCGGAGCATACAGCTCCTTCTACTGGCCTGTCAGTGTCTGTGGATGAAGCAGCTTAAATGCAGTCCGATCGTGGCTATGGGACTACAAGAGCCAGCAGACAAAACGCATATGTAAAAAGCAGTATTACAACACACATTTGAATGGCAATTGTAAAAGTTATAGAGAAACATAAGTATTAAAAAACACAAGTATTAAAAAAACACAAGTATTAAAAAACAACAACTGATATGGAAGTAACTATCTTAAAACATTGAGAATGTAAAAAATATATCCGGACGGGTGAACACATTAATTAATTAATAAATACTAATTGTACACGCATGCGTGTATATATATAAACGGGGGAGGGGGAAGGGGGAGAACAGGGTCAAGGGTGGGAGGGGGAAGGGTACATGGGGGGGAGGGTACGCGGAGAGGGGATGAAGGGTAAAAAAATGGGGGGGAGGGAAAGGGGAAAATTTATTGTTTAGTGTAACAGATTAAATGACCATAAGGGTCTGCTGTAGGGATTAATTATAAATAAAATAGTGAAAAAAGGGGACAGAGAACATCGGGCAATATATGCACTATTATTAGTATTATACATGTTACAATATCGTGTGGATATTTTACACTAACCTATTACTGGCCTGTCATAAAATCAATATGCTTTTCTGTTGATGTATATAGTTTGCTAACTGAAGACCCTTCATTAGGTCAGTTATTAGCTGTTGCAACTTCTAGTTTATTAGAGGGTTAAATTGTTAGTTGTCATAATTCAGTAAAGTGATTCCACAAGTTATGCTCTGTCTTTAGGGACCAAAGACTTTCAAGTAGGGGGAGGATGTAGCAATATGGACTACAAGCATAAAGAACCGTACCTTTCAGTGTCCCAATACAGTGCTTGTCTCTCTAGTGATCAATGCATCAGGTGACATGATAACTGTGTGCCAAACAAAAGGATTGTGGGATGAATAGTTCCCCATCAGATAATTACTTTGCACGATTATGTGCCAGGACTACATATCCCAGGGATCTTTGCTGCCATCGAGAGGATGCTGGGAGTAGCTATAAAAGAAGCAAAATCCCACGTGGAGCTCTCTTCCTCCTGGGCCTGACACAAGATGGACCTCTCTGTGCAACAGGGAGAGAGAGGTTGCAGCCTACCACGCAGAATACCATCTTCCACCCATAACCTGAGAGGCCTAACTCCGCTATCTGTTGTCAGACATCTTTCCAGCACCACTCTGGTCGCCTGCCTGTTGGCGTGTGTCAAGCTTCACGTCGGGAGAACGAGATGCCGGATCCGCTGTAGGAATGTCGCTACACGAGTTCCTGTCCTGAAGACATTGAAATGATCAGGTTGTTGGTGAGAGGGCAAATGGCTTTATCCATTCTTGTCACTGCTACTTCAAGACACTTTGCACAGACATCTTTAGTTCAGGAATACTATACTGCATTTATGCGAACACTGTGCTTAGACATCTATAGCCTTCTTCATTACAAGATTTCTATTGTTCCCACCATACCTAATCGGATTACAGTTAATGAGCTCCAACAAGCCTGTGAAGAACATCAGATCTGCAACAGGGACTTTATTGATATATATATATATATATATATATATATATATATATATATATATATACATACATATATATATGTATATATATATACATATATATATATATATATATATATATATATATATATATATATATATATATACACATACATGCATATATATATATATATATATATATATATATATATATATATATATATATATATATATATATATATATATATATATATATATATACATATATATATGAAAAAGGTCCCTTATATTATCACTCTTGGACCTGCTCTCCCTTCTTGGGATAGCATTATCGGTTGTCCAGGACCCATCTTTTACATTGTGGCAGTATAGGCATTTGGCTGCAGTATCCATCTAGGGAGTAACATTATCCTTTAGATAAGTGTACACATATACATATATATCCTTGTTGCTGTTAATACGTGTCTTGTATCTTCGAGGGGTTCTTCTGTTGAGTTGGTGCTGTTTGCTTAAAACTCATTAGATCTACTACCTCCATTTTGTAGCCACATCCCCCTTTTTGGTTCACGTAAAATATTCATAGAACCTAAATACGCTGAGTTGTCTGATTATTGTTCCACAGAGAAGCAAGGATGTCTGAACCCAGAGTGTTAGGTGGGTTGGAATGTTTACCAGGTCATGGCCGTGCTACACTTGCTACACACATTAGCTAAAGGTAGTAGTATAAGTGCAAAAAGAATAAATAACTATAATCTCATGAATGTACAAATAAACATATAGTGATATGTACACTCTCCAGATGAGTGTAATAATAAAGTGACTTGTCCTTAAAGTGCAAAAGAAATAGTACAAAATTATGCAATATGCAAGGTGCCAAAGTGATTAGTCCTCTTCTGTGAAAAAAGGCAATGTGCAAAGTGCAAAATAATAATATCTCTTCTTCTGTGCAAAACCGCAACGTGCAAAGTGCCAGGGATTAATTCTCTCCTCTTCTGTGCAAAAACACTCCAGTGGAAATAGCCTCTTACCTTGCGGTTATGAGGCAACCACATGTGTGTACACGGTAGTAATGGGAATCAGTGTTCACATTGCTTGCTTCTCAATGGCATACTCTCGGACCAGTGGCGTGGATCTATTGTTATCAATAGTCTTTTTTTCTCCCAGTAGATATGTATGTAGTATGAGGAAAGAAGAAAGGGGAGGATTCTAGATAGTGTAGTATTTTAAGCCAGTAATTTATTTATATAACAGACGATAAACGTACTCACATTTCATTCATTAATAAAAACAAAACTCCACGAGCGGCGAACTCGTATGTAAACGTCAATTCCAGTGCCTGTCCTACCCACCATTGACTTCAATGAAGTTAGGATTCGGTGCCCAAACTTTATTCAAGTTTGCCGAACCTGCCTTAAAATGAAACTTAAAAAAGTAGACCTGTAAAGCCCGCACAAGTTCAGCCTGAGTGACAACCATGGCTCCTTTTATAGATGCATTGGAGAAAAAAGCGTGCAGTAGTACCATGCGATCCAGTTGCTGTGCGTTTTATGAAGTAGTTAATGCACTACTTTTGGTGCAGTCTGACTCAATTTTAGCTGAAAATTGCACTGCACCCGGATCACATGTGAATTGGACAGGAACGCACATTGCATTATGCAATTTATGGTGTGACCCGGCCTGAAACGTCATGTATAAACTTGGCCATGATTCTGTGGCATTAATTGCACAATATATTATTACAGATGGCACATCAGTATCTGACATAAATGTATATCTGCTACCTATGGTTAAGGACCTTTGTATGCTCTTTGCTAATGCCTCTTAACAACCTTTAGAATTTATTTTTATTTAATGAAAGCAGACACTAGAAATAGGTAAGCTCTGCTGGCCTCATTTTGCTAGCAGGTTCAAAATATACGCTGCCCTAATCTATCCATCTACATTAAGGATTAGCTCCAAAGCAGTGTAATTTACAGAAGATTAAAATAAATAGACAAATATTTTATGTTTTATTTTTCCCCATGTCAGAAAATCAATGGTGCTGCTCAGTTCCACATACAGTGGCATGCTCCTTCCATGAATGATCACTACCATGGGAGCATTCCCTATGTGTACGCAGCAGGCATATTTTGTGAGCGGCATGGTTATTCCAGTAACCTTTGTAAAACTGTGTGACTCATCACAGAACAAACTGCAATTTGCTAAAGAAAACCTCTCCCATAATCCTATGTGACACCCATGTCAAGGGTGTCGTAATTAAATTGGTTATCTAAACACAGATCAGTCTGTCAGTGTGCCCTGCACTAACAGTTCCTTTATGGTATAAGCCATTGACCACTGACTGTAGTGAAACCCAAGTGACATTTTGTTGAAAGAATTCAAAACTAAACACGTTATTGCTTATGTTATTACCTGAAAAACTGGACTTGAGCACACAGGAACTTTTTTTTTTTTTTGCCTTATATTTTTTTCAAACTGTGCAAAAAATCACACTATTTCAATTATTTTTAATTTTACATTTTAAATTTCAGTGTATTACATTTTAATAAATTTATCATGAATGTTGTTAATATTAAGCTCAATGCATTTTAACATTTTAAAGGAGTGCAGAGCGATTTTGGTGTGTTAAGTGTAGTAAATCATAAAAAAAAAAAAAAAAAAAAATTTCACCTTATTTAAAGGATAACTAAGCCCAATAACACAAAATGTAATATATTCCATATTTTCAGATGTGGTAGCTGCATTTGTTTCCTGTTTCCAGGCTAAGAACAATTTCACCAAGTACAGGATATGCCTGCTGATCTTGCCATTAACCACTTGGAAGATTTGCCCCCCCTTTATGACCAGGCCATTTTTTGCGATACGGCGCTGTGTTACTTTAACTAACAATTGCGTGGTCGTGCGACGCTGTACACAAATAAAATTGATGTCCTTTTTTTTCCACAAATGGAGCTTTCGTTTGGTGGTATTTAATCACCTCTGCGGTTTGAAATTTTTTGCACTATAAACAAAAAAAACTTCAATTTTGAAAAAAAACCTATTTCCTGACAGGCTCCATGGCAGCATACGTGTGGGTAGGCTCCGCCTCCATAACTACCCAATAGGACCCCCTCTCCCATAAATCTTCGCTCTAGGCTGCTATCCATGTTCCTTTTTTGTCCTCCTTCGTAGGACCAGGTGTTGGTTCTCCTACCTGAAGATAAACCTCCCTACGATCGATGCTGCCGAGTGCCAAAGATTCCTCCGACTGTTAAGCAGGGTATGGAGTGTATAGCAGAGTAGCGCTGAAGATTGGATCGGTTCATCTATGTGCGCACGGTCTGTTTGTCTAATGTTTCAGGCGACCATTATCTGCTGCCAAGTCCGGTGTGTGTGTGTATGGATGGCGTTCCTTGGCCCAGGTGATCGTAGGTGGAGGGGTAAGGTTTTTACATTCATTCACATATGGCAGCAGTGTTTATGTGTTATCATACCTCTGTGTGTCTTTTCTGCTTCATGAGTGTCCTAGAATCGGCGCTGACGCTCTCTGCGTTCCAGCAGCCGCTCTCTCTGTGACTTCCGGGTACCGGCGTGCGCTCTGCGCATGCGCGGACCCAATACGAAGTCGAGGCTTGGTTCGTGCATGCGCGCGAGCGTCTCGCATCTGACGTCGGCAATGACGTCACGGGCGCCACTTTTAAAAGCTGTGGAAAGCTTACAGAGCCCTGGGAATGATCGTGGGGGATACGGCGACTTCCCGGGGCAACTATCTTGGCGATTCAAGGTAAGACAATCTCTATTGTCTGGGGTGGAGGTCTGTTGTCAGTAAGCTGAATCTGTGAATCTGTCTCTGCAGCTTCCTATTGTATTGACACTATGGACTCCTCACTGCCCCCTAGTGGCCAGCCCGCTTGTAGCAGGTATGTTTGCAGTTTTGCTTTTATGCCTGTACAAGGATTGAGAGTAGGATTTTAGGACACCAGCTGATTTCTTTCTCTGTCTTCTCTGTGTTTCTTTCCTCACAGCCCTTCTAGGTCTGATCCACACCGTAGTTCCCATAAAGGAAGTGGATCATCAAAATCGCACCACCGGCAATCTTCCTCCAGGTCTAGCCATCATAGATCTCCTTCCAGATCTGAACAGCGCAATAAAAATCCTTCTCACCCCCCTTCATCTCACTCTAGAGAGAGTTCAGGAAAATCATGCTGGGGATGCAGGATGCCTGTTCCAACAGACAAATCTCTCTGTGATCACTGCTTCTCTAAAGCTGCAGATGAGAGAGATGGTGCAGACCAGCGTTTGGAATCTATGGTGAGGCGGGAGAGAGAGGCCCAACAGCCCCGTGATTCCCCATCAGATCCATTATGCCCTCCAGTGGGTGAAGGTTCTGTGCATGAGACATGGGAATCTTCCCAGCCAAGTCACCCTTCTGCTCCTGTTTCAGATAGCGAATCAGATCTGGAAGATCCTGGTGTGGGGTTTGAGTATGCGTTAGTTCCTTCTTTGGTGAAGGCAGTAAAAGAGGCCTTGAAATGGGAAGATCCAGTTACTCCCCCCCCAAAACAGAGGAAGTTTTTCAAGCAGCTTAACAAGGAGCGACAGTATTTTCCTTTTCTCTCTGAGCTGGGTGATATCATTTCTGAGGAATGGAGCAAAATGGACAAGAAAAGTTCCATGCAGTCAAAGGTCTTGAAACTATATCCTTTTAAGGAAGAGGAAGTAAAGCACCTTGAATCAGCTCCATTAGTGGATGCAGCTTTAATGAGGCTAGCAAGATATGTAACGCTTCCCTTAGAAGACACTGTATCTTTTAAAGATCCTTTGGAGAGGCGAATTGATTCGGATTTAAAAAGGATCTACCTGACGTCAGGAATGGCATGTAAGCCAGTACTTGCGGTAGCTGCAGTCTCCAAAGCTTTGGAATCTTGGTCTGATAATGTGGATGAGTTCTTAAGAGGTATCTCTACTGAAACAGCTAAGGATTCTCCTATCCAAGAGATCAGGCTGGCATCAGCCTTTCTTGGGGAGGCATCTATTGATGTCATCCGCCTGATGTCCCGGGTTATGTTGGCAGCTGTTTCAGCTCGTCGTGACTTATGGCTCCGTCCGTGGTTGGCGGATCCAGCTTCCAAGCAAGCTTGGTGCCGAATTCCGTTTGAAGGTTCTTCATTGTTCGGCAATAAGCTCGATAGTGCCATAACCCGGTCCACAGGTGGGAAGTCTGGTTTCCTCCCTCAAGACAGACGCCTACAAAATCAGAAACGCAGTTTTCCTAGAAGACAAAACTCTGATCGCGCTAGGGATGCGCGCAGCTACAGACCTGGTCGGGAGTTCTCAAGATCCTGGAAATCCAGGCAGTCTTTACATAGTATATATAGTATATAGTAGGTGAGGTTGAAAAAAGACACAAGTCCATCAAGTCCAACCTATGTGTGTGATTATGTGTCAGTATTACATTACATATCCCTGTATATTGCGGTCATTCAGGTGATTATCTAATAGTTTCTTGAAGCTATCAATGCTCCCCGCTGAGACCACCGCCTGTGGAAGGGAATTCCACATCCTTGCCGCTCTTACAGTAAAGAACCCTCTACGTAGTTTAAGGTTAAACCTCTTTTCTTCTAATTGTAATGAGTGGCCACGAGTCTTATTAAACTCTCTTCTGCGAAAAAGTTTTATCCCTATTGTGGGGTCACCAGTACAGTATTTGTAAATTGAAATCATATCCCCTCTCAAGCGTCTCTTCTCCAGAGAGAATAAGTTCAGTGCTCGCAACCTTTCCTCATAACTAATATCCTCCAGACCCTTTATTAGCTTTGTTGCCCTTCTTTGTACTCGCTCCATTTTCTTTCAAGAAACCCGCAAAAGGGGGTTCCTCTGGCAACCAGGACGCCACAAAGTCCTTTTGAGATTGGGCCCGCTCAGGCATGCCAGGTGGGGGCTCGTCTTCCCCACTTCGGGCATGTCTGGGCGGCCTCAATCCGAGATTACTGGACCATCAAGACGGTCTCCTCCGGTCACAGGTGGGTCTTCAACAATACCCCAAGATTCAGATTTGTTCCCACATCTCTTCCAGGTTCAGAAGAGAAAAAGCAGGTCCTATTAACCTACGTGAGCTGTTTATTGGATCAAGGCGTAGCCGTCCCTGTTCCAGAAAACGAACAAGGCAAAGGCATGTATTCTCCTCTGTTCATGATACAGAAGAAAAACGGTACATGGAGGCCAGTAATAGATTTAACACATCTCAATTCCTTTATCCGAAAAGAAAAGTTCAAAATGGAGTCTTTAATTACGATCCAACAGTCAATACATCTGGGAGATTGGATGATTTCAATCGATCTGGAAGATGCATACTTTCACGTGCCAGTGGCAACAGAGTTCCAACAATTCCTCCGCTTTGCGGTAGGCAATCAGCATCTGCAGTTCACATGTCTACCTTTCGGCCTAACAACGTCACCTCGGGTCTTCTCAAAGGTCCTGTTGTCTGTTGTGGCTCTGCTTCGTATCAAGGGGGTTCGTCTACACCACTATTTAGACGACCTACTTCTCCTAGCTCAGAACAAAGATCAACTGTTAGAGCACAAGAGCTTAGTCATCTCCACACTGCAGGAATTCGGGTGGCTTCTGATTCTAGAGAAGAGCCATCTAGAGCCAACACAATCTCTGGTGTTTCTAGGGGCTCACTTCAACACATTGGAAGGCACTATCTCCCTTCCAGAGGAGAAGATTGGAGTGATTCGAGACAGAATACACGCAGCCCTTGCGTCGTCTCACCTCTCCGCTCTCCAATGCCTGAAAGTAATTGGCACGATGACAGCTACCATTCCTATGGTGAAGTGGGCCCAATGGCATACACGACCCTTCCAGAAAGGGTTCCTTCAACAATGGGATTCTTCCAGCCAAGTCCAGCGCATACACCTTACGTCAGCCATGAGGACGTCTCTCCTTTGGTGGCTTCAAGGGAAGAATCTGCGCAATTACCATTCAATCATGCCCATCTCATGGGTCACATTAACTTCGGATGCCAGCAATCGAGGTTGGGGCGCTCACTGCCTTTCAGAAGTGGCGCAAGGCCAATGGATTTTCCCTGCTCGAGGGATTGTATCCAACATTCTGGAGCTGAGGGCTGCCTTTCAGGCACTCCTGTCATTTCGCCATCTAATAGTAGGGTCATCTGTGATGCTAAGGTTGGACAATACAACCGCGGTAGCCTACATAAAGAAGCAAGGTGGAACTCGCAGCTGGTCTCTGCTACAGGAAGTGGAGCCAATAATGAGCTGGGCTCAGGAGCATTTGTCCAACATCTCGGCAGTTTACATTCCGGGGATTCAGAATGTACAGGCGGACTTCCTCTCGCGAGTGCAAATGGACAACAACGAGTGGTCTCTCCACAGAGAGGTGTTCGAGTGGCTTCTGACCCTGGGAGTACTTCCAGAGGTCGATCTATTTGCTTCTCCATGCAATCACAAAATGCCCAGATATTATTCGAGGTTCAGAGACCCTCAGGCTTACGGGATAGATGCTCTCTCAGATCAATGGAAGTTTCAGAAGGCTTATGCCTTCCCTCCGGTACTGGTGATTCTTCAATTCCTCCAGAGGCTCAGAACAGAGAAGGTGGAGATCATTGCAGTGATTCCTTTCTGGCCCAACAGGCCGTGGTTTCCTCTGTTATCGCTCCTGAGTTATCAAGACCCAGTTCCCCTTCCTCTCAGGCCGGATCTACTGTCGCAAGGCTCGACGTTACACCCATGCCCATCTTGCCTACACCTCAGGGTGTGGTTCTTGAAAGGGAAAGGCTTGAATCTCTAGTTTGTCCGGAAGAAGCTATTCCAACTCTTCTTAGTGCCCGGAGGGGAAGTACGAACAGAGTATACGAACGGATATGGTCTAAATTCTCTGATCATATGTCTTCCCGTCAAATCCGTGTAATTCTCCAACAGTACAGGACATTCTAAGTTTTCTCCAATCAGGACTGGACCTATCTTTAGCAGTCAGCTCACTAAGAGTTCAAGTTTCAGCCATCTCGGCCTTCACAGGAGTATCTTGGGCTAATCACACATTAGTCCGTCAATTCTTTAAAGGAGCTATCAGGCTTAAACCTCAAAGAAGACCTAGGTTTCCCAAATGGGACCTTCCTATTGTCTTGGATTTTCTCTCCAATCTCGGATCAGATCCTGACAAACCTCTTTCCATGAGAGATCTCACGCTCAAGACCACCTTCTTAGTAGCTGTGAAATCGGCTAAAAGAGTGTCAGAGATTAGAAGTCTAGGATCAGAAGAACCTTTCCTAACCTTCTTTCCAGACAGGGTAGTGTTGATTCCCATGCTTGGGTCAAACCCTAAAGTGACCTCAGTCTTTCATGAAAATCAAGAGATTGTACTTCCTACTTTCAGAACAACGGATGATCAGGATGTTCATCCACTTGACGTAGGCCACACTCTAAAGCAATATCTGGAGGTCACGGCTCCATTCAGACAAACGGAATTCCTTTTCGTTCTTCTCCATGGTAAAAACAAGGGAATGCGAGCTTCGGTCAGATCAATTTCTTCTTGGATTGTGCAGACCATTCAGAGGGCATACAAGGCAAAGGGCTTGGCTCCTCCAGAGGCAGTGACAGCTCATTCGACCAGGAGTATCTCGACCTCGTGGGCAGCTTCCCGGCATGTCGCGCCTGAAATCATTTGTAGAGCGGCTTCCTGGTCTTCTATTAACACATTTGTTTCTCACTACTGTGTTGAGCCTGCTGCTCTGTCATCTATTAATTTTGGTTTACAAGTTTTGTTGGTTGACAATGTAAAATAAATTTGGTTTCTTTGCTCAAACATTTTTGCCCGCCTGTGTGTATTTTTGGGCGAGTTATTTCCCACACGTATGCTGCCATGGAGCCTGTCAGGAAAACGGAAAATTTATATCAAATACTTACCGTAATTTTCCTTTCCTGATAGGCTCCATGGCAGCAGGAGTCCCTCCCAAATGTCTGGAGTAGGCTAGTTACGGAACATGGATAGCAGCCTAGAGCAAAGATTTATGGCACAGGGGAGCTGTGTAATATGCAGGGGTGGCTGTGTAATGTAAAGTGGTCCAGATTATCTTCTTAGCAGGTGAATCCAGCCCTCCATGCATTCACATACATTGAATCCGGCCCTTAAGTGGAAAAGGTTGCTGACCTCTGCCCTAGAGGGTGCTTTCTAACTGTGTGGGGGGTGCTTTAACTGTAAGAAGACAGAGATCAGTGTTCCTGCTTAGCAGAAACACAAGATCTCTGTCTTCTCCTGTCACAGGAAAGAGTTTTTGGGTTTAAAAGGATTTTTTACAGAATTTGTCCCTGAATGGGGTCTCTTAATGTCACCTCACCTCCACCCTTCATAGATACTTACTTTGCACTCTCCTGCCACTCTATTGATCTGTTGGGCCCCTTGGAAGCGCCCATTACTTTCAGGTATGTGGGAGCATGTGACCTTCTCCCCGTCTCCTACCAGAATGCATTGCTCGGGTCTAAGCAGCAACAATATGGACTCCACAAATTAAAAAAGGGAAGCTTGAAAAAGATTAGTGTGACAATAAACTCAGGGTTTAAAAAAATCTATTCTAGTATGTATTCGTAACTCAATCCCTTCACACCGACAGTACGCATATATGCAGCCCCACTGGACTGGGCTTTTCTCCATGGGGCCTCATATATGTTTATCTGTCTTTGTGCTGGAAGCGCATTGCACAGCATGCTCCCAACACACAGACCAAGGTCTTGACAGAAGGCCCATGTCCCGTACTAATGATCGGTGCCCGGAACTCCCAGTCCTGAGTCATCTGATCGCTGTGATAGCCTCTGATTGGCTATTATGGTGATCAGTCACTGTGAAGCCCATCCCTGTGTTTTTATCTCTGTGAATGGAGAGGAAAGATACACTAAATTACCACTATACTACACTATATTACAGTACTACATTACCAAAAGTATTGGGATGCCTGTCTTTACACGCACATGAACTTTAATGACATCCCAGTCTTAATCCATAGAGTTCAATATTGAGTTAGCAGCTATAACAGCTTCAACTCTTCTGAGAAGGCTGTCCACAAGGTTTAAGAGTGTGTCTATGGGAATGTTTGACCATTCTTCCAGAAGCACATTTGTGAGGTCAGGCACTGCAAAGGGTGGGCAAACCTAATATTGAATTCTATGGATTAAGACTGGGATGCCATTAAAGTTCATGTGCGTGTAAAGGCAGGCGTCCCAATACTTTTGGTAATATAGTGTATATTGTATCTCTATTTCTCCTTGCAAAGAGAGAAAAACTGTGTGTAAAAAAATGTATAAATAAAAAAATAATAATAAATAATAAATAATCAAGGTTAGATCTAGGTCAGTGCCAGGGTTAGTGTTTGGGCCAAAGCTCAGGGTCAAAAGTCATGGTTAGTATAATTTGGACAGGATTAAAAAAAACGAAAACAAAATTTTTTTTTAATAATTAGCAATGTCAGTCAGCGTCAGTGTGTTTTAGGTAGGATTGTTTTTGGGCTGTACTATGGGTACTTACCGCAACTAACATACACATATGTAGTATTGTTGCGATCATCTGGAGCAGGATAATTTATTTTTGGTAGTTCTTTGGTGGTAGGTTATGGTAGTAACAAGAAATATACAGCTACATTTTTAAAAAATATTTTTTTTTTTTTACTATTTTGGCCCTTTTTTTTTTTTATATAATAAAACAAAATCAGGAGATATACATTACTATTTACCACCAAATGAAAGCCAAATTTGTCCTGAAAAAAACAAGGTATAATCCACCTGGATGCACAAAGAAATTGTGATGATATGTACAGCTTTGCTAACAGGTGTCAAAATAGGAAAATTGTGCTTAGGCATTAATATTTGTTTTACCCTTACATGTAAAGAGGTTAAAAAATGACCTTCTATTGATCTGTCTCCTCCAAATTTAGATTGTTTGGATGTTAGAGGGTGGCCATGTTCATTCTCCATGATCCCAATGTATGTAGGATTGTAGCCACCCACCCTCTATTGCTCACACCCAAGATGAACTATGGGATTTATAACTAACGTGTTCTCCTCTGATGTCAGAAGAGCGTGCTCTAAGGACAGGGAATGTGTCTACAGCTATATACAATAAACTTATCAGTAGGTCTTCTGTGGAGTGCGCTCTTCTTTTGATTTTTCTAAAGCGCACTGCTTGTTCCAAACAAATGGAAGTGAGGGGGAGGATTGTACATGTAAACAGTAAAACACAGTAGAAAACAATTTCATGAAAATTAGATTAGTACTTCCGCCAACAGCACTTGGGTTCAAATCCCAACCACAACGCTACCTGCCTGGAGTTTGCATGTTCTCCCTGCGCCTGTGTGGGTTTCCTCTGGGCATTCCGGTTTCCTCCCACACTCCAAAGACATGCTGGTATAGGCTCCTGTCTAAATTGGCCCTAGTATGTGTATGTATGAATGTAAGTTAGAGACCTTGGATTATAAGCTCCTTGAGGTCAGGGAGTGATGTGACTGTACAATATACAGTGGGGCAAAAAAGTATTTAGTCAGCCACCAATTGTGCAAGTTCTCCCACTTAAAAAGATGAGAGAGGCCTGTAATTGTCATCATAGGTATACCTCAACTATGAGAGACAAAATGTGGAAACAAATCCAGACAATCACATTGTCTGATTTTTGAAAGAATTTATTTGCAAATTATGGTGGAAAATAAGTATTTAGTCACCTACAAACGAGCAAGATTTCTGGCTCTCAGAGACCTGTATCTTCTTCTATAGGAGGCTCCTCTGTCCTCCACTCATTACCTGTATTAATGACACCTGTTTGAACTTGTTATCAGTGTAAAAGACACCTGTCCACAACCTCAAACAGTCACACTCCAAACACCACTTTGGTGAAGACCAAAGAGCTGACGAAGGACCCCAGAAACAAAATTGTAGACCTGCACCAGGCTGGGAAGACAGAATCTGCAATAGGCAAGCAGCTTGGTGTGAAGACATCAACTGTGGGAGCAATAATTAGAAAATGGAAGACATACAAGACCACTGGTAATCTCCCTCGATCTGGGGCTCTACGCAAGATCTCACCCCGTGGGGTCAAAATGATCACAAGAACGGTGAGCAAAAATCCCAGAACCACACGGGGGGACCTAGTGAATGACCTGCAGAGAGCTGGGACCAACGTGACAAAGGCTACCATCAGTAACACACTACACCGCCAGGAACTCAGATCCTGCAGTGCCAGACGTGTCCCCCTGCTTAAGCCAGTACATGTCCGGGCCCGTCTGAGGTTTGCTAGAGAGCATTTGGATGATCCAGAAGAGGATTGGGAGAATGTCATATGGTCAGATGAAACCAAAGTAGAACTGTTTGGTAGAAACACAACTTGTCGTGTTTGGAGGAGAGAGAATGCTGAGTTGCAACCAAAGAACACCATACCTACTGTGAAGCATGGGGGTGGCAACATCATGCTTTGGGGCTGTTTCTCTGCAAAGGGAACAGGACAATTGATCCATGTACATGAAAGAATGATTGGGGCCATGTATCGTGAGATTTTGAGTGCAAACCTCCTCCCATCAGCAAGGGCATTGAAGATGAAACGTGGCTGGGTCTTTCAGCATGACAATGATCCCAAACACACCGCCCGGGCAACGAAGGAGTGGCTTCGTAAGAAGCATTTCAAGGTCCTGGAGTGGCCTAGCTAGTCTCCAGATCTCAACCCCATAGAAAACCTTTGGGGGGAGTTGAAAGTCCGTGTTGCCCAGCGACAGCCCCAAAACATCACTGCTCTAGAGAAGATCTGCATGGAGGAATGGGCCAACATACCAGCAACCGTGTGTGACAACCTTGTGAAGACTTACAGAAAACGTTTGACCTCTGTCATTGCCAACAAAGGATATATAACAAAGTATTGAGATGAACTTTTGATATTGACCAAATACTTATTTTCCACCATAATTTGCAAATAAATTCTTTCAAAAATCAGACAATGTGATTGTCTGGATTTGTTTTTCACATTTTGTCTCTCATAGTTGAGGTATACCTGTGATGACAATTACAGGCCTCTCTCATCTTTTTAAGTGGGAGAACTTGCACTTTGGTGGCTGACTAAATACTTTTTTGCCCCACTGTATATGTAAAGTGCTGCATAAATTGAGGGCGCTATATAAGTACCTGTAATAAATAAATAAATAAAATACAGGGCCGTCGAGTAGTGGATGTGTATGGATTCTTTTTGGAGAATAAGGATATTGTTTGGTGTCACTTTAAAACCAGTTAGAGATAAATTCTTATAGGTGTCTTACTGAATAAATCTTATACATTTTTTTTCCAACAGCTTAACTAGATTTGTAGTTTGGATGCAGTAAGTATATACATTAAAAAAATCATAATCAAATATATACATTATCTTTTATCACGTATGTTGTTCTTTATCCTTTTAGCGTTCTGGGAGCAACTTGCTGAAAGTGCACAGCAGAGCTTATTAGATACCTAAATTAACCCTGCTAACATATTTTCTAGGAGATGAAGGATTGCTCATATGCAAATTCACCAATCCAATCTAGACATAATTATTTGATGTCGGTGTCTGTCCTGTTTGATGAAAGTCAGTGAGATGCATTGTGTATCTTGCCAGTGTCTAACATTGCTTCATCTTTTTTTTTTTTTTTTCTTATCCAAAGAAAAAGTTTATTAAAATAAACATATACATACAAACCGAGGCTTCACATGTAGTCAATTACATCATGGCAAACATAATCACACTGCGAATTGAACATAACCGGATCTCTAGTATGGTACAATAAACGACTATCCCTCTCGTCCGAGTCTTTCCTTCCTGGAGGGATATTATTCATCATAACCCATGTTTCCCATTCCAATGTTGTTGAGGTCAGTTTCAACCGGCATTCAGACCTAGTAACCTACCCATAACCAGATCCACCGGGACAAGCCCAGGTACATCAAGCCATGGGCCTCAGAGTTTTTCAAACTTTTGGGTGCATCCCCTGTGTGGGTATATGACTTTCTCCATCCGAAGCATATTTCCCACTGCAGTGATCCATTCCTTAAACGTAGGAGGGTCCTCTGACTTCCAATGTATCATTATTAACTTACGCTCCAGTAATAGGGTTCTGATAACTGCTACTCTAGTACACTCTTCCCATTCAGACTCATCCAGCAAATTGAGCAAACAGGGTTTTGAGTCTAGAGGCATAGAGATCTGAAATATCCTGTTTATGGTGTCCACTCCCTTCCAATAGAAATGTTATTTTGGGCACCTCCACAGTAGATGGATCAGGTCACCATGGTTTCGTTTACATCTAGTGTATAGCGGGGTGGGCCTGAGACCCATAATATACATTCTATGGGGGGTATAGTACACCCTCAGTATGAAGTACAGTTGCATTAGCCTCTGCTAGACATTCAGTGAACGGATTGGCAGGGCCTGGAGAGCCTCCTCCCACTGGTCCCCATCCATCTGACCTACATCTCCCTCCCATTTATGCAGCATTCACAGAGGGTGTTTTTTCAGAAAATTCTGCAATAACATATTATAACGTGATATAAATCCCTTGGTGGTAGAGGCTCTTTTGATCAAGTAAAACATTGGTGTCGGAGAGGGAGACCATTCAGAAGATCTAATTTGAGCTGTCATGGCATGCCTTAATTGCATATAATAAAAGCGCATGGAAGACAGCAAACCAAACAGCTCCTGCAGAGCTTCAAATGACAATACTCAGTTATGGAAAATATGTCTAATGTATATCACCCCGTACCTTTTCCATAAGGCCCCGTGTTGCAGCTTGGCAATTTCCAGGTAGATTCCATTAGACAAGATCGGGCTAAATTCCATGTATCCAGTCAC
This sequence comes from Aquarana catesbeiana, assembly GCF_042186555.1. NCBI lineage: Eukaryota > Metazoa > Chordata > Amphibia > Anura > Ranidae > Aquarana > Aquarana catesbeiana. The sequence continues at coordinate 143,573,604 of NC_133325.1, forward strand.
TCTCTGCAGATATCTGGTTTTATTCCATACTTTCCAGGGCTTTCACACTGGAGTGACAGGAGAAGCGCTTTACATGTGCTATTTTTAGCGCTATAGTGCCTGTAAAGCGCCTCAGTGTGAAAGTGGCCTCAGACATACAGGGGGTCAATTTACTGATACTGAAGAGTACAAAATCTGGTGCAGCTGTGCATAGTAGCCAATCAGCTTCTAACTTAAGCTTGCTCAGTTAGGCCTGGTTCACACCTATGCATTTTTTAGCGCATTTTGAGTTTTGCAGAAACACACTACAGTCCATTTAACATGATTTCCTATGGATGAAGTTCACATCTGTGCATTTTATAGAAAGGGTCAGGGACTTTTTTCTGGTTTTTGGTTCCGTAGACTTCAATGGATGAAAAGCATGTATTGTAAATGCAAAATGCACCTGGAATATGCAAACTGCAACCTGCATAAGTGTGAATCAGGCCTTAGGCCCCTTTCACATGGGCTGTCCGATCAGGTCCGCCTGTCAATTTTTCAGGTGGACCTGATCGGACCATCCATTCATCCCTATGGAGTGCCAGATGTTAGCGGTGACTTGCCTGCTAACATCCGCAGCTATCTGATCCGCCAAATCCAGATGGATGATGGTCCTATTTTCCATCTGGTGGATCAGATAGAATGAAAACGCACGGGCGGTCTGTTTTCATAGAAGAGAGTGGGACTCTGTCCAGCTCTGCTCTGCACAGCAGAGCGGAGATAGACCTGTCATCCTCCTGCTCAGCGGGGATCAGCAAAGCACTCCCCCCCCTGAGCAAGCAGAGTCTGTCAAACAGAGGCGTCCGAGTGAAAGAGGCCTAAGCTTTGACAAAAAAATGGAAGCTGATTGGTTTCTATGTGCAGCTGCACCAGATTTTTCTCTCTCCAGAGTTCATAAATCAACCCCACAGTTTCTCTGGTGTATAATTTGTTAATTTTACCTTCTAAAGTCTACAGTGCCTTGAAAAAGTATTCATACCCCTTGAAATTTTCCACATTTTGTCATGTTACAACCAAAAATGTAAATGTATTTTATTGGGGTTTTATGTGATAGACCAACACAAAGTGGCACATAATTGTGAAGTGGAAAGAAAATGATAAATGGTTTTCGATTTTTTTTTTACAAATAAATATCTGAAAAGTGTGGCATGCATTTGTTTCTCAGCCCCCTTTACTCTGGTACCCCTAACTAAAATCTAGTGTAACTAATTTCCTTCAGAAGTCACCTAATTAGTAAATAAAGCCCACCTGTGTGTAATTTAATCTCAGTATTAATACAGATGTTCTGTGAAGCCCTCAGAGGTTTTTTAGAGAACCTTAGTGAACAAACAGCATCATGAAGGTCAGGGAACACACCAGACTGGTCAAGGATAAAGTTGTGGAGAAGTTTAAAGCAGGGTTAGGTTATAAATACATATCCCAAGCTTTGAACATATCACGGAGCACTGTTCAATCCATTATCTGAAAATGGAAAGAGTATGGCACAACTGCAAACCTACCAAGACATGACTGTCCACCTAAACTGACAGGCCAGGCAAGTAGAGTATTAATCAGAGAAGCAGCCAAGAGGTCCATGGTAACTCTGGAGGAGCTGCAGAGATCCACAGCTCAGGTGGGAGAATCTGTCCACAGGACAACTATTAGTCATGCACTCCACAAATCTGGTCTTTATGGAAGAGTGGCAAGAAGAAATCCATAAGAAGTCCTGTTTGCAGTTTGCGAGAAGCCATGTGGGGGACACAGCAAACATGTGGAAGAAGGCGCTCTGGTCAGATGAGACCAAAATTGAACTTTTTGACCTAAAAGCAAGACGCTATGTGTGATGGAAAACTAACATTGCACATCACCCTGAACACACCCTCCCCACCGTGAAACATAGTGGTGGCAGCACCATGTTGTGGGGATGCTTTTCTTCAGCAGGGACAGGAAAGCTGGTGGTCAGAGTTGATGGGAAGATGGATGGAGCCAAATACAGGGCAATCTTAGAAGAAAACCTGTTAGAGTCTGCAAAAGACTTGAGACTGGGATGGAGGTTCGCCTTCCAGCAGGCCAACTACCCTAAACATACAGCCAGAGCTAATATAGAATGGTTTAGATCAAAGCATATTCATGTGTTAGAATGGCCCAGTCAAAGTCCAGACCTAAATCCAAAATGAGAATCTGTGGCAAGACTTGAAAATTGCTGTTCACAGACGCTCTCCATCCAATCTGACAGAGCTTGAGCTATTTTGAAAAGATGAATGGCAAAAATGTCACACTCTAGATGTGCAAAGCTGCTAGAGACATACCCAAAAAGACTTGCAGCTGTAATTGCAGCGAAAGGTGGTTTTACAAAGTATTGACTCAGGGGGGCTGAATATAAATGCACGCCACACTTTTCATATACTGTATTTATTGGTGTATAACACTCACTTTTTCACCATGAAAATTGGGTGCAAATAGCGTGTGCGTGTTATATGCCAATACTTCAATTTTAGCTGCCTCAGAGGAGACAGGGAGGGGGGCGGGACGAGCGCCATCAGATTAAATATTGTGAGAATCTCCTGCTTACTTGGCAGCCTCTGTAATAGGAAGCTGCTGCATTGAAGGTAATGGTGAGGCTGCTGCATTGATGGCAATGGTGAGGTTGCTGCATTAATGACAACGGTGAGGCTGCTGCATTGAGGCAGTGGTGAGGCTGCTGCATTGATGGCAGTGGTGAGGCTGCAGATGGGCATTAATCAGGCTGCATTGATGGCAATGGTGAGGCTGCAGATGGGCACTGACCCTTATGTTGCTTAAATATTAAATCCTTATTACATTTTATTTTTTTTCCTGAAACTTCCCTCTTAAAATTAATGTGCGTGTTATACACCTGTGCGTGTTATACGCCGATAAATACGGTATTTTTCATATTATATTTGTAAAATATTTTGAAATCCATTTATCATTTTCCTTTCACTTCACAATTATGTGCCACTTTGTGTTGGTCTATCATATAAAATCCCAATAAAACACATTTACGTTTTTGGTTGTAACATGACAAAATGTGGAAAATTTCCAGGGGTATGAATACTTTTTCAAGACTCTGTATGTCTTGCCATACATTGCAAACTGGAAACATGACCTACCCATAAAATGAACTCTTGAAAAACGAGATAAAATCATTGTTCATCATATCAAGAATCCAGCTTAAAACTTCTCACTCACTAATACAGAACACCACAGGTCCTACATTACATGTTTCCAATGACCAGGCTAGAGATGTGGAACAGTACCTGGAGATATCCTGCATGTGTTCTGGTAGGCTACAATTGATCCGCCTAGATGATATTATTACCACAAACTGTACACTCCACCTAGTGGCTGATAAAGACTATTTCCCAAGTGGAGCACGCTGATACTAGACACCAATTTTATCACCTTAAACTCAGGAAGTAGCAATTTAAAGCCACAAAACGTGTTTTATTTGGTGAAATAAAGTAGTTGGAAGTTTTACTAAAGCAGACAACTCAAGCCTATCCATTGAATAACCACTTAGGGCACCTCTGCCAATGAAACTACTAATCTTCACTATATGTAAACTTTATGCAATATATTTTTCATGGCATATGTTAACAACTTTTTGCACCACTTTTTGTACCCAATAAAAAAGTTTGTAAACAAAAAAAAAGAAACTACTAATGAGATTTTCTTGCGACTCCTCTTACCAAAGTGTAACACCATGGTTAGCAAAGGTAAACTAAATCAAACGCATGCAGGACCTTATACCCTCCAACAGAGACGCACATGACAGGTTCAGACAGACATGGTTCGTCTGGAATAAGTGCTCTACAACTAGGGAGTGTGACTCTCTCCTGTGCCCTAACTCGTAGCAGTAAGAGCGCGGCATAAAAAAATAAAAAATGCTTTTTACTCGTACCCTAGGTGAAAACAAGCATACTTCAAGAAGTGTCTGATTCGGAAAAGTCGTTAAATGGTGGTACCTCTACAATACAGCAGCAATCAGTGGTGGTACAGGCAGCAGGAAATGTGAGTATTATCTTCTTTGCAGGCGGCACATTATTTAGCATTTTTATTTTAGCAATAGAGTCACTTTAAACAGTCACCTATATGTAACATCACCCCCAGAGTCCTGTATGCAGTCTATCTCTCTTCTTATGTGCTTTCCCCATGTTTTTAAGATGCTCAAATTTTAAACTATATTATTGTCTGCCCCTGTTGCCATTGGGGTCATTTCACTAAATAGGTGAGTTATTTTAACGTCATTATTTTATCTTATGTCAGTTTTTTTCTTACTGTATCTGGTTTTATCTGATATTGGTTATTCAGGCTTTAAGAAACATACCATCTGGCTCTAACCTATATGCTAAAACGATATAAGTATTCATGTGGTTGCATAGGGCGAGTGGCATCTGAGGACCAGGAGGCAAACATCTCATTCCATAGCACACCTAAATGGGTGGTCTTGAGGTCTTCTCTTATGGCTAAAAAGACTCTATTTTGCTGTATCAGTGGAAGAATAACTCAAACAACTTCATCCATTGATTTAATGGATATAAGTTCAGGTTATATGTTATTTCCATGAGTCTTACAGATAAATTGGATGCAGTGTGCATCAGTAGCCTTAAAGCCCCTTTGAGCTGGTAAATATAACATTTACCAACTCAAAACATAACATTAAAACATTTGACTATACCTGTTTATCCTGCTGGAAATCCGGTGAGTTTCTAATTTCCTAGGGTAACACTGCTACTCCTCCCGTGAATGAGTGTTGTCACCATAGGCAGGAAGCATGTTACTGGTAGGATCACCAGGTGAAAGAAAGGGGGAAAAAACCACATCCAAGGAAAGGTAGGCTGTAATATATTACATTTTTGTTTTTGGATTTAGAGAAAATTGAATGTTTCTGTAAAATACATTTCTTAAGGGCCCTTTCACACTGAGGAGTTTTTCAAGTACTTTTGCGTTGAAAAAAAAGTGCCTGAAAAGCTTAAGAAAAATGCTTCCCTTTAAATTCAATGAATGTTTTCACATTGGGTCGGTGCGCTTCCGTTGTAGTGAAAAAAACCTGCTTGCAGCATCTTTGGGAAGCTAAACAAAACGCACCAAAAATGCTCCTCTCCATTGAAATGAATGGGAACTGCATCAATAGCTCCTCAAAAACGCCCCCACTAAGCATTTTTGGTTCAATTTTTGAGTCACATGTCCTTTAAAAAACGTACTGCAAACGATGCAGAAGTGTAGCAAAAACTCTTCATTAACGCATAGGCATTTTACTGCCAGTTTTGAAGCGAACCAGAATGAAAGTGCCCTAAGAATTCATCATCACGACTTACCCACTTATGAATAGAATAAAGAGATGATGCCATACAACTGATCTTATATTTTAACTCACATACACTGATTTATAAGTATAACAGGCTTTATTTGTAGTCATATGACCTCGTTTAGCCAATGAAAAAAATTTAAGCATAAAAACATTGCAATAGCAAATATATTTAATGATGCACATCCATATATGTATATATATGTGTGCTTGTATATATAAGTATATGCATATGTACACACAGAGCAATGTGCTTCTGACCTATGGAGGAAAGTTGTTATCTCTTGTGCTGATACCGCTGAACACACCAGCTTGCACTCCGGTCTCACAGTCTCTTCTGCATAGGATCAATGATCATAGGAATCTTTGGCAAAATACTGAGCGAGCAGAGTGGGCTCCTGGAAACATTCCAGTTCACTTTCAAGCATCATTCGCTCCATTACATATTGTTTATTTGGGGAAAAATTGCAGTGCCCATATTTGAAGTCCCCTATGGATGTGTTGGGAGCATTACTGATTGTAATAGAAGTCCCATCCCAGTCCTCTCAGTGAGTAAGGTTTTTTTGCACCAGTAAATAAGAGCAGTATCGAGCACCAAGCAAGGCAGGGCACCCTGCTTGACTGGCTCACCCTGGAATGCCTCATATAACAGAGGGTGAAGCCAAAATGGCTCTTGGAGAAAGTTCAAGGTGCAGGGCATCCTCCCCTGCTTGTGTAGCATGGCTAAGGGGTCTTGGAACCACTGCTGTCTTCCTCCGTAGGACTGCCCTCACTGCTATTGCTGGACGGAGGTTCACTGGGTTTAGGAGTGTCAGCACCATCTTCAAAGGCTTCTGGGTTCTCCAGCATCTCACGGATCAGTGGAGGCATTGGTCCTGGGATCTCCATCTTTAATGTGATTGCCCGCTCGGCACCTGTCATAAAATAATGGGAGATTGATGAAACAATTCTTTACAAATCTTTTCACTTGCAGAGCAAATAATGACATGTTTTTTTCACAGTAACACTGTACACAGAGTTCTACAAAACACATTCTTGCTAAATTTGCCCAGCTTTTACACTACTGCATATCATTAATATATACAGTAACATAAGGTCTATTGTAAATAACGCTCTAGAATACTTGACTTGTGTGTACACACCACAAAATTAATCAAAGCGAAAAATTATTAAAATACATTTTTTTTTAAAAGGGGCACACAAGATTTAGATAGCAAAGAAAAATATGCACAATGCACATGAAACGTTCTATGCAACTAGTAAAAAAGTCACTGGGTATAGAACTTTGTAAATCTTAGGGCTCTTTCACACGGGGCGGATCAGTGATGATCCGCCCCGTGAACACCCGCTTGCTCAGCGGGGATCGCTCCACTGATCCCCGCTGAGCAGAAAGATGACAGGTCCATCGCTCCACACTGTGCAGCGACGGACCTGTCAGAGCGCCGCTCTCCCCTATGGGGGATCGGATGATGACGGACCGTAGCGTCCGTCGTCACCCGATCCGAAAACAGATGGAAAAGTAGGGTTTTCCTCCGTTACACTTTTCGGATCGGAGCGGGTCGGATGTCAGCGGACATGTCACCGCTGACATCCGACGCTCCATAGGGATACATGTATGTCCATTTTTCATCCGAAAACGGAAGGATGAAAAACGGACATACGGATCCCTCGTGTGAAAGAGGCCTTAGGAAGAACTGGTTTTATTTTGAAGCATAAAATTCTTTTTGTATTCCTTACAACAAATATAGAAAAAGAGTTCTGTAATTATTACTTTAGCTAGGACACATGTTGAGCAGATTGCAAACGTACAAAGGTGTTGGTGGTTTCTCCCACTAGACTTTAGCTGGACACTGAAAATGCAGTACTAAACTTCCTGTAAAAACGTCACCCACATCCCTGTATACACCTAGTAATTCACACACAGAATACATGTATCTTCATTTTGTTGGGTATTACCTTTGGTACTGATACCACGCAGGTCAGTGATCTTCATAAGCATGCGTGGGAACATGTAGGGTTTGTTAGGTCGTCGCCTTCGAGCATAAAATTTAAGCGCTTCCAATAATGGCTCCTGAAGCTTTTCTACCTTTTCTGGTTCTTCCAAGTCCTGCCGATCTACAGGAAATAAATCAAAACCAATGCTTAATATCATGTAACTTAATGTGTTAAATAAGCTCTTACAATCCTCTATGCCACCCTGGTTATGGTGGCTGCAGTAATGCTTTGACCTTAAGTACATGTAAACCATAACTGGACAACAGTAAGTTTGCTAAAGAATTTTGGGGTTGATTTACTAAAACTGGACAGTGCAAAATCTGGTGCAGCTCTGCATATAAAACAATCAGGTTCCAGGTTTTATTGTCAAAGCTTAAAGTGATTGTAAAGTCTTGTTTTTTTTTCTGTTAAAATAACAAACATGTTATACTTACCTGCCCTGTGTAGTGGTTTGGCACAGGGTAGCTCGAATCTTCCTCTTCTTGGGTCCCTGGCTGGAGCTCCTGGCCCTTCCCTCCTGTTGAGTGCCCCCACAACAAGCAGCTTGCTGTGGGTGCACCTGAGCAGAGCTGCAGCTTCGTGTATCCATTCAGCTGTGGTTCAGCCTGGCCCCCTCTCTCTCCTGATTGGCTATCTGAATATAATGCAGCCAATCAGGAGGGAGAGTCTCGGACAGCCAACGCACTCGTGGACATCGCTGGATGGAGAGGGGGCTCAGTTAAGTATTGGGGGGGCGGGGATGCTGCATGCAGAAGGCTTTTTATCTTAATACATAGAATGCATTAAGATAAAAAACCTTCTGCCTTTACAACCACTTTAATTGAAGAAGCTGAACTTTGAAGCTGATTGGCTACCATGCACAGCTGTACCAGATTCTGAGTGATCCAATTAAATATCCCATTGTGTATCATATATATATATATACAGTATCTCACAAAAGTGAGTACATCCCTCACATTCTTGTAAATATTTTATTATATCTTTTCATGTGACAACATGGAGGAAATGACACTTTGTTACAATGTAAAGTAGTGAGTGTACAGCTTGTATAACAGTGTAAATTTGCTGTCCCCTCAAAATAACTCAACACACAGCCATTAATGTCTAAACCGCTGGCAACCAAAAGTGAGTACACCCCTAAATAAAAATGTTCAAAAAGGGCCCAAACTGTCAATATTTTGTGTGGCCACCATTATTTTCCAGCACTGCCTTAACCCTCTTGGGCATGGTGTTCACCAGAGCTTCACAGGTTGCCGCTGGAGTCCTCTTCCACTCCTCCATGACGACATCACAGAGCTGGTGGATGTTAGAGACCTTGCGCTCCTCCACCTTCTGTTTGAGGATTCCCCACAGATACTCAATAGGGTTTAGGTCTGGAGACATGCTTGGCCAGTCTATCACCTTTACCTTCAGCTTCTTTAGCAAGGCAGTGGTTGTCTTGGAGGTGTGTTTGGGGTTGTTATGTTGGAATACTGCCCTGCGGCCCAGTCTCCGAAGGGTGGGGATCATATTCTGCTTCAGTATTTTACAGTACACGTTGGCATCCATGGTTCCCTCAATGAAATGTAGCTCCCCAGTGCTGGCAGCACGAATGCAGCCCCAGACCATGACACTCCCACCACCATGCTTGACTGTAGGCAAGACACACTTGTCTTTGTACTCCTCACCTGGTTGCTGCCACACACGCTTGACACCATCTGAACCAAATAAGTTTATCTTGGTTTAATCAGACCACAGGACATGGTTCCAGTAATCCATGTCCTAAGTCTACTTGTCTTCAGCAAACTGTTTGCGGGCTCTCTTGTGCATCATCTTTAGAAGAGGCTTGCTTCTGGGATGACAGCCATGCAGACCAATTTGATGCAGTGTGCAGCATATGGTCTGAGCACTGACAGGCTGACCCCCCACCCCTTCAACCTCTGCAGCAATGCTGGCAGCACCCATACATCTATTTCCCAAAGACAACCTCTGGATATGATGCTGAGCACGTGCACTCAACTTCTTTGGTCGACCATGGAAAGGCCTGTTCTGAGTGGAATCTGTACTGTTAAACCGCTGTATGGTCTTGGCCACCATGCTGCAGCTCAGTTTTAGGGTCTTGGCAATCTTCTTCTAGCCTAGGCCATCTTTATGTAGAGCAACAACTCTTTTTTTCAGATCCTCAGAGAGTTCTTTGCCATGGGATGCCATGTTGAACTTCCAGTGACCAGTATGAGAGAGTGAGAGTTAAAACAACAAATTTAACACACCTGCTCCTCATTCACACCTGAAACCTTGTAACAATAACGAGTCACATGACACCGGGGAGGAAAAATGGCTAATTGGGCCCAATCTGGACATTTTCACATTTTCCTGGGTGTACTCACTTTTGTTGCCAGCGGTTTAGACATTAATGGCTGTGTGTTGAGTTATTTTGAGGGGACAGCAAATTTACACTGTTATACAAGCTGTACACTCACTACTTTACATTGTAACAAAGTGTAATTTCTTCAGTGTTGTCACATGAAAAGATAGAATAAAATATTTACAAAAATGTGAGTCATGTACTCTCTTTTGCGAGATACTGTACATATATATACATACTACCCTGTTTTCCCAAAAATTAGACCTAGCGTGATTGACGGTGATGGCTGCAATATAAGCCCTACCCCCGAAATAAGCCCTAGTTAAAGTCCTTGTAAGTCTTATTTTCAGGGTAGGCCTATTTTTCGGGGAAACAGGGTAGGGCTTATTTGGGGGGTAGGTCTTATATTGCAGCAATCGCTGACAATCACACTAGGTCTTATTTTCGGGAAAACAGGGTATATGTTTTAATATTTGGGGTTGTTTAGCTTAAGTGTAGTGCCTGCTAGCGAGTACAGTCCACACCAAGTAGTTCCATTTCAGGGCTTGTTGGCCCACTTTTATTAAAGAAAGATCAAAAAGCTCCAAAAACTAAATCAAAAGGTTTCCCTCGCAGGGGGTTTTCACCATCCTCCTGGCTTACACCTGCAAATTGCAGTTGTGACCTTTCACTTTAGGCCCTTGTCTGTCTCTCACAGACCATTTTCTTGTCAACACTCCTTGCATAGATAGTAGCCCCTCGCTGCTCTAACCCTCAGGCTAGGGTTGCCACCTCATCCCTTTAAACCCAAACACATATGAATTATATAGGTTCTGAGCCTAATTTAATGCAGATAAGGCACCAAATCAGCCACAGAACCTGTGTAATTAATATGTGTTCGGTTTTAAAGAGGTGAGGTGGCAATCCTACCTCAGGCTTGGCTCTCAGTCTGTACCAGTGCACACAAGCACTCCTCTGGCTTCTCCCTTACAGCCTGGACTCTTCGGGAGGGCGGAGCCCAGAACCCTGGTCAGGTGTCTATTAATAGCCCAGCCCACACCTGACCAGTCAGTGAGCTGGTGGTTCACAAAACCAGGACTGGGGATTTCATCCCACCCAGATCGCTAAGAAATCCCCAGGCTCCAGGTCCCAAAATGGATTTTCCTAAACAACGAGGAAACTGATAAGCCAGTTTTCTCCTAGTTAAGCAATTCCCCTGGAGCCCCTCAACCTGCCTGATTGAGAATCCTGCGTCATCACCCTGGTTGGGTGCCACACTGCCACAATTTATATATATATATATATATATATATATATATATATATTAAAACATATACAGTTATTTTACTGATCTCATATATTCCAATATCAATAAAATTCCTTATTCCAGTACATCTAGTAGTCATAAGTCTTTATAAAATGCAAGGGGCATTGTGAAAAACTATAAACGATTAAATGTACAAAAAAATCATCACCAAAAAACCTGCCACATGTCCCTTTTTTAACACTGCTTCTGAATACATTGATCTGTGGATCAGAAGCGAGGGAGCAGCTTTCCAGGGGAGTGGTATAACTACAGTTTTATCTGAGGCTAGAACTGTATATGTAACTACAAATACTGTAGCTGCGGACACTCATCTGTCCAGCGATCCAGCCCTGTCCATACCTGAACGTTTGGGTCTAGGAGATGGTATGTTTACTTTGGGAAGCCACCTGTGACTGTCTGCGGCTCCACAGCCCACTTCCAACTGCGCATTTGCAATTGCACTTTGTGAATGGTGCCGCAGCTTTCTGGGATCTGCGATGTGTCCCAGAAGGTTGGTGGGGGAAGAAGGAAGGGGTCGAACTTACACTCGTATCGCCGCGGTGATCCAATCGGAGGTGGGAGTGGACACCTGTCAAAACCAGGTATCTGCTCCCCTCCAAAAAAAAAATAAACTGCCAAAACCTAAAGAATAAGGGGGGCAGACAAGTGGAACTTTTGGGTAAAGATCCGCTTTAAATCAAAAATAAACATATAATTACTTATATTGTTTAGGGTCTAATAACACATTTTGGCAGCTAGCTAAAAGCCTAAGCTACTCTTTTGCCAGTATTACTGAAACTATACTGTTTATAGATTTGATTTTCTCTTTGTGCATGTTAACTTTTCTCCCTTGTGGCAAAACATGCTTCTTCACAAAAAATGATACACATACACTAAATATAGGTTTCAAAATATGTGTCATACCTCCACAGATTAGGCAGATGGCGCTCAAGAGTCCTGTCTCTGTGTCATCCATTTCCAATGGGAGCAGCTGACCAGCAAAGGCAAACACCAAGTCTGTAAGGGGACCAAAACCAGCATTGTGCATCTGAGTCCGGTTCAAGGTCAGTCCATCTGAAAAGGTCATGGTGTCCTGTTCTGGGGTGTAACGTGTGCAAATTCGCAGCATCTGTCATTAAAGCATAAAGTTTGCTTTGTAAATGTCAGCACATACAAATTATACAAATAAATCTTTGACATTATACAAATGATGTGTATGGAGGAACATGCACTTTGACTCCAGTTAGAGGCATCAGCCACAATACATTTATTCATATGAGTACTACTGACAAGGCAAAGTGTCATCAGGCAGACTTAAAGGGTATGTCTAGGCATTAACAAAATTTAATACCAAACACCTCTCCCTCACTAGAACATGTCCCAGCATTCATTTTATTCCTTTTAAAGTGTTCATGTAGTATAAAACAGCAGCATTGTTTTGCTGGGAAAGAAATCAGTGTATGGATAGGGTAGGAAATAGGTGGAGTTCTAAATGCCAGCAAGAAGGGTTGATAATTATGACAACTGGCTGGCATTTTAGTGCAGCAAGGGTAGTGTGTTGTCAGTTTTAACAGGAAGTTAGAAGCACACTGGATATCCTGCACGTCAGCAGGTATTTTTCTGTACTTGCAGTGTTTTTAGGGGATAAAAACATGTGTATGTATTGCAGAGATGTACTGAATATGTTATTTTTCTTAACTTTGCTCTGACATACATTTTAATACAAACCAGTCATAAGAAAAATACAGGAATTGCCATTGCTGACGTCCTTCTGAAAACGCTAGTTATGCTGATCCACTAACTAACATCACGTTGAGTCTCTGATATGAAACAAGTATGCAAAGAAAAAAGTCAAAAGTATTATCTGCTTATTTGTTGCAGGTCAGTGACGCAAAACCTTGTAGAGCGAGGCTTAGGACCCATTCACATTATTGAGTTCTTGTGAACGCTACTGCAACAGGCAGCACAACACCATGCGCTGCACTCAGTGCGCTGCCAAAAAAGGTTCAGGTCTGCTTTCTGGGCCGTATGAGGTGTGTGATAGTCCATTCATTTTAAACATGCAGTGCATGTTAATCTGCGAAAATCATGTGTACTTGAATGCACTGCACCTTGGCGATTAAGTGTGAACCTAGCCAGGCAACTAATGTTTTTAAAAAGAGGGGTGAGCCATGACAACATCACTGTTTCTGTGACAGTTTTCTTTTAAGGCTTGTGTACACTATTATTAACCACCTCCGCTAAAGCAGGTCATAGACGAGTTCAAAAACGAAAGTTCTGTCGATCAAAAATTTAAAATAGCTCATACGATTGTGCCATCAATTGTTTAGATTTACTAAAACAGTATGTTGGATCAGGCACTTGCAATTGTGGCATGAAAACATCACAATGTAGTGTCGCAGCTGGTGCATTTAAGATGCGAAAAATGAACAATTCCACGATCAACGCAAATTTTGTTTGTTTTTTCAAATCGCTTAACTCCATAGTGTGTATTATGTAATTTCTGCAGGTCAGAGAGATAAAGGGTGGCTGTCCACCTCTCCTGCAATTGCATCTTTTTGGAGAGGCTATTGAACATTATAGTGTGGAAAAGGGTTTAATCCCGTTTAAAATGGCATGGTTTGGGTTGCTTTATAAAATAAAATATTAATGATGCGCTCCAATTAACTTTGCAATCAGTGCACAGCTCTTCTGAATATATGCAAATGTGTCGCTAATTGTGAATAAAGACTATAATACAAACTAAATATATGCAAATAGTGTTGCTTATTGGGAATAAAAACTGCCATATAAAGTTACAATGTACTTCATAAGTAAACAAAATACCATATGTGGATCCAAATGTCAAATATACGTGTGATAAAACTACAATCATGCATCTAACAAATTAAGACTGAATACTAGGAAGAAAAAAATAAGATTTTCCTGTTCTGACCTACCATATCAGATGTGTTGTTAATTACTAATATGTGATTGCTATTACTATGTGATCAATGGAAATATTTGAAACTAAGAATTTTTATTCTGATCTGTTAAAAAGGTGTGAAGAGTGCTGTAAATGTAAGTCAAGCTGTGCAACCCAAACAGGTATTTCTTGATTCATTTCCACACTGCCGTTTTAGAGCCACAGCTACAGCAATTATACAGTATGTCATCACAAAAATATTATTTTTTTTTTCCTGATTTAAGGCTAGCTATATGCATATCTAACTTGCAAAAAACTGTTTTAAACATTTTAGCATTCATCAGTGCAGAATAATGCCCTGTACACACGACCGGTTTTGCCGACGCAATTCCGCTCAAGCTGTCTTGCATCCACACGGTCACACCAAATTCCGACCATCAAGAACGCGGTGACGTACAACACGTACGACGGGACAAGATGTATGACGTCCCCTACTTGCTTCAGAGCATGTGTCATTTTTGGTACGTCAGAACAGCATACAGACGAGCGGTTTTCCTGATAGGAATTTGTTCCGTCGGAAAAATATAGAACATGTTCTCTATCTAAGTCCGTCTGAATTTTGAACTTAAAAAGTCTGATGGGGCATACACACGGTCGGAATATACGATGAAAAGCTCCCATCGGACTTTTTCTGTTGGAAATTCCGACCGTTTGTACGGGGCATAAGGAACCCATTGTTTTTAGGAAGTATGGATTCAGAGGACACAAGTTGACCATAAGGCCCCTTTCACACGATCGGATCGTTCAGGTCCGCCTGTCAGTTTTGACTGACAGGCGGACCTGACAAGCACCTGACAAGCAGCGGTGCCTGACAAGCACCTCCCCGCTCAGTGAGCAGAGAGGGACCTGTCATCCGCCGGCTCAGTGGAGATCAACGGACTGATCTCCCGCTGAGCCGGCGGACCGAGGCGGGCTGCGTGGAAACGGAGTTCGCCTCTTGTGAAAGGGGCCTTAAAGATGGGTGATTTGGGTCAAAGGAAACCAAAAATGCTCCAATAAAATTCTTCGCGAATTCTTATCTTGTTTTGATGAGAGCTAGGAAGGTCTACTGTATGCACGTTGTATAAACCACTTTCATTTTGATTTGTGATTATGGAAACATCTTTCTTTAAAAAATAGCATTTGAATTTACACTTTTTGGTTTCTTCTTAGCCTAGTTTTTTTTTTATGACAGATAGTTTGTACTGCCTTTTTGCTGTATGTATATGAACTCATGGCATCTAAAAACCTAACCCACAAATGCATCATATACACATAGGCTTCATTCCTAACATCACTCAAATGACAATCTCCCCCCCCCCCCCCCCGGTTCTTCACCAGAAAAAGTGTCTTGACTCAGTACACACAAGCAGCAAATTGAAGCATTTGATGATTTAATGTGACAGAGGGGGGTTGCATACCTATTTACTATCACAACTTTCCCTAATTGACCTCCCCAACAGGACAAATTTGGTTGACTAACCAGAATAAAACCCCCAAAAAGTGCTGGGCACTTCTGTATTTGTAAGAGGCTTGAGCTCATAGATTTTAGCATATATACGGCTACCCATAGGAAGTTGCAGTAGAAAAGAACTAAAAGGCAGATAAGATGGAGACATTATCTCTGACTGATGAATTTGATGAGGCTTGGTGAACTGCAATGGTGTGAAGGCTAGGGCAGGAAATGGTGCACTGCTTGCTGAGAATGGCAGGTAATGCTGAATCAGGATCATTTAAAAAACAAAAAAAACAAAAAAAAGGCTGAGCAGAGGGATATAGGAGTATACCAGCAACTGTTCTACCAATTACAATGAACTTACTAGGATGTCAAGGCATGCTGCCTTTAACAGGGTGATTTGATCAGCAATGGTCAGCGTGGTGAAGCCTGGCAAGCGTTTGGCAAATTCCACTATCTTGATGATGCATTTAGTGGCAAGTTCACTAAACTTGTCCCACAGACCGAGGTCCAGTTGTACCCGATGATCAGCACTCGAATTCTGTAGGAAAACAAAACGGTCATCGCTGCTCATACAACAATCCCGTTCCCACATTTTTACCATGTTATTATTTTTAGGACTATCTTGGACTACAGTAGTGAAATAGCTGAGATTTATGCTGTTCTCTCTGTAATCCCATGTCGGAAATGGAGGATTTTATTGAGTTAGGCAGCCGCTATGCAGTCTAGTTATTCACAGCCCACCGGTCTTACCGTAGTGTATTTGCCAAGCTGGCAGAGAGAAGGGAAGGTTTCCTGGTGAGCTTTGCTGACTTTCTGAATAAGCTCTTCCATCTCAGGAGGCATTTCATAGCTGTCTGATACCACCACCTCTTCTTTCACCTCTTTCTTCTTTTTGTTCCTGTCATTTCGCACCGCTGCACAAAACAGAGCACAAGGGTAAGAAAATGCACAGTTTATCCTTGTGTTACCCCAACCTCCCAACTTGCTAAGATGAGAAAGAGGAACACATTTTTGCACAAAATATTAAGACAAAGGACATACCTATACCACTCCCCCAGCTGCATGGACCTGGAAGAAGTAAAACGCCAAAAATGATTGCTTACACCTGTAGGTGCTTTTATTTTCATTTTTACTTTTCTTTTATACTGGCTTTATTAAATACCAAATGCAATAATTTAGAGCTTGAATGAAAGAATTAGTGTAGTATGACACTTCTGGTAGTTAAACAATAAATTTTTATAGAGGTCTGTGCATCAGACTCAAAAGAGGGACAACTTAGGTGTAAAGAGGGATTTGCTTCCAAAAGGACAGCAGTAAGGAGCTATGGCGTTCCCTTCTACTAAACACTCTCTACGTCCCCATTAATTTGGCATGATAGAGACTCTGCTGACCTCTAACTGGTGCGGCTGTTTACAGCTGTAGTTCACAGCATGCATTGCCAGCAGTAATTACAATACAATTTAAAACTGTGGCTGAAATAATAGAGGGACAATTGTGTTAACCTTACTTTTGTGTGTGTGGCCTTCAAAAAAACCAATGTGAACCCTTGTTGACACGACTAGTTTGACTACTTGTATATTATTATAGCGTCTCTTTGCTTTTAAAGGGTGCAAAGCTGTGTGCTGTTTTAAAGAGTTTTTTTATTAATTTTTTTTTTATCCCGAAGTCAACCCTTTCAAACCTCTAAATTTAGGAACACTCTCACCTCTGGCCAGGTCCACATTTCACCAGCAGCATGAAAGCAGGAAATGCAGATTGTTGATCTAGCTTTAATAGTGGTCGTGGCTCTCCAAGCCAATACAAACATCAGGTGGTAGGAGAATGGCAGTTGCTTAGGAGAACAAGACCTCTGCTTGTCAATACAGGGATCAGAGGTCTACTTTCTGTTTAAAGTGGAAACCACCTTCAACTACTGCCAGTTGTAAGGAATCTATCCTTTCTTTGGTAAAAAGATCTGGAGAGATGTGTAAGCTTTCCTAAAAATCGGAGACTTACTTTTGCAAGTACTACTGGATTTTCACTCATTTGTAAGGAATTCTGAAAACCACTTTTATAGGGAAATGCTTTTTAAGTGGATAAAAGACTACGAAAAGCCAGAGGAATGTAATTAAAATGTATGATGATCATATTGTACCCATTAAGATCCAATGCCTCTTTTTGGAAGCGTCACAATCAATCTCTGCTAGAGGCAACTCTGGATTTTCGGGGGAAGAGCCAAGTAGACTTGTGTCTGCTGTCTGAGCATCCATACTAAATATCTCCTGGCCTGAACTTTGCCCCTGAAATGTGACCTTTGTCCGTGCCTGCAGGTGGTAGGTTTGAAGCACTGCAGGGGATAGAGATGGATGACCCGACTGCTCTTTTAAATCCCTAGTCTCTTCTAAGTTCTTTCTGCCATATATCTTTCTAAAAACCAACCACTGTATACATTTACGTAGAAGCAAGACAAATTGAACATTCTTCAAAATCACCAAGACAAAGACAAGCAACAAATCAAATTCAGAGAAAATATTACAGGCAAAGAGCCCTGTAACAAGCCTATTAACTTCTCAGAGAAGTCCTTAAATAAACACATTATATGACGAAGGAAGTCAGTAACTTGAATATTAAGATATACTGCTGTCTCTTTATTCCAGCAGCCTAGAATATGTACCAGAACTGATGCTACTACAGAAGTGATGTATAGAAATGAAAGCACACATAAAAAATCCATACTAAGGCAGATTAATGCAGACATTGCTTTTCAGTAGTAAAATGTGCCTTATTTCTGTTGTTAAGTAAAGTTTACCTTTAGGGAGAGGGCCTTACTTGCATTTCTCCCTACTGTACATGTCACAGTGCTGCTCTCTCTCACCCTACTCCCCTGTGTCCTGACTCTCCTCACACGTTTCCTTGTGAACTTCCTTTTCACCTCGGGATAAAGTGTGCAGGACCCTAACAACAGGAAGCCAGGCGCCGGAAACCCACTTATAGCATGAGAAGGGCACACAGACTAAGCCGAGAGAAGACAGGGGCTAGAGAGGGTGAAAATTAGAACGAGAGAGCTAGACAGAGAGAAAGAGAAAGAGAATAAGACTACGAGAAAGAAATAGGAAGTGCTATAGAGAAAGAAATAGGAAGTGCTAGATATAGACACAGAGGGAGACAGAAAGGTGGATAGGGGGAGAGACACTCAAAACAAGCACAAGAAAAAATTAGAAAGGGGTAGGCATAGAAACCAAGGGATTGATAAAGTTACAGAGTGTGTGAGAGAGAAGAGAGAGGGGTAGCGAGTGAAGGAGAGGGAGGAAGAGAAAGGTAGAGAGAAGAAGATAGTAAGGTAGAAAGAGAGAGAGAGAAAGGTAGAGAATGAGTGAGAGGGAGGAAGAGAAAAGTAGAAGAGAGAGAGAGAGAGAAAGAGAAAGGGAAGAAGATAAAAAGTAGAGAGAAGAAAGCAAGAGAGAGAGAGAGAGAGAGAGAGAGAGAGGTAGAGAATATGAGTGAGAGGGAGGAAGAGAAACGTAGAAAGTAGGAGAGAGAGAAAGAGAGAAAGGTAGAGAATATGAGTGAGAGGGAAGAAGAGAAACGTAGAAAGTAGGAGAGAGAGAGAGAGAGAGAGAGAGGAAGAGAGAGTGTGAGAGGGAGGAAGTGAAAAGTAGAAAGTAAGGTAGAGAGAGAGAGAGAGAGAGAGAGAGAGAGAGAGGGAAAGAGAGAGAGAGAGAGAGAGAGAGAGAGGTAGAGGGTGAGTGAAAGGGAGGAAGAGAACAAGTAGAGAGAAGAAGAAAGTAAGGTAGAGAGAGAGAGGGAGAGAGAAAGGTAGTGTGAGCGAGAGGGAGGAGGATAAAAGTAGACAGAAGAAGAAAGCAAGGTAGAGAGCAAATAAGAGAGAGAGAGGGAGAGAGTGAGTGAATGAGAGGGAGGAAGAGAAAAAGTGGTTAGAAGAAGAAAGCAAGGTAGAGAGAGAGGTAGAGAGTGAGTGAGAGGGAGGAGGAGAAAAAGTAGAGAAGAAAGTAAGGTAGAAAGAGAGAGAGAGCGGGAGCAAGGGAAAAGTAGAGTGAGCAATAAGAGGAAAGTAGAGAGAAGAAGACAGTAAGGTGGGGGGGGGGGGGGGGGGGAGAGACAGACAGAGAGAGAAAAAGAGTGAGAGAGAGAGGAAGAGAACGGTGGAAATAATGAGTAAAAAAAGAGTAAGCTAGAGAGTGGGAGAAAAAGGTAGACAGTGAAGGAGATGGAGTAAAAGAAAGGTGGAGATGAAGTAGGGACAGAATGGGAAAGAAAAAAAGAAATAGAGAGAAAGGTACAGAGTGAGATATGGAGGGAGAGGTAGAGAGTAAGACAGAGAAAGAAAGGTAGAGAGAAAGGTAGAGAGTGAGACGCTGGGGTTGATTTACTAAACGCAAAAAGACTCCAGCGCTTAGTAAATGAGCAGAAGCTCTGCTGTCTTCCATCACCCAATCATGTGTAAGCAAAAATGGTGTTTTTTTTTTAAATTATCCATTATTCGGGTACTCTTTGCAAAGTGAAACCTTACCTCATTTACTAAGCCCTGGAGCAACTGCACTTGCAGGGGGCATCAGTATACCAAGACATTGGCAGAAAAAAAGAGAGAAAAAGAGAAAGGCGGAGCAAAAGGAAGGAGGGAGAGGAGAAGAGGGGAGTGAAAAAAATGGATGGTGGAGAGGAAACAATAGGAAAGAGGTGAGCTGAGTAATAACACATAGAGGAAGTAAAAAAAAAAAAAAAAAAAAAAAAGGTGAGGAGGAAACAATAGATACAATATAGAAGAGATAGGCTGATTAATGAAGTAGCAGATTAAGAAAAGAAAGAAATAAGATTGTAATTAGAGAGAAAAGGGCTGAGCAAATAAAATGTCAATTTAACCCTGGAAATGGTTAGAAAAGCGAAGTGCTAACTGGAGACAACCTGCAAGCTAAGAAGGAAGATGGTCAGGAGTAAGATTACAAGAAGGAAATAGATAGGAACAATAAATAAGAATTGTGTGCAGATATAACAGTGAGGTCACTTGAACAAAAGAACATGTACAGCGTATGTAAAGACCTAACAGTGAATGGCAATAATACAAATACAGACTCCCTGTCTGCCATTGTCTAGTATGGCTCCAAGGAGGGGATGATGGATGTGCCTCTAGTGAGGAAGGCTGAACCTACAACTCACTAATATGAGAACTCTGAGATTGAGGAAAAGAAGAGAGCAGGTGAAGAATTAATCGTGGTAAACTCTAAAGAAACTGAATTATTCAGCCTCAATCTCTGATATTTGCCATGCTGTTTAATATGTTACATAGCACACATTCTCCTATATTCTGCTCTACTTTGTACTTTTTTCTATATGTGACATTATAGATGTGACGGGTTTGACACGCTGTCGCTTTCTTTTAGTCTTTCCTTATTGGAAATAGGAATAAAAAGTTTCTCACTTTGATATTTGGAGTGGGGCAGGATTGTTACTTGAGTATATGTTTATCCTTCTGGAATCCAGAATCGAGGAGCCTCTCTTTGTAAAGTATCTATTTACATGAGCACCCAAGGGACAGAATGAGGTGTTGGGATTACAAGGAATGCGGAGTCCACAGCTTTAACTAGCTGAAAGCCCGGTGTGAAAGGCCTGACCCCTCTTTTGCTGGAAAGATCTATTTTCTTTCTACACCCCATGTAGTGTATGATTGAACACGGCCATGACTCACCTTCTTTTGACATGCCAACCTGGAAACATTTTTGTAGTCGGCAAAACTGGCAGCGATTCCGTGTCACCTTGTTGATTTGGCAGTTCTTATCACGATGACAAGTGTAGACCATGTTTTTCTGTATGCTGCGACGGAAGAAACCCTGCCAGAGAGAGGGAAGGGGGTTGAGGTGACTGGATGGAATGAGAGTAAGACAAAAGATATGATGGACATAATGAAATCCACATACAAGCTTATTCAATAAAGCACTGCAAAGGGGCTCCATAAAATACTGTAGTCACAATCAACCAATCAGAATGCAGCTTACAGTTTGCCACATCAATAGATTGCTCTGATTGGTTGTTATGGGTTATTACATTTTTCTCTTTGCCTTACTGGAAAACATGATAGTGATAACATACATTGGACTGTGTTTGAGGGACTACCAAACAGAAGGAAGCAGCGGCACAGAAATGGAAGTTAGATGGCCAGATCTGGGTTGAACTTTGGTTATTTTGTCAAAAGATTTGGTGTTGGCCATTTTTTCTAAAATAACATGCCAGAGCCAACTGTACCCTGTGGCAATTCTCATTATGTGGTTTTCCAGCTAGACACTTTTCTTTTTAAATCGATTTTTTCATCTTTACTAAGACCTGTGAACTAAAAGTTGCAACGGAACACTCCTTACATGCAGAACAGTAACGGGTGGCACAGTGGTGTAGTGGGTGGCACAGTGGTGTAGTGGGTGGCACAGTGGTGTAGTGGGTAGCACTCTTGCCTAGCAGTAAAAAGGGTCACTGGTTCAAATCCCAACCTGGAGTTTGCATGTTCTCCATGTACCTGCGTGGGTTTCCTCCGGGTACTCCGGTTTCCTCCCACACTCCAAAGACATGCTAGTAGGTTAATTGGCTTATGTCCAAAAATTGGCCCTAGTATATGAATGTGAGTTGGGGACCTTGGATTGTGGACTCCTTGAGGGTAGGGTCCGATGTGAGTGTGCGATGTATGTGTGGAGCGCTGCATAAATTGACGGCACTATATGGGTACCTTAAATAAAATAATGATATAATACATGAGCATCTTAATGAGACACAATGTACAGGGATGGGGACAATTGTAGACACTCACTCTGGATGGACTGGTGTCTTTTTTCAACCTTACTAACTATGTCTTCCAGAGACTGAATGGTAAAATGATCCTGCACGCTGAAAGATTTCTTAGGTCAGTGCTTAACATTTTCATACAGAAATTATATCAGTGCAACTGTTGCTACAAGCGACGAATACAGTAGCAGACAAAAATTGTGATCTTGTGTGCAGGACCGGCATTTGGGCTACTCATGAAGACTCCTGGGATGTCTGACATCATTTTGGCCTAGGCCAGAAACAAGGAAGCAACTGGAAAAAAATTAAACAAGTAAATATAATATACACTATATTGTCAAAAGTATTGTGCTGCCTTCCATTATAAGCACATGAACTTTAATGGCATCCCAGTCTTAGTCTGCAGGGTTCAATATTGAGTTGGACTACCATATATGACAGCTTCAACTCTTCTGGGAAGGCTGTCCACAAGGTTTAGGAGTGTGTCTATGGGAATGTTTGACTATTCTTCCAGAACCGCATTTGTGAGGTCAGGCACTGATGTTGAACAAGAAAGCCTGGCCTGCAGTCTCCGCTCTGATTCATCCCAAAGGTGTTCTATCGGGTTGAGGTCACGACTCTGTGCAGGCCAGTCTAGTTCCTCCACCCCAAACTCACTCATCCATGTCTTTATGGACCTTGCTTTGTGCACTGGTGCGCAGTCATGTTGGAACAGGAAGGGACCACCCCCAAACTGTTCCCACAAAGTTGGGAGCATGAAACTGTCCAACGGATGCCTTAAGAGTTCCTTTCAGTGGAACTAAGGGGCCAAGCCCAACCCCTGAAAAACAACCCCACACCATAATCCCCCTTCTGCCAAATGATTTGGACCTGTGCACAAAGCAAGGTCCATAAAGACATGGATGAGCGAGTTTGGGGTGGAGGAACTTGACTAGCCTGCACAAAGTCCTGACCTCAACCTGATAAAACACCTTTGGGATGAATTAGAGCGGAGACTGCGAGCAAGGCCTTCTCGTTCACATCAGTGCCTAACCTCACAAATGCACTTCTGGAAGAATAGTCAAACATTCCCATAGACACACTCCTAAACCTTGTGGACGGCCTTCTCAGAAGAGTTGAAGCTGTTATAGCTGCAAAGGGTGGGCCAACTCAGTATTGAATCCTACAGACTAATGCCCCGTACACACGGTCGGATTTTCCGATGGAAAATGTCCGATCGGAGTGTGTTGTCGGAAATTCCCACTGTGTGTGGACTCCATCGGACATTTTCCATCGGATTTTCCGACACACAAAGTTTGAGAGCAGGATATAAAATTTTCCGACAACAAAATCCGTTGTCGGAATTTCCGATCGTGTGTCCACAAATCCGACGGACAAAGTGCCACGCATGCTCAGAATAAATAAAGAGATGAAAGCTATTGGCCACTGCCCCGTTTATAGTCCCGACGTACGTGTTTTACGTCACTGTGTTTAGAACGATCGGATTTTCCGACAACTTTGTGTGACCGTGTGTATGCAAGACAAGTTTGAGCCAACATCCGTCGGAAAAAATCCATGGATTTTGTTGTCGGAATGTCCGAACAAAGTCCGACCGTGTGTACGGGACATAAGACTGGGATGCCATTAAAGTTCATGTGGGTGTAAAGGCAGGTGTCCCAATACTTTTGACAATATAGTGTACCCTCCCATCTATTTACGAATGCTAGCAGCAAAAGAATAAAAATAATTAATGCTGATTGAGAGAGTTTAGTTCCGATTTAATAATCAGATTCCCTTGTCATAGGTCAGTGTGCAGTATTATTGGCTGCCTAAGCTATAAATCCTCCCCAAATGTTTACTGAATTAGCCTCAATTCAGCCTGCCTAAGATAATGTGGCATCCAAACATGTAGAAGAAAATCTAAAGGGAAGCTATATATCAGATTACATACATACATAGGTATACAAAATGTAAACTATATATATGTATTATTATGATACATATTATAAATAAGACTAAAACTGCTTGCTGTTAAACATACAATATAGAACTAAAGCAGTCCCCATTTTTTTCGGTTAGACTGTGCACCCCGTCTGTTGAGCTTGTTAGTAAGGGATCTGGGAATGCAGCAAAGAGTTGAAATCATTGATTATTTTAAATAGACACAGATGATGAATGCTTGATGGCATGCAGAGAGGGGGACAAATGAGAGGAGGGAGAATAAACTCTAGCAGATGGAGATACTAGACAATGGCAGAGAAAAAGAGGGTCAGAGAGAGTTAGTCAGAGATCTGCAGCAGAAATAAAAGTAAAGAAAGTAAGAATTGTCTTGCAGACTGAACAGAGACATTGAAGACATATTTTGGAGAAAGCAGTCTATCATGTCCTAAGGCACTATTATCTGGAGCCTCATGAATGGATAGACTGGATATAGGTTTGCCCCACATAACAGATGACTCTACTATGAACACATGATAGCCCCCATTACAAAGGATGTTCTGCAAGCCTATAGGCAGTGGTTTTCATTACTTGCAGTACATGGTAACTTATAAAATACAGCTGCACCCCATGAATACACAGGCTGAATGCTAATGAATATTGGCTCAGCCATGATGTATATGTAACAGAAATATTAAAGCTGAACTCTGCCCTTACCTTCAGTTTTGTACAGTTGCACACTCTTGTACCAAATTCACTTACTCAAATTTCACTGCACACTTTGAGCTTCTCACAGTGTGCATTATAAGTTGCAGCAGGTCAGATAGAGCCTGCCTCTATGGCTGGAGAACATCCAGCATAATCTTGCCCTTTCCTCTCCAGCCTTACTGTTTCTGACCCATCCCTTTCATTCATTGGACTTAAGTTCTTTCAATTTTAGAAGCTCTGTATTACATGTGGAAGTTACTTAGGGTGATGTGCATGTAAACTATCTCCTAGACACTCACACCTCATTCCTGCAGACTGAAACCTGCCCATGGAGGTATTTTGATCTTTGCATAAGGCCGGGTTCACATATGTGCGGCTGCAGTTTCCAGCCTGGGGTCTGGCTCAGGTGTGATTCTTTTGCCTGAATTCGCACCTGAACCAGACCTAAAAACACAAGACGTTTTTGGAACTTGCACCATGGCTGCCTCCCGGACGTGTGTGAACTGCCTCTATGCCTTTATTCCCCCGCATCGTTGGACCCTGGGACAGGTATTAAAAGTCAGCATCTGCAGTATTTGTAGCTGCTGACATTTCATTTTTTTTTTTTTAGCGGAACTCTGTTTTAACAGCCGGTCACACCCGCATGTCATGCAAATTGGACGCGGTGAAAAACGCATCCAATTCGCACATATGTGAACCCGGCCTAACACTCAAAAGCCATCCCACTGCATCAGGGCTGAGGGTTCTTGAGCGAATTATTGAGGCAGAGTGCTATAATATTTTCAGGAATCTATGTGCAGCACCCTGCTGGCCCCTTCCACCAGCCATGATGTGCCTGCATTGCATAAAGAAGCACTGGGACCCAGTCATGACATCACTGGGTTTAAAAGTATTTGATAAAAATATGTTTTTTTTTTAATTATATTATCATGTGGGTGAAGGGGTGAAAGGAGGAACCAGAGAAGGCAAAATCTAGGCAGATTAAAATCAGCTTTACCATTAAGAACAATAATAATATTTTCCTGTTTACACCAATATTTACAATACAACCTGCAAATAATGTTCACATATCATATATAAAAACCCAAAAGGATGTCAAAAGAGTGGCCAAGTAGAAGTTCCCGACTACTGCTGTATTACGCTGTATGGGCATATTCAGCCAAGAAATCCAACAAATACAAATGCTTTCCATTTGCTTTAAACTTTACAGTTTATGTGTATAGTAATGGTATGTGTAGCATCATGCAGGTTATGACTCTGCAGTACTGGCTGTTTGCAATGGCTCTGCTAACCAGGCCCCCCACCAAGAAGTGAGGAGAACTGTGTGCTGACATTGGAGATTTAAATATGAGAGCACTAAGTATGGTACAAAATTGGAGCTCATTAGTATAAGCCCTTAAAGTGTGGTTGGACAATGAAATATAAAATAAAATCTTAGTTCCTTTGTTGTTTTTTGGCAACATATACGTGACAGTAATTCTCCACAGCTAAAATAAAGATTCATATAAGATCTTCAAAATCTGCAAGCTGATCAGGGTTTCAGATGTGACTTACTGCAGTGTGATTTATAGCCATAGCTTTCTGGTATAAGATGCTGAGCATATTATGTTCAATACTTGCCAAAAAAAGAAAGGGATGCCTGATATGTGTACATGGTGTGGTTCAACGTTATGGCAAAACATAATGTTTAAAACACATTTTTTTTTTCAAAAATGATTTTGCCTATTTCTCAAATGTGCAAAAAAGGGAGAAAGGCTGCTGCCATGGAAGTCGGCTAAAACACTGTTTTGTTAATGCAGGTGAAAAACAGTCAAAAAATCCAATGTGTTTTGGCCATCAGGCCTACTCATGGCTTACAGTGATTGTAAGGGCAGAAGGTTGTTTATACTAATGCAATCTATGCATTAAGATACAAAACCTTCTGTGTGCATCAGCCCCCCTAATACTCACCTGAGCCCCCTCTAGATCCAGCGATGTTGCAGCGGTGTCTCGGCTGCCAGGGACTCCCCTCCCCATTAGCTGAGACAACAGCGCCGCGCCATTGCCTCCTGCTGCTGTCAATCAAAGTCAGTTAGCCAATGAGAAGAGAGAAGGGGAGGGGCCGGGGCGTGGCTCAGAGTCTGAATGGACACGCGGAGCTGTGGCTCGGCTCAGGTGCCCTCAAAGCAAGCTGCTTGCTGTGGGGGCACGCAACAGGAGGGAGAGGCAAGGAGCACAGAAGAGGGACCAGAGAAGATAAGGATTGGGGCTGCTCTGTGCAAATCCACTACACAGAGTAGGTAAGTATAACATGCTTTGTTTTTTTTTAACAAACAAAAAACCAAAAAACGAGACTTTAGTATTACTTTAAGGCCTGATGACGGAAACGCGTTGGCTTTTTTGACTGTTTTTCACCTGCATTAATAAAACAATGTTTTAGCTGACTTCCATGGCACCAGCCTTTCTCTCTTTTTTGTACGGATTTCACATGAAGGTTTGCAGAGTCTTCCCAGGCCGAATATTGTTTTTGAGGCTGACCAGGCATTACACAGGAGGTAGTAGCACGGATGCACCTGTTCCATTTCTCAAATATGGCGGAAGGCCTCGTTCAAATAGATGTACTATAGTGTATGCAAGTGGAAGGGCCATGTTTGCCAGCACGGGGATGCACAGGTTTTCCATGCATCCCCGTGAAGGTAGTCCCTTTCATTTCAACTGGGACTCAGCAGCTCCATAGACACAGCCAATCCCAATTTGAAGAAATGTAGAACTCATCGCTCCAGGTGAATAAACTATGCCTGACAGTAACTCCATTCAAGGGCTAGCCCCGGCCCGCCTCCGTGGATACATGAAGTAAAGAAGAAATGGCTGCACATCGATGAACGTCCAATTGCCGTTTATTAATAACCGAGATTACATCAAAAGACACCAATATACAGTCTTGTAGACGCATTTTGCACAGTACAATTGTGCTTAATCATTCGGCAATGATTAAGCAAAATTGTACTGTGTGAAACGCGTCTACAAGACTGTGTATTGGTGTCTTTTAATGTAATCTCAGTGATTAATAAACGGCAATTGGACGTTCATCGATGTGCAGCCAGTTCTTCTTTACTCCTGATCTGAAGCCATGCAAGTAGACAGCCCCTGAATGCAGACAGTGCGCTTTCAGGGCCGTTCACCTGAATCCATGCAGCTGTCAAATTGGGAGCAGCAGCTGTGCCTGTGGAGAAGCTGCATCCCAACTGAAATAAATGGGACTGCCTGCAGGGGGATGCAGGGAACACCTCTGCATCCCCATGTGGGCAAACATGGCCCTTACACAGGCATAAGTTATAGTACACCTGTGTGACTGAGGCTTGAAAGACAGTGGAGCACTGAAGAATGGCAATCATTTTTTGTGGAAGAGGCTTCACCAACTATGTTCCATCACGGACCATTAGTAATAAATAGATATAGATAACTGGCTGTGATATCTCACCTTGCAGCCCTCGCAGGAGCTGACTCCATAGTGATAGCCAGAGGACTTGTCATTGCACACGAAGCAGGGTTTGTAAACACGTGGAGGAGGAGGAGGTGAAGGGGAGCTGGGGACCATCTCCTCTGAGCTGGTGCTCTGGGTTTCGACGGCTGCACAAAAACCAGAAAAACAATTGGTTAGAAATTCTGGTATGCCTGGTATATACTTTATATCTAATACTTAATACATGACAGGTACGACTTTTTTTTCTTGATGTAATAACTGCTCAAAAAAGGTATGGTGTTTGTTTTGAATGCTTGTGACATCTCCATGAACCTTTTCCCTTTTCCTTTTTCTCCACAGAGGTTTTTTATAGAAACACTACACTAATTCAAGAAGATGCGGAGGCCAAAAGGTCAGTAATAACATGAAACATATATACCATTTATATTTATCAACACAAAACATACATAAAAAACTGTTTTTGCTAAAGAAATTATTTTTTTTTCCTTTTTCTTTTAAAATATACGTTTGTATAGTAGTTATGCAAAGCCCTAATGATCCTTGGTGTCGTAAGCAATGTCATACAAATACAATTTTTGGAACAAACCACAAAAAGTATTCCTTATGGCAGTGGTTTTTGTCAAATTTGTTTATTGAATTTTAATAATTAGTATACATAAGTACATATGGTGGCAGCAAAAGAAGAGATCACATATATGGTAATAATATTGAGTTATAGTTCCAACATAAACTAAAAGTAGTTTAACTAAAACAATTTGCGTCATGTATTGTATAAGAGAGGATAAAACCAACTTAGACCAGGTTAATATAAGATGACCTCAGATAAAAAAAAAAGGTCTTAATTATTATCAAGAGTATAGTTTTTAAATAAAAAAAAAAAAAAAATGATTTATTATATAATCTAAAATCTTATACTACATATTGGAACTATGTACAATTGGTATAATGATAACCAAGAAAATAAAAGTTCTGCTACCAGAACTATATAAAGAGTAAGTTGAAAGAGGAGAGAGAGAATAGGGGGAAAAAGTAGAAGAGAGAAAGAAGATAAAAAAAAAAGTAAACTTAGGTAGTAGAAAAAATAGATAGGGAAGAAAGAAATGAGAGGTAGTAGGGGTCCCCGGGGTAGTACATGTTCATAAACACATACCATGAATGCAGACCAAGGTCTTTGTAGGGAAGCATCAAAATTGGAAGGAAAAACTTCCACTCTATTTTTAGATTCAGCAATTATTAAGGACGGGGATTTCCAAGCTTTGGCAATTGTTTGTTTTGCGGCTGTATTGATCTGTAATAGGAGTTTGAATTGGCGGTAGGAGAGAGTGGCCGGTTTTAAGTTTAAAAGTGCTATTGTAGGATCAGGATTGATAGGGATTTCAAACAGTGTTGAAATCATAAGAAATACATCTTTACAGAAATTTTTTGCTACCGGGCAATCCCACCAAGTATGAAGATGTGATCCAAGATCCCCACAGCCACGAAAACAAGATGGGGAATAATTTGGAGCATATTTCGCAATTCTGACAGGGACCAAATACCACCATGTGCGTACTTTGTAATTTGTCTCTAAGGCAGCAATGTTTTGTGAGGATGACTTAGTTGTGATCCAAATCGTATCCCAATCGGCTGCTTCCAACGAAAACCCAAGATCCATCTCCCACTTAGCCACATATGATGGTGGGTCTGAGTTGGGTTTAGTAATAAGATGAGTGTAAAGAGTTGAAATAAGTCCCTTAGTGTGTGTGTCACGGTTACATATATTTTCAAAGCACGTTAATTTATCTAAATGACTTCTTCCTTGTATATAGGGCATAAAAAAAAATGTAATCTGAAGATATGGAAAGCGCTCTGAATTAGGAAGTTTGTGACTTTCACATACGTCAGGGAAAGTTTTGAATGATGTAGAGGATGCTAGTTCACAGAGCTGAGTTAAATTAGTGGAGGTCCATGCTTTAAAAGATTTAAGGGAAGACCAAGCAGGATAGAAAAGTGGATTTTTGAGAAATTATAAAAGAGGTATATGAGGAGATTGTAGTCCATTTACTAATTTAAATTTATCCCAAATGGCTAGTGTATGTTTAGTTATAGGATTATTGAGTTTTTTACAGTTGAAGGAATTAGACCATACGAGGTTGGTTATTGAAAGTGGGTCGCAATCTATTGATTTCAGTGCAACCCAAAGCGGAATTTCACGCTTTGCGTGAGATTTAGGGCTATGGGCTAACTGAGATGCATGGTAATAGGTGGTAAAATTAGGAAACCCTAGTCCCCCTTTGGGCTTTGGAAGGTAAAGAGTGTGTTTGGGCATATGGGGTTTCAAGAAGCCCCAAACGAAAGTGAATGCCTTACCTTGTAATATTCTGAGAAAGTATGCTGGAACAGGGATAGGTAAAACGCGAAAAAGATAAAGAATTTTGGGCAGTATAGCCATCTTTATTACGTTCATTTTACTTATCCAAGATAATGGTAGAGAGGACCATTGTGTCAGAAGATTAGATATTTGATGCAAAATTGGAGGATAATTGGCAGTGAAAATGTCAGAAAGATTGGGTGTGAGAATTATCGCTAGGTAAAGAAGGCGTGAAGTGGACCACGAGAAAGGGAGGGATGTTTGCGCTTGTTGTAAAATATGAGGAGTTAAGATATATTTAAGGCTATAGATTTTTGAGGGCTAATAATTAGTGGGCAAACTGATCAAGTTTACTTATAAGATTAGGAGCAGAAATATGAGGGGATGACATAAAGATTAAGATATCATCAGCAAATAGGCAAAGTTTATGTTGGTAACCAGCTAAATCTAGACCTTTAATAGACGGTTGAGTACGGATTGCTTGAGCAAGTGGTTCAATAAGTAGGGCAAATAAGAGTGAGGAAAGTGGACATCCCTGACACGTACCCCTACAGATGTCAAATAGGTTTGATTTATATCCAGCGTATTTAACATAAGCTTTGGGATTTTTGTATAATGAGGAAACCCAGCTAAGAAAATGAGGATCAAATCCCCAACGCTGCAGGACAAAATGTAGGTAATGCCACGAAACTGTATCAAATGCTTTTTTGCTATCTAAAGATAAGAGACAGATGGGTATTTGTTGTGATTTAGCTGCTTGAATTAGTAAAGTAGTCCTGCGTACATTATCTGCTGCTTGGCGCTGTGGGATAAAGCCGCCCTGGTCTTTATATATTAAAGAACCTATTCCACTATTTAAACGGGTCACTAAGACTTTCGCTAGTAACTTAATGTCAAGGTTGAGTAATGATATGGGTCTATAGTTGGAACAAGATGTATTGTCTGACTGAGGTTTGGGGATCATTGAAATTATAGCCGTTAATATTTTGGGGCGAAAGGACTGATCGTTAAGGAGAGAATTAAATGTGTCTGTTAACATTGGAGCAAAGTTAAGAGAGAATTTCTTATAGTATAGGGCAGAGAAGCCATCTGGGCCTGGACGTTTATTTGGTTTAAGAGCGTTAATTGCAAATGTAATTTCGATAGCTGTAATGGGGCTTTCAAGACAATCGCGTTGGGCTAAAGGAATAGTAAGAAGTTTGATTTGTGAAAAAAATGATTCTGCTAAAGTTTGATCAAAAGATCCTTTCTTTTTTATATAAGGAGGTATGATGTTTTTAAAAGGTGTGGAGGATCACTAGTAAATGTATCATGAGATAATTTCAGACAAATCGGTTTAAAGGGGCGATTCAGTTTTTTAAGTGCTCGGGTTAAAAGAGTGTCTGGTTTATTCGTTTTAAGAAAAAAATTATGTTTAGACTTACATAACATTTTATCTACAGATTCTGATAAAAAAAGGTCAAGGTTTAAACATGCTTTATCAAGCTGTAATTTAGTCACAGGGGTAGGATTGGATTGAAAGATTGTGTGGCATGCATTCAATTCTGCTTCTAATTTTTGTTTTAGTTGTCATTTTTCTCTTTTAAGAAATGAGGCTTGGCATATACAAACCCCAGGAAGAACAGGTTTTTGAGCTTCCCATAGGGTCAGTGGGGATATATCAGGGGACTCATTATTGGCCAGGTAATCTTTTATGGCTATTTCTAGATCAGAGGAGTGCGATACATGAGATAGGATTGAGTCATTAATATGCCATGTAGAATCTTGTGTTTTGGGTATTAGAGAAGTGAAAGTTGAAAGCACACAGCACAGTGGTCAGTCCATGTAAAAGGGATAATAGATGAAGAAATGAGTTCAGGGGTCAATGCCTATTGATGGCAGTGGTTCTAAACTTCAGTCCTCAAGTACCCCCAACGGGCCATGTTTTGGGAACGTCTCTTAGATAAAATAGCTCTTATCATTGATATTTATTTAAAGCATCTGTGCAAAGTAAAGGAAAACATGAAAACGTGGCCCATTGGGGGCACTTGAGGTTGAGAACCACTGCCTTATGGAATATAGAAAATTATTTTATTACAATAATAAATAAAAAATTTGTACAAGCACAAGATATATGTACAAAAGCTTGCAATCAAAAAGTTATCAACGATTAAAATGAACCGTTTTCAACTTTTTTGCATGATTGCTTTTTGTACATATTTCTTTTGCTCTTTTGCAAAATCATTTTAGCTATTTAATGCTGTAATAAAGTTATTTTGTATATTGCATACGCTTTTTATTGATATCATTCAAAGTGGTGCAGGGCAACGTTACCATAAAGGATATTTTTGTGGTTTGGTTGTTCAGTAGTTCCCTTTATGTCTTGCACATTCATTGGTGCAGATTTACATGTGGGGTGTGAAGTGATATTAATTGTGGTTAACTTGTATTTCACCCATGTCATCCAGTTCTAGCAAACATATAGATATAAATATATATACTGAAAGAGAGCGAGAGATATTTTATATTGTTGATGAAAAAAAAACAATTTTTTTTTCCAGCTCATATAGTGTAAATCCCTGAAACCTGCCTTTTATTTTGTCCCCACCATCTGCTGAAAGTGTAAATCAGCCTGGCAGCAGTGGCTATGTGCACTGACAGCCAGGAATGAGAACTGAAGGATGTTACCAACAATGTAAGTTAGAAATTGAGGGTGTAGTGGGACAGAGTTGCAGAGGTGTCACACAACTTACAGTGGGGTTGGTTTGCTACTGAAAAAAATGGAGTGCAAAATCTGGTGCAGATGTGCATGGTAGCCAATCAGCTTCTAACCTCAGCTTGTTCGACTAAGCTTTGACGATAAAACCTGAAAGCTGATTGGTTTCTGTGCACCAGATTTTGCATTCTCCAGTTTTAGTAAATCAACCCCAGTGTGTATGCACCATAGCAAGGATGGGTAGATCAGGTGACTATTGACATCACTTTAAACATCTTTTGGCATTCAAAAGAACCTATATTATGTGTTTCAGCTATCTAGTTTAGCTGAACGTTAATAGACCACAGCGATAGTTCCCTTTGAACCAAAAGGCTGCTAACTTGTTTACACTGATCTAAACAAATGGTGTGCAACCCATGGCCTAGCAACCTCAGATCCGGTTTGGGATCCCAGATTGATTCTGTTCAAGAACAAGAGGCATGTGACACTCAGGGTCTCACAGCTATGGCATACTAGAGTAGGTTGAGAAACATGACTACAAATGGTATCTCATCGTAAGTGGGGGAGACAGGTACACTACAAAGTATACCGACAATACGCAACTTGTGAGAAGTTCTTGAAAGAAAGTAAAGATGGATGTTAATATGCTCATATGAGACCTTTTAATACAGAGGGATTTCATTACTCCTTCTCCTGTTATTAGGCTGGGCCTTTGACTAAAGGAAGTTGAATGCGAGTATCACAATGACATGTGCTACTAATTTAGTGCAGCCCAAAATAACCAGAAGAGGGGGGAAAGGAGGCAGCCTTAACCCTAATGTAACCCAGCCTTCACAGCCCCCTCAGGCTGAGTACATCCCTCGGGGCAGCTCTGCAGATGCTTTTTATCCTAGCTTTCAACACACATAGAATTTCCTGTTACATTGCCCTGAGAAGCACATTCCAGCCTTGCCAGGTTAGAGGAGACAGGCTTCTTGAAGGCCCGTGTCCCCAGAGAACAGAAAGTTTAAGAGAACCCCAAGAAGACCACCTCCTGAGTACTTCAGTGCAGGCCAATGCTACCTCAGTTCTCTTTATATCTCAGTCTCCTTCATAACAATGTCATATATATATAAGATTCTGATTACTTCACGCTGTATTGTGGCTGGTGCTTAACACCATAGCAGACACGATAGATGTCTCTCAACGCACAGCATTACAGAGAATATGTCCTATGTTTTTATTGCTTGTGTGCTTATTCGGTAATAGTCAGCAGAGCAATCACCTAGAAGCTTATAACATTGAGGTCAATTTACTAAAACACAGTGCAGGCTGTATCTTCAGTGCTGTGCGTTCTGTGTCCATTTTGAAGTCTGAGAAATTATGTTTGCAAGTCACTAAGGGCCTGTTCACGCTAATGCATGTATGTTATATGCATGGGTCTGATGTGGTGCAATTAATTCTGAATGGCATTTCGATGCACCAGCGGACGTGTGCTGCCATAAATGCTGCAAGCTCTGTTTTGGAGCATTAGGTGGTCCATTCATATCACTGGACTGACAATGCAATGCATGTAAACACAGGGAATAATGCGTGTTCTCTAACGCAATAGCATGAGTGGATCCCCAAGGTTTTATCGCACAGAGCCGCTTAATTTCCTTCATGCATGCATGCTATATTACTGATTTTTACTGCATTCTGTACACAAAAGGCACAAAAATGACTGCCCCTTAAAATATATACTACCTGCCATTAATACTAAATTTGTAGGGGATTGCGCTAATACACATGCGAACCGTTCATTTCATCAGTTCAGTCACATTTTTTTCAAAGAAAAAATGGATGAAGTTTACATCGGTTTTTCATCAGTTTTTTTACATTCACTACCAATGCAAAAACGGACTGTTTGTCAGTTTACATCTGTTTTTCATCCGTTCCGTTCTTTTGACAGAACGAAAATAGGGCTTTAATCCTTTCCAAAAAAACAATGTTGACAGATGTAAACTGATGTAAATGGATGATCATCCGTTTACATCTGTTTTTCCATAGAGATGCATTGATGTCCGTTTTTCATCCGTCAACGGATGGATGAAAAACAGATAAACGGTCCACATGTGTGAAAGGAGCCTAAAGCAGTAGAGACTTTCACTTAGTAATAGGGTGAAGCTCAATTTGAATAACAATTCAAATAGAATTAGCATTACGACAACTGGAATATCCATCAAAATGGCAATAGCATTTGGGAAGAGCTAGGAACTCTGATGCAAACATGTTGTTGCTGAGCCCCCAAGAGATATAAGAATGCAGTGGGAAACTCAACCAGTCAACTTCTACTATAACCAAGGGGGTTATTTACTAAAGGCAAATCCACTTTGCACTACAAGTGCAAACTACAAGTGCAAAGTGCACTTGAAATTGCACTGAAAGTGCACTTGGAATTGCAGTTGCTGTGGATCCGAGGGGGACATATAAGGAAAATAAAAAAGCATTTTAGCTTGCACATGTTTGCATAATAAAATCAGCAGAGCTTCCCCTCATTTCAGATCTACCCCTCAGATTTACAGCGACTGCAATTCCAAGTGCACTTTCAGTGCAATTTCAAATGCACTTTGCACTTGTAGTTTGCACTTATAGTGGAACGTGGATTTGCCTTTCGTAAATAACCCCCTAAGTGAAACAGATTTGGGGGGACTGGTTTTGTTAGAGTAAGGGCTCATTCACACCATTGGGGTGTGTTAGCACATGCATGTTATTACATGTTAATATGCGAGATAAAGTGCATTACATTAAGGTAGCCCATTTATCTGAATGCACCGTAAAGGTGCACGAGTCATGTATGGTGTAACGCACGTACAACAAAGTCTCTTGGGTGCCATTCAGAAAGAAATGGCAATGCATCACAGAAACACATGTTGCACACCTGCAATGCAGTATTAATGGGTCCTAAATGTAGGAAAATGTGACCTATGCGATTTGGAAAAATGATGTGTATGCTGAAAACATTCACAGATCCGCATAAAAGCACATGAAAACTACCATTATATTTTTGGAAGGTTGTGCCACTTACCAAAGGGCATGTAAGAAAACAGCAAAGAACAAATAACATGTACTGATGTGATTATATTGGGTTGAATGTTATAAGTAAATAAAGCCTCACTGCATTCACAGCTTTGCGTTTTTACTTGATGCCCTTCCTATTAAAACCAATGGAAAAGCCTCAAATTCCATCTCAAAGCATGTTTCATGAGACATATAAATACATCATAATGCACATCAAGTGGGTTGATGGACGTTATGATGTGTGTTGACATCAAAACAAACAGCTTTGCTATGTGCAAAAACACATTCACTCTCCCTAATCAACATTCATTATTTTTAATCCCCATGCTGCTAGCATTAGTAAAAAGTATATCTATTATTTTTTATTTTTACATTTATTCAGTTACTTCCTGGTTTCATGCCTAGACAAATTATTTGATACATTCCCAGGAGTCTTCAGGAGAGGAGGAGGGGTTTTCTTAGCTGAGCACACCCTCCTGCATGCATGCTTGAGCTAAGGGCAGATAAATTCCAGGAAGTAAATACTATCTGAATCATTTGCCCTTACTTAAGATGGCCACAGCCAGAAAAGCTAGGGGTGTTTTCTCAACAAAATAAAGTATGGAGACAAGGATGGATGGGAGAGTTTGCTTTGAATATTAAAAAATTATTAAAGAGTGCTTTTGGTTTGTGGTGCTCATATGCAGTCAAGATCTGTGGGCGGCACAGTGGTGTAGTGGTAGCACTTTCACCTGGCAGTAAGAAGGGTCGTTGGTTCGAATCCCAACCACGACACTACCTGCCTGGAGTTTGCATGTTCTCCCTGTGCCTGCGTGGATTTGCTTGTAGATTGATTGGATCCTGTCTAAATTGTCCCTAGTATGTATGAATGTGAGTTAGGAACCTTAGATTGTAAGCTCCTTGAGGGTAGGGACTGATGTGAATGTACAATGTATATGTAAAGTGCTGCGTAAATTGATGGTGCTATATAAGTACCTGAAATAAATAAATAAGATCTGCTTTGATGCACTTTGATGGATTTCAATAGAAAATGATTAGAGGGTAAAACGTTTGACTCCAGTGGTGTGCATCAATATTATTCCATGATGAGAACTTCAAGTCACAAGAAGATGAAGATGTTCCTGACTGTCGGGAATTAGTTCATATATATATATATATATATATATATATGTGATATCATCCCCACAAAATGGCAGCAATTACAATGCTTCCTTTAAATCACTTAACCCCTACATATCCAACAATTAACTGCTAATCTTCCCCAAGCAGTCATCTGGGTTACAAGTGCCATTTAGGAGGCCATCCATCAAGACACAGTGTCCTCTTTCTTTGCTTTCATCCTCATACAACAGGGTGACAGAGACGGAGTGGTTTGGGATTGAGGGAAGGTGTTCATTACAGAGGAAGAATGAGCTCCGAGTAGAGTGGGAGGACAGAGCACACAAACTGTCCCCTCGGAAGAATGTATAAATAGAAAGGGTGAGAGGTGCAAAACGCGTGATGCTGAAACGTGAACAAGCGAAGAATCCTGGCAATGCTCTGAAATCGGCGGCGTGGCTGGGAGGAGCGCACACGGCCACCGGCAACAATCTGCTTTATGGCTGGGCACTTCTAGACAAGCTGAGTCTTACAGGTGTCATAATCCCATCCGCCTGCACATTCCCCGCCACTATTTCATCAGCTCCAAGGCCTGTCACTTTTCAGACCCAATTATGGCGTGTCATCTTCATTCTCTTCCCTGAAGGGACTCTACAGTCCTGGTGACGCCACATGAAGGAAGTGGAGAGGAGATTAGAATTATTATCCTTTAAAATATGTTTGAAAATACAACAGAAAATATTTGCTAATAAGAACGAAGATGGGAAATTAGCATTAGGTATTGCAAATCTATCTGGAGTTGTATGCTTTTTTTTATTACTGTTTTTATGTGTTATCTGCCTGTCTGAACGGCTGTCTGCGTTTTAAAATGATTTCCAATGCGATTGGCTGCATGTGTTGATCAAACACAAATTTTCCAGCAGGACCGTTTGGAAGGAGTCGATCACTAAATCTCCTCTCGAACGGGAATGACCACAGATGGAGCAAAGTTCCGTCAGTTCCTAGTGAACTGGCCAAATTTCGATCCATCTATTGCCCGTTTAACAATAAATGTCTCTTGTTTAACAAAAATAGCTGTTAATCCAGTTAGATATCTTGTGAGCTGATAACTTCCCGTAGTCTTTGCCTATGGACTGTTACCAGTCAGCATTGCTTCCTGCTATCTCCATGGACTCCAAAACATTTACCCCTGTTATGGAGAAGAGAGGGAGGTGTTATGTAGTCCTAACAAACTCCCTGTCCTGGGGTGACAACACTGTTCAGTATGGTTGTCACCCTAGGACAGGAAGTGCAATAATGGCAGGATTACCAGATTAAAATAAAGGAAACAAGTGTTAACCACTTCTATACCGGGCCATAGTAAAATGATGGCCGCTGGAACCCTTCCTCCCTCCGGGTGGACGTCATACGACGTTCTCGGCTTCCTGGCATTGTGGAGAGCGTGTGTTCGCTGCATCACTGGCTACCCGGTGCGCGTGCCCGGCAGCCGTAATGTCCACCGGGCACCCGCGATTGTTCATCACAGAGCAGGGACGTGGATCTGTGTGTGTAAACAGAGAGGTGAACTGATCGTATGTGTTCCTTGTATATAGGAACACCGATCGGTCTCCTCCCCTCATCAGTCCCCTCCCCCCCACAGTTAGAATCACTCCCTAGGAAACAAATTTAACCCCTTCAGCGCCCCCTAGTGTTAACCCCTTCCCTGCCAGTGACATTTATACAGAAAATCAGTGCATTTTTATAGCACTGATGGCTTTATAAATGTCAATGATCCCAAAATAGTGTCAAAAGTGTCCAATCTGTCTGCCGCAATGCCACAGTCACGATAAAAATCGCAGATCGCCGCCATTAGTAGTAAAAAATAAATAAATAAATAAAAATGACATAAATCTATCCCCTATTTTGTAGATGCTATAACTTTTGTGCAAACCAATCAATATACGCTTATTGCGATTTTTTTTTTAACCAAAAATATGTAGAAGAATACATATCAGCCTAAACTGAGGAAAAAAATAGTTTTTTTAAAAAAAATTGTGATATTTATTATAGCAAAAAGTAATAAATATTGTGTTTTTTTCAAAGTTGTCTTTTTTTGTTTATAGCGCAAAAAATAAAAAAGCAGAAGCTCTATTTGTGGGAAAAAAATGATCAAAATTTAATTTGGGTACAACGTCGCATGATCGTGCAATTGTCATTCAAAGTGTGACAGCGCTAAAAGCTGAAAATTGGCCTGGACAGGAAGGGAGTGAAAATGCCTCGTATTGTTGTGGTTAAAAAGCAAATACAGCCACAACATCTAAGGACTGGTAAGCTGCATTACTATCAGTTTTTGTTTTTAGGTTTAGATAACGCTTTAAAGTGTTACTAAACCCACAATAAAATCAGCCTGTATATGCAGTAAAGCATGCTTGCTATACTCACTGTGGAACTTAATGGGTTAATCCTTTGCATTGTCTAAAATAGCTGTTTGGTCCTGTCTTCTCTGATCCTCCCCTTCTTTTACTGTCCCCAATACATCTGCTGATAGCACAGAGCCCTAGGAGGCACTCTGCACATGCTCTGTTTAGTGTGTATTGCTGGGGATTTTTTTTGCGAGTGTGCATGTGATCACCACTGGGCCAATCAGCACTGTCCAGGCAGAGGCTCAGGGGTCATGCAGTCTCATAGGACAGTCAGAAAATAATGAAAACCCCTCCTACAAGCTTTAACCAGTGCTCAGTCAGACACTGAGAGAAGTCACAAGACTGCTATATACCTCTGATGAGAAAAGGTATTTAGCCGTTTATATTTACTAAATTCATTGTATTTCCATGTACTGTGGGAGACCAGATATAGTGAATGCAGGGTCCTGGGTTTAGTAACACTTTAAGCTAGTCATATACCCATAGATTTATTTTATTCAGCCTGCAGGCTGGACGAAAGAAATCCGACACACTGCTCTATCCTTGCTAAAAACTGTGGATGGAGGACCCTCTCTGGCCAGTTATTGTATTCTCACAGCTGGCAAACAGTGGCTGCATCTGATTGTATGCAGTCATTTTTGGGCATTCAATCTTCCACTTGGCTGCTTCGACAAAAGTCGATTGAACAATCAACTGGCGGTGCTAACGGGGGGCACCCACGGCTCAAATTTTGGCTGATATTGCAAGAGTTGGCCAAGATTTGAGCTGTGTTTGACAGTTTTTAGAAGAGGATTTCCCATCAAGCTTGAAACTATTCCTGTAAAATGCCAAGCACTTCTGACTGCCTGGGGCACTCACTGCCCTAAGGAGAGAAGACACGGCCTGATAATCACAAGTAAAGCTTCAAATAGAGACCATTGTTTGCTTTTATTAAGCTTATCTAACCAGTCATTATGCAAGGATGTTAATCTTATTTCATGATATACAGATGACCACTAGAGGGAACCTTTGCAAAAGTCGTATCAGCAATTACTTTTAGGAAAACTACAGAAAACGTGAATAGTGAAATGAAAATTAAAATAACATTAAATAGATTATAGTGTGATGTTAATCAATGTTCATAATCAAGGTAATTAGAAAAAAATATTTAAAATCTGGGCCCACTAAGACACATGGTGATGGGGCTATAAAACTATAATAATAATAATAAATAAGATATTTGAAAATAATAATAAAACCAAGATTATTTTAAAAAATCTCTAAAATCTGGGTCAATGAAATTGACTATCGTAAGCTCTTCATAGAACTATCAGGAAAGCATTTTACTCCAAATATCATCAGGAGCCAGAGGCTGTCGGCAGCCATAGTGATCGATAGAATATACACAAATGTGAGCCAAGAACAATACTGTAGTGACCACGACTGGAGTTTCTCAGCCCTGCCTTAACTTCATACATAAACACAGCGTGCAGACACATAGTGACTTCATAAAACCTTATAAATACTGCTTATTAAGTGAATTTCAAAGAAAAATACACATGTATGAATATATATGTTGTTTTTTTTGGGGGGGGGGATTTGGAAAACTTACCGTATTTCCTCTTACTCATATAGGAAAATAGACATGTATATTGCACAATGACAGCTTCTCTAGAAGCAGATTGTTTGTCATTGATGAGCTGTGAAATATGATGTAATAATGTACAGCATATGTGATGTGAAAACAGATTGTAGATGGCAAAAATATAGTAATCTAAAGCCTAGCACACTGCTAGTTTTTTTTTTGTTCAACCCAGCGGACTGAACAAAAAAAAAAAACCTGACATTGATCTCCCCTGCTTTTCTATAGTGTTCTGACACCCCCCCACCAGAACACTCCGGTCAGCGCTCTCAGCCATTGGCTGGCTGCAGTACACATGGGCCAATGTTGACAAGTTTCTACTGAACCAGCCGATGCCGCCTGAAATTCTGCCTATGTGTACGGGGCTTAGTACAGTGATCGAAGCCTGGGGGTCAGATGTGGCCCTTTGCTTGCCTTTATCTGTCCCTTGGGGCACTATTCCTCCTACTGATACGAGACACTATTCTGCCAACTGACAGTGGCAATGGGGCAGCATTTCTCCTATTGACACCAACATTGGGGCACTGTTCCTCCCAATGATACCAAATGTAATGTTTACTCCCAATGACCCCGGGAAAATCTCCACAGTCCGGCCCCCCTAAAGTCTGAAGGACAAAAAACTGGTCCTTTGTTTGGAAAGTTTGGAGACCCCTGCTCTAATATGTAGTATGTTTTATTTCCATCTGCAACAAATACAATCTCTTTTTTCATGCTATATTTTCTATCTCACACTTACACAGCAATGTGCATTAGGTTCCTAATACATTTAACAAAGAGATGTCACACTCCACAACACTACATTTAAAATTGTGTACTGAAAATTGAAATTGTACCTGCATTGCCCCTCTTGTAAGATCCTAATCATTCCAAACATCTTACAATAAGGGAGCTATTGGCAACTAAGCAGTAAACATTGATTGTTAAGCCTCGTATACACGATCGGATTGTTGGCCAACAGAGCGTCAGACTTTTGTCCAAAGGGCGTTTGCCTGGATCTTGTCTTGCATACTAACGGCACACAATTGTCGCCCAACAAACACAAAGGTAGTGACGTACTACGTGCAATATCAGCTCTTGAGCGCCACCCTTTGGGCACCTTCTGCTAATGTCGTGTTTAGTGAGCATTGATTCCAAACATGCGTGTTTGTACTTTTGTGTGACGGATTTGTGTACAGACGACACGAAAATCTGACAACAGACCATTGTCCGAAAATTTACTAGCCTGCCATCCATCATTTGTTGGCCAAAAGTTGGACAACAATAGTCTGAAGGAGCGTACTAACGGTCGGATTTTAGGCCAACAGTCTGCCATCACACAATCCCCTGCCAACAATCGGATCGTGTGTACGAGGCTTAAGTCTGTGTTATTGTGTAGTTAATGGTTCCCAAAAGGGCTGTTTGATTTTGTTATTGCACAAGAGAAGGTATAGGTGGGAAAGTTGAAAGGAACTAGGAAAAGAGAAAGTACGGTGGGTAAAAAGGGGGGGGGGGGGGGTGGTCTGGATGTGAGGAAGGGGAGAGGTGGGTACAGGCCACCTTTTTTTGACCTTAGTATACCTGCATGTTGTTTCTTTCTTGCAGTAAATGTATAGCGTATGACTTAAAAGTATATTCGTACCCAAGACAAAAATGTATAACACTGAAGATCTACTGTCTCCCTTTACTTAGTAAACTAGTGTGCAGACTGTTGGCACTGTTTAAATCCTGTATTATAATAATAATGTTATGGGGGTCTGTTTTCTAGTCCACAGATGTCTCTTATACACTTATAAGACTATTTGTAACTTGTAAGATTGTAGCCTAATAAGTTATCACAGCTTAAAGAAAAGCAAATTAGCTGACCTCCAAAACCATACATGTATTGGTTGATGGGAACCAGTGGAAGCCATGTTTTGGTAATGTCCCGACCATTGACAACTAGGACATGCTAAGGAGGAATGGCCACACAACTGGGATTTATCACTTGCACAGAAGGGGTTGTTGTTTTCCTGAAATTACACAGAGGATATGTGATGTAGCTAATATTGATGCAAATACTGTTTGCCGGGTTTCTTCCACCCATAAAACAGGGAACAATTTACCACACATGCACAGAAAAAGAACACTGAAGGATTTGGCGGTGAGCAATTGTAATGAACAAAAGACCTTTTATTCCAATTGCCCAGATATATGCAGATGACTGAGAGGGGGCACACACACTTAGATCTTCACAAGAATGGAAACAGGCTGAAACCTCCATACATCGTGTATAACATTGCAGGTGACAACACGCACGCAGCATGTGTTTACAACTGGCAGGAATTTTTGTACCATGATGGAGTTGCGGCATTTCTCATGGAAAGTTTTTTTTTCTGCACTTGGAATGCAGCTACCCCTTTTTACTATATCAGGATATAACAGTCACCCCTAGGCCCTATTTCCAGTGCTGTGGTTGTATGCATACATGATACAATGAGTATGCAACTTTTGAAAGCTGAGAGGGAAAAAGCTGCAGACTACATTTTTCTAAACTGCAACCTATGGAAAG
Source organism: Aquarana catesbeiana (assembly GCF_042186555.1). Taxonomy (NCBI): domain Eukaryota; kingdom Metazoa; phylum Chordata; class Amphibia; order Anura; family Ranidae; genus Aquarana; species Aquarana catesbeiana. Next base: position 143,617,542 of record NC_133325.1, read on the forward strand.
GCGTAAAGAGGAAAGGATCGCTGCTACTTCTGACCAACCCACCCTATGGTTAAAGCGGAACTCCACCCAAAAGGGGAAGCTCTGCTTGTTTGGGTCCTCCACTGCCACATTTGGCACTAGGTTTTGACAGGTACCCGCTCCCACAGCCGCCTCAGATCACTGCGGCAATCTGATCCAGAAGTTCGGCCCCTCCTCCTTCCCCTGTAGTCTTCTGGGACACATCACAGGTCCCAGAAGGCTACGGGACCATTCACAAGGTATAGCGTGGCTCACGCATGTGCAGTAGGAAACCGGCTGTGAAGCCACAAAGGCATCACTTCCTGTTTCCCTTACTTGCAATACCAGCACCTGCACCCGAAGCCAATTAAATAATCAGCTCAGGTGAGGACATCGCTGGATCCCTGGGCAGGTAAGTGTCCTTAAATTAAAAGTCAGCAGCTACAGTATTTGCAGCTGCTGACTTTTTGGGGGGAGCCTGGAGCTTTTCTTTAAGCCTCAGTGGACAGGGTGAAATGAATCAGGGTGTATGGTTTGGTGATGACATGTAGGCCTGCACCCTATGTTCTGGGACCAGGGATATGCTTTCACCTCTACTTTGAGCAGCGGCAAAAGCAATGAAACATGTCCCATGGAAAGGCATAGTTGACATTGTACCATTGAATGCAGCAGCACTTTGCAATTTGCAATTGCAGTTTGGTTTCTTACCAGTCTGCAGGCAAACCACAGCAATGGAAATGGGCCTCAAAAGTTAGCCAAACATGCATAGACTTCGCTTGTTCATCCAGAATTTTGCCCTGGGACAAAGGTTGCCATACTGTATGTCTGGTAATGATTCATACTCATCTATGGTTGGCATATCTCCACCCCCCCAGTTTTTGTTAATGGGAAATTAGTCAGTGTTTGAATTCCCTAGTGGTACCTATACATGTACACATAATCTCTAGAGAAAAGTTGTTGTACTCATAATGAATTCTGTGTAGGGAAAGTCCCCGATTTTGAGGTCTAGACAAATCCAGTTGAATATGAACCAGCTGAGATATCAATGTTACCATGTCTTTAGCATGCTAGCAATCATATACTGCCCTTGTACAATCACTTCAATGGTCCCTGAAGCCTAGGAGCTGTAGTCCCTTACATGAGGCTGCCCATTTAGGTGCAGATCGGGCTCCTGGGGCCCCATTTTAATGCATATGGGCAACCTTTGTGCAGCAGGATAGAAGAGGCATGACTGGGACTTGCGGCAAGGCAGTAAGCATTAGAAAACATCACTGGAAAGTTGGACTAATGATGTATAGCTCCAATCCATCATTATAAATCAGTCACTTCTGAAGGGTATTCTCTACAATAGTGGTACAATGGGTGCTCTGTTCATGAGATACATGTGATGTTATGAATTTTTTACATGTGTCTGTGTCAATCTGGCTGTGTGTGTATGTGGATGAAGTCATGGAGCAAGAGGCGTGTGTGCATGTATTTTCCTGTATGAGTGTGTGCTTACTTGTGTGTTTTTGGGTGTGTGTTTTAGGAATGTTATAGCTGCAATTGCTCTTCTCTGTCACAATAGATGAAATGCTCTAGCAAAGCTAAGCTGAAAAGCTTTTCAACACCTGGGGGAGAGTTCTTCCCCCACTAATGCAAACACCCCTCTCCTGATCCTGCCAAACTGAGAACTGACATAACCGGTCCCTCAGGTAGGAGCAGCCATTAACTCATTCCTAGCATGAGATAACATCGTGTCTTGTGCTATCTCCACTCCAGGACACATCCTTGCTGATACTGATACTACAGACAGGCCAATTCTAAGGACCTGGTATAATGGTGTTAGAAAACTAACCTAATCACCAGTGCACAGAGTTACATAATAGAATAGGACCACCTTATATGAGGCATTTCATCTTGCTTAAAATGGTCAGTAAAGTCTACAGGACTTTTTTTTGTTATTTTTGGCTTTTTATGTATGCTGTTTTTTGCTGCAGTCAGCTTGGGTTCTCTGCATGTGCTGAACTGTTTCACCTGCTAGCTCCCTTGCCCATTCTGTCCCATTGAACCCTCACAGTCTGCGATAGGTGTATTTTAATATACAATCACAGGCCACATCTCCACATGGTACTCTGTCTACACCCTCAGGTGTTGTAAGTAACCAACTTCATGTTTCCTGGTTTAAGTCAATATTTTGATTATAAGTTTTAGTTTATTTGCTCTCAGTTTATATAATCTCTGAGGGAGAGAATGAACCTCGAAACGCGTCAGACACTTGGACTCAACTCATTATATACTGACATTGTACATAGTCCTCTTGTTTGTTCACAATAGTAGAGTTCATAAAATGTGAATGTACTGTGTATACAGACAATATGTGTGGCTTGATGCCATCATCATGAATCATATGTTTTAGTCTGTGTTTTTAATCTTTATTCAATAAAGTTTGTTACATTTTTAATATAAATGTTGATTTTTGCACCCTGCAAAATCCTTGTCACCCAACATTACATTTGAGTGAATTGAACTTTTGGGATGGGCACAGATGTGGTCTCAAATCTCACCTCTCTTTTTTTTCAAAGTCTACAAGACATAGGCTGTTAAGCCACTTCTATCAGTTCATGATACAGGGAGAACCATGTAAATCCACTTTCTGAACACAATCCAAACTCCATAGGAAGCTGACCTTAAACAGTCATCTACAAACATGCTCACATAAGGGAGAATCTTCTTCTTCACTTTTAAATGGCCTATGTATGGGCTGACTCCCAAATTTAAGACAACTATTTATTAAATATTGAATGGCTGGGATGGGCAATGCAGCCATGCAAGGGCCACACTAGAGCAAGACAGCAGGTATCGCGGGACCTCATATGCTGCTTCTCGCGCAATATCAAGTGTTTGATACCCAAGCACATGTCTGTCATAAATGGCCAGGACTACAAATAATAAAAAGCATCAGCCTATATATACTTTGGCACTGGATGCAGAAGGGCATCTATATAAAATATAAAGCTGCCAGCAGTAAACGTATGTAAAAATTCCAACGGTTTGATAGTACCCAAATCGATTAATGGATCGACTTGGCTACTTACATGGACCGAAATTCATCCAATCCTTGTTGAACCGGGTGAATTATGATCCATGTATGGCTGGCTTAAGACTTATCATGTACTCTGCGGCTGAACAGAAAAAACCTATTGATTTCCCTGTCTACACTAGCCAGCACGGATGGACAAATCTCTAGCAGCCAGCTATTGTATTCTGACAGCCAACTTCTGTGACAGTCACTGTTTGCCCAGCAATATTCTGAACAGCTTCTTTCATTTTGAGATCAAAGGATGTCAGGTGGGGTGGTGCTGACAGGGCCACCCACGATTCAAATTTTGGCCGGTTTATAAGAAATTTGGCTTTCCTTTATTGGTTACAGTGTATGTAAACCTTAACGATCAACTTCTCTTATTTGCTGCCTATTGGTCAGTCAAATATACCACTGAAAGAATTTTGCTGTATCTGTTCATTAACTGCAAAAAAAAAAAAAAAAAAAAAATGTAGAGCAGCTTTGTGTCCTGTGCATACTTACTGTGTTATCTCAAAGAGCCCAGTTCTTATCTTGTATTAAAGAATCATCAGTCCCTATGCTGTGGAGATGAGGAGAATGGGAGGGATTCAGTTGTTTAACGACAGACAGTTGGGTAGAGCTAGTGTACATATTCGCCAGCACACCATGGATCGACAACTTACGTCCAAAGGTTTCTTTTAATGAAAGAGATCACATCAGCACTTATCTTTGTGATGTGATCACTTTCATTAAAAGAAACTTTTGGATGGAAGTTGTCGATCCATGGTGTTCTGGTGAATATGTAAACTTGCTTGATGTTTCCAGGACCCAACTGGTAATCGCTGCAGCACCCACCATTTTATGAGCCATATTTGCCAGGAACATGTGCGATAGGAATATTGAAATATTGACCAGATGGTTGGGTAGAGCTGACACCAATTCTTGCTATTTCAGTCCACAAAAAGGCACGTGGTGTCATTCCACAAAAGGAAAATAGTAGCTGAGCACATTGGTGGCAGATCAATGCATACTTTTTTTTTTTCTTGCAGGGTCTTCAAAAGAATAAAATATTCATGTATTGCAGAGATGTACTGTATTTTATTTTTTGAATTTTATTTTTCCCTGGTGTACACTTTAAGGCGCTAACATGTGATCTAATTTGCTTGCATACCAAGTAAATAAGTAAATCTAATCTACAGGTAAATGGCTTGCATTTGGGGAGCAAGGAACATTACAATTTATTCTCTCTGATATAATGTACAGTCTGTAAATTCTGATTATATATTGGCCACATCTGCCAATATGACTTCTTCTATTGGACTTTATTTTTCATTGTGGTGGAAGAAGTGGAGATAATATATTTTCAGGTGTTCTTCATCTCTATACAGCTGCCTATATAGACTTTGTAACCAGGTATGTACTATTGTAAACTCTTTTGTTTGTATGAATACTTACCCAGTTTTCAATAAAAAAAAAAAAAAAAAAAACACTGAAAAAAAGAAATGTCAGGTGTGAAATATCTTCTGTTTTTTTTTTCTCTGTATAGTCTGAGATCAGTCCTTGATAATGGGATTCACCTTGTGAATACTGGAATAAAATCCCTGACAGGTAATCAATCCAGTGAGTATTGCTGGCAGTCAGTTTATTAGGTCAGGTGGGATCTCAGTCTTGAGCTACAAATACCCACCTGAGCTGGCTGGAAATTGAAGAGGAGGGAGACCTGAGCTTATCTCCTTCATGGCTCACCTCTACCATTTTCCACAAGTAAATGAAGATCCTAATCAGCAAATCTCTCTACACATCCTTTTGTATGTATAGAAAGGAGTGAAGAATGGTGGGGTCCCTTTTTCCTGCTGAGAAATTCAAATGCAGCAAGTCAGAGCAATGTTTGTGGTGGGGGAGGAATGTTGATTTAGAATATTAGCCATTGTCTTATCTTAAAGAGGTGAAAATCACTCTGTTTTGTGGCCATTGTGAATTCAATCTGTGAGGTTTTGCATTGTAATGGCATGGAAGGGGGTTGGGGATGGCCATGCTTCATTGTAACAGACTCCTGGAAAGTGATACCTGCAACTGATATAAATGACTATAGGTTGGCCATACACGGGTAGGCCTTTCTTCCTAAGCAACAAAAGATACAATGTCTGACAGGCCTACAATTCTGTTCCCTATCATTTTTTGTCACACAGTTCTTGCCAGTATGTAAAGAGTAGCTACTACAAATGGTAAAGAGTATGAAGGCTAACAAGGAGCAGTATGGTGGCTTACTAGTTTGCACTCTAAGGCTGAATTTGTCTTAAGCTCATATAGGCTGTGGCCTAGGGCAGAAGACTACTACATTCTAGTGTAAATGAAAGGTTCCATACGGCTTACTGCTGCTTCCTCTACACAGGTTGCACAGTTCTGTTGGTTGAGTAGTGAACTATGTACTGACAGGGTGATAGTTTGTCCTACTTTTCTAGTCTTCAGTTAACGCTGTACTGATGCAGAGTGTGAAAACTGTTTATTTAGCTCCTCCGCACCAAGCCTCTGCAAGTCTTGTGTTGCTAGGATGGCTAAGCTTGTTGGTGTAATACTGAGACTAGAAGGAGGTCAGTGCAAGAAAATAGCTTAGGGAGAAGAAAGTAAAACCCAGCCCTTAATTTTGCCTTAGCAGGGGTCTTCAAACTTTCTAAACAAAGGGCCATTTTATTGTCCTTTAGACTTTAGGTGGGGCCAAACTGTGGCCAGCGGGAGTGTAAATTTTACTGGCATCAGTGGCAGTAAACTTTGCCACATTTGGTATGAGGTGGAGGAATAGTGCCCCATCTTTGGTATAATTGGGAGTAGTAGTACCACATTTTTGGTCTCAATGGGAGAAATAGTGCCCCATTGTTCATGTCAGATGGCAGAATAGTGTCTCGTATCAGTGGGGGAATAGTGCCCCAAGGGCTGGATAAAGGCAAGCAAAGGGTTGCATTCGGCCCTCGGGCCACAGTTTGGAGACCACTGCCTTACAGTGTTGTATTCTTGGGCTCAGTTCCCATAAAGGCACAATGATCACCCCTTGTCTGTATGAATCTTGTGAAGATAAAGGGAGCTTAAATGGCTTCCACCCAAAACTGGCCAGTGTGTGTGACTTGGGTAGATAAATTTGTATGCTCTTTTAACTGATGTAAAATTCTGTTAAAAAAAATTAAAAAAATTAAATAAACCTCACAAGACGCTAGTACAGAGGCCTGTGCATTCTTATCAGACATTAAATTGCCAAGAGAGCAATTGCATATAGTGTAATCATCTGAGCTGGCTTTGTGGACTGGCCAAGAGGGTGTTCCTGATCACTGTTATACCACTTTGGAACATTTGGCAAGTATTGAAAATTAGCATTCTAATACTCACCCCCCTTGGTGACATCACTGAGAGGGTGTTGCAGTCCCTCAAAGATACTCTACAGAGATATGATATTTTCCAATCACAACTTTAGCACGTTAAAGGAAATTCTTACTCACATGTAGAATATATGGTCAGCCCAAAACAGTTATCGATAATATAAAAGAAATCTGGGTAACAACCCTGGATCTAATCATGTATTACAGCCTCTTGAAAGATCAAACATTTCCAGCATGCACACAAATTTTAAAGTGTGTGTTACTTACCTGGAGGTTTGTCACATTGCCAAAAAGAAATAACTCATCAATGGCTGGCAATTAGCAGTGGTTATAGAGCATTCTTCCTAAAGCTAAAACTGATTAAGGCTGCGTGTACACAGGACGTTAGAAAACCTCTTCTAAACGCTGGAACTTGACAAGCTAATAACCATTTTGCAGCGTTCATGAGCGTTTAGAAGCGTTTTTGAGAGATAACAAATTTTACAAATCAGTAGACACTCCCAAATACGTACAATGCAGGAAAAGACTAGAGTATCTCTCTCCTTGCAGCCCACTATATACAAGAGTTCTGGAAAGTCTCTTTTCTAACACTGAAAATGATCAGAAATGATTCCTAATTGAAAACGCCTATAAACGAAAAAGCTTATAAACGCGAGTTACCGTGTTTAGACGCGTTTACACGCTGTTACAAGCATGCCCCTGAACTACCCTCCTGAACACAAATTTTTGCTTTCAAAAAATGCTTATAACCTCAACTGCTTCTAAACTACTATAAACGCCTGAGAGTACATGTACCCATAAGATAACATAGAGGAGAGTTCAGGGGCTGCTGGAAAAAAAAAAACGCCCAAATGTTCCCAAACGTCCGTTTACCAGCTGCAGAGTACATGAGGTCTACTGTCTGTATGTTTATGTTACCATTTATACATTTCACATTCAGGATGGACTATGTATGTGTATTGTGATTCTACTCTGGCAGATAAAGGAAGCAGATTTTTAAATCATTACACGCAGGTGTTGTAATAGCCCTTCCAGGGGGTTCACATACCAATGCTGAGAATGTCTGCTCTCAGTGACAGACAATATAAATTTGACTCATGCTTTCCATAAGTAAAATGATCATAAATCACTCAGTATTAGAGAAGATGATTCAGATGACAAACACACATTTGTGGCACATGCTTGGTCTGCCTTGATTAGTCAAAACTTTCCAGTGCAACCAGGGCAATAATGCCCTTGAAAATGCTCACTTTGATTAAAAGCAATTTCTTGTAAAGGAAGGAAATGACTTTACTTATAATAAGGCTTCCTGGTAGATGCCACTGATAGCTAAACTACACCATTTCTGCGGACAGCGTATGCAGCTAGCAACTGAGACAGAAAAGTATTAACAAACAAGCAAAACAAAAGGCTCCTGGGCATTCAAATGTGTCTACATTGTGCTGACTTAACACGTCCTTGAGTGTAAAAATTAAATGGTAAATTAGGGCGCTTTAGATCTGCCCCCAGAAGGGCAGCAATTATTCAAAGGCATCTTGAACGGATGACACAATCATAAGGAGCTGCATGTATTAGCAGATCATGGAATCAGTGAAGTTTGCCCATCACTGTGGGTATGTAAATATGCTAGATACCAGGCCACCCACAACTGAAACTAAAGTTAGCCATAGATGGATCAAGACTTGGCCAGTTCAGCAGGGGGCTGCAGCCCCTGATCAGTGTACTCTGACAGCAGAGAGTCTCGTTTTTAGAATACAAAGTCCCAGCGGGAAGGGGGTTATTTCTCCATCCACCACACGTGTGTGGATGGAGGAATCTGTTAATTTTTTTTATGTTCATCCTTTTGGCCGTATAAAAAAAAAAAAAATCAATGGCCAACTTAAAAAGTTAGTTCACCTTTACCAAAAAAACTGCCTATGAAGATAAGGGGCGTCTGTAGACTGTGCAGCTTTGACTAATGTTGAATAATGCCCTTGCTACAGGTGTATAGGCCATTTACGTATTTCTTGCAGCCTGACTGGAAAACTCCCAGGATGCTGCTAAGACACACCCAGCTGTTACTGTTCACCCTCACCATCAAAGGTGTGAGCTCTCAAGAGAAAGAGCACTCAAGGGGTTTTGAATCAGAGAAAGATATCACTCCTGTGATGGAGAACAGTAATAGCTCGTCTTCTCTTAGCAACATCCTTTCTTCATGAAAACTTTCCAGTAAGTTTTCATGAGGTATGTAAATGGTCTACACCTATAGCAAAAGGCACTATTCAACTTTAGACAAAGCTACAGTTTGTTTTTAATCTATTTACGCCCCTTATCTGCATCGGTAGTTTTTTGGTAAAGGTGAACCAATCCTTGAAGATAGGTCAGGAGGCCACCCAAACCATAGAGACCATACAATACAGCAGCATGTAGAAAGCCAGCTTGGGATGAAAGCTGCAAATAATTAGTATGATATATTTCCAATTTGCAAACTTTGTGCTCAGCATGTATAGATCAACAAAATCCCCTGCAACCCTGAGTCATGGTAGTAAATGACAGAATGCTACAAAGTCTCTTTTAGAGGCCCTGAACTCAATACCATATGCCACAAGTGTGTGTCCAGCCATACATGTGTAGATTTCTAGTTCAAATTAGAGAAATCTATCGCTTTTGCCTATCCATGCTAAAATGCATTGATGGAGTAATCTGTATTCTGGCAGCCGCAGCACCAGGGGCTGTTTGAAAACCCAGTGATTGGAGTGTAGGATTTGGTCAGTAGAGCCAGGTGGTGCAGACAGGGCCATCAACAGCTTGAATTTTGGCTGATTTAGCAGATATCGCCCAAAATTCAAGACCAGTAAGGCCAGCTCATGACTATTACATACAATACTTAATGACACATGACTCATAAATACTACAATGCAATGCCAGTCATCAGGTACCCAATACAGATTACACGATCGTGTGACTGTAATGTCACTGAGAGCAATGAGGCTAGTTCACACTAAAGGAAATCTGTAAAAATACAAAAACAAGGACTGATATTTCTAACCTCTCCTTCTGAAAATGCCAGTAGCCTGGCTGTCATGCTGATCTACTGGCTTCTGAACTGTAGGCTGCCATTGCTAGCAGGAACTGGCATAAGTCAGAACCCAAGAATCATTGACCAGGAACAAGAATGCAGATCTTGGGTTCTGACTTATCTAGCTGCATGCCAGTTCCAGCTCAATGTCCTCCAGTTCTTAAGCCAGAGACAGCCAGACAAGTAGCATCTATAGAAGGGTTTAGCAATGGCAGCCTACATTTTTCCCTCTCTCTTTTCTTTTTTTTTTTTGTGCCAGATCAACACACTTAAGGCTGGGTTCACACCATTGCGAATTGGATGCGATGATCCCACATCCAATTCGCAATAGCAGGAGATTTTGATTGTCTCCCTATGGAGCCAGTTCACAAATCTCCGCAGCAGGTCTGATGTGTTTTGCAGAAAAACGCTGTGTCTTTTGGTTCGTTTCAGGCTCAAATTTAGCACAAAATTCGGGCTGAAATCAGGCCTGAAATTGTGAACAGCACGCACCGGACCCCTGCTGTTAGCCACATGCGGCTCATATGTGAACCGAGCCTTGAAGAACAACCCTGCATACATATTTTTAAACCCGAGGGGCATTTATTAAAGCGAGTTAGTTACCAGTGGTTCCTGAAAATGAGCATGGATGTGCCAAAGCTACACTTGCATTATCCAATATGTTATTGTGAATAAGCCAATGAAAGCTGAGTTCTGAATGGTTGGTCTTTATGCTATGTTATAATAAAGCTCAATAAAAGCATATAAAGTTAATCACTGCATATGTAGTAGATGACTGGTGGATCTTAAAGAAAGCAGACTTTTGGGGTATGAGCTGAATAAATAAATCAGTTTCAATTTTCAGAGGAGGTGCATTACATTATAACATATCCATTGTGCGGCTCCATTACATAAACAACATAATTACATTCATCTGCAGTGACCTTGAAAAAAACGCGCGTGGCACTGCTATGATGTGACACTTGTGAGGTTAGCTTGGGTCACTGAAATCTTACAGATTTCATTAACTTCTATGGCTGTGAATTTACTACACAACCTGACATGAACATGGGGACAAATCAAATGGTCCAGCTAAGTATGCTTCATAATTAGCCTGTGTTCTGCTGAAAAAAATAATTTTAGGTAAAAATGGCTTCTCCAAAAAAAATCATAGAATGCACAGAGGAGCTTTCAGGCTGTAAAACATCTGATCTGATGATTCAATTACCCGGTCACACTGGCAGAATCAGCGTGGCATAAAAAGTCAAATTTATTTCCTTGTAGATCAGTGAAATGAGTATTACATGCCCCGTCACAAGCACATAGGGGGTTCTTATGTATGTTGCCATAAGTGGATCTAATATACAGAATTATTTCTGGAATGTGAAGAGCACAAGCCTAGTGTGCTGACTGCATGCTGTGTTCTGGCTTGATATGCTGTCAGGATGGAGGCTTTCAGTACAGATTGAAATAATACCAAAATGTAAGGGCTTCTTTACACTTTGAACAATGAAATATCTCATCGGAAAAGTATATTACATAGCAAAGTAAAAAACACAAGATGTGACTACCCATAGAGGAGCTATTATCATTAGCAAATTATAATTTTTATGGTACCACCAGGGTCAAATTTCCTTCACTGGAGCCTATGGCCGTGAAAGTTCTAAGCTTTTACACACGTCTTGTTCTACGGATCCTAATCTTAGATAAAATATTGTGGCAGTATGTGCCAGCCCTGGGGGCCACCATAAATAAACTTGGAGTGAAACTTCCAGATAATCTGGAAACCAAAGAAGGTGAGTGAACAAATGACTGGATAAAACTGCAGTGAATGGTCGACAAGAGGACAAGTCTTGTTTCTGGGGCCACTCTTGGTTTTACCAGTAAGGATTGGCAAAGAAAGTGTGACGGAATGCTATATTATCAATGTCCTGCAGCAAAATAAACTTACTGAGCAATCAATGTGTTCCCCATTATGCGCTAGGAAAAGAGGAGGGCAAAGAACTAGTCACCAGTATTGCCTGTAGGCTCCCTGCAACTGTTGTTTTGCCCAGACTGAGTTACCATGCCTTGTTTGACAATGCACCTTTGTAGGAAGGCAACCACCTTAGTAGAGCAACAGGGCTTTTCCTCCTCATATCAGAGCTGAGACCCCCATTACTGGTGATTTCAGGTGATTGTAAAGCTTTTTTTTTTCAAATAACAAACATGTTATACTTACCTGCTCAGTCCAATAGTTCTGCACAGAACGACCCTGAATCTCCTCTTCTGGGGTCCCCTACTGGTGTTCTTGCCTCCTCCTCTCTGCGTGCCCCATAGCAAACCACTTGCTTTGGGAGCCCCTCATGCGAGATTGATCCTGATCTGGGCTGTGTGTATCTATAGACGCACAAAGAGTGGCTCAGTCCTGTCCCTCCTCACATAATTAGACTGACAGCAAATTGCTCCCGCTGCTCTCAACCAAGCCTGTGAGAGAGGGGAGAGTGGAAAAAGCTGCTGCAGACAGGACAGCACTGGATCAAGATCAAGAGGAGGGGACTGGGGGGATCTACTATTGAAAGATGTTTTACCTTAATGCAGAGAATGCATTAGGGTAAAAAAAACTTTTACCTTCACAACCACTTTAATGATTGGCAGGGAAATGATCTAGAAGCAGCAGAAGAGGAGCAGAAAGCACAGATCAATAGAATGAATAAAGCAGGGAGGTGCTTGCACTACAGGCTCTCAGGTACAGCTTTCTCTCCAGCAGGAAGAACAGTGAGTAGTACAGCAATAACATCACTAAATCTTATGAGACAAGCAGTCAGAGACAGCAGTCCCTAGATGATCTCACACTGTAGATTTACAGCTATTAGGCCAAAGGCACAGGAGTGCCTGAACAAAGTAACGTCAGAATGAGTACTGCTATTTCAGGTGGAATTCAAGGAGAAAGGTACAATTTTCAGTGTACTACTTAGGCACAATAAAGTTTTGCTATATTTTTTTGTAAAAGATAGTAAATCTTCATTCATTCATGACCAAATGTGACAGATAAGTATGCTCAGCACAGGAAAATATTAATTATATCTTAGAGAAGAATTAAAAAGAAAAAAACACTGCTGAGATAAGACTGGTAGCTGCACAAAACCCACATGTGATAAACAAGAAATTCTCCCCACAGGGCCAATTTTCTCATGAGGTGATCACATGACCATTTCTGAGTAGCGTGGAAGATATTCGATAGCACAGACTATGTAGGGTATCATTTAATATCAGGGAAATCTGCAATTAGATGACATGGCTGGGATGGCAAGCAGGTAAGATGACTACAGATTTTAAAAGGCAGCCAGGCCAATGGGCACAATCTAATGAAAGATCTCAATGCACCATCAGACCACCCAAGCCTCAATCCCTTTTTTTATTAAAGATGGAAATGATATCAGCTAAAGGACATTTTTTCTCCTCAAAAATGATCAGTTGGCCCTGTCTCCTCCTACCCTCAGAAGGATTGTTATTTGAAAAACATAGGGAGCTTCAATTGTACTAGGCAAAGAAAAAAATTTAAGCTGACCATGGATGGTTTGTATCTTGGATGGTTCAGCAGGGAATGGCCAAGATTTGAGCTACCTATGGGCAGGCTGATTGCAGCCAAGTCGATCCATTGATCGATTTGTGTACAGCCAACATGTTGGATTTTTACATCTGATTACTGCCAGTGACTTTAGCCAATAATCACTCTGCTTTGCTGGCAGGGACGGCTCCCCGCACCCTATGGTTGCAGGAAAGAAAATGGCATCATCTATGGCCTGCCTTAGCAACCTACTGGGGTTGACTGGTGAAGCTGTGTTCATTTTAAAAATCCAATTATGTGCAAGAGAAATTAGGATCAAAAAGGATTTTGCACATTAATGGATGAATATTTGGCTGCACCTCCTTTACTAAACCAAGGCTGGCCTCCTTAAATGGCTGTTCAAAAAAACTGAATGAATTCCCCCATCCACACAGGCAAGGTAAAGGCCTGGGAATGCTGCCCGCTGTGCTATTGTACTCTGACAGCGGCGACTCCTCTGCTGTCAGAATACGCTGATCAATGCTGCAGCCGATTGGCTACAGCGCTGATCTTTAGATTGGGAATGAGCACAGCTACACTAGTAGTAGTGTACCACACACTACTAGTTTTTTTGTTCAACCCAGCAGGCTGAAAAAAAAAACAAAGCTCAGGGCGGAGCCGCTGTACTAACAATCCGATGTTAGTACAGTGATCTCCCCTGCTGTGCTATTGTGTTCTGACAGGGGGACAGCCCCATCCCACACTAGAACACTCCCATCAGTGCTCTCAGCCATTGGCTCATTTTCGGTCATGACCCTTTGACAGAAATCGGCGAACTTCTGTCAGACCATCTGCCATACACACTGGCCGCATGTTGGCCGGTTTCTATTGAACTGGCCGATGTGGCCCAGCATTCGGCCAATGTGTACTAGGCTTTAGTGAACATTCACTTTAGCAAGTACTATTGTATTCTGACAGTGGCGACTCCTCCGCTGTCAGAATACACTTATCAGCGATGCAGCCGATTGGCTGCAACACTGATCGAAGGAAAATTTTCCAGAAAGCAAGTTCAAGAGAAGTCGATCATTAGATCGAGAACAGGGACAGCTATAGATGGATCGAAATTCAGGCAGTCCCTGCTGATCCTTCTATGATCAGATTTAGTAAACATTTACTTTATCAAGTACATATGCTCTATATCTTTATTAAATCAATTCCATTCTCTACAGAATATCTGCAAAAAGGTATTTTAAAGCACTAGTGAAATATGCTTTAAAAATTGAGGGGAGATATACTATGCTGTACAATACAGAATGTACACAATTGGACCAAAAGTGTTAAACTGGTTAATAATATATGTAATGTGTGTAGATCTTAATAAGCAGCTCTGTGTTTCTACAACTGAAATTTCTTAAAGGTAAAAGGACAACACTAAGACGATAAGCTAACAATCGTCATCTATCTTTTTATAAAGATACAATACAACAAGATGTACCGTCTCTTTGTGACTTTTAACAGCATTATATGTTAAGCCTAACTGCTATACAAAAATACAACACCCCTCAGTAATTCTTCATACAGCTAAATAATGGAACAACATGGAGTCTCTTGTTGTTTTTGGTCCTGTCTCAAGGTATAAAGGAAGGCGAGATTTCAGCAAATTCTTCAGATAATTCCCTTGGCTGACCACCCCCTTTTTACACACGACATGCACTTGACATCATTAAAGTTTAACGGGATCACACAAAAAAAGGCCCTGAGTCCTCACGGTAATCCTCTTCCCATGACAATAAGGGATCCATTACAAAAGACTTGCCTTGCCCCATTCCTCCTTGGCTCTCTGTATGGCTTTGCTGACTCTGTATTTTTATGTGTCCCATCAGTCAGAAGTACAAATACTCCCAGAAATTCAGAAACACATGCTCACAATGGCTTGTATTTATTAGGAGGCAGCATCATTTAGCTCTTTTGTTGAGCAGGCTGCATGATGCCTTATGGCTCATGGTGGCTGACAGAGACATCTGCATTTCTTCATCTAGACACGTTTGGCCAATATGACTATGCCTGGGCCATCCCTTGAGAGAATCAGGCATAGTTCAAAAATAATCTGCCATTAGAAATGTAGATATCGTAGGCAAGTATGAGATCTGGTGTGCTAAAAAGGGATTTGCTACTACCTGCAGTGACTATCAACCGTGACCAGAGATCATCATCCATGGGTTGGATGTGTTCTGCCACATTCCAGTCCATGACGGTGACACTTGAATATACTGAATACTTTATCATCTAAAATATTCAGTATTGTTAGTAAAAAAAAAAATTCAGCATGCTGATTATTTCCGCTAACTGTATCATAATGTGTAATACCATTATAGATAATTTGAAGATAGTTCAGCGGACCTTCATAAAAAGTCTTCCCATGTGTAGCCAGCAGAAAATGCAGTCAGAATGGTCAGAGCCAACATGAGATTCACACATACAAGCACACCACATCCCTGGAAGATGAGAGGCAATTATGTAATATGTTCAGTAGGACATTACTCAGCCTGGAGAGGGCCATGGCTGTGATTTATGAAGAGATGTAATGGAGAGATCCTGTGTAGCTGGGAACCGCTTCATGAAGTGATGCTGTCTCTCCCAGTGGTAGGGGTGGGGTGCCGTCTGCCCGGGTTATAACAACCATCTTCTCCAAAAGTCATGCAAAGCACTTTCCAGCTTTGAAAGCGGCACTTTCCCGAGGACTCTCACATCGGCCTTTTTCCTTACTGTTACACTGATACAATGTCCCAGGGAGATACAACAATGGTGTGACACGCACAGGCATGCAAACAGCACCAAGGCACTTCAATTTTCAGAGGATAAGTAAATCCTGCCCTAATTACAGTCTAATCTCTTGAGCAATTAAAAATGAAGACTGACAATAAGCCCACAAACAGTGCCAGCCCAGTGGAGGCTTCAGAAGCTGTCTTTTACATTTCCATAAGAATCCCTTCTGTTGGAAAAGCTGGTTATCAGTCCAACCATTTCCTGGGCAGATCTCATTACAGGCCAGGGACTAATCCTGCTTAATAGCTTCTGAACACAACAAAACAAACAATTATCCCTTCAGGAGAAGAGGGGGCTCCTCTTTAACTTGATGCCAGTGATGGTGATAAGGGTTACACACACACCCTTGATGTACTCTAAAGCTGTCCATGCATGGGTGGAATTTCAGCCAATTCCTGCTGAACCGGCCAAAATTCGAAACGTGAGTGGTCCTGACACCACCCGGCTCACGAAACTTCAACTGAAAAACCGAACGACAAGTCTGGTAAAGATCAGATGCAGTCACTGTTTGGTTGTTCTGACAGCCACAGATTTCAACGACTTTCAGAATACTATAGCTGGGAGGGGAGAGTCCTCCATCCATAATGTTTAGTGTAAATGGGGGAATTCTACTGAATTTTCCTAATTCAGCACATGGGCCAAAGGTAAGAAATCAAAGCATGTACAGCTGGCTATAATCTTAGCATTGTTTTGGACATTGTAGGGAAGGGCTAAAACCTCTGTCATGTTTTATTTGAGGTCTTCTTCCCCAGTGAGGAGGAATACTTCACTACCTTCTGGAATATCGTCACTGGGGAAACAGTGGGGTTTATTTACTAAAGCAAGAGAATGCAAAATCAGGCTCACTTCTGCATAGAAACCAATCAGCTTCCAGGTTTTATTGCCAAACCTGAACAAACTGAGGTTAGATGCTGATTGGCTACCATGCACAGCTGCCCCAGATTCTGAGTGCTCCCGTTTTAGTAAATCTACCCCAGTGCAACAAAACACTTAAAATGGAGAGTGGTTAGAACTTTAAACAGGTTATTGTGTTTGATTCCTAGCAGCATCTATATCAGGGGTCTCCAAACTTTCTAGGCAAAGGGCCAATTTACTGTCCTTCAGAATTTAGGAGGGCTGGATTGTGACCATTGAGAGTAGAAAATGCCTCAGACTTGGTCATCCGAGGGGGTAAAAGAAATTACATAATACCGCGTGTGGGTGGTAGGAGGAGGAACAAAGCCTCATCATGGGTATTAGTGGGAAGAATAATTTCCATTGTTAGTGTCAGTGGGAGGAGTAATCCCTATCGTTGGTATTAGTGGGGGGAATAGTACCCCATCCTTGGTATCAGTGGAAGGAATAGTGCCCTATCATTGGTATTAGTAGGAAGAATAGTGGCCCATCATTGGTATTGGTGGGAAGAATAATCCCCATCATTGGTGTCAGTGGGAAGAATAGTGCCCCAACTATGGTGTCAGGGGGATGAATAGTGCTCCATCTTTGGTGTCAGTGGAAAGAATAGTGCCCCAATATGGGGTGTCAAAGGGAGGTGTAGTACTTTGTATTAGTGGGGGGAATAGTGCCCCAAGGGCTGGATAAAGACAAGCAAAGGGCCACATCTGGGCCATGGGCCACAGCTTGGAGACCACTGATCTAAATAGATAGAGATGCTAGAAGATAGGGATCACACGCATGAAATGAAAACATCATTATGGATAATGTAGATATTGTAGGATATTTTACACCTAGCTGGGCTGTGACATGAGGATGCTGATATATATAATTGTATATGTATTTTTATTGTAAAACAGTAAAGCATGCACATTTTAGAGTGGCCTTTTATTGTGGACAGCCTAAGGCACACCTGTGCAATAATCATGCTGTCTAATCAGCATCTTGATATGCCACACCTGTGAGGTGGATGGATTATCTCGGCAAAGGAGAAGAGCTCACTAACACAGATTTAGACAAATTTGTGAACAATATTTGAGAGAAATAGGCCTTTTGTGTACATAGAAAAAGTCATTGATCTTTGATTTCACCTCATGATAAATAGGGGCAAACACAAAAGTGTTGTGTTTAAAATTTTGCTCAGTGTACAGTGCCTTGCAAAAGTATTCACCTCCCTTGGCATTTTTCGTGTTTTGTTGCCTCACAACCTGGAATCAACATGGATTGTTTGAGGATTTGCAGCATTTAATTTACAGAACATGCCCACAACTTTGAAGATATTTTTTTTTATTGTGAAGCAAACAACAAATAGACCAAAATAACAAAAAAAGTCAATGTGCATAACTATTCACCCCCCTAAAGTCAATACTTTGTAGAGCCACCTTTTACGGCTATCACAGCTCCAAGTCGCTTTGGATAGGTCTCTATGAGCTTGCCACATCTTACCACTGGGATTTTTGCCCATTCGTCCTTTCAAAACTGCTCCAGCTCCTTCAAGTTTAATGGTTTGCGCTTGTGAACAGCAATCTTTAAGTCTGACCACAAATTTTCTATTGTATTGAGGTCTGGACTTTCCTTCAACCCTGACCAGTTTCCCAGTCCCGACTGCTGAAAAACACCCCCACAGCATGATGCTGCCACCACCATGTTTCACTGTGGGGATGGTGTTCTTTGGGTGATGTGATGTGTTGAGTTTGCGCCAGACATAGCGTTTTCTTTGATGGCCAAAAAGTTCAATTTTAGTCTCATCAGACCAGAGCACCTTCCGCCATACATTTTGGGAGTCTCCCACATGCCTTTTCGCAAACTCAAACCGTGCCATTTTGTTTTTTGCTAAAAGTAATTGCTTTCTTATAGCCACTCTGCCATAAAGCCCAACTCTAGGGAGCGTACGGCTTATTGTCGTCCTACATACAGATACTCCAGTCTCTGCTGTGGAACTCTGCAACTCCTCCAGGGTTACCTTAGGTCTCTGTGCTGCCTCTGATTAATGCCCTCCTTGCCCGGTCTGTGAGTTTTGGTGTGCGCCCATCTCTTGGCAGGTTTGCAGTTGTGCCATGTTCTTTCCATTTGGTTATGATAGATTTGATGGTGCTCCTAGGGATCATCAAAGATTTGGATATTTTTGTATAACCTAACCCTGACTTGTACTTCTCAACAACATTGTCCCTTACTTGTTTGGAGATTTCCTTGGTCTTCATGGCAGTGTTTGCTTAGTGGTGCCTCTTGCTTAGATGTTGCAGCCTCTGGGGCCTTTCAAAAAGGTGTGTATATGTAATGACAGATCATGTGACACTTAGATTGCACACAGGTGGACATCATTTCACTAATTATGTGATTTCTGAAGGTAATTGGTTACACCAGAGCTTTTTATGGGCTTCATAACAAAGGGGGTGAATACATACGCACATGCCAATTATCTTTTTTTTTTCCCTGAAAAATAGTTTTATGTATATATTTTTCAAATTTTACTTCACCAACTTAGACTATTGTGTTCTGATCCATCACATAATTCAGATAAAAAAAAAAAAAACATTGACCTAAAGGCTGTAATGCAACAAAATAGGTAAAAAGCCAAAGGGGTGAATACTTTTGCAAGGCACTGTATGTTGTGGAAATGTTTCCGTTGTATTTGTCTTGATGACCACTATTAGCAGGAAAATCTAAAATTTTGAGTTGTTACTGTAATAGGAATAGAGTGAAAAGCATCTACTAGGGACACTTGTACCAGTGACAGCAAAGCGAAGATTTTCCTCACTTTGGGGAGATCTTCTCTCTTTTCCTGTTGTGCTTTGAGATAGGAAAACTGCATAATGGGACACAACAGCAAAAAAAGAAAAAAAGAAAAAAAAAACAAGGGTTTTAACTTTTCTATATTCTATACAGACTAAAAGTGTTAATTTTTTTTTTAAGATTTTGATATAACTGTTTAAACATAGAATGGAAAATCCCCTGCCAGTTTAGTTTTGTCAGTGCTGTCTGTGTCCAACTGGGGAGATTTCCTTCATTTCCTGATGTGGAGGTGGAACATGAAGAGTAAATCGCTACAAAGTGAGGGGAATTCACCTCAAAACTAGTGTCCCCATTGGAAGATGTCCCCTCTATTCCTGTTCTGCGACAACTCTAAAATGTTGGATTTCCTATTATTTTCTTTTTTAATCAATAGTCAGTAGGACAGGTAATGAGGTTGATTCTCCCCAATGGAACAGACAGCAATAAAAACTTGACAAGGGTTCTAACCTTTCCCCACTTTACTCAAAATAAAAAAAAAAAACAGTTTGGGGTATACATACACTTTAACCTTGACAATGGTTAAAGAGGTGTTCCTTAGTATGAAATGAGCATACATGATGCATTTCCATTATAGTTAGTGCTGTACTAATGCTGGTTAAGCTTAAAAGAAAATGAAAGGTCAACGTTAAAAAAGAAGACTAAGCCCTACACCACAGCACTATGTGACAATTCGTGCAGCTTGTCGTGTAAGTGGATTGTGTTATATCAGCATCAAAGTGTCTGCCTCACTTCCTTCTTCAACCAGGCACCAATATTGCAACAAATACCATCACGCACGTATGCCACTGCCTGACGTAGACTCTGACAACTTTTTTGACTCAGCTATGCCAACGTGAGAAAGGAGAGGAAGTGACATTTCAAAGGGAGGGGTAGCTGAGGGAGAGAATGAGGCTATAGAGAAAAAACATTAGAAAAGGGGGAAAACCAAAAGCCCTGGGGGGGGGGGAATGCTAACAGTAAATTAGTAGAGTCTGCAGTGCTCAATTCTAATGTGAACGCATAGCTTCACCCTGTGTTTCCATATGAATAAGCTCATTCTACAAGATCATGCCTATCTATAGTCTGCACTTGTTGGCACATAAGAAAGCTCAAGCTGAAAGGAGAGATTTCATGGGGGATTTGATAAACTTTGACTTTTCGTGCAATTTTGATCTTAAAGTAGAATTCCAGGCAAAACATAACTACTCTAAAAATGCCCCCCCCCCCCCAAACATCTATTCTGTCTAACCTGGGTCAGAAAAGATCTGAATACTCACCTATTTTCGGGTCGCTCTGGTTTGGTCACATGATCCAGCTTCCTTCTGTAAGGCTGGCCCTAACACTACATATTTGAAGGCAAATCTAAAGGAAATTGAACAAGAAAAATATATAATGTATTACCAGCCTAAATCAGCGCCGGCTGCAGGGGAGAGGAGGGAGAGCCAACAATGGATGAACAATAGGAAGCCTATGGGGGATGTCACCACTCCTAAGCATTGCCAGCAGTTGTCGATCGCTCTCTCCTATGCCCTACAGCCATCGCTGGCTGATATATGGGAGATCACGTGACCGGACCTGAGCAGCCTGAAAATAGGTAAGTATACAGATCTTTTCTTACACAGGTTAGTCAGAATAGGTGTTATGATGGGGGAGGGAGCATTTTTAAGAGTAGTTAGAATTTACCTGGAATTTTACTTTAAAGCATGTATAACCCTAAAAAAAAAAATATTGTAATACAGTTTACCAGTCCGATGGGGTGGCTGCACTTTTTTTTTTTTTCTTTTCACACTAAGGAGATTGCAAGTTCAGAAAAATGACTGCTGATCCTGCCAGAAATCCGTTGCCTTTGTAACTTCTTGTGTACTGAACTGAAGTCTCGAACAATGTTATCAGTTTTCCCAGCTATCATTTGTGGACTATGTAACACCTCTCACTTCTGCTATTAGGTAAAGGAGAGGGAGAGGTGCTGTGTAGTTCTAACATACTTCCTGTCCTACAGTGAGAAGGGTGCCCTCCATGGATACAGATACAGTACCTGTTAAATAACTTTTACTAATGGACATCATTTTGTGGCTGGAGCAAACTGGAGAATATAATCTGCAATCCAATGTCAATGCCATTTGTACGCGAACAATGCAAGATGATGCAACTTAGGAACTTGCAATAGAAACCACCAAAGTCACTCAGCCTTGAGTGCAACATAAGTGACTAGGAGTGCTTGAGCACATACAGCCATTAACACTGGCAACACTTAAGACTGCTTTTAACATTCAATATACATTTGAATACACATTTTGTTTGCTAAAGAGTTTTCTTTGTGTCCAAGCTTTTTAAATGACACACTGATGAAGCTTGTGTTCCCTGAAACACGTTGGCTACATATTTTTGACTTAGCAAAATAATTATTTCATTTTAAACTTTGGGTTTGTACTCCTGTTGTATTCCCGCTACAACTGGATGGCACCATTGAGGACACAAAGTGCTTATTGATATTTTGGTATTTTATTTATTTTAGGTCTATTGATCATGTATGGCACTAGCTGAAATTTCTGTTCTATCATAGTAACCTACTATTTCCAATGTTGTGTCCAAAGAAAAGTGCAAGTTAAAACTTCCTACAGTGCTCAGAGTTCAGGAACTTATAAAATTCTTTGGGACAAAAACAGAGCCATTGTATCAGATGTGCTAAACTATGAATTAGAATGCAGTGTGATTTAGAAGCTGTTAACACAGCTAATAAAGTTATCAAACATTTGCTCATGTACAAAGCAGCATATCCCACGTACAAAAGGATTATGGCCGTGCAGGGGCAGGGGGGATGGAGTTGAGTATTTGAGAAGTTTAAAGGAACTTTTACGAGGGCCCCAGACTGGTATCAACAGATCAAGGGGAGAGGAAAAAAATGAGGCAACCAGGCCCCTTCACCCAGCTCTCACCTCTACCATCATAAAAAATCAAGCACTAAAAATGCTGGGACAGGAATGAGAGAAAAAAAAAATGACAGTGTTTTCCACCCCAAATTTCTAAAATTGAGGAAATTCTTTGTCCATGGGCTGAACTTCAAAGTAGAAACATTTATAACAGTCATAAAATGTTTACAACCTAGCCGGACCATTAAGAGCCATTTGTCCCTAATACTGGAATCCTGGTAACTTGTGAAGAAGCAGCATAAGAAGTCTTTTGTCAGTGCTGCATATGTGGGACAGGTTTAAAGCCTTCTAGCAGAACCCACAAACCCATAATATTCTCAGCTTGTCCATTTCCGTTTCACCGCCCTTTCACCCAACAGCAGAAATTTTACTGTAGTTTGCAGTTTAACATGTCAAGCACCACCCTACTCCCATCCTGACTTGTTTTAACCTTTGCAAAAAAAAAAAAAAAGTCACACTCATGGGAGAATGTAGACTGGAATGGCTACTCAAAGCTCCAGGAAAACTCTATCTTTCACAACAAGAGACAAGACATAGTGGGGTTCCTATATGCCATCTAGGGCAGTCAGACCTGTATGCACAATTCAAGTACTCTTATGCCGCGTACACACAACTGGTTTTGCCGTCGGAATAAACTCCAAAGGCTTCTCCGACGGAACTCCATTCAAGCGGTCTTGCCTACACACGGTCAAATTAAAGTCTGACCAAAGTCCGACCGTCCAGAACGCGGTGATGTACAACACTTACGACGGGACTAGAAAAAGGAAGTTCAATAGCCAGTAGCCAATAGCTTCCGTCTCGTACTTGCTTCAGAGCATGCGTCGTTTTTGGTCCGTCGGAACAGCATACAAAGGGAATTGGTTCAGTCGTAAATATTTAGAACATGTTCCATTTCTAGGTCCGTCAGAATCTTCGAAAAAAAGGCCTACACGCGATCGGAATAGACGATGAAAAGCTTCCGTCTGACTTTTTCTGTCGGACATTCCTCTCGTGTGTACGCGGTTTATGTCAGTTGTGTAGCATGGCTCACTACCAAATGCAAACATCCGGCAGCACATTTGTTTGTAAAGCTGCCCATAGACATGAGACGACTGTTGCATCGGCCTAAATGGATACAATCTCATGTCTATTGCTTTCAAAAGAGAATATCCCCTCTCTATTGACTAATGAACCCCCACACACTGTTCTGTTTGAAGCCCTCGCAGATCTATATGCGTCCTAAAAATTTTAGATGGCGGACAGATGTGCATGGGAGACTTGGCGGCCAGAAAATCTTTTCAACAAAAGATTGTTCCATGAACGTTCAAGTTCACATTGGATGAACTTGTATGTTTGTGCATATAGAAGAGTAAGGTGGGATTCATGTAGCTGCTGGCCTGTCTAATATGAAACCAAGGTGATTGGCTGGGAAAATTCATCCTGGCCATTCAAATTTGCTACCTACCATTCTAGACTACAGAGTGTTGGGCAGGAAAATGATAGTGCATACTAAGACATGAATATTCCCCTATGCCCCCTTGAGGGTCGTCAGCCTTTGCAAGTTTGCCTGTTCCTATAGGCTAGACATTGTTACCCCATCTGAGCAGTTTCACTGTTATGTCCTATATATGGATAATTTTCAAATGTATATATTTATTTATTATTAACATAGCCTACTTTATTCCAGTGTACATTCAATACCTAAAGTCTCGTACACATAGGCTGAATGTTGGCCAGCATCGGCCGATTCAATAGAAGCTGGCTGACATTCAGCCCATGTGTATGGCAGGGGCTGTTGAAGGCTCAAGACCGAAAAAGTTTAGCAGACCGGCTCTCTATCAGCACTCTCAGCCAATGGTCAATGGCTGAGAGTGCTGACTGGAGTGTTCTGGCAGGGGGGCCGCCCCCCTGTCAGAACACAATACCACAGCAGGGGAGATTGCTGTACTAACATCAGATTGTTAGTACAGCGGATTCGATCTGAGCTGTCAATTTTTTTGTGGTGTGTTTGAGGCTTAAGACAGCATTCCAAAGCTGTATTTACAACTGGGAGAGACTGCACGATTACTTATGCCACTAAAGAAATTGCTCTATCAAAGCTACAAGTCACATGAAAATATAATTATCAAAGTTAAGTCCAATAGACTTCTATATTTAACCATAACTATAACCAACTGAAATACCTAATATTTAATCAATAACATATCTAACTTCTTTCTTATTGCATAACCATGCAAGCAACCAATGAGCTTCCCCTATTCCTGGTGCATGGATAGGTCAGAACATTAGAATGTTAGAAAACAGAGACACTAATTGCAACCAATCAAGCTTCCCCCTTTCCTGGTGCTAGGATAGGTTAGAACATTAGAAGGTTAGAAAACAAAGACACTGATTGGTTGCTGGGAGGGAAGCGCACACTGCTATTCAGTTAACATTTTTGAGGTCTAGGGTTAGCTGGACCAGACACGATGACAACTGATATGTTTATGGGTATCCATTGGATAGACATGAGTGTTCTTCCTTGAGCAGAATAATCACCTAGAGGTGGTGATTTTTTTATTGTTGATGATTAATCTAGTATCTTTTAAGATAAGTCAGGCACTAAAGTTGTGCTCACTCGTCTCCATGAAGTAAGATGAATAACCAAGCAATACAAGTGTGCATGCTACTATTATCATTCTTCTCCACCAGGATCACAACACAACACCTGACAGCCACCCAAGCCAGAACTGGCAGCAGGGCAACTCTGGCAAAGTGCTGGTGTGTCTGAAAGTATGCTAGGACAGATATGAACCCCTGTGGACTGGTCATTCTTGAACAGCTCCATATGCAGTATTAAAAAGTAGATGATCAATATTTTAGTGATAATTATAAAAGTAAATATATAAAACTAAATTGAGTCAGCAGAGAATGGTGGCATGTATTTACTTCTATTGGGCCTAAACATTTTTGAACAAATACAGAATCAGAACTAGGGCTCTTTATATGGCAGGGTTGGTACCTAGCTCCAGTTTGGCACTGGCTCTGGTACCTAACTTCAATTTGAAATTAGCTTGTTACCTAGCTCCAGTTTTGCATTGGGTTGGTATCTAGCTCCAGTATGGCATTGGGTCGGTACCTAGCTCCAGTTTGGCATTGGGTTGGTATCTAGCTCCAGTATTGCATTGGGTTTAGTACCTAGCTCCAGTTTGGCACTGGGTTGGTATCTAGCTCCAGTTTGGCATTGGGTTGGTACCTATCTCCAGTTTGGAATTTGTGTTGGTATCTAGCTTCATTTTGGCATTAGGTTGGTACTACAGTTTGGCATTGGGTTGGTACCTAGCTCCAGTTTGGCAATGGGTTGGTACCTAGCTCCAGTTTGGTATTGGGTTAGTATCTAGCTCCAGTTTGGCATTGGGTTGGTACCTAGCTCCAGTTTGGAATTGTGTTGGTATCTAGCTCCAGTTTGGCATTGGGTTGCTACCTAGCTCCAGTTTGATATTGGGTTGGTACCTAGCTCCAGTTTGCCATTGGGTTGGTACCTAGCTCCAGCTTGGCATTGGGTTGGTACCTAGCTCCAGTTTGGTATTGGGTTGGTACCTAGCTCCAGTTTGCCATTGGGTTGGTATTTAGCTCCAGTTTGGCTTTGGGTTGGTACCTAGCTCCAGTTTGGTATTGGGTTGGTATCTAGCTCCAGTTTGTCATTGGGTTGGTACCTAACTAAAATTTGGCAATATGTAATGCTTATGATCAGTGATAGACTAGGTAAAATTCATAGATGTCTGCAAGTAAAAATTGGTGTGGAATCTAAGTTCAGTTAAGGATTTTACATCAGAGTACCAAAGTACCACATAGTGTCATGAACCGGTGGCATCACAGAGCTTTGTGCCACTAATGTCACTAGTTTCTAGGCAAATCACACACATGTGATTTATATTACACCTTAAAATCACTAAAACGGGTAGAATATTTATTGTAACTGTACACCAATGGTGGACAGCTTAGCAGCAATATAAAAGTGATAAATGTAATGATTCCATAAAATGTCACATATCTAAACATCGTGAGAGGCATATATAGCTGGAAGAGAGTCACAACCCACACGGACACACTTCTTCACCCTTGGTGTGGAGCTCAATGTGTCTTTGCCCTTTTCTGATTGTCATCCTGTTTGTCTGTCTAGTGGCACTTGGCCAAATTTCCATATTAAAAAAAAAAAAAAAAAATCACCCGCCCAACAAGCGTGAAAGAAAATCTACATTCCGACTGGTACTCCTCCCTCCACCACACACTGAATACTCTCACAATCTGACACAGTCAAAACAATATCCACACAATCATACCTAGAACAACCTTCACACCCACAGCACTGACACTAAACCACTGTTGTGCATTCACAAGCACAATCACAGTACTTGACTCAGTGTTCCAGTGTAACTTCTTCACCCACACACTTCATCCCTTGGGAAAGCCCACTGCATTGTGTGCACTTCCAGAGATGCTTCGCCGTAAAGAGCACTTTAACTCTTCGCTGTCTGGAGTGGCCTGGATCTGCCCTGTGATGCCCAAGTTGACCCTCGCCCTAAGCATGGGAACCTGCCTGTCATAACACAGAGCCTACTTATGCATCAAAGTTTGGTGGGGAGACTTTGCACACACACCGTGGCACTACAGACTAGTCTTTACATATAAAAAGTTACCGATCCCAGCAACTATTTACATGTGTACGAAGAGATAGACAAATCTCGAGTTCACATCCACCTACGAGAGTCCCTGGACATAGCATGGATGTTTATACTGCACATATGGTACTGATATGCAAAAATAATAAGACATTGCAGTCACCTCTCTGTGTATCCCACCATGGTATGCAGGAGGGGATGTGATGGATCTCACAGAGCAGGAGCTGCATCCCACAACCCTGATCATCTGCAATCACACTAACCATAACACACACAAAATGACAATACAATCAGAAATAATCCAACTGTCAACAAAAAAATTGGTATGTTAGTAAATAGCTGGAGTTGCAGCTTAGATAGCGACAATGAAAGTGTCAGAAGGACTTTGTGTAGTTGCAGTAGACACTACAAACACTTGTCCTGTAATTATAAATAGAATTCAGTACATGAGCAAGCTTTGTAGTGTCCCCAGACAGATCCCATGAATAGACAGACACATAAAGAGTTACCTACATTGTAAGCTGTGGGTCTGCATCCATCCGAAAGGGTCCAGTCCCCCAAAGCAGCCAGCTTTCCGCAGCATGCAGGCACCTTGGGGACTCATGTCATAGAGTGGCCGAGGCATGAGAGGGAAGGCTTCCACGCAGTCATACATTGTGTCTATGGGCTTGAGGAGTGCACAGGGCACTTACTGGAGCTGATCAGGACTGGCACAATGGGCAAGGCTATGAGCAGCGATGGCCACCTCTTGACCTGTGCTTTCCCCTCTCCCTCTCTCTGTCTCTCTCCCTCCTCCTCTAGCACAGCCTGCTTTGTGGCATACCTTTTGCAAATAGCCAAACTGCCTTGGGGCTGTGGGAGTGACTAGAGGCTGAGATGGGACGGGCCGCCTTTCACAACAGCCTTTCAACTCTCTGCTTCCTCCACAACTAACTTCATTCTTTACCTGTTCCAAAATCTGCCTAACAATGCAAAGCAATCCTAGTGTATCCTGATACCTACCCCCCTACGTCAGCTGTCCTCTGCAAGAGCAAAAAGACACAAACTCAGCGCAAGAGGAACACACATTTAAATCCCCTACAAGAAGACATTGAGCTGACTACTCTGCAGAGCATCCCCACAAGGGAGCATTTCCTCTCTGTATGCAGACATTTAGGGCTTCGTTTACTAAAGGGAAAAAGCCTGTGCACTAAGTCCAGAGCTTAGTAAGGCTGCATTCACACTTCAGCGTTTTGAATCGCAGGCAGATTTTCCGAGATTTTGCCCGTGATTTGAAAGTGTTGATGTGTGCGTTTTGAATCGCAGGCAGATTTTCCGAGATTTTGCCCGTGATTTGAAAGTGTTGATGTGTGCGTTTTAAATCGCAAGCAGATTTTCCGAGATTTTGCCCGTGATTTGAAAGTGTTGATGTGTGAATGACAAATTGCGGGACTCACATTTGAGATGCCATTCATTTGAATGACGCGTAAAATCGCGGTGCGGGTCTGGCGCGACTGTTGCGTGATAAATCGCGCTGCATTCGCCGCAACCCACATTGCGTGAAGCATGTCGCCCCAAAAATGTTCAGGAGCAACTTTTGGGCGGCATACTTCACGTGATGCGGGTTGCCGACAATCATGCCGGACCTGCACTATAATAAGGCTTACCTGTAGGAAAAAAGGAACATCTCCTAAATATGCACGGTTTAGGAGATATTCACCCTGTGTGCAGCCGCTGACATCAGCCACGCATGCGCTCTGATGGTCCGGCTTGAACTTCAGAGCTTCTTGCCGGAACCGAGGGCTCCTGTGCGTATACATGGGAGTGACGTCATCACGGTCCTGGCCACTCACAGCGCTGGAGCTCGCGGTGCGGGTCTGCCGCCACTGTTGCACTATAAATCGCGCAGCGTTTGCCGCAACATGCATCGCGTGAAGCATGTCGCCCAAAAAACCTTCAGGAGTTACTTTTGGGTGACATGCTTCATGTGATACGTGTTGCTGCGATTGCAGCATGATTTATCGCGCGACAATCGTGGTGGACCCACACTGCGATTTTAGGTGTCATTCAAATGAATGGCATCTCAAATGTGAGACTTGCAATTTGTCATTTACAAATCGACGCTTTCAAATCATGGGCAGAATTATGGCAAATCTGCCTGTGATTCAAAACACTGAAGTGTGAATGCAGCCTTATAAGTTCTGGACTTTGCAAAGTGCACAGGCTTTTTCCCTTTCATAAATGAACCCCTAAATATCTGCATACAGAGAGGGAATGCTCCCTTCTAGGGATGCTTTGCAGAGAAGTCAATGTCTGTAATGTAAAGCTAAAGGGGATTTAAATGTGAATGCATCCTAAATGAGCAGAAAGTCTGCTGACTTTCATCATCCAATCATTTGCAAGCAAAATTGCTGTTTTTATTTTCCTTGCTAGTGATTGGGTACTCTTTGCAAAGTGAAGCCTTACCTCATTTACTAAGCTCTGGAGGAACTGCACTTGCAGAGGGCAACTGCACAGTCTTTTTGCCTTTAGTAAATCAACCCCTTAGACTGAATTCACATGCAATCAAAGCATAAAAGAGCCGGCACTTCTGGAGATAAAGTCTTGATAATGATTATTCCAATATGACCACGTACAAAACGGTGAGGGCTAACGCGTTTCGGGAGCTTTGTTCACACCTGAACATTTCAAAAACATGTGCAAAAGCATACGTTTTTGCGATTGTTCATAGAAAAACGCATGCTGTGCTGGTGGTGCCATTTTTTGTTAATAGAGCCCCAAATACGGTGAGCAGATGCACATTTTTGCGTGCTTGAAAACGTGGGACTAACACATCAAAATATGTAGTTAAAAAAACGTGCAAAGTGTAACACCCAAAAAGGTTCATGAGCTATGTTTGTCACATACGGGGTAGTCCATTGAAATGAATGGGCTGCCCTATGCATGTAGAGCAAAAATGCGAGTCAAATGAGTGCAACACGCGTTCATAAGATACTAGGTGAGAACCTAGCCTTAAAGCGGTTGTATACCCTGCTTTGTGATTTTTACCTACAGGTAAGCCTATAATAAGGCTTACCCGTGGGTAAAATGAATATCTCCTATACGTGCACTATTTAAGGGATATTCACCCTGCATACAGCCACTGACATCAGCCACGCATGCGCTCTGATGGTCCGGCTGGAACTTCAGAGCTTCTTGCTGGAACCAAGGGCCCCCGCGCATACGGTCCTGGCCACTCACAGCGCCGGAGCTCACGATCCTGGAAGAAAGGATGGGAGAAGGTGTGAGCCCACTCAACGGTGACCGGTACCGCTGAGAAGGCTTCGTTCTAAGGTGAGTATTTCATAATGTGCTAGTATGCAATGCATTCTAGCACATTATGCCTTAGTTTTGCAGGTTTTGTTTTATTTTTCTCCTCGGTTTACAACCGCTTTAAATTGTAAGCTCTCATGAACAAAGCTCTGCTAATGCTGGCCATACATGGGTCAGATTTTTTTGTTCAATCAGCGGTGTATGGGGGGAATCTTCCCCACTTGGTCATTGTATTCTGACAGTGGGGGAATACAAAGATCAGCACTGCAGCCTATAGCCTGATCGAGCGAAAAAATACCAACAGGGCGGTTGAACAGTAGTCGATCTGTATTTTGACTTCTGCAACCACATTGGCCACACATGGACCGCAAATCGGCTGGTCCCTGCTGAACCGGCTGAATTTTGATCCATGTATGGCCAGCTTAACCCCTGTGTGTGGAATTGTATTGTAACTATACTGTCTCCCTTCATTTTTTACAGCACCGTGCAAACTTCTGGTGCTTTATTATGAATTCATGGGCACGGACAGTGAGAGGCTTAAAAAATGCTGGGCATAAAAATCTGGATATTCTCCCACCCCCCCAGAGCTGCAGGTGCAACATACAACCTGCCATATGAGCGAATATCTGTATGCGGCTGTACTCTTGTAAACGCTGATGCTTTTTTTGCATTAGTGTTTACCTGCACATGTGCATCCAGTGTATTTCCTGTGCACAAAATGTCCTCATTCAGGAAATGCACTACACGCATGTGCAAGGGTAAGGGTGCATTTACACCTGCGAATGGAGAACCGGCTCTCAATGGAGCCAGTTCACACAGCTCCGGGGTGGCCGTAGTGCGGATTGCAAAGGGTCCTGTGCGTTTTTGGGTCCAGTTCAGATGCAAATTCTGGCAAAAATTCGGACCTGAATTGCACCTGAACCAGTGAACAGAAATGCACCGGACCCCAGGCACGAAACTGTGGCCGCACAGATGTGAACCCAGCCTGAAAGAGCCATGTGTTTGCGCGGCTTGAGTCGCCAGGTGCTGCATGCAGGCAGACCATTTAAATGTGTTAGCAGCTGCAGTTAGCTAGTTTGCCACTAGCTGGCGCTGTCCCAAAATAGTGTGGTAATATGAAATTATGTAAGTGGGTGTTAGTGTCTAAATAAATGCAAGGTTGGGAGGAGCCTAGAGAGATGGGGCATTGGAGCCAAACACCCCACAGCCATGTGGATGTAGTCAGCTACTGCCAAGGGCCCTTAACACCCAGAAGAATAATCTGTAGTCATCCTGACTCTTGTTATGATCTGATGTGGACTGTAAGTGGGATGCAAAAGGCCTTTTAGGCCAGGCTAAATGCTCTCTGATGTGAGTACTAGTACACCTGGGAGTGAGAGAGTAACATCTGGGATCGTGCCCAGCTTGGCAGAGTTATAGTATAGGACACAGAGAAAAAGACTGGTGTACTACAGAAAAGCACCAGAATGTGACAGAAGTTCTAGTATACAGGGAGATGGGTCCTAACATTGTGGTACTCCCAAGGAGAAGTAAGGGGAAGATGGCTTATTCATTATGTGCTGGCGTTCTGTGCCAGAGTGACTGTTACAGAAGGATTGCTCTTATGCTGTATATGGTAGTGTGTGCCAAAAAGTTCTTAGAATGTCAATGTGATTGCAAATGTTACGGCCATCTTTGCAAGCTACTGTAAAGTGCGGAAAACGTATTACCTGTGTGGACATTTCTTTATTCAACTATTAAGGCTTATGGCCAAGGATGTCGTGAGTGAGCCTATGGCCAGGAGTTGGCCACAATATGGTGAAGGCTTTCATCTACCAGCATTGATCGCTGTCCTATCCAAGAAGAAGCAGAGCAGGAACTCTAACAATCTGCCACCAACACACAGCCAATCATAGTCCCCCTTACAAGTGTATATGTGTGTTTGTGTGTCAAACTGCATGGCGATGCAGCACCATGTGGTTCAGTGTGGTCATTTTTGAAAAAGAGTCAAGGACTTAAAATGAATCGGCACGGAAACGTGCCACCTGTAGGAGGGAACCAAGCCTTAATGGGAGGTAAATCAGCCAACGCTCAAGGAACCACCATCAAACTCTGCAGGAACCCTGGTTGAGAATGGCTGGTTTACAGAGACCACAAATTGGAGACACCGAACAGGAAAGGGGATTTTGGCTTAAACATAGAAAAATAGGCAAACATAAGTGCATTGTTTGTCTGTGTTAAGTACACACACAAAATTCAACACACAATTGAACAGTGTTGGTATTGAATTGCTTGGCTGAGGACGCAGGTAGCATTGTTTCAGGTTTGTTACTGTTAAGTCAGTCCACAAACACAATCCAATAGATTGTGTTTAGCCACCTAAAAAGTTGGCTAAACACTGGTTTAGGACAAATTATGGGGTTAATTTACTAAAACTGGAGAGTGCAAAATCTGGTGCAGCTCTGCATGGTAGCCAATCAGCTTCTAACTTCAGCTTGTTCAGTTAAGCTTTGACAATAAAATCTTGGAAGAAGGTTTCTGTGAAGAGCTGCACCAGATTTCGTACTTTCCAGCATTAGTAAATCAACTACGGTCTGTGCAGCTGATCCATATAAGACTGGAAATCAGACATCAGAATTAGCAGTATAGCTGTGTGATGGCTCCTTTCCTACAGTAGGATTCACTAATGAACTTACGTACAGGTTGGGTGCTCTTGGTATTTCATCCTTTTCTGAACGTGAGCTGCAGTATTACCTGCACTGCAACATACAGATCATCTCTATAACTGAACACATGATTCCAACCAAAACATAGGGCCTGATAAAATAAAGCAAATGAACCAAGGATAAATCATTATAATATACTTGAACTGTGGGCCCTCATGCACACACACACAGAGCAATTGTAAACCTACTAAGTAAATTGTCCACCCACTAATATTTATTATGTACAGTGCAGGCCAAGTTTCACAATGCTGCTTTTGTGCCTTCTGTTCCTATCAGGCGCATCAAACCATGTGCACATCAATATTTTTAATAAAAATAAAAGGTTATAAAATTAAACAAAAAACAAATGTGACCAAGCTAAGTAACAAAGTCTGTATACTATGCAATAATAAGAAAAACACGGCCTATGTGCTTGGATATCACTGGGATATTTATTCCAAGTACCAACGTATAAAATCTGGTACGTAGGCTAGTTCTGGAATTTCTTTGTAATACTTCTCAACATACAGTTTAAAAGGGCTTTTTACAATTTCTGACCAATACAGCATTAGAAATGTTTTAAATGATAAATCGTATTAGTATTAAACTCATGTCTAGGTTAGTCAACGCGTTTCGTCTGTTGGGCAAATGAATGTATACACATAAAACTTGGTCTTATTGATCTATGTCATTAAAATCTATTCAGCTTGATATGTTTTATGCAGATATTTTGTTGACTTAGTACTATATATAAAGTCCCCTCTCCAATAAAAAAATGTCTACTTTGTGCAAGGAACAAGGAATGGGGGCACTGAAGGAATTAAAAAAAAATAACTTTATATTCCTCTCCATAACCTTACTCTTTCGTGACCTTGGGGAAATGTCCATGATATGGCCGTGAAAAAAAATGCCCCTTACAATTATTTAAGGGTATATTTGCGACAATCTCTCTGAATCCATATGAAAATTGTGTTCCCTTTGCACCAAAACATGCAACTATTATCTTGTATTTTTTGGCCACCTTAATGATCTCATTGTTATCTCAGCTGGGAGGATGAAACCCTCACTATATGTCCTCGGAACAACTGTCACTGGGGCTGAAAATGGGAAGAAATGCAAAATTTGAAGTTGTCACCAACAATGGATATACTATTTCCAGTGACAACCTTATATAAAAGGGCATTGTCCGCACTCTGTAGAGATTTGCTCTCACTTCCTGTTTTATCTTCCCACTCTCTGGCAGGTTATTTAGCTCCTGTCTAAATCTTGCCCTAATATACACTATACTGTCAAATGTATTGGGACACCTGCCTTTACACGCACATGAACTTTAATGGCATCCCAGTCTTAGTCCGTAGTGTTCAACTAGTTCCAGTGAAGGGAACTCTTACGGTGTCAGCATACCAAGACATTTTGGTCAATTTCATGATCCCAATTTTGTGGGAACAGTTTGGGGATGGCCCCTTCCTGTTTTAACATGACTGCACACCAGTGCACAAATCAAGGTCCATAAAGACATGGATGAGCGAGTTTGGGGTGGAGGAACCTGACTGGCCTGCACAGAGTCCTGACCTCAACCCGAAAGAACACCTTTGGGATGACTTAGACCGGAGATTGCAAGCCAGGCCTTCTCATCCACACCCCCCTCCTCCTCCCCTCCTAGGCAGTCCTAATTGCAGTATCGGCGTATAACAAGCACACATTATTTGCACCCGATTTTCAGGGTGAAAAAGTGAGTGTTATACAATAAATACAATATAATACAGTATATATACAGTATATCATAATGACCTAGTATGCTATGCATACTAGCTCATTATTCCTCTGTCTTGCAGGTTTTTTCTCCCCATGGGTTTACAACCACTTTAATTATTCCCTCTATCCAAAAAAAAAAAAAGTGTTGGCTTTAGATATACACAACAGATGTCACATTATTGGTTCATTGGTATGTCACCATAACAGATTAGATAAACATGGAATATATCCCAGTGTAAATTAATTGTGAGGGACTTAAACAATCAAGACCAATGATTAGTGTACTTTAGCACCAAAAAGTGATAATGATTTGACACATGACTTCCAGCACCACTAGCCAGTCTACTAGAAGGATCTCAATGGGAACCGTTCTAAAAAACTTGGGGATTCCATTTAAAGGATGAAAAAAGTCCTTAGCTCAGCACATTCCCATTAGGAAAAGTGTAAAGTGTAAACACATTTACATAAGACCAACAGACTGCTGTGCCTCTCTATTCTTTACAAAGGCTAATCACTTCTCCGCAGGTATTTTGGTGTGACAGGCAGGAGATTGAAAGCCAATATTTTTCTATACAAAAGTTAATGAATATATTTCTAGATGGTTGATTTCTGGGTACTGTATGTTTCCACACTTGGTACGTCAGTCAGGTTTACAGACGTATTTGTATGAGCACATACATGTATGAAGAAAGATGTTTTGCAATTCTGTTTCGGATCATAGACTGCATTCTACTGTAAATGAATCGCATCTTCACTTCCACAATCTAGCAAAACACCATCAGAGCTTTTATCTTCCTCCTTTATCGACATGGATGTACCAACAAGCTAAGGGATTTCTACAATTCGAGGATGGAATTCTCTATTTTGAGGAAAGTGTAATTCAATAAATGTCATCAGTGCTTAGTGAATGTTTATTGAATCTGCACCGTCCAGGAATGTTTAGCGAGTAAAGGATCCCATTAGAGTTTAGGGCCTCCTTGTGAATGATAATAAGCACAAGTGTCAAAAGTTCCCATTATTATAGAGACTTTCCAACACTTTGTACAAGTCATCGGCAGTCATTCCCATTTCTACACACATGGTAGGTCTTTTATTTTCTTTAAGTCTTTTGCCCTTACACAGGCAGATCTTTTAGAACGGGGTAAAAGATGTGATACTTAGGATTAGGGTTAGCTTTCCATAAAGTGTCTAGTTTTATTGCTTACAAGTCAAAGACTTTTTCATCATGTGTTTACAGAAATAAAAGATTTTTGTGTCCCCTCGGAGCAATCCTGCCGGCAGACCCCTCTACTCCCCCCCTCCCCGTTTAATCGTTAAAAGATCTGCCAAGCGTAGTGCTATGTCTGCTAGCTTTTCCCTTAGTTAGCCATATGGTGTATGGCGGTGTTTGTATAAAAGCAGTATTTGAAATACAAAGGTAGACATTTTCCCCTTCTGAAAATACTAGTTGGTTGGTCACTGAATCAAATAACGTCTGTATGAAGGCCAGGCATCTAGCATTTTCAGAAGAAAAGATAAGCAAACCTTGCCTACATATTTCTCTCAATCCTGTAAATACAGCAAAAGCCTAATTTTGGGATGGAAAACGGAAGTGTTAAGGGCCAATTCACACTATGTGCGGTGACAGGCGTTCTACCGCATGGTACCCACAGGAAACAATTGTTTTCTATGTGTCCCATTCACCTAGCGCCGCAGCGTACTTCGATAAAATACAGACATGCTGCGTCTTATCGCAGTGCACCAGCCCGAATCGCACTGCAATGGCCGGACATTGCAGTGAGTGAAGAGTATGTTTGGTACACATAAAGCTCATACAAAAAAAAAAAAAAAAGGGAACAGTGTGGTGAATCTCGTGCCACACTGCCCCTAGCGCAGTCCGCAACGCAGAGCTGACAATTGCCGCTCTGCGTTGCAGCGTAAATTTTCCCTAAAAGTTCATCAGGTTTTTATTGCTGTCTGTGGCCCATTGGGGAGATTCACTCTCTCTATTTGTCCTGGTAAACACTATTCACTGGGACAGAAAGTGATGGGAAGTCCAAAATGTTGCAGTAATCAGCAGAACAGGAAAAGCGTTTTTAATTTTCCAATGGGGACATCTAGTTTGTTGATCTCTGACTAAGGGAGGACTTCTCAGTTTGCAGAGATTTCATCTCACTTCCTGTTGTGTCTCTGGAACAGGAAGTGAATGGTCCCAAAGGGACACAGACAGTAAAAAATGATCAGCTTGGGTTTTACTATTTGCTGCTTTATCCCAAAAATTGATTGGCCTCACACCGTCTTTCTGATCAGGTCCACCTGTCAGTTTTTCAGCTGGACCTGATTAGAAGCTCCATGTGGCCCTATAGGCAGGCTGATGTAAATTGAGCTGTTTCTGTTGACACCCACCTACCTCCTTGTCCATCCAGGTCCGGAAAAAAAAGGAAAAGGACTGCGTCTTTTTCAGGACTATATATATATATATATATATATATATATATATATATATATTTATATTTACACTTACCTAGGTGGATGCAGCATCAGATGGATGCTGCAGCTGTCCCCCAGCGTCTGCACTGAGAACCAAGCCACCGAACACCTTTGATAGCTTGGTTCTCTCACCTCCCCGAGTGGAGAGCTGCTTACTGTCAGTCAGCGTCTCTCCTCTCTGCTCCTTCACGCTCATTGGAGTGCTGAGCTGTGGAGGGGCAGGAAGCAGCTGAGACTGCCATTAGTCCAGGCAGCTGGCGGATCCAGACTTCAGAAGTCTGGATGACCCGGTGCCTTGACTGATGGCAGTGACGTCAGAGGAGAACGGACTTCAGAACGCTCTCCGCTGAAAACGGGTCACAGGAGTGCAAAACAAATTGCACTCCTGTGACCCATAGGAAAAGCCCAGCCCAAAAAGCTCAGGCTGGACTCCTCCTTTAAAGTGTTACTGAACCCAGGAGCCTGCATTCACCATATCTGGTCTACTACAGTACACAGGACATGAAAATGCAATTATTTTAGTAAATATAAACTGCTAAATACCTTTTCTCATCAGCGGTATATAGCAGTCTTGTGACTTTTCTCAGTGTCCAGCTGAGCACTGGTTAAAGCTTATAGGAGGAGTTTTCATTCTCCCCTGATTGTCCTATGAGGCTGCAGGACCACTGACCCTCTGTCTGGACAGTGCTGATTGGCCCTGTGCTGATCACATGCACCCTTCCCAAAAAAAAAACTCTCTATCAATACACACCAAACTGAGCATGTGCAAAGTGCCCCCAAGGCTCTATTCTATCAGGAGATGGATTGGGGACTGTGGAAGAAGGGAAGGATAAGAGAAGACAGGATCAAACAGCCTTTTTTACACAATGCAGAGGATTAACCCCTTAGGTTCCACAGTGAGTTTAACAAGCATGCTTTACTGCACATACAGACTGGTTTTACTGTTGTGGGCTTAGCAACACTTTAAATGCGATTGATTGAGGGTAGCCTGATGTAAATAGCACAAGTCAGTTTACATCCAGCCGTTCAAAGAACTATCAAAGGTCTGCCTGTGTCTGCCGGACACAAACTGAATGGGCACGTTCAGTTCCAATTCAGCAAAGGATCTGCTCAGGGATCCCCTGCTAAAAAGAGTGGAGCAGCTCCATGTGAAAGAGCCCTAAGGATACACTTTACATTTAACAGAGTTAGGGCAAATATAAATGGTGACACATTGTAAAGCACAATATACTGGTGCTATATAAACAGAGGCAAAGTACAAAATAAAATCTCATAATAAAAGTGTATAATATCAGCATGCAGTTGCAGACAGTATTTATGTCTAATCGCAGTGCTCTTCTTCAGCTAGAAGGATGCGATTTCCACATGAGACAAAATGCCCCAGTTGGAATATGGAGATGAGTGTTCTGTGCACAGTGTGAATCTGATGCTAATGGTAAGAGCAGCACATAAAAGATACTACCATTAGCCAGTGGTCATCAGTGAGCATATGCTCCTTGCTGACACATGAACAGTATGAGCTCACCCCGGGGTGCACCGCACAAGCTTCATTCTCACAAATGCAGTTGCCTGGGAAAGACTCCTCTAGACACATTTTTTTTTCACTGAAAGGAGCCTGCTGATATAAAATCGACATGCTGGCTACACAATGCATACTGTGCTATAGGTTTTCTAGGCTGAATCTGCTCCGTAACTGGATGGAATTTTCTATGGGCTATACAAAAGTGAATAAAGCTGGCAGTAGACTGATCACATTTCATCTGGTCTCTGACAATCCAAATGAAATTCAAGCAGTAAGGCTGGCCATACATTATACAATTTTCTTGTTCAATTTTCTTTAGATTTACCTTCAACTATGTAGTGCAAGGGCCTGCCTGACTGCATACACATTGAAAGTGTTTAGGTTTGACCTCATATTATATGGTTTTGGTAAATCTAAAGGAAAATTGAATAAGAAAATTGTATAATGTATGTCCAGTCTAAGTAGCCTTATTGGCACCCACCTGCCCAACTTTCTATGTTGTGAAAGTTGAAGGAGTTGGACAGAAAAATCTCGGCCGAACAGTGACTATAGCCCATTAGCAGCAATCCCTGTTTGGCTTTGCCCGCTGTATTCTGACAACCACTAGAGGCAGGTGTCAGAATACAATAACCTTGGTGGGATAGTCAACCATTTAGTGTGGAAGGAGGAATCGAAAAAAGAACGAAAAAAAATCTATCAGTGTGTGTGGCCAGACTGTGAGAGACTACAAAGCTGGTTTGAGAAAGAGGCAGCACCACCTTGAAATGCGTAACCATGCCCACACACGTGACATCACTTCCTGAGTCACTTGCTCTCCACCGTCAGCCATCACTTCCTGAGTCACGTGCTCTCCACCATCGGCCATCACTTCCTGAGTCACGTGCTCTCCACCGTCAGCCATCACTTCCTGAGTCACGTGCTCTCTACCGTCGGCCATCACTTCCTGAGTCACGTGCTCTCTACCGTCGGCCATCACTTCCTGAGTCACGTGCTCTCTACCGTCGGCCATCACTTCCTGAGTCATGTGCTCTCCACCTTCAGCCATCACTTCCTGAGTCACGTGCTCTCTACCGTCAGCCATCACTTCCTGAGTCATCTGCTCTCTACCGTCGGCCATCACTTCCTGAGTCACGTGCTCTCCACCGTCGGCCATCACTTCCCGAGTCACGTGCTTTCCACCGTCGGCCATCACTTCCTGAGTCATGTGCTCTCCACCGTCGGCCATCACTTCCTGAGTCACATGCTCTCCACCATCGGCCATCACTTCCTGAGTCACGTGCTCTCTACCGTCGGCCATCACTTCCTGAGTCACGTGCTCTCTACCGTCGGCCATCACTTCCCGAGTCATGTGCTCTCCACCGTCGGCCATCACTTCCTGAGTCACGTGCTCTCCACCGTCAGCCATCACTTCCTGAGTCACGTGCTCTCCACCGTCAGCCATCACTTCCTGAGTCACGTGGTCTCCACCATCGGCCATCACTTCCTGAGTCACGTGCTCTCCACCGTCAGCCATCACTTCCTGAGTCATGTGCTCTCCACCGTCGGCCATCACTTCCTGAGTCACGTGCTCTCTACCGTCCGCCATCACTTCCTGAGTCACGTGCTCTCCACCGTCGGCCATCACTTCCTGAGTCACGTGCTCTCCACCGTCGGCCATCACTTCCTGAGTCACGTGCTCTCCACCTTCAGCCATCACTTCCTGAGTCATGTGCTCTCTACCGTCTGCCATCACTTCCTGAGTCATATGCTCTCTACCGTCGGCCATCACTTCCTGAGTCACGTGCTCTCCACCATCGGCCATCACTTCCTGAGTCACGTGCTCTCCACCGTCGGCCATCACTTCCTGAGTCATGTGCTCTCCACCGTCGGCCATCACTTCCTGAGTCACATGCTCTCCACCGTCGGCCATCACTTCCTGAGTCACGTGCTCTCTACCGTCGGCCATCACTTCCTGAGTCACGTGCTCTCTACCGTCGGCCATCACTTCCCGAGTCATGTGCTCTCCACCGTCGGCCATCACTTCCTGAGTCACGTGCTCTCCACCGTCGGCTATCACTTCCTGAGTCACGTGCTCTCCACCGTCGGCCATCACTTAATGAGTCACGTGCTCTCCACCATCGGCCATCACTTCCTGAGTCACGTGCTCTCCACCGTCAGCCATCACTTCCTGAGTCACGTGCTCTCTACCGTCGGCCATCACTTCCTGAGTCACGTGCTCTCTACCGTCGGCCATCACTTCCTGAGTCACGTGCTCTCTACCGTCGGCCATCACTTCCTGAGTCACGTGCTCTCAACCGTCGGACATCACTTCCTGAGTCACGTGCTCTCCACCGTCAGCCATCACTTCCTGAGTCACGTGCTCTCTACCGTCGGCCATCACTTCCTGAGTCACGTGCTCTCTACCGTCGGCCATCACTTCCTGAGTCACGTGCTCTCTACCGTCGGCCATCACTTCCTGAGTCACGTGCTCTCCACCATCGGCCATCACTTCCTGAGTCATGTGCTCTCCACCATCGGCCATCATGTGGTCTCAAAGTGCTCTCCAGGGATCCCATTCACATCCATAGGCTCCAGTGACAGCTGAACCCTGCTCGGCTCTCCTACATCTGGATAATTAATGGACAATCGGACCCACGGAACCTGACCCTGAATGACGTTTCTACATGTATATGCCTGATATCACTACATTGTCTTGTAAGTTGCCAATTGTTGTGTGAATAAATTAGTTTTTATACTGCTGCACTCAGATGCGCCCTCAGCTGTCCTAATCTATTACTGTAGAGAATCTTCAGTCAATTGAGAGGTGCTGCACAGCAGCGTTTTGGAATCACTCTACCACCTCACCCACACCACCCAAGCCATCTCCCACCAGTGTGTTGGTCACATTTCTGCACCATATCTCTCCATATACAACCGTAAACTGCATAAGAGGTTCTTTACTGTTAGCGGGGTAAGGATGTGGAACTCCCTTCCACAGTTGGTGGTGTCAGCAGGAAGTGTAGCTAAAGTCAAAAACCTTTTGGATGTGTTTCTTAGCAAGCACAATGCTAATGGTAATGACAAAGAGACACACACACATACTCAGGTTGAACTGAATGGACTGGTGTCTTTATTCAACCTAATCCAACTACATAACTATGTAAAAGGAAAAAAGGAACTTGACAAATCATTTTTTTAATGCAGACATAACAGTATAATAACACTAGTAATATTATGGACATAACAAATGACATAACAAAAAAACGAAGCACACAAAAATGTACTAGTGAACACGCATAGATGGGAGTACTGCTATAAGAAGTGGTTCCCCTTCTTGTTGCACTGCTAATAATAAACATACAAATATCTGAAAAAAATGTATTCGTTTTATCTGTAAAAATGAGAGAAAAGCACTTCAAACCTGTACTGAGAGAATGATGTGTGCTATCATTGATGGCCTGACACTTACCAAGAACAAGCAAGTAGCAAGTGTTGTGTGGACACTTGATCTGCATACTCGTTCTGAGATAGTACTTGCAGTTACTGGATGAACTTGAAAGCCAGGCACACTAGACATCAAAGGTCACCTATATATTTCTCTCAATACAAGTTGTCAGGAAAGAACTGTGGAAGCTGCCATTGTTACCTTCATTACAGACTTGCTGGTTGTCTGGTTGTGTCTGGTATCAATACTAATGGAAAAAGCGCGCAAGTAAATGAAAGAGGCAGAAAAGTCAGAATTCATTATTCTTTTCCTTCTACATACACTATATTGCCAAAAGTATTGGGACGCATGTCTTTGCACACATGAACTTTATTGACATCCCAGTCTTGGTCCGGAGGGTTCAATATTGAGTTGGCCTACCCTTTACAGTTATAACAGCTTCAACGCTTCTAGGAAGGCCGTCCACAAGGTTTAGGATTGTGTCTATGGGAATGTTTGACCATTCTTCCAGACGCATATTTGTGAGGTCAGGCACTGATGTTGGATGAGAAGACCTGGCTTACAGTCTCTGCTCTATTTCATCCCAAAGGTGTTCTAT
Organism: Aquarana catesbeiana; assembly: GCF_042186555.1. Lineage (NCBI taxonomy): Eukaryota > Metazoa > Chordata > Amphibia > Anura > Ranidae > Aquarana > Aquarana catesbeiana. The sequence goes on from NC_133325.1 coordinate 143,660,360, forward strand.
CGGGTTGAGGTCAGGACTCTGTGCAGGCCAGTCACTTTCCTCCACCCCAAACTCGTTCATCCATGTCTTTATGGACCTTGCTTTGTGCACTTGTCCAAATCATTTGGTTCAGGGGTTGGGAATGGCCCCTTAGTTCCAGTGAAGGGAACTCCTAAGGCGTCAGCATACCAAGACATTTTGGACAATTACATGCTCCCAACTTTGTGGGAACAGTTTTGGGATGGTCCCTTCCTGTTCCAACATGACTGCGCACCAGTGTACAAAGCAAGGTCCATAGAGACATGGATGAGCGAGTTTGGGGTGGAGGAACCTGACTGGCCAGAAACAGAGTCCTGACCTCAACCCGATAGAACTGCTTTGGGATGAATTAGAGCTAAGACTGCAAGCCAGGCCTTCTCATCCACATCAGTGCCTGACCTCACACGTGCTTCTGGAAGAATGGTCAAACATTCCCATAGACACACTCCTAAACCTTGTGGACAGCCTTTCCAGAAGAGTTGAAGCTGTTATAGCTGCAAAGGGTGGGCCAACTCAATATTGAACCCTACGGACTAAGACTAGGATGCCATTAAAGCTCATGTGTGTTTGTAAGGGCAGGCGTCCCAATACTTTTGGCAATATAGTGTATGTCCTGGTTAACTATCTTAGAAAGTACTGAAGCCAAAGTACTATAGACCTTGCTGACTAGGTCAGCAAGGTCTATAGTGAAGAACAAATTTGACAGATGTGATTATTGGACATAATTAGAGAATATCATAAAAGGGACAACAGAAACAGTTGTATAGGAGCTGCTCTAACTTCACTGTTATCCATGATCGTTCCTTTTCTAAAGGGATGTCTGTTAGCACAGAGAATCAGAGGCAGTAAAATGTACCGATTAATAGTAGAAAATGACATAATTGACCTTCCTCTATCAATAACTGGTCAGCTTTAGGCTAATTTTATATGTGTTCTAGTTCGGTGTGTTTAAAAAATTCAGCTTGGTAAACAGTGGATTTGATTTAAATCATGATTTTTAAAGAGCAACTGTCATCTCTGTCCCACAGCAGCTCCTCCCCTGACTCGCTGTTGACTCGCCGACAGTCCCATTCACTTTAATGGGACGGCTGGTGATGCGGCAGTGACACAACAAGGTGAGGGACGCGGCGGCAGCAGGTGATTGGATGCCTGCAGGCAACAGGCACTGCCATGATGGATCTGAAATGACAGGTGCTCTTTAAATGTAAGGACTTATTCTTGCTGCTAGTTAGAATCTTTAAAGGAGAAGTATGGGTTTGGGGTTTTTTGCCCTAATCATACTTACCTAGGTGGACGCAGCATCTGTCCCCTGGCGTCTCATCACTGAGAACCGAGCCACCGAACACCGCTGATCGCTCGGTTCTCTCACCTCCCCGAGAGGAGAGCTGCTGACTGTCAATCAGCAGCTCTCCTGCTCTGCTCCTCCACACTCATTGGAGCGCTGAGATGTGGAGGGGCGGGAACGGCTGTCTCAGCGGCTCGCTGAGAGGCTGAGACGGGCATCAGTTCCAGGCACCTGGCGGATCCAGACTTCCGTAGTCGGGATGATGCGGTGCCCGGACTGAACTTGGTGACGTCAGCAGAGAACAGACTTCAGACCGCTATCCCCTGAAAACGGGTCACAGCAGTGCCAAACGAATTATACTCCTGTGACCCTTAGGAGAAGCCCAACCAAATGAGCCCAGGTTGGACTTCTACTTTAATATTTGCAAACAAAATGAAGGTTTCCTATTTAGAATAATAAGCTGTCAGGTTAGTAAAACAGCGATCACAGAACCGATTCAATCATACAGTTTGTAGTGTACATAGATTTGCAAAACAATGGGATAAAGGAATATTCCTGAACGTTGATTATCTCATGGCTACTGTGAAATTGTGTAAATGCATCAATTCAGTGCATGTTATACAGTGCATGTATAATAAATCCTGTATAATAATGTGATCGCTTGGATTCATTGAATAAGTTTAGCAAAAATGTAAATATTGCAGAATATACAGGCTTATGCTACATAACTAAGCTCTATTTCATGCTAAATAAACTAAATTATTAATATATAATAATTAGAAAACTATCCTTAGATAGATTTTTACTCCAAAAGCATTTTATTAAAATAAATTTGATAAAAATAAAAAAAAAAATCTGATTTAAATAAAACAAATCCGATTTAAATGGAAAAAAATGTTATTTAAAATTTTTTTTTTTTTTTTTTAAAAAGTCATCGGTTTTTATACACCCTGTTGGTAAATCTTTAGTATTGTTTAAAGCAAAGCTCATGTAGGGATACGTGGTAAGATATGTAAAATGGGCAGCACAGTGGTGTAGTGGGTAGCACTCTTGCCTAGCAGTAAGAAGGGTCACTGGTTCAAATCCCAACCACAACACTACCTGCCTGGAGTTTGCATGTTCTCCCTGTGCCTGCGTGGGTTTCCTCTGGGTACTCCGGTTTCCTCCCACACTCCAAAGACATGCTGGTAGGTTAATTGGATCCTGTCTAAATTGTTCCTAGTATGTATATGAATGTGAGTTAGAGACCTTAGATTGTAAGCTCCTTGAGGGTAGGGACTGATGTGAATGTACAATGTATATGTAAAGCGATGCGTAAATTGACGGTGCTATATAAGTACCATAAATAAATAAAAAAATGCAGTGCTACAACCACACCACACATGTGTACAGTATATATAGGGTACAAATGTTATCATCTAATATATTTTTTTCCTGTTTACAAATACAGATGTGAAGCAGGCCATATTAAAGGCAATAGCATTATTACAGTGCAATAAGGTATGTGTGAGATGGCAGTGTTCACTGAACGGAAGCCAAGTAGCACCAGATAACCAATAATGACTGAAGGTGCCTCATAAGACTGAGTGGAGCCAATCAGGGTCATGAGTGGCACATTACAAACACAGCGGGGGACATACACAAGAGTAAACTGGTGTAAAAAGTCATAAAGACAATTGTGACACTTTACAGTCATTGCACCTGTTAGATAACTTCCTCCGGTGGCATTGAAAAGAACAAAAAGACTGCTATTAATTGCATCACAAGGCCAGTTCTAGTACAAAAATCCACTAAGACACAAAGTGGTCCTTAAACCTAAAAATAGCTAAAAGCTAAAAGACATTCAGATCAGATACATGTCATTCTTCAAACAATAAACAGCGATCGTTTCTGCAGAAAACAAGGATATTTTGTCATAGAGCAGACATCAGATCACAATATCTTTTTTTACTGTATATTTACTAGCGATCAGCTTTCAGTGAAGGAATCTGGCAAGAGTCAGCAAGCTGTTGTCTATACATAGCTTCAGTATCTGTAAGTACAGGAAACTTCCAGGGTCTAGTGGTTGTTTGCAAGATCTTTTTGGTGTTTGGATAGCTTCACAAGTAATTGCAAACCCCCCCCCCCAACAAAAAAAACAAAACGTATTTTATGGTTATTTTAGAGGTGTCCACATGGCACATTACATGCAGTGGGTAAAGTTTCCGTTGGTTTCCATCACAAGTGGGCAAAGGCTATTGATAGATGTGGACAACCCTACAGCAGTAGACTAAACAAGGCCATACTTGCCCTCGTAGTAATCGCTCTTCCAGACTTGGTACCTTCTAATGGAAGCAAACAGAGCTGGAGATTCAGGTGATTCTTTTTCTTCATTGTTAGTAAAGTAAGCATCGAGCTACACACCACAGGCCACATACACACAACACACACATGATATGAGCCCAAAAGTTTATATGGATTTTGGAAAATCATTCAGTAGATAGTGTGATGCTTCCTAACATCATGTTACAACATAATGATAAAGTCCAACCAAAACTGATCAGTTATTTTTAATCATTGGTCTGATGAATCCATAAAACAGTCTTTCTCAACCAAGGTTAAAGTGGTTGTAAACCTCAGGTATGAAATATGAACAAAATATATCCTTCTATAGCAGGGATATGCAATTAGTGGACCTTCAGCTGTAGCAAAACCACAAGTCCCATGATGCCTCTGCCTCTGGGTGTCATTCTTGTAGCTGTCAGAGACTTGCTATGCCTCATGGGACTTGTAGTTCTGCAACAGCTGGAGGTCCGCTAATTGCTTATCCCTGCTCTATAGCACGTACTTGTATCAATTGATAGAGCACCAAGATCATTTCTGTCTGCTGCTTTGTTCCTCTGCTATCATTATGAATCCCTTCTGACAATTTTTCCTGACACCAAGAGAAAAATTGTGACAGGGGAGGGACCTCCAGCAGATTGACAGTCTCAGCTCTGTCCAAGTGTGAAGGGGGGTGTGTCTCTTCCCTCCAATCAGCAATCAGACCTCTCTTCACTGAGCTCTGCATAGTGTAACTTCAGCTTTCCGCCCACTATTTTTTTTTACTTTCAGAAAAGCTTTATAAATTCAGCACTTTGAACTGATGTAGAGGAGAGAAGACTGCAGATAGACAGGTACAACTTATGTAGGAGGATTTGTTTCATCTTTGTGTATCACCTGAGGATAGTCACTTCACTGGGTTTACAACCACTTTAAGTGAAACCCTGAGGTTCCTCCAAAGGTTTTCAAGGGGTTCCTTAAGCAGTAAACAAATTCTGTCTTGGGTCAGTGCCTAGTGACAACAATGATCTTTTTAGATATCTGCAAGGGAAGGTTCTTTTTCCACCAACAAATAATGTAAGGAACATTCTTCCCATTAACCAATAATGTAAGGAGCTTTTTTTCGCACAGACCTCAATGTATTTTTTTCACTGACCATCAGAGTAATGGAGCCCTTCACCCCCTGACCACCAATGTAAGGGGGCATGTCTGTCAAAAAAGCGAAGTATGCCACAAATTTTTTATTTATTCTTCCATCTACAACTTACTGTTCATGCTAATGTACCTTGAGAAGTTAATATACTAATTAATAGCAAGGATTCCCTGAGACAGAGAAGTATTGTCAAAGGTTCAGAAAGGCTGATATAAACGGTATTCTACTCCACCCCATGCCAACATGGAGCCCCGATAATCTATAACCATAATGTAAACAAAAAAGAAAGCGAGAAAAGCAACTTTGGATTCGACTTTGATCAATGATAATGGACAACTGTTGCACAACTGTTGCACTGTATAAGTCATGTACAACTTTCATGCAACTTTTGAGGGTTAACTTTGAAGTCTATGGCCCTCAAGTTGCATGAAAGCTAGACCAGTAGCCAGTAGTGCATGAACTACTTTGAAGTCGCTGCAACTTTAAGTCGTACATATGTGAATGGTTATCACTGGAAAAAATAGGGAAAGGCCAAAGTTGCACAAGTGTGAATAGAGCCTTAAACAGTAAGGCTAGGTTTCCACTATTACGACCCCAAAGTCGCGCAATTTACAGTGCAACTTTACAATGCGATTTTTGATGCGATGTCACGCGACTGGTGAGACCCATGGGAGAACAAGTCGCACCAAAGTCGGAACAAAGTAGTACAAAAACCTTTTTCGGCGTCGCTGCAACTTGAGTCACACCAATTAGAATGGGGACCATTGAAATACATGTATTTTGACTTGTCATGCGACTTCAACATGTGTCAAGTAACACAACAACTTGCAGTAATGCAAACAGAGCCTAACTCCCCTATTGTTGAGAAAAAAACATTCCCCTCTGGGTGATCTAAGTACATTGCAGGGATTTTAACCAACTTTGTAGCAGATTCCTTCCTTTTGTTATTCCGAAGAACTAGCTGTTTGTTTGTCTGTGTCCATGTGCAAAATTAATCTAATGGGAGTGGTTTTATAATTATCAATCAGCTGCTGCACCGGCAGGTCTCTAATGAGGAAATTGGCAGGGTCTGCATCCCTATAGATGTGATTTCCCTTTGGGAGAATCTCAACAAAAATTACATTTTTGTTGCAGGGGATGCTTTAACCACTTGAGATCCGCGCTATGGCCAAATTATGGCCACAGCGCGGAACTGAATTCCCGGGAGGCCGTCATATGACGGCCTCCCCTGTGCACGCACCTTGCAGGTGCGCGCCGTGATCACCAAGCCACTGAGACTCGGGTGATCACCGATCCGAGTAAGGGGCCGGTCCCGACCCTTACCATGTGATCAGCTGTCAGCCAATGACAGCTGATCACATGATGTAAACAAAAGATCGGTAATCGTTTTTTTTTTCTACTCACGCTTATAGCGTGAGTAGAAAAAAAAGCTGATCACCGGCTCAGGTGCGAGGGACAAAGGTCCTGAAGTGGAAGAAGCACATCTGCCTCAACTGTGCCCACATAACAGTGCCACCTAACAGTGCCCACAGTGCCATCTAACAGTGCCCACGTGTGCCACCTATTAATGCCCACAAGTGCCAGCTATCAATGCCCACCAGTAGTGCCAATCAGTGCCACCTAGCAGTGCCCATCACTGGAGTCCATCAGTGCCCATCACTGCTGCCTATCAGTGCCCATCAATGCTCATCAGCGTACATCAATGAAGGAGAAAAATTACCTGTTTTAATTTTTTTATAACAAAATATAAGAAAATAATTTTTTTTTTTTTTTTTAATTTAGACTTTTTACATTTTTTTAACAAAAAATAAAAACCGCAAAGGTGATCAAATACCACTAAAAGAAAGCTCTATTTGTGGGGAAAAAATGATAAAAATTTAATTTGGGTACAGTGTTGTATGACCGCGCAATTGTCATTCAAACTGCGTCAGCGCTGAAAGCTGAAAATTGGTCTGGATAGGAGAGGGGTTTAAGTGCCCAGTAAGCAAGTGGTTAAAATCTGACTTGCATCTAGGAGCAGACTTCTGGCAAAATCAGTGAGCCAATCACACAAGCAGGAAATGACATTTCTGGGGGCCTTCCCTTCACCATCTGTGTACAGAACACCTCCGGGTAGCCATATTGCATTTTACAGAAAATTACAGCGCGGCAGATTGAAAAAGAATGGTAATTTTAAATAACATTCAATTACAATTTTTTTCATTTGCTCATTCCTTTTCACCTTTTCCCCACAATAGTGGTGTTACCCTTTAACTGCTATATTGATTCTGGGTGTCGATGACCTAAACAGATCCCATTCTTTATACAGTATATCTGTGTTCCTGTATACCACAATAAAATGGAAATGTGACTAAAATGAAACATTTTTAAACACATATGGGATCACTGAATGACAATAGAGAAGTCCTTATTTGTTCAGTTGTTCTATTTTAGTGCAGAAAGTGGAATAAAAAAAAAAAACTTACATCCCTTAGCAAACAAGTCAGTTATATGAAGTTAGGCTTGTGTATGGAAAAAGTGTTGCTCATAGAAACCAATCTACTGTTATTTTTGCAGTACAGTTTTTAAAATAAAATAAAGCTGTGATTGGTTGCTAGGGACATAAGTATATTTTCCTACTACAAATCTTTTCATACATAAGCCCTCTGGAGGTTTCGAAAAGTCTTTTCAACACATTTCCCAAAATAGTTAGTCAACTTGAAACTGATATTCCAACTTTGGATAGACAGTAGAAAGCTAAACAACCAAGTTCATCTCTCAGGGACTACGGTGGTGAGATGTCTCGCTTAACCTGCCTGTAGTTTTACTCCTTCTGCCTTCCCTATAATGTAAAATTAAAGAAATCCATGCTTTTCGACTCATAAAGGGTATCTACAAAGGAGACAGCAAGAAACATTTACTGACGTTGGCTTTCAGATACCTACTGTTTTTTAGCATGGGAATTGATGTACAGAAATCATGCCATCTAACATATTTGGGCACGTTTACTAAGGCCAACAGCACACTTTTGATCTTGCCTCTGGCATGTTGACAGAAGACGTCCGTTTATAACGAAACGTGTAGGGTGGAGACTTCCCCTGACGTCTACGTGTACAGGACTTGGACGTTGCTGTGATTGTTGCCGGCTTTGTGACTATATCGATATGCACATGTTGTTTTTATACTTGTAAGTGTGGTTTTGGGATAAATAAATGGTACTGTTGACATCTACACTCTAATGCCCCATACACACGGTAGGACATTGATCGGACATTCCGACAACAAAATCCTAGGATTTTTTCCGACGGATGTTGGCTCAAACTTGTCTTGCATGCACACGGTCACACAAAGTTGTCGGAAAATCCGATCATTCTGAACGCGGTGACGTAAAACACGTACGTCGGGACTATAAACGGGGCAGTGGCCAATAGCTTTCGTCTCTTTATTTATTCTGAGCATGCGTGGCACTTTGTGGGTCGGATTTGTGTACACACGATCGGAAATTCCGACAACGGATTTTGTTGTCGGAAAATTTTATAACAAGCTCTCAAACTTTGTGTGTCGGAAAATCCGATGGAAAATGTGTGATGGAGCCAACAAGGTCCTATCACACATTTTCCATCAGAAAATCCGACCGTGTGTACAGGGCATAAGGAGTGTTTGTTTGTTTGTTTGCTTGTTTTCACAAGTTCCTACTTGTTTGTGCTGCCTTTACTATCTATCTGAGGAGTCGTGGAGAGGAACAGCATTATAATCTGAGTGGAAAAACCACTGCCGTGGCTGAGCATTCAAACCACTCTGAATAAAGGGGTCTTTCCATTTGGTAAGCTTACATCTTACCTTCACTGTTGTGACAGGCTCACTGGTGATTAGGAGAGAAGATTTGCTGATCACATCATTTATTCACTGTGGAATATTTTGAATTGCTCACGCTTTTTATTTTTTATCAATATTTCTGGTCACCTTTATCAGTTTATGTTTATTATAGCGCAGCACATTTTTTAATTGTGATTCATTAGAGAGGATATCCTCTTTTATGTTTGCTGCTCACTGTATTATTTGTGCATCATTTTGTGCGTTTTTCATTTTTTATTACCTGGCATGTTGTTGCCTTGCTTTACAGGACAGACAAAAACTCATCTCATTTCATGGTGCTGGCTAGATGGCACAAGGATGAGCAAGCCCTGCTGATTAGGGATGTTCAGCAGCATTCTACTCAGGTCTGCTGTTAGAAATCATGGGGCCCCATACAGCCTACCTGGCAGGGCCCCCATTGGCTGAACGTGATTAAGAACATAGATTTATCAGTCCCTTTCTTTGCAGCTTCGGCTGCACAGATGAATGAATAGGAAGTGCTCTGAGGTTTCCGGCTCATTCACAAACTGAAGCATAGTAAACACAGTTTACTATGCTTCAATGATTAATGAACACAGGAGTGATTGGTACCGATTGCTCACTGTGTTCATTCAGGAAAGGAAGGTGCCAATAAATAACATATTTACCGGCCCCTTCCCCTGCTCTCCACCCTGAAACATCTCCCTGTGTGCCCATAGCTGGTGGGAAAGGAAGGAAGCCGGCAGCGCTGTAGGGGAAAGAGGCACATGGGGGGTCTGGTCTGAAAATGGAAGGGGCACATGTGCCAGGACCAATCCCCCTACAGTGCAGCCCGAGGGAGAAAGAGGAGGAGAAGCTGGCAGCACTGCAGGGGAGGCAGAAGAGGTTTTACAAGTAAAAAGGTGCAAAATGACTAATACATTGGTATCCTGTAATGGTTAAGTGCTTGTGTTCCAAGCCTTGTGTCAAGCACAGACTCCAGAGCGGACGACTGAGCACCATCCAGCGGCACCCTGGAGCAGGAAACGCTTACCCAGATGAGAGACCCCTTCACAGCCAGCTGATACTACTCTCAGTCTACACCATGGGACGCACACTGACGGATCGATAGGGATCGACCACACCAAGGACAGCCCCAAGTTTTTGGGATATCATTCCATGCCTTCTTTTACTACAGAAATGTGAGTACATTACTAGAAATCCTCATTGTATATTAAACTTGTTTTTAAATCTGCACCCAGAGGCGCCTCCTCTCTCTCCCTCTTTTTTTCTCTCCAGTTTTTGGAGGCAGAAGAGGATTGGTGTCTGCAATAAGACAGTAGAGCCAGCCCTCCTACTTAGCAGGTACGTGGGCTCCCCTTTTGAATTGATGGGGCCCGGGCCCAGTACAGGAGGGCTGGTTGTACTGCCTTTTCAGCAGCCCTGATTCTACTCCTTCAGTAAATCAACCACATTGATAGATATAGAAATATCAGTCTTAGGCAGACTAACCTTTTTCATAATAGAAAAAATAGACTGTATGTAAAACTCATAATGATATCATGTTACTCAGTGTGAAGAATAGTATTACAATTGTAAGTGACTTGTTCTGCTGGCTAGCTCTATAAACACGTTTTGACATAGTGCCTCAATATATCATGTGTACATGTTGGAATTACATGAAAACTTTTTTTTTTTTTCCATGAACACAAGTGTAAGTAGATGCTCAGTGATGTGTGAGATTACACAGAGGGTGTAAAAAGATCACAGACTGGAAATATAATGTTGACACTGCATGGGAAAACGTATGTTTGTCTGAATCAGTGCAAAGCCACCATGTACTAAACATTAGACCTTCTTGCTGGGAGGACCCTAAAATATAGGGAACACCAGCTGCTACTAACAAACTGTACAAAGGATCATTTTATTATTATTAAACTCCTGTTCATGTTCATTACACTTTTATAAATCCATATAAACTGTACTTATATTTTGGTGTTAATCAGGTTACTCTTATCTGCTGAGTACAAATATGGGGGCGATGCACCAAAATGGACCTCCATAGTGTCTCTGTACGTCCCCGCAGCAGCCAGGGAAAGTCAAAGAGAATTCTTTAACACGGGTTTGCACCTGATTGGTTGCTCTGAAGTATTACAGACAACATATCTTCCAACTGCCCCTCGTTTTAAGACCAAATCCCTTTGTCCCTCGTTGTCCCTCTTTTTGGTCTGATGTGTACTTCTTTATACAAAATGTACTATTGTACTACCAAAAGTGTTCTGCTGCACTACATTTTTTTATCCAATTTCTATATTATTGCATTTTATTTTTAAAGCCAACAAAAAGGAAACATATAACCACACTAAGCATTAGTGTGGTTTAACCTTTTTTCAGTCAAGGCACCCTTTCAAATTATGGGCAGTCTCGAGGCACCCCATTCTAAAATGTACAAAACTATTCTAATAGCTTAACATATCACAATAACCTCCACATGTAGGACATCCAATGTTAAAGGTGATTTATTCTTCCAAAGCAAATACACTTTTGCGAACTGGTACTGACTAGTATTCCAATGTTTCTTTTCTCCCCCTAAATTTCTCTCCATCAGTCAGCCAATGTCACCCCAGTGCTGAGGGAGAGGGGCAGAGGAGGGAGAGGGGCAGAGGAGGGTCAAACAAGGATGTGGTGGAGGCCACAGACATCCTCCTTATCAACTGATGACGTCATTGGTTGTAAGGATGCCAGTGTCTAGAGGGTCGTAATGGTGCACAATGAAAACCCGTGGCTTTGTGTAACTAAAGGGCATGCTTGATCTAACTACTGGCTTGTATACAATTTTTGATACATTTTTAGGCATTTTGCCAAGGCACCCCTGAAGAAACCTTAACGCCCCCTGGTTGAAAAAGGATGGTTCAACCATTCATTTTCTGCATATTAGATCTTTGTGGACTATGTAATTAAGCTGTGACAGGGACGTGTCCTTTGCCTACATATAGTATGCTAAAAGGTATTCCCCTTTATCATTTTTAGAATGCTGGGAGGTATGAAGACATCGCTTATTAAAGATGCATTGGAGTTGATTTACTAGACAGCCATACATGGGTTGAATTCTGAAAGAATTTTCTTTCGAAAATCTTAACTAAGAATTTTCGTTGGAATTTCGCGCTCTTAGTAGGCTGCAGCAATGACCGATTTTCGTGCGGCCATCAAATCTGAGTGATTGGGCAACAAACAATTTTCTAATAAACGATGGGAGAATCGTTCTAGAAATATATATATAGATATATAGACTGTATCTATATCTCCGCTTCTGGGGGACTCCAATAGAGGAGGTACATGACCACTCTGTGCCATACCCTTACACAGATTATAGATATATATTTATATGTATATCTATATAGATCTATATCTATATATATATATATATATATAGATATATATATCTATATATATATATATATATATAGATATATATATATATATCTATAATCTGTGTAAGGGTATGGCACAGAGTGGTCATGTACCTCCTCTTCTGGAGTCCCCCACTGGTGCTCTCCGCTCTGCCTCCTCTCCGTCTGAACCCATAAGAAGCCACCTGCTACATACGGGTGTGCTCCCAAGCTGGGCTGAGTGCATCCATAGACACACACAACACGGCTCTGCCCCACCCCCTGCTCTCTCCTCACAGAATTTGACTGACAGCAGCGGGAGCCAATGGCTTTCACTGCTCTCAGCCCAGCTTGAGAGAGCGGGGAGAGAAGAGAAAAGACTTGCAGACGGGCACATCGCTGGAATGATGTAGGACTCAGGTAAGTATTTAAGGGGAGAAACAGCAACTGGAAAACAATTTTACTGTAATACCGTAAGGCAAAGAAAGTATTAAGGTACAAAACCTTCTGACTTTACAACCACTTTAAAAGAGGATTAAGAAAAAAATTAAAATTATACTCATCTAGGTGGTTGTAGCATCGATACGATGCTGCAATTGTCCCCTGCCGGCCCTGCAGTGAGAACTGAGTGATCAAACACAGCTGATCGCTCAGTTCTCCCCTCCTCTCTGAGCAGAGAGCTGGGACTGTCAATTTTCGGCTCTCCGCTCTGCCAACCCTGCCCCCCCCCCCCGAGGTTGAGCCAGGTGCCGATTCAGGGCTCTGGGTGGTTGGGATATTTTCAGAGCCTGGATCGGCTGAGTGACATCAACCGACAGTGGACTTTAGCCCGCTGTCAGCTGAAAATGGGTAACAGGAGTGCAGAACGAACATGCCTACAGGATATCCCTACAGGATAAGTGTAGCCAAAATAGCTTTGGCTATGCTTCTCCTTTAATTAAATGTCATGATGTGATATTTCAATATACTGTAGTTGAATAAAAAAAAAAAAAATAATAATAAGTGAACAGTGTGATAAGCTGCGATCAGTGCACTAGCACTGCTGTCATCCCATTGCATACCAGCTGCTGCACTGTAAATGGTTGGAATCAAACTCAGGAACCCAGGGCTGCAGGGCAAGCATGCTTACATTTAGTGACTGAATGACAGGCTGTCATAATACCCAGGCATCTTCTCTACATAGTGACTTGTATGTCACACAGCATAAAAAAAACCCCAGGAGGCACAGCAATGCACAGAATAGTCATTAATTATAAACAAATGCTTTCGTTTGGTATGCTGAAACAGACTATAGTGTGTTAGTTGTGGTTATATTGTCTTTTTGCAGCAAGAGTGAAGAAATGAGTGGGGAAAAATCATGACTTTAATTAAGTTGTGGTAAATATCTTCCTTTTCTTAATATCTATGTAATAAAGAACACATGCTTAATAAGGAATATGCAATCTCACAACCATTAAAGTAGAATTCCAGATAAAACCTAACTAGACTTAACACCCCCCCCCCCCAACACCTATACTAACTAACTTGTGTAAAAAAGCTCTATATACTTACCTACTTTCAGCCCGCTCCGATCCCGTCATGTGATCCGCCTCACCTAGCGGCGGCTGCAGGGGAGAAGAGAGAGTACTGACAACAGCTGCACCATGGGAGCCTATGGGGGACTTCATCGCTCCTGGCTTTCACAGCTGTTGTCAGCTGCTCTTTCTATCCCCCTTGAGCTACCACTGAGGATTACATTACTGGACAGACAATCATAGTCATGTTCCTTCTTACATTCATGTCAGTAGCATACATATTGTATAGAATAACATCAAAAGTTAGCAGCCCATTCACATGTGAACATTTTCCTTTAAATTTTTAGGCTTGAGAAAATAAATCTCAGCTGCAGTCTAATGTTGGGTAAGGCAACATACAGTATATCTTACAGAAAAAGCACAGCGGTTGCCTTACAAACTGCTGTATGTAGCAGTTTATGTACTCAAATGCTTACATTACAAATACCTCACAAGAGCCGAAGTAAAGCTGCCTATGAAAACCACCCACATTTTTTTATTCTGGTCCATATAAAGTGAATTGAAAATATTCATTTGAAATTAAATGAGGTTACAGTTTCTCAACAGTTTTTTCTCAGCACCTGAGGAAGTTCAATGACGAAACGCGTCACTGGATCGCAGCAAAATTCAGTTGGTAGCTGTTTTGCTGTAATCCAGCTTGTATTTGAAGCGTGTCCATTTTTATTGGAGCACTGATAATAGTGCTGTGGTGCACTAGGAATATGTGAGAGACACTTTGGGGTTGATTTACTAAAACTGGAGAGTGCAAAATCTGGTGAAGCTCTGCAAAGCAAGGTCCATAAAGACATGGATGAGCAAGTTTGGGGTGGAGGAACTTGACTGGCCTGCACAGAGTCCTGATCTCAATCTGACAGAACACCTTTGAGATGAATTAGAGCTGAGACTGCGAGCCAGGCCTTCTCATCCAACATCAGTGCCTGACCTCACAAATTCACTTCTGAAAGAATGGTCAAACATTCCTATAGACACACTCCTAAACCTTGTGGACAGCCTTCCCAGAAGAGTTGAAGCTGTTATAGCTGAAAAGAGTGGGGCAACTTAATATTGAACCCTCCGGACCAAGACTGGGATGCCATTAAAGTTCATGTGCGTGTAAAGGCAGGCGTCACAATACTTTTGGTAATAAAGTGTAGTTTAAATGTGTATGCTAATACCAGCAGCAGATGTCAAGCAAAAGGAATAAAAGTACAGACCTGAAGGGTCTAATGAGCTCGAGCAGCCTTATGACAGAAAGTGGTTCTGCTTTAAAGATACTACTGTCCCTCTAAAGCAGGGGTCTCCAAACTGCGGCCCGGGGGCCGGATGTGGCCCTCTGCTTGCTTTTATCCGGCCCTTAGGGCACTAATCCTCCCACTGATACAAGACACTATTCTGCCATCGAACACCAATAATGGAGCACCATTGCTCCCACTGACACTAATAATAGGGCACTATTCCTCCTTATGATACCAACAATGGGGCACTATTCCTCTAACCTAATATCAAATGTGGTGATGTTTACTCCTACTGATGGCAGAAAAATGTCCACTCCCGCTGGCCATGATCTGGCCCTCCTGAAGTCTGAAGGACAGTAAACCGGCCCTTTGTTTAGAAAGTTTGGAGATCCCTGCTCTAAAGGTAGGCAGGACATGCTATACTGTAAAAAAGTCTCAAAATTACAGGTGTGAACTGGCTGAAATTCAAGCCATAGGTAGCCCTGCTGACAACACCAGACTCATCAACCTTGATTGAAAAACTGAAAGAGCTGGTCTGGTAAAAATGTGGCCAAACAGTGCCTGCATATACCTCCCAACTTTTTGAGATGGGAATGAGGGACACCTATCAGCAAAAGTATGCAGCCATAGGACACACCCCTTGCCACGCCCCCTTAAAGGAGAATTGTACAAAAAAAAAACAAGATTGGTTAAACCCACAAGTGTTTTTTTACCACTACTATTTATTTATATTGGCTTTTGGAATTTACAAATGCAGAAATTTAGAAATCAGATGAAAGGTTTAGCACTGGGAAAACACTTTTTGATAGATAAAAAGTGCATTTTATATACAACTATATAGATCAGACCAAAATGAGGGATAGAGGGACATTGCTCCAAATCAGGGACAGTCCCTCGAAATCAGGGAGAGTTGGGAGCTATGCCTGCAGCCAGCCACACTGCACTCACTGTTCGGGTATTCTGACAGCCACACTGCAGTCACTGTTTGGGTATTCTGACAGCCACACTGCACTCACTGTTTGGGTATTCTGACAGCCACACTGCACTCACTGTTTGGGTATTCTGACAGCCACATTGCACTCACTGTTTGGGTATTCTGCAGCCACATTGCAGTCACTGTTTGGGTATTCTGCAGCCACATTGCAGTCACTGTTTGGGTATTCTGCAGCCACATTGCAGTCACTGTTTGGGTATTCTGCAGCCACATTGCAGTCACTGTTTGGGTATTCTGCCAGCCACATTGCAGTCACTGTTCGGGTATTCTGACAGCCACACTGCAGTCACTGTTCGGGTATTCTGGCAGCCACATTGCAGTCACTGTTCGGGTATTCTGACAGCCACATTGCAGTCACTGTTCGGGTATTCTGACAGCCACACTGCAGTCACTGTTCGGGTATTCTGCCAGCCACACTGCAGTCACTGTTCGGGTATTCTGGCAGCCACACTGCAGTCACTGTTCGGTTATTCTGACAGCCACACTGCAGTCACTGTTCGGGTATTCTGGCAGCCACACTGCAGTCACTGTTCGGGTATTCTGACAGCCACACTGCAGTCACTGTTTGGGTATTCTGGCAGCCACACTGCAGTCACTGTTCGGTTATTCTGACAGCCACACTGCAGTCACTGTTCGGGTATTCTGACAGCCACACTGCAGTCACTGTTTGGGTATTCTGACAGCCACACTGCAGTCACTGTTTGGGTATTCTGACAGCCACAGGTGGCAGCTGTCAGAATACAATAGCCAATGGAGATTCATCCATCCACTCTGTTTAACATGGATATGGGGAATCTATGAATTCTTCTCATTCAGCCCACTAAGCTGAACAAGAAAAATCTGTACGTGTATGGCCAGCTTAACTTAGGACACAGCAAAGTCTCTAATGATAACTCACTGCTAATAAAAGATTGGGGAAAACTTTATTGCGGTCTTTGCCGTGTCAAGTATCAGTTTTCTGACTGCTCTTGGACTATAAATGATATAGCTCCACATTGTATCTATTGTAAAACTAGCAGTGTGACCCCGAACCCCTAGGCCGTGCACCCCTAGGCAGTCCACTGACTTCCCCTTCACTTTCTCAGCCTGAACGTGGCAGCAGCCCCCATAAACAGGAGCTTAGAGTAAGATGAAAAAAAAAGAGGTACATATCATGTTTCATACAAGCACTGGAAAGAGTAAAATATGTTTCTTAAGTACTACTGTATGTGGCAGATTTCATCATCTTGATACATATCTGCAGCCTTGAGGCCATATTTTTTTTTTTTTTTTTGCAGCAGATGTGCTAAGTGGTGATAAAAGCTGAAGTGTGAAAAAGCTCTTGCAGCAAGTGCCTGTGTATACGTATATAGAGAAATATGTACATCTACAAAGTTTAATACTTCAAACATTTGTTGGTGTGCATTGTATGTATTGGCTTTTTGTTTATGTTCTAATCTTTTCTCTGCTCACACTTTGTTCTTTCTGTCTTTGACAAGTAAAAATCTCCACGCATGTACAGTCACACCTACAGTGCCCACTTCTCTCCCTCTCTGTCAATCCATTCCAGCCTTTCTGGCTCCCTTTCCCCCCTTAGGTCAGGATGTAGTGGTACATTCCTGTGGCGTGAAACTCTGCATTTTCCTTTCAATATGAGTGGCCTGTGAGAGGGAATCCATCTCCCCCTCCTTTCCTCTCTCTCCCCTCCCTGTCAGTAAGATGCAGGCAGCCAGCTCTGTATGAACCCTGCCAGAACCCCCTTTGGGTGCAGTAACCTCCATGTGACCCAGCCCTGTGTCAGTCCTTCCTTCTCTGCCTGCTACACAATTTTCCAAGGCATTGATACTATTACACGCCTGCCCTCTCTCTCCCTCTCCTGGTCCCTATTACTTTCTCCTCTCCTTCACCCTTTCTTCATCCCGTCTCCCCCTTTCCTCCTTCTCCCCTCCTCCATTGCCTGCTTTTATTTCTCTTGGTGACTTCTCCATATTTTTCCATCTCGGAATAGCTTCGTTTTTTTAAACGCTCTTACTTTCCTTTCTCATGAACCATTTCCCTTTTTCTGCAGTTACACCGCTAGATTTTTTTTCTTCTCACACTTTTCCTGTTATCTGCAATGTTCTTCAACTCCTTCTAAGTTTTACTGGATAAATAAAGTGACATAATTGCCATTGTTAACTTTCTCTCATCAACAAGACCTAACTGCCATTGTTAACTTATTTCATCAATGTGACCTAACTGCCATTGTTAACTTTTTCTCATCAACGTGACCTAACTGCCATTGTTAACTTTTTCTCATCAATGTGACCTAACTGCCATTGTTAACTTTCTCTCATCAATGTGACCTAAATGCCATTGTTAACTTTCTCTCATCAATGTGACCTAACTGCCCTTGTTAACTTATTTCACCAATGTGACCTAACTGCCATTGTTAACTTTGTCTCATCAATGTGACCTAACTGCCATTGTTAACTTTGTCTCATCAATGTGACCTAACTGCCATTGTTAACTTTCTCTTATCAATGTGACCTAACTGCCATTGTTAACTTTCTCTCATCAATGTGACCTAACTGCCATTGTTAACTTTCCCTTATCAACGTGTGACCTAACAGTCATTGTTAACTTTCTCTCATCAACATGTGACCTAACTGCCATTGTTAACTTTCTCTCATGAACATGTGGCTTAACAGTCATTGTTAACTTTCTCTTATCAACGTGTGACCTAACTGCCATTGTTAACTTTCTCTAATCAATGTGACCTAACTGCCATTAATTACTTTCTCTCATCAACGTGTGACCTAACTGCTATTGTTAACATACTCACATCAATGTGACCTAACTGCCATTGTTAACTTTCTCTCATCAACGTGGGACATGACTGCGATTGTTAACTTTCTCTCATCAATGTGGGACATAACTGCGATTGTTAACTTTCTCTCAACAACGTGTGACCTAAATGCCATTGATAACTTTCTCTCATCAACGTGACCTAACTGCCATTGTTAACTTTGTCTCATCAATGTGACCTAACTGCCATTGTTAACTTTGTCTCATCAATGTGACCTACCTGCCATTGTTAACTTTGTCTCATCAATGTGACCTAACTGCCATTGTTAACTTTCTCTCATCAATGTGACCCAACTGCCATTGTTAACTTTCTCTCATCAATGTGACCTAACTGCCATTGTTAACTTTGTCTCATCAAGGTGACCTAACTGCCATTGTTAACTTTGTCTCATCAAGGTGACCTAACTGCCATTGTTAACTTTCCCTCATCAACATGTGATCTAACAGTCATTGTTAACTTTCTCTCATCAACATGTGACCTAACTACCATTGTTAACTTTCTCAATGTGACCTAACTGCCATTGTTAACTTTGTCTCATCAATGTGACCTAACTGCCATTGTTAACTTTCTCTCATCAATGTGATCTAACTGCCATTGTTAACTTTCTCTCATCAATTGACCTAATTGCCATTGTTAACTTTGTCTCATCAAGATGACCTAACTGCCACTGTTAACTTTCCCTCATCAACGTGTGATCTAACAGTCATTGTTAACTTTCTCTCATCAATGTGTGACCTAACTGCCATTGTTAACTTTCTCTCATCAATGTGACCTAACTGCCATTGTTAACTTTCCCTCATGAACATGTGGCCTAACAGTCATTGTTAACTTTCTCTTATCAACGTGTGACCTAACTGCCATTATTAACTTTCTCTAATCAATGTGACCTAACTGCCATTAATTACTTTCTCTCATCAACGTGTGACCTAACTGCTATTGTTAACATACTCACATCAATGTGACCTAACTGCCATTGTTAACTTTCTCTCATCAACGTGGGACATAACTGCGATTGTTAACTTTCTCTCATCAACGTGTGACATAACTGCCATTGTTAACTTTCTCTCATCAACGTGTGACATAACTGCCATTGTTAACTTTCTCTCATAGTTAAATAGTAGGAGAGGTTGAAAAAGACACAAGTCCATCAAGTCCAACCTATGTGTGTTATTATATGTCAGTATTACATTGTATATCCCTGTATGTTGTGGTCATTCAGGTGCTTATGTAATAGCTTCAAAACTATCGATGCTTCCCGCTGAGACCAACGCCTGTGGAAGGGAATTCCACATCCTTGCTGCTCTTACAGTAAAGAACCCTCTACGTAGTTTAAGGTTAAACCTCTTTTCTTCTAATTTTAATGAGTGGCCACGAGTCTTGTTAAACTCCCTTCTGCGAAAAAGTTTTATCCCTTTTGTGGGGTCACCAGTACAGTATTTGTAAATTGAAATCATATCCCCTCTCAAGAGTCTCTTCTCCAGAGAGAATAAGTTCAGTGCTCGCAACCTTTCCTCATAACTAATATCCTCCAGACCCTTTATTAGCTTAGTTGCCCTTCTTTGTACTCGCTACATTTCCAGTACATCCTTCCTGAGGACTGGTGCCCAGAACTGGACAGCATACTCCAGGTGCGGCCGGACCAGAGTCTTGTAGAGCGGGAGAATTATCATTTTATCTCTGGAGTTGATCCCCTTTTTAATACATGCCAATATTCTGTTTGCTTTGTTAGCAGCAGCTTGGCATTGCATGCCATTGCTGAGCCTATCATCTACTAGGACCCCCAGGTCCTTTTCCATCCTAGATTCTCCCAGAGGTTCTCCCCCCAGTGTATAGATTGCATTCATATTTTTTCCAACCAAATGCATTATTTTACATTTTTCTACATTGAACCTCATTTGTCATGTAGTCCCCCACCCCATTAATTTGTTCAGGTCTTTTTGCAAGGTTTCCACATTCTGCGGAGAAGTTATTTCCCTGCTTAGCTTAGTGTCGTCTGCAAATACAGAGATTGAACTGTTTATCCCATCCTCCAGGTCGTTTATGAACAAATTAAATAGGATTGGTCTCAGGACAGAACCCTGTTCTCTCATCAACGTGTGACATAACTGCCATTGTTAAAGCGGTTGTAAACGGCTGGACAATTTTTTTTTTCTTATCCTGCAAGGTAATGTCATAATGTGCTAGTATGCATCGCATGCTAGCACATTATGCTAAACTTACATTAAAACAAAGCTCTGCCAGTGCCAGGATATCAGAGCTGCAGGCATTCCCATCTTCACCCGTCTTGTTTCCGGGTTCGCGGACTCCAGCTCTGTGACTGGTCGGAGCTGCGATGACGTCATGGAAGCTGTCGGTTACAGCACAGGGCTCTGAAGGAATGGCACGGATGGCCGTACCTTCAGAGTGCATGTGCCAGTGATGTCACTGGCTGCATGTACAGTAAATATCTCCCAAGTTTAGTAGATATTTACACTACACTGCTCTTTAGAATTTTCTCGTCACTGTGGTTCAAAATGAACGTTGTGTTGACTTTACTAACTATTGGAAAACTGAACGAACATTCTTAATGCAAAAAAATTGAAACAGAAATCTACTGGTGTATATTCAGCTTAAAGCCTCCTACACACTATTAGTTTTTTTGTAACTGACAGCTCAGGTCGGAGCCACTGTACTAACAATCTGATGTTAGTACAGCAATCTCCTCTGTTGTGCTATTGTGTTATGACAGGGAGGCAGCCCCCCGCCAGAACACTCCATTCAGCGCTCTCAGCCATTGGCTGAGAGAGCTGATCGGGAGCTGGTCGGCAGACCTTTTCGGTCACGACCCTTCACAGGAAGCCAGTCAAACGGCCAGCTTCTGTCAGACCAGCTGCCATACAAACGGGCCAAATGTCAGCCGGTTTCTATAGAACCGGCTAATGCGCCCTGTGTGTACTAGGCTTAAAGCTGCCATACAGGGCTCAGATTTTGGCTAAAATTCGAGACGGGAGTGCCCTGTCAGCACCACCAGACTCAACAAAAGTAGATTATTCAATCAGCTTTTTTTCTAGGTAGAAAATTCTTGGCTGAACAGAGACTCCATGCAATCAGATGCAGTCACTGTTTGGATGTTCTGACAGCTGTCACAATATAATAGCTGACAGAGGGAATTTACCCATCTGTGTCGTGTAGCATGGATGGAAGAATCTGTTAAATTTTCTTTTTTCAGAAATCTATGCATGTATGACCAGCTTTATTCTCTTCATCATTTTCCCTTTCATATCTGTATTCCAAGCTGTGTGTGTCTTTCTTCACTCTTCTTCAGTCTTTCTATACAATTTATTTTATCCCTACCTGTTCTGCACAATATTTTTTATATCCTATTTTCAGCAGTGGGAAAAACATGAAATTTGGTAACTAATTCAGATCTATCACCAAGGTGGTATTCTTTATTTGGATCTGAAGCCTAGTATGTTAAATATTTTTTCAATTAAAGTGACATTATCACGAGGAAAGTATGAGGGTGCATAGGGTTGGGCAGAGGGGTAGGCAGAAGAGGTGGCTGCTCTAGACACTTCAGAAGGTGGAGGGTGCAAAAAGGGCAGAATGTGCAACCTATGCTTTTGAAATCATTTACAGCTCATGAAGGTCAGGGGTGCACATTGGTCTTTTTGCTAAGGCCCCTTTCACACTGGGGCGGTGGGGGCGTCGGCGGTACAACAGCGCTATTTTTAGCGCTGCTGTACCGTCGTTCTTGCAGTGGTATTCGGCCGTTAGCGGTGCGGTTTTAACCCCCGCTGGCGGCCGAAAAAGGGTTAAAATCCCTCGTACAGCGCGGCTATAGCCGCGGTATTGCCACGGTATAGCCGCGCTGTCCCATTGATTTCAATGGGCAGGAGCGGTGAAGGAGCAGTGAATACACCGCTCCTTCACCGCTCCAAAAAAGCGGTTTGCAGGACTTTTTTCACCGTCCTGCCTGCGCACCGCTTCAGTGTGAAAGCCCTCGCGCTTTCACACTAAACAAACAGCGGAGGCTGTTTAGGGGCGGTTTGCAGGCGGTATTTTTAGCGCAATACCGCCTGCAAACCGCCCCAGTGTGAAAGGGGTCTTAGGGTACTAAAGGAGCTTGTCCCATCGCTGAGGCTGTCATTGCTGGTGTTCTTTAAAAAAAAATGCTTGTTGTCTGGTTGTGTCTGGTGTCAACACGTTTCATTCATGGGCCTGGAACATGCATGCAGTAAGGTAGCCCATGGATACTTAAATTTTCTTCCCTCCTATCATGGGTCAGTGTTGATGGGGGAATGCCTCCTGCAGAACTATTGTGTTCTACCGGCGAAGGGGAGCGGGGCGCTTTCCCAGCCCAGCCAGCAGAGCACAATGATTACTGCTAGCCGCTATAGCCACTGGCAGTAATTGAATGTAAAAAATGTGACTAGGATACGATTAGCCTGCCCATACATTGATCGAATCTCGGCCGGTCCCTGCTGAACCAGCCAAATTTTGATCCATGTATGGCCGGCTTAAAACATTATCATGAAAATGTTAAAATTCTTTGATCTGACAGGTAGCATTAGGGCCGATGCACTAACATGATGGCTAGGCAACTAGCATATTTGGAAGGAATAGTTAGTAATGGCAGCCTCCATTAATTTTTTTTTAGAATAACTAAACCCCTCCTGCTAATTTTTTTTTGTCTGTGTACAATTAAAAAAAAAATTCTTAACTTTCTGTCTTAAAGGACAACAGGAAGTAAAATGAAACCCCTCCGAAGTAAAGAAAGTCCTTTGTTAGACATTTGTCACTTTAACAAATGTCCTATTAGAATAGTTCTGCTTTGTTCCTGTTCTGACTACAACTCAGTGGGGGAGATTTACCAAAACTGGTGCATTCAGAATCTGGTGCAGTTGTCCATGTTAGCCAATCAGCTTCTAACCTGAGCGTGTTCAATTAAGCTTTGGCAATAAAACCTGGAAGCTGATTGGTTTCTATGCAGAAGTGAGCCTGATTTTGCACTCTCCAGTTTTAGTAAATAAACCCCAAAATGTCAGCTGCTCCCTCACTTTCAGTCCCTGTGACAAGGGTCATTCAGAGAAAGGAGAAGATAAATCTCTCCAGTGGGGACACAAAGAGCAAAATACTCCGCACCTACTCTATCAAGAAAACAATTGGCTTTAGACACACTTTAAATTCTACATGAATACAACCCTATAACCAGATTTTTGATGTAGACAGGTCAGCTTTCACATATTTAAAAGAAGACTATTGGCACATCAAAGTAGGCAGTAGTCTACATCATTGTTTCTCAAACTGTGATCCATGGACCATTGGTGGTTCACAGACATGTGCCAGGTTCTCTGAAGCCACCGTCTTACACTCTGCTTTAGGATAAAGGAGTAAAACTGAGGTGAGAAACAGTAAAGAACAGGGGCCATAAAAATCAGATAACACTGAGTAAAAGAATATGAGACACCATAGGAAAGTGGCAACAAGGTGTCAAGTAAGTGATTGAAGGGCAGAAAAAGACCACAACTAAGTGTGACATCTGTCTTCAGGTTACAGTTTTACAGAGTAAGAAGTCAATGTGCACATACAGTAGGTACTTCGTTTCATCTGTGAAAAGTGTTCCATAGACCAAAGAACTTTACATACCACTGGCCTAGAACTGGCATCTTATGCTTAAAGCTTGGTTCACATATGAGCCGCGTGCGGCTCACAGTAGTGGTCCGGTGCGTGCTGGTTTACCGTTTCAGGTCCAATTTCAGCCTGAATTTTGGGCTGAGTTCGGACCTAAAATGGACCAAAATACGCACAGTGTTTTTTGTCCAAAATGCACCGAACCCACTGCGGAGATATGTGAACTAGCTCCATAGAGAGCAGGTCAAAATCTCCTGCTATTACGAATTGGATGCGGGGATTCCGCATCCAATTCACCAATTCACAATGGTGTAAACCCAGCCTAAGGCTCTGTTCACATCCCATAGTTTTAAAGTGTGTTGCGGGTGCAGTGCAGTGATATCGTCCTGCTTGTTGCATCTTTGATGCGGTCTCCAGCAATACACACTTTACATAAATAAAGTGTAGTGTAAAGTACAATATAAAGTACAAAGATTCCTGAATAATGATATAAAGGAAAGAAAGTCCAAAAAAGACAAATGAATCCCACAGTGTTCCTAATTGGTGAAAAATGGAAATCAGCAAAGTAACGCCATAACATGTGAAGAGTCTTCTTAGATTGCTTAGATGGCTAACCACCAACATCAAGTGAATTCAACACTCACCAAAAGATATGGCTACCATTATACGTCTATGATAAATTGGAGGTCCCCTGGGAGCCAATACAGAAGCCTACGTCCAATAGCACCTTCTGATATGCTCCAACTAGGGCAAACAAAGCTCACCAAGAGCCAAGAATCACCTCCAATATTGCAGAATTTGTATACGTGTTTAGTGCAATGGGACATTATCAAGGTAACACTTCACAGAAGTCGATGGTAACATATGTGTAAAAAGGCACAACAAGCCTACCATACATTGCACCCATGATACATAAAAAACAAAGCAGATATGAACAGGGTATTTAGTAAAAAAATCAGGCTACATTAACACCTCTATGTTTTTCAGTTTAGTTGCGACATATTGCGTTTTATATAGCTTTTACTTGCTATTCATCCTTATGAAAGGCGTGCTTTAGTAGAAAGCTCACAATTGTTTCTAATGCAAAAGTGTGGCTGCAGCCTAAACATTTCTGATAGATGGGGGAAATTAATATTTTTATACAAATTTTATATATATATATATATATATATATATATATATATATATATATATATATATATATGGAAATTGGACCAATTTTTTGTCAGTCGCCCCAAATAAATGTTCTCCAACAATTTTTCCTAGCATGCACATTTCTACAATCTAATAATGCCAATAAACTCCATGCATTCTCCTAGTCTGTTAATAAATTAACATACTTTTTCAATTTCATCCGATTGACTTATTTATTACAGGTGTTTTTATGGCGCCAAATATTTTACACAGCACTTAAAATAACCACATCAGTCCCTGCCCTCATACATACTCGGGCCAGTTTAGACAGGAGCCAATTAACCTACCAGCATGTTTTTGAAGTGTGGGAGGAAACCGGCATCCCCGGAGGAAACCCACACAGGCACAGGGAGACATGCCAAATCCATGCAGGTAGTGTGCTGTTTGGGACCCTAGTGTTCTCATACATTTTACCTCGAGGGGAACCCCTTAAGCCCCGTGCAAATGGGCTGAATGTCGGGAGACAACGGGTGGTTAAAAAAAAAAAACGTGTGTATGGCGGTCTGTGTGGCAGAAGCCGGCTGTTTGGCCGGTGTGCCGTCGGAATCGGCAACCTGTCTGATTAGGTAGCACAAGTGACATTCTGTCACCTGTGCATGTGTACAACCGCTACCAGGTTGCCTAATCTGATGGAACACCTGCAGTCAGAAGAAGACAGCGGACACCTTACTATACCCAGCTAAGTCTGTAATTTAACAGTCATTTTAGCAATAAAGTGAGCATATATACTATATTTATATATAAATACACTCACTTTATTGCTAAAATTGCTCTTAAACTCAAGACGTAGCTGGGTGTACTAAGATGTCCGCTGCCACCTTCTTCTGACTACAGTGTTCTGTCAGATTAGGCAACCTAGTAGCAGGAGTACGCATGCACAGGTGACCGAACGTCACTTCCGTTACCTAAT
Source organism: Aquarana catesbeiana (assembly GCF_042186555.1). Taxonomy (NCBI): domain Eukaryota; kingdom Metazoa; phylum Chordata; class Amphibia; order Anura; family Ranidae; genus Aquarana; species Aquarana catesbeiana. Next base: position 143,686,624 of record NC_133325.1, read on the forward strand.
CCGATGGGTCACCATTTCTGACGGAACACCGGCTTCCATCGGATGTGCATCCTGGAAAACCAGCAGCCGACCGACTCCCGATCAGCGCTCTCAGCCAATGTACATTGCTCCATGCTAAGTGCAAATATGTCACCGGAAAAACATTAGCCACAGTCACAAAAATGAATATTATACTTCTAAACCACACTGTCACAATTGTATGACTCTATGACCTTAGCGATATAGGGGGGAATTCAATGACGCTGCTGCGCCACTTTTTTGCTGTTAATCCCTCTGGTTAATGTATTGTGCCAACTTCATGAAGCATGTGGGACACTTTTGGCTCTGACAACGACTTGTGTGCCAAATTGAGGTAGTTCTAAAATGTGCCACTTTTATATTGTGGCACAATGAATGTGGCAAATTCTAAATAAATTAAAGACAACTTGTATCTTGCGAAAGTGGAGCTAATAAAGACCAACTCTCTAATGGTATACAGAAAGAGACCTTATCACAGATTCTGCAAAAGTGTCTTGTGTGCATTCTAATAGTGGTGCAGCATGCGTCAAATTCAAATACAAATTCTAGATAGGTACATTCATTTGGAGCATGCTGCACCACTTTTAGAATGCATACAAGACGCTTTTGCAAAATCTGTCTGCGCTAGTCTTATGAATTTAAGGGATAGAGTTATGCAAGCTATAGATTATGCAATATTCTTTCCTTCAATCACGAGTTGAAGGAACGAAAATCACTTGATTTCCCCATCTACACAGTCAGTGTTGATGGGGGAATCCCCCCTGCTGTGCCATCAGAATACAATGATCACTGCCGGCGGCTATAGCCCCTGCCCTGCCAGTGATCGCATGAGAAAAACATGACAGGCTGGTTGTACTGAATCGATGGATATATCCTCTTTGGTACAACCAGCCTGCTCATAGATGGATCAAAATTTGGCTGGTTCCTACTGAACCGTCTGAGTTTCGATCTGTCCAGGGCTTTTTTTCAGGGGGAACTTGGTGGAACTCAGTTCCACCACCTCTTGCTCAGACCCTTTGGTGCCTGCTCACCACAATCACTTGTAAACACAGAAGTCTGGTTTCTGTGTTTACAAATGACAGCTCTGCACTCTGTATGCAATGCAATCCTGGTATTTAATGCCCCTTTAAGACCCTCCTACTGTTTGTGAAATTTGACTGAACAAACCCACTATTTGATGTGATTTAGAGGGTGTGTGTAGGGGGACGGGTTTTGTGGGTTCGTGGTTAAGTTCCAGCACCTACTGTTTGAGAAAAAAAGCCCTGGATCCGTCTATGGCTGGCATTACTATAATGTATGTGTATGTATGAATGTGAGTTAGGGACCTTAGAGTGTAAGCTCCTTGAGGGTAGGGACTGATTTGAATGTATATGTAAAGCGCTGTGTAAATTGACGGAACTATATAAGTACCTGAAATAAATAAAATAAATACAGGTAAGAAAAAAATAACATAATATTGGCTCGTATTTGAATTTCCCACCTGGTGTTCTTAAGGGGAAAGTAGCCCTTTTCAGGGGAAATTTTGGCTGCAGTGGTTTGTCCAATTACTTACCGTATATACTCGAGTATAAGCCAATTTTTACAGCACATTTTTTTTTGTGCTGGAAGTGCCCCCCTTGGCTTATACTCGAGTCAATCACTTTTTTGGTGCAAAGAATGACATTTTCCGAACTGAATTTGGGGCCCCCTATCTCGGGGCCACTTGGTGCTAGGAACCCCAAATTTGGTCTGCAAACCCACTAGCACTACCACATATACAAAGCAGGGGTTCCTAGCACCAAGTGGCCCCGAGATATGGAGTCCCAAATTCAGTTCATAAAATGTCATTCTCTGTTGCAGAAAAGTGCTTGACTTTTTCCGAACCGACTTTGGGGCCCCGTATTTCAGGGCCACTTGGTGCTAGGAACTTTGGATATGTAGTGCTAGCTCCACTTGGTGTGCACACCAAATTTGGGGTTCCTAGCACCAAGTGGCCCCAAAATACGGGGCCCTAAAATCGGTCAACTGTGTCCATCTGCAGCAATGTCATTTCGGGACCCTTTGGGTCCAGAGACCCCAAATTTTGGCTGCAGCTAGGGGGCATCTAGGAATCCTTAACTACCGAGTTTGAAGTTCGGGGGACCTATGGCTGCAAATGGGCACAGCGAGGCATGCAAATGGGCACAGTGAGGCTGCAAATGGGCATTGTTGACCCTCTTTTCCACTTACAGTAGCTGTGCATTTCTCAGCCTAGGCTTATACTCGAGTAGTAAGTAGTTTTCCCAGTTTTTTGTGGTAAAATTAGGTGCCTCGGCTTATATTCGGGTCGACTTATAGTCGAGTATATACGGTATGATTCAGGTCTGATTTGTTACAGGCCACATACAAACTTAACATTGCGTGGTTTGCTTTATTGTTAGAGAGCATCCGTCCAGGTAGGACCACCGTCTTCTCTTCTTCAGCTTAGTGCTGAAACTCCAGATAGTCTCGCTATAAAGTCCTTAGTACTAAACCCAACTATCAGTCTTGAAGGAAAGGACAGGGGCAAATCCCAATCAAGCAGTGGAGTGATCCAAAATGGTCCACGAAGCAAACGTCTTCAGTGCAGTGTGGCGAGACCTGGTCGTAATCCTGTTCCAGGTAATCTAAAACCTGTTATATGAGGTCCTCAATTAAAAAAAGTCACTGTACATTTTTTAGCATTAATTCTATTGCCCTTGAAGGAAACCTGTACTAAAATGCACAGACTGCCACTGCTAACTTCCTTTTGCTAGCTAGATGCCTGGTTATCTCTGGATTTAACATTTATTGAATCTGTGATCATACAGTAGAACAGGAGTAAGTCAGAACTCCTATTGCAAAACAGTGATAAAAAAAATTCTGATTCCACTTGGCTACCTGGCAGCTGACAAAGCGCACGGTCACGTGTGCGAAACGCGTTGACGTAGGCAGCGCCATCTCCGCCCCACGCTCTACCATGCGTTCCAACAAATGTGTGGGGTAACCTCGTACCGCCATCTCCATAGGGATTGACTGGACAAGCCTGCTTCGCATTTACCTACGGCCACCGTAGCCAGCATATTTAACACCTGACCAGATGTTTAGAGCACAGACGTTCTACACCAGACTGCCGCTGCAACACGCTGATGGACCCTATTAGCGTCCATCCATATGCTAATCCAGCATCCATCCACAGGCTGATTCTAGAGGGGAATGGACCACACGCACAACGTCCATTGCAGCCATCATCTCAGAGTGGTTAGAGCCTTTGGGCAAACAACATCCTCTCTCCCCTCCCCTCTACCTCCTGTTGATACTTAGCGGATTTACCCTAACTGTGCACTGTTTGATATGCCACATTCGGCCAAGGGACATTGTAGTTGACACACGCATATATAATATGCCCAACAACCAGTCAATACCTATATGACCGGCCTGAATTATTCACTATTCATCCAGTGACCTTCCTCCCAATGTTACATACCCACTGGTAGAACGGCAGTCTTTAGAAATCATCAAAAACCGGCATATCCATACTGCAATTTAGGCTACGGATCCCATTCATAGCTCTATGTGTTCGACTCACCTGTTGCAATCTCTCTACACAACAACCGCACAAGCCTGGCATACGGACATGCAGCATGTGTAGCTCTGATAATATTGATTACACGGGATTTAGTCCTTATAACAGAACCATTCTTTTCTTCTCCCTAGCTGGTCTATGCATGTGTATGTATGTGTGGGGCCCCCAGATTGGCACCATATTGTGACAGCGTTGTCATTTTTCTTTGTATGTGTTTTTTATTGTTGGTTACACAAGGGGGGATGTTTCCACTACAATGTTGTTATGACATTTTAAAACTAAAAAGTGGACTTTAACCCTCTCATGACTAAGCCTATTTTTGAAATTTGGTGTTTAGTTTACAAGTTAAAGTCTGTATTTTTTGCTAGAAAATTACTTAGAACCCGCAAACATTTTATATATATATATATATATATATATATATATATATATATATATATATATATTTTTAGCAGAGAATCTAGAGAATAAAATGGAGATTGTTGCAATATTTTATATCACACGGTATTTGTGCAGCGGTGTTTTAAACGCAAATTTTTGGGAAAAGGGACACTTTCATGAATTTTAAAGAAGACCAAACAGTAAAGTTACCCCAATTTTTTTGTATAATGTGAAAGATGATGTCACGCCAAGTAAATAGATACCAAACATGTCATGCTTTATAATTGCACGCACTCGTGGAATGGCAACAAACTACGCTACCTAAGAATTTCCATAGGCAATGCTTTAAATTTTTTTTACAGTTACCAGGTTAGAATTACAGAGGAGGTCTAGTGCTAGAATTATTGCTCTTGCTCTGACGATCACGGCGATACCTCACATGTGTGATTTAAACACCGTTTACATATGCGGGCGCGACTTCCGTATGCGTTTTCTTTGCTGCGCGTGCTCGTGGGGACAGAGGCGCTTTAAAAAAAACATTTTTTCTTATTTATTTTTATATTTATAAATTGTGTTAAAAAAAAAATAAAAATTGATGACTTTTTTTGCTGTCACAAGGAATGTAAACATCCCTTGTGACAGTAATAGGTGGTGACAGGTACTCTTTATGGAGGGATCGGGGTCTAAAAGACCCCCGATCTCTCCTTTGCACTTCAAAGTATTCAGATCGCCGTTTTCGGCGATTCTGAATACTGTGTATTTTTTTAAAACCGGCGCCATTGGCACCCGAGTAAACAGGAAGTGATGTCATGACGTCGCTTCTGTGTTTACGATTAGGAGGCTGCGACGAAGCCGCCCACGGCTTCATTCCAGCCCGCCCCCAGCTGCTGGAGGCGTCCGATTGGTTATCGGCCTCCTGATGGAACGGGAGGCCCGGTAAGAGCAGCGGGAGGAGGCGGGAGGGGGGGACCGGTATAACAGCCGAGCGGCTTTTAGCCGCATTGGTTGTTATACCAGGAAAGCCGATCGCCCGCTTTAAAAAATGGTACTGGGATGATGCCTGCAGCTGTGGGCATCATCCCGGTATAAAACCCCGGAAAGCCGAGTATGCACATCTGCGTACGCTCGGTGGGAAGGGGTTTAAAGGCACACGGGTAGAGCGTCTAAAAATGGTTAGATTGGATACAAAATGAATTGAGTGAAAACAGTTATTACATATAAATACATACAAAAAATTCATGAACTTGGTATTATATACCCCACACATAAACTCTGACACCACTTAGTATGATAGAAAAATACAATAATACATCCAAAAGAGTGGAAATTGAGATTCCCGTAGCAATATCCTGATAGGGATGTAAGTAAGAAGGCCTGTGGGTCAGGATGTGGACCTGGGCACAAGTATTCTTTCGACATGTTGCGGGTAAGGGTACGCTTCTTCAGGAGCATAAAAAGTTCATGTAGTAATAAGACGCAGAGGGAGTGACGCAATATATTGCTGGTAAGCATGATTATCTGGATACGTCCAGAGACAGTTAAGTATTGGCACAGCGCTAAAAAAGCACAGGTACTGGTGATGTATACCAGCGTTCATGTGATAGCAAAGTCTGTTTGGGTATTGTAGAGAAACAGACTTAGGGCTCAGAGAGGCTAACACCTCGGAAAGTTTTTAGAGCCAGGCTGTGTGAAATTGATTTGTCTCCTGATAGCCGGTCAGCTAAATGGCTAAATGTTATGACATTTTAAGTGGATCTATTTTACATTTGTAACTTTAACAAAGCGATTTTTCAATACAATATACCGTGGCTGACCCTTTCCATTGCTTCTTTGGGACATCCCTTTGTTCCACCACCATCAATTATTCTACCTGGCAGCTAGCATTTTCATAAGAAGAAGTCAACAATGGCCGCCTCCAGACTTCTCCAGCACTAGCAGTACTGGTTTCCTTTATGTTGTGATCCTGGAATCTTGGAAGGGGAAGATTTTGTCCTGTCTGTCTTTCTTGGATCAAATGAAGATCACTGTGGGGAGTCTCATAGATTGTGAAAGGGCTGATAAGAGAACAGCTCATACTCAGATGCACAACTGCACAGGCTATGTGAAGAACATCTGCTGTTACAGAGGTATTATTCCTGATTTACAAACATCGGTATTATTCCTAATTTACCCACCACCAACATCTTCCACAGTTCTGTACAAAATGTATGCAGGAGCAGAACCCTGACCAAACAAGCTTGTCATTTTAATATACATTTTCACATTCTAATAATTTGAAATATATCTTCAGGACTAGTTTAACATGATGGTGCGCAATACGAAGAAAATAAGTGCTGCTGAAATACAACTCCAAACAGACTCAGGAGCAATACCTGAGCTATAGAGTGTCTAGAAAGCTCTAAAATACAGTAGAGGATCATTGAATTCATAGTAACCAGCAGTAAAATAATATTCCTGGTGAAGGTTACACCTTGTAAGAGGCATTTCTAATCATCTCAGCTTATTAAGTGCACAGCAACTAAAATGTTGAAAGGAAGACAAATTTGCCAATGCAGGTTATTCGACTAGCGTAAACACCCACAAAAGCAGAAGTTGGTATTTCCATCAGTGGTTCTACGCCCAGGGCTTGCCACGCCCCTGCTAGTTCCAGTTACTGTCTCTGGTCACACACATGGAACCAGTTAAAAGTCTGGAGATGACTTTTTGGCACCTTGGGGTGAAATCTGTAAAAAAATCATTAGCATCTGGAAGGCGTTTTAAATTTGATGTGTCGTGACAATCTGCATAGGGGGAAGTATAGTTAATGCTCCTAGTAAAGTTTGTCAATCAGCACAAGTGAGAGTTTATAGCCTGTTATAGTGCTAAATAAAAACAAGTGAAACGGAAATTTAAAAAAAATGATAATTATCTTGTGTAAGTCATTATTGCACGGATCTATAAAATGCATATTGTTATTAGATTGTAAGCTCTTCTGAGCAGGGCCCTCTTAATCCTCTAGTATCTTATTGTATTATACCTGTAGTGTCTCCCTTTTATATTGTAAAGCGCTGCATAAACTGTTGGCGCTATATAAATCCTGTATAATAATAATAATAATAATAATAATCTTACACACACTTTATATATCGGCGGATTCTCCTTTCTAGGGTTCGTCCCTTGCTGCTGAGCGTATGAAAGGCACTATACAAGTAGTGATACAAACAAATACTTAGCACTACACATATGGAGAACACCCACAGATTAATGTGAAAACAAACACCCTGTCATTTCAGGTTAAGCACAAAGTAACTGGCAGGGATGAAGGGGTTAAGAGCTGCCAAAAGGTCGAGGGTACCCTGAAGCAGCTGAGCCTGGTAATTGGAAGCAGAAGGGCCTGGAGAAAGGTCCACACTGAGTGTGAAGGTAAGAGGGTTCTACAGTCCTCTCCTTCTGACACTCATGCCTTTATGGACACATCTAGACATTCCCTCACTCCCTGGTCCCACATCTGGAAAGACGTCACATCCTGTCAAGCGAGACTCAGACACTGCTAAGAAATGCCCTGTAGCTCTGCCTCCCAGACTGAAACTGAAGATCAAGAACAAAAAATGAACTGTTAAAGACATGTTAGCTCAAATAACTATTTAGAAAATCTCTTGGCAAGACAAGAGGGCTCAACAATGAGGGTATAACATATATTCGGCAGACCCCAGCCTATTAACGAGTTCAAAACTAAGGTATCCCCCCTCGTAACAGAAAATTGCTGGAATAAGCCAAGTATCGGTTTTAAATACAGAGCTGGAGATCAAGATATTTGACTCTAATAACACCAGAAGCTTAGCTGAGTCCCACAAATGCAAGCTTTAGAACAGAATGTGGATATGCCGTCTGCTGACACACCCTGCCCAGAGTGAAAAAGAAAATTCAGGTTTCCTGTACTGAACAAACCCATATTGGACTAGGACCACAGCACAGTTGCTGTATTTATTCCGCTTCTATATAAGCTGTGCTGTTGTTAACCACTTCAGCCCTGGGAGGATTTACCCCCTTCCTGACCAGAGCACTTTTTGCGGCACTGCGTCGCTTTACCTGACAATTGAAGTTACACCAAAACAAAATTGACGCCTTTTTTTTCCCCACAAATAGAGCTTTCTGCGGTTTTTATTTTTTGCGCTATAAACAAAAAAAGAGCGACAATTTTGAAAAAAAAGCAATATGCTTTTACTTTTTGCTATAATAAATATCCCAAAAAATATATAAAAAAACAAATTTTTTCCTCAGTTTAGGCCAATATGTATTCTTCTACATATTTTTGGTAAAAAAAAAATCACAATAAGCGTATATTGATTGGTTTGCACAAAAGTTATACAAAATAGGGGATAGATTTATGGCATTTTTATTATTAATTTTTTTTATTAGTAATGGTGGCGATTTGCGATTTATATAATGACTGTGACATTGCAGCAGACACATCAGACACTTTTGACATTATTTTGGGACCACTGTCATTTATACATCGATCAGTGCTAGAAAAATGCACTGATTACTGTGTAAATGACACTTGCAGGGAAGGGGTTAAACACTAGGGGGTGATCAAGCGGTTAAGTGTGTCCTTAGGGAGTGATTCTAACTGTAGGGGGGATGGGCTCACTACAACATGACAAGATCACTGCTGACAGGGAGCAGTAGAGCAGTAGATCTCTGTCATGTTGTTAGGAAGAACAGGGAAATGCCTTGTTTACATAGGCATCTCCCCGTCCTGCTGATCCATGACACGATCATGGGACACCAGCGGACATCAAGTCCGCAGGATCCGCAGGCTCGGTCATGCAGTACGGCCACTAGCCTGCAAATTAAAGGGGACGTACCTGTACGCCCATTTGCCCACTGCTGCCATTGTGCTGACGTATATCGGCGATCGGCAAGTGATTAATGATTGATTGTTATTCCCCAATTGGGAATGTGAAGAAGACATAAAACACAACTGTGTAGCATTTAATTTGCTAAAATCACTTTATATGATAAACAATTACAACTTTTTGTTAGGGCACTTACACACGGGGGGGGGCTCTGTTGGAGTCTGCCTGCTCAGCGGGGGATCTGACTGATGATCCCCGTTGAGCAAGAGCACGGTTGGTCCATGTCTGCTTAGCTTATGCAGAGAAGACACAGACCAATCTCCTCTATGGGTGGACGGATGTAAACGGACCGTCTGTCCATTTATCACCCGACTGCCATCCGTTCTGCCACACGGAAGCGATCCCTATCCGTCTGTTTTTAGTGGACAGGATTGGATGTCAGCAGGTGTCAATGGACACATGTTTGTTGACACCCGCCACTCCATAGAGGAGATTGGAAAGGTCTGAAAAACTGACAGGTGGACCCATGTGAAAGGACCCTTACTCATAAAATACAGTTTTTTCATTCATGCATTTCTGTTTCACAGTGCTGATGATCTCCTCCAACTTCTTTACCTATTTCCCATCTACAAGCTCTGGCACCACAGTTTTCTGAACATCATTTCTGTAGAGTAGAGATGAGTTCAGGCATCCTTCGAACTCATCTCTAGCTTAACTCCGAACTTGTGCTCTTTTTTTACTTCAAAGAAATTCTGACTGGGTCATTACTGCCTCTTTGTTTACATGAGTTGCAGGGTGGGAATAGCCCAGCCCTCAGCTCGTTGAAGTAAAAAAAGAAGTATGAGCTTGGCTAGAGATGGGGTTTGAGGAAACCCGAGCGTCCCAGAATAGCAGAGTACAGCACAACAGGGAGACCTCTCCCTTCATCATAGGTTTGAACTTACATATTGATTCAAATGTTGTCAAGGACAAAGGTAAGTCTCTGTTTTGAGTAGGGAGTCAAGTCTCTGTTTTGAGTAGGGAGTCAACAAGGTGTCAGCAGTGTCAACTGTTAGTAGTGGAATAGTTCTCTGTTTGGCATTACGAAAGAGTCTTTAAGTTGTTGGAAAGTGTGGGACACTTGTTTATCTAGGTGAGAGTAGAGCATAAAGAAATCATGAGAGCTCCACCAACGATAGCTTTAGGTATCCTCCAAACTAGCAGGGGGTAATTAAGAAGACGGAGGAATGGAAGGTGAGGGGAGAGAAGGCCTGTAGAATACTAACAGATCTGAAATGGACAATGAATGAGTCAATATCGAGTTGATAGGTCCGGGGTGTAATGAGTGAAAAGAGGGGGGCAGGTTAAACATCCAGCATGTTCAGCAAAGTCCAGAAAGGTGCGTCCTGTCCAGGGTGTAATTACTGGGGCAATTTTGGCCACCTGGTAAATAATAGATGATGAATAATTAAGCGCTATTAGATAAGTTTGAAATGTTTGGATGGTATATGTGATCCCACTAGTACATTTGTAAGGGGTGCAGCTCCCATTGCATTTTTACCACAAAAAATGTCTTACCAAGGGTGTCTACTTGTTCATAAACAAATCATTCAACACTAGAACTTGCAACCATCTTCTCCCCAATTAGGCTGATGAATTATTTGCACACACTCAGTAAAACTTCTCTTCTCTCTTCTAGATTTATGCTAAATTAATCAGTATGTTGGAAAATCTCTACACAGCCCCAAACGCTGCAAACTATGCCTGAAATAACCGCATTGCTGCTTTTATTGGACTTGTGGTCATATCTAGATCTAAAGTAATGAAAATAGTTTAAATTAAGCTATGCAAAGGGTTTTTGGAAATTCTTAACATAACCTGTAGACCATCCAGTGATCATCATCTCATCCTGCTAATTTGATCCTGTGACTTCTGGTTTTTCTATGGGTACTGACACTGCAACAGACCCCTTCGACAATGTGATCTTGGGAATCAATAGCCTAACAACAACAATAAGAATTTCTGGTAAAACATAACTACACATGGGAAGGCACTATCATTCAAATGCATATGCTTATAAGGTGGGTAAGACCTTCCTTAATACATTAAATAATTGATTCCCTGAGAAGTACACTACTATGTTTTCCTCTTACGCTTTCAAAAGACTGCACTTACAATAACAAATCAGTGGAACATTCTACGCCAGCCGGTTGACTTGCTCACATGTAAACACAGATTGGTGTCCAGCACTAGGAATGCTGCATGCAGTGAAGCATCCTTTGTTGTTCACCCGATCTCTGTTTCTCATCATTATCATACTTTTATCTGTACTATTATCTATTATCTGTGTTTTTTCACCTATTTTCTGTTTAACTATTTGAAATATGTCTTTTTGGGAAATATATTTGCAAGAAATTTAACTTGTAGTATTGTGCATGTCCAGTAAAGAGATGGTAAATGAGGTATATTTCTACTTTGTTTAACTGATTTTCCATCTTCCAGCTATCCTTTGTTACGGCTCCATAAAATATAAAAATAAAAAATCACATCTTTCGCTCTGCTATTTTATTGCCAATTTTCACAGATTTTTTTTTTTTTTCTGGATAGATTGTAAAAGCGTTACAGCCCAATAAAGTGTTATACCGCGTACACACGATCGGACTTTCCGACGGGAAATGTTGAATGTGAGCTTGTTGGCTGAAAGTCCAACCGTGTGTATGCTCCATTGAACATTTTTTGTCAGACTTTCCGCCAACAAATGTTGTCTAGCATGTTCTCAAATTTTCCGCCAATAAAACTTTGTTGTCGGACTTTCCGATCGTGTGTACACAAGTCCGTCGCTAAAAAGTTCATGCATGCTTGGAATCAAGTACGCTCGGTCTTGTAAAACTAGAGTTCGTAATGGAGATATCACGTCACCATGTTCCCACGTTCGTAATTGTTGGCTAACATTTGTGTGACCGTATGTATGCAAGACAAGTTGGAGCCAACAACCTTCGAACAAAATTCCACGGTTTTCTTGTTGGAAAGTCCGATTGTGTGTACGGGGCATTACAGTTGCCCAGGTCCCAGCTAGAGAGAAGTTCCCTCCTTTTTGGTTTGTCAGGACAATGTTTTATAAGACAGAAAGTAAGAGAAAATATTCAAAAAGAAAACAGAAAAACAATAAGATGCTGACAGGGGTTCTAACATTCCTCTACTTTTTATACCCAGACCTTCACTCCAAAAAACAAATAGTTTGCATTTGGCTCCCGCACCCTCTCTCTGCCACAATTTGATATTTTTGTTTTTGTTTTTTGTGCAAGGTAGCACTTCCTCCTTTGCTGCCTAGGAGAGAATGACCTTGGGCCTGATTCACGCATGCGTAAATGTGTGGAATGGCTGTGTTTGACCTTTAGTACCTGGCAGAGACCTTCAGCAGATCTGTGCATGCACAGGTTATCATGCGCACAAGCAGGGGCAATTGAGGAGACACAGGACTTTTGTTTGGTCTGTGCACACAATTTTCCAGCATGAGCGCAGACATGCCAAGGGGGTCTGCCAGGCTCCAAAGACTGGGCAGAGCCCTTCGGCACATCTACACACTCGCTGGACCCTCAAAAATGGCGGCACCAGTAAGGTGGGGGGGGGGTAAGCAGTAGGGGGGCTGAAGTTCCCTTTAAACTTAAAAAGCATTTTTATTTCTGTGTTGCTGCTGGAGACTTTACTTCACTGGTATAAAGGTTGTCTCTGGGACTGTGAGTATGAGGACATCTCTTTAACCAAGCCTCAGATAGCAGTAAAACCTGACAGGGGTTCTAATCCTTCCCCGCTGTATCTGAAACTAAAATGCTTTGGCTATATGCAAATCTAGGGGTGATATATGATGCTAATTTAACCTCTGATCCACATGTACAAAAAGTTGTCGGAACATGTTTTTTCCAGTTGAGAAACGTTGCTCAGCTGCGTCCTATGATATCATACACTGTAGCTGAAAAGCAGATCCATACATTTGTGTTCTGCTGACTTGACTACTGCAATGCTCTACTCGCTGGTGTACCTAAATCCACTATTAATTTACTTCAATATGTTCAAAATTCTGCAGCCAGAATCCTGACTAGGTCCGGTACAAGTGATCATATTACCCCTATCCTGGAGTTCTTGCACTGGCTACCTGTCAGTTTTCGCATAGACTTTCTTTAAGATCCTTTTGCTCACCTCAACCAAAAACGTAAATGTATTTTATTGGGATTTTATGTGATAGACCAACACAAAGTGGCACATAATTGTGAAGTTGGAAGAAAATGATAAATGGTTTTTAATTTTTTTTACAAATAAATATCTGAAAAGTGTGGTGTGCATTTGTATTCAGGCCCCTTTACTCTGATACCACTAACTAAAATCTAGTGGAACCAATTGCCTTCAGAAGTCACCTAATTAGTAAATAGAGTCCACCTGTGTGTAATTTCATCTCAGTATAAATACATCTGTTCTGTAAAGCCCTCAGTTTATTAGAGAACCTTAGTGAACAAACAACATCATGAAGGCTAAGAAACCCACAAAACAGGTCAAGGATAAAGTTAAGGAGAAGTTTAAGGTTGGGTTCACACTTATGCAAATTGGATGCAGATTTCACCGCATCCAATTCGTATGGCAGGAGATTGTGACTGGCTCTCTATGGGAGAATCTGCATAGAATGCATTAAGGAGAAAAACATCAAGACTTTACATCTCCTTGGCTTATTCTGGTCATAAACGGCCCAATTTTGGGCAATTCCTCCTGAATTGGCTGAAATTCAAGGTGTGGATGGCCCTAGCAGCACCAACCGGCTTAACAAACTTCAATTTGAAAATAAAAGGAGCTGGGTGGAAAATTTGTGGCTGAGAATTGACTGAATCCAATTAAACGTAGTCACTTTTAGGATGTTCTGATAGGGGAGAGTCCTCCATTCATGCTTTATGTGTGAATGGGGGAATCTATTGATTTCTTTCATTCAACCTGCATGGCAGAATGAGAGGAATCTTACCATGTATGACTAATGTTTTCTTATCTGTGCATGGTAAGCAATCAAGTAGCAAAGTCATATATATAGGATTGGCCACATCTGGCCAAGTAAAAGCAAGCAATGCAATGGTTTCAAACATCTTCTATAATAGGCCATGTAAGTATTTTGTTAACAAGCGCTTTTGAACGTCATAAGTGATCCCTGTTGACTCAAGCCAATTGTTCTTTTTCTGTTGACAAAGTAACACAGCTCTCATAAAAGTGGATAATTCTTCATGAAAGGCAAGTGGAGACATGACTGTTTATCCTATTAGGACAGTGCTTTGGGTCTTAAGCCTGGTACACACCACTAGTTTTTTTTTTTTTCATTCAACCCTGATCGGGAGCCAGGTGGCTGATGCTTTTCCAGCATGCTCATCTGACAGAAGCCGGCCGGCTTCTATCGGACCGGCTGCCATACCCACGGGCCGAATGTCGGCCGGTTTTTCTGAACCGGCCAATGTCGCCTGACATTTGGCCCGTGTATATTAGGCTTTAAGTAGTGACTAGTTTGGCACTGGGCATGACTGCTTTATGGACTTATTAGTGTTATCTTTTCATGGGCACCATTGCTACTACTTAGGCTTAGTACTGCTAAACTGTACATAGTAGCGGATGTCACTATTGCAGCAAATGATTCACAATGACACATGGCATAGTGTAAAGTTGCTTACATAAGGACGCAGATTACTGAACAATCACAGTCATTTGACAATCTCCCCATTTACTAGGCTACAAAAATCATTACTTATAATCTTCATCGTTCAGGCAGATTCGAAAATCAGCAGACAAATCCCACTGTGCTCCGCTGGCTAGGTAATGGCCTGCACTGCACATCATTTTCTATATACAGCTGTTGGACATAGATGTTCCGGTTATTGGGCAAATATAGTAAAAAAATTCAATAGAGAGTCTGAATGTTCCTGCTAAAGCTTGCGCATGGAAACCTTCAGTCCTGGTGGCTCATAGTTACATAATGGAATCTCGCTGTGCTCCTGTAGAGATCCCAAATCAAATGCAGATGATATGCATTTTTGCTCTTCATTTTCATTTCCTTTTCTATTGCATAATAAACTGTAATGTCCAGCCTTATGAAAGGTTTGGGGCCACACGTGAGGTTGCCCACCAGTGATTATATAGTCACGCTATTCAGAGATACAAGGAAAGCAGTTAGTGATATCATATTTAAAAGTGCAGAATTATTTTAAGCAATGAAAATGAAGAATCCATAGTGAAAAGGTGTGATGTTTAACCACTTCCGGACTGCCGCACGCCGATATACGCCCTTACTTTGAAGGGGGATATCGTTATGGCAGCAGCTAGCTGCCATAACCCTGATATCCTCTTGTTCGGCCGGCGGTCCAGTTTCTGATAATAGTGGTTTCTGCGGCGGATTCGCCACAAGATCACTTTTATCGGCGGTGGGAGAGGGCCCCCCTCCCGCCGCGCTCCAGTGCCCTCCGCCACTTAGCAGAGCCGTCGGCAGCAGCGGAGGCAATCGGATCTTCACCCTTGCTGGGCATGAAGACGAGTGAGGGGAAGATGGCCCCACTCGTCTCCATAACAATGCAGGGCGGAAGCAGCTCTTAAAGGGCCATTTTTTTTATTATTTTTTTTTTTAAATTACAATTTTTTTTTTTTATTGCATTTAAGTGTAAATATGAGATCTGAGGTCTTTTTGAACCCAGATCTCATATTTAAGAGGTCCTGTCATGCTTTTTTTCTATTACAAGGGATGTTTACATTCCTTGTAATCGGAATTAAGTGACACAATTTTTTAATTTTTTTAAAACAGTGTAAAAATAAAAAATAAAAGGTAAAATAAATAAGAAAACGGTGTTCAAATCACATGTGAGGTATTGCCACGATCGGTAGAGTGGTAGCAATAATTCTAGCCCTAAACCTCCTCTGTAACTTAGAACATGCAACCTGCAGAATTTTTTAAACGTTGCCTATGGAGATTTTTCAGGGTAAAAGTTTGTCGCCATTCCACGAGCGGGCGCAATTGTGAAGTGTGACATGTTGGGTATCAATTTACTCGGCGTAACGTTATCTTTTACAATATAAAAAAAAATTGGGCTAACTTTACTGTTGTCTTATTTTTTAATTCAAAAAAGTGTATTTTTTCAAAAAAGTGTGCTTGTAAGACCGCTTCGCAAATACGGTGTGACAGAAAGTATTGCAACGACCGCCATTTTATTCTCTAGGGTGTTAGAAAAAAAATGTATAATGTTTGGGGGTTCTAAGTAATTTTCTAGCAAAAAAAAATGTTTTTAACTTGTAAACACCAAATCTCAAAAAGAGGCTCGGCCCTTAAGTGGTTAAGCAGTGCTTTTAACGAAATAGCACCTGCTGTTCTTGCAAAGGGTTATTTTAGCACAATAATGGTGTGGGATTTAATAAGGACTACAGAAGATCATGTCAAACATTACCCTTCAAGATATTTCCACTCTAAACCCAGGTGTTTGCTCCATGGGTCTCCCTGTAATGAAAGGTGGTCACCTGGGTGGAGTAAAAAATGTACTCTGCAAATGTGTTTAAAAGGCAATATCAGTATATAATGGTGAAAATCCCAGACTGTTGGCTAAGTCATAGGTAAACTATTTCATCTCAGATCGCTGGAATCACCTGAATAATACATTTTTAAATGCACTAAGGGATATGGTTATGGCCAGAAATATATTTCAGAAAGAGAAATATTGTAATAGGAGGTTATGTTCTGAGACTGGAAAATGATCATCTCAGGGGAAATATCAGGAAGCACTGCATAACTTCACAATAATGACCACGGATAGGTTCCCCGGTTATGGTGGTACAAGTTTTTAAAACAACATTATAAACTGAGAGTTGTCTGAACAGAAATGAGCCTACTAATCAAGACTGTTTAGAAAAGTTAAAAGCCCAGACCATGAAGAGAGGAAGCCGCACTCTATTGCATGATTATTGTTGCATTCAATGCATGGGCAAAGCACATAGTTTACCTGTTGGATCATGTGGATTGCAATTATTGGATCAATCATATCTCAGGACCTCCTTTAAATTATGCCAGGTAAACAGTTACTATAAGCTGAGCTAACTCTGATCAGGGTCCCTTAGTTACCTTACCCCAGTCTAACAGTACCTTGTATGGACAAAAGTTTGTGGATACCTGACCATCACACCTATACAAGCTTGTTTGACATCCAATGCCAAAACCAAGGTAATAAATGTAGAGTTTGCCACTACTTTGCTGCAAAGATAGCCTCTAGGAATGCTTTCCACAAAATGTTGGAGTGTTACTGTGAAAATTTGTGCTCATTCAGCAAAAAGATCATTCATAAGGCCAGGTGCTGAAGGGGTTCTGTAGCACTGAGGTCTGGATTCTGTGCAGGGAAAAGAGAAGTGAACAAAAAAAAAAGATTCATACTCTCCTAGATGGTGGTAGCATTGATCCAATTCTGCTGCTGGCCCCCGCTAGCTTTACACTGAGAACTAAATTATCAAAGCCACTGATCACTCAGTTGTCAGGTCCGCTCTGAGCACAGAACAGTGACTGTCAGTGACCGATCTGTGCTTTGCCCCTCCGACACTCACTGGAGCACCGGACTATGGAGGGGGTGAAAGCAGCGGGCTCATGCTCTTGGCATGCTGAGAGGCTCTGGACTGGCTCTGTGATATCAGCCGGCTGAATTTGGATTACCGGTGTGCAGAACTAAGTGCACTCCTATGTCCTACAGGAGAAGTATGGCCAAAAGAGCTTTGGCCATGCTTCTTCTTTAAAGCAATTTATTTCAACTCTGTATTTATGAACCTGGCTGTGTGCACAGAGGCCCAGTCAAGACGAAGAAAGGCCTTCCCCAAACTAATACCATAGGCATGAAAGTGCACAACCTTCTAAAATGTACCGTAGATACTCAAGTATAAGCCAAGTTTTTCAGCACATTTTTTAGGCTCAACCCCCCCCCCCCCCCGGCTTATAGTGGGGGTCTCAAGTGAGGGTCTCGAGTGAGGGTGCAGCCCCACTGTGCCCATCTGTATCTGTACCTTTGATAACTAAAACAGCGGGTGTCTCCCGCTGTGTCATGCAGTCTGTTCAGCGGCCGTCCCCTGTAACAAAGCCCTGCCCCCTCGTCCGTGATAGACGGAACACTGATACAATGCTGGGATGCAACGTTCCGTCCTTCATGGACGAGGAGGAGGCGGGGCCTTGTTACAGTGGACAGCCACCAAACAGACTGCATGACACAGTGCGAGACACCCACTGTTTTGGTTATCAAAGGTACAGCTGCAGGTGGGCACAGTGAGGCTGTAAATGGGCACAGTGGGGCTGCAAATAGGCACAGTGAGGCTGCAGATGGGCACAATGAGGCTGCATATGGGCACAGTGAGGCTGCAAATGGGCACTGATGATACAGGTGGGCACAGTGAGGCTGCAGATGGGCACAGTGAGGCTGCAGATGGGCACAGTGAGGCTGCAGATGGGCATTGTTTACCCAGTAGCTGCTGCATTTCCCACCCTAGGATTATACTCGAGTCAATATGCGTTCCCAGTTTTTTGTGGTAAAATTAGGTGCCTCGGCTTATATTCAGGTCGGCCTATACTCGAGTATATAGGGTAATTGTATTTTATGGGTTTTTTTTGGGTAGGTATCCACATAGTTTTGGCCATATAGTGTATTTAACAGACATCTTTGCACGAAGACCCCATCTTGGCTTGCAGAAACATTTAATAGTCAATAGTACTTTGCAATGGAAATACACAGTGAAGAGTCTTCCTTCAATGGCCGCTGCCCAGCATTGGAGCATGTTCTCATGTGATGCATCTTCTGCTTCCCAGAAACGCACATAATGGATCACATGACAGCATCAGGGTATGAATGGTGTGGCCAGAATCAGCAAACACAGATGCTTACCTAAGTTGGCATTATCACATTCTCTGTTAGTTGGCATAGGCACATTCTCCCTAAAGTGGCTGACTCTTGTATTGAGGCAGTATCTGTAATGTACCATGTGCTAGTCTCTTTAATATTGCAGTCTTTGTAGTGTGGCAGTTGCTTTAACATGACAGTTTATTTAGCTAACAGACACTTTAACACAGCACCCTCTTGTAAACTTAGCTGTAAATTTTATTAACATTTTAATCTGTATAACATGGAAGTCTGTTTGATGAGCTTGGCTCTTTATTATGGCAATGTCTGTAACACAGCATACTCTTTTAAAATGACAGCTTCTACCAAAACAGCATGTAAGTATGTGAGTATAATTGAGTATATGGATGTATGATTGTGTATATGCAAGGTAGTGTACAAGTGTGATTGCATACATTTGTAAGTAAATGTATATTGACACTAATGTGTGTGTGCATGCACCAGTATAAGCATGTGTCTGACAACTGAACAAGTATGGGGTCCAAAAAATGTGTTGTATTTTGGGGTCCAGGTTCAGAGAGGGTCAAAGATGAACTCCAGGCAACAAGCTAAATACATAGCTAAAATATGTATATGGGAGCTATTTTATTTACCAAAGTATTTGTATTTTGTACATTAGATCCTAAGATTAACACAGTAGCGCTGGGTGGTTGACTGCTGTTTTCTGTATCGTGGTTAACCACTTGCTTACTGGGCACTTACACGCCCTTCCTGCCCAGGCCAGTTTTCAGTGCTGTCACACTTTAAATGACAATTGCGCGGTCATGCAACACTGTACCCAAACTACATTTTTATCATTTTTTTTCCACAAAAATAAAGCTTTCTTTTGGTGGTATTTAATCAACACTGGGTTTTTTATTTTTTGCTAAAAAACAAAACGACCAAAAATTAAAAAAAAAAAAAAAAAAAACATTTTTAATAGTTTGTTATAAAATTTTGCAAACAGGTAATTTTTCTCCTTCACTGATGTGCGCTGATAGGCTGCACTGGTAGGCAGCACTGATAGGCACACTGATGATGAGGCACTGATGAGCACTGATTGGCGACACTGGTGGGCACTGATATGTGGCACTGATGGGCACTGCGTGGGACCGATGTCCCTGTAACAGAAGCCGAGTAACCTTCTTTCTTGCTCTTTCCTCACGCTGTCAGCGTGTGGAGAAAAAAAGTGATGGCCAGCTCCTGTTTACTTCCATGATCAGCTGTCATTGGCTGACAGCTGATCATGTGATAAAGGGCTGCTGTGATTGGCCCTTTACCCTGTTCGGTGATCAGCTGAGTCCGAAGAACTTGACGATCACAGAGCGTGCCACCCTTGTGCTGCAGGGGGCACGTGGGCAGTGCGATTACGGGGGGACGTCTATTGACACCCTCCAGGCACTGGAAGCCTGCACTGTAGCCGTCTTTTGGTTATAGCATGGACATGAAGTGGTTAAGCTATGCAGTTCGGACACCTCCCTGCCTCTAGTCTGTGCTTGAACAGTTAAGGAACAGCAAGCAGACTATTGAGGTCATCTCTCTCCTCTTGTATCAATATGATCCTTCAAAGCCCATGTGCATGCAGCAGCGCCTGACTGGCTCCTAGTGCTGCCTGTCCCTCTACCAGAGTTCTGCAGTTAAAAGAATTCTGAACGAATTCTGAATGACTGATATTAAGATAGATTCAGCATAAATTTAAAGTAGAACGGTAATTTGCCCATGCAGCCAGACTTAAAACGTCCAAAAAATCATGAAGAGGAGAAGTTGAAGCAAGTATGCGCAGCTGATGGGGCTTTGATGAGCAAAGCAAGGGGTTCGCCTTATACAAGCTATGTGAGCAAAAGTCATGATAAATTCTCACAATTCAGACAAAACAGTGATTAAGCGCATATTCTTTGGGTGGAAATTCATAGGTTATTGTGCTTTTTATAATCTAAACAATGTGTCTTTCAAAAGTTTAAAATTCTTCCTCAGTGAAATCAAAACAGGTTTTTTACAATAGCTATTATATATACCACAACTGTATGTACATCCTATGATGTATTACAACCTGAGGGGTCTGAGACCGACATACTATTTTACAAAACGGCACTGCATGGTTTGTGGCAGGACTGTAGGGGTAGAACTGTATCAAAGAAACGGGTACCAAGGCCTTGGTCACTGCTCTTATATTGGTATAGTGGTGTGGTGGGCTTCACTACTCTATGGGTAAGGCTTGTCAAAGGCCACACACAGGTAAAACATACAAAAGCTCACATAAACACCATTGTAAGTACTAAAAGATCATCACAGTATTCTTGGTACACAGTCATAGGTGTTCTTTTCAGTACCAGGGTATTTGAGACCAAAGATGTATTAACTGCCAAGGCAGTGTGAGCCAAGGTACTGTTAAGTTTTACTAAGGGACCATTCATATAAGATACATTGGCCAATGTAGTCCCAATGCACAGGTAAGGCAATTTGTCTTGAGTTCTGTGGGGGTTATATATGAAAGGCAAATCCACTTTGTACTACAAGTGCACCTGGAAGTGCAGTCACTGTAGATATGAGGGGAAGATCTGAAATGAGGGGAAGCTCTGCTGATTTTATCATCCAATCATGTGCAAGCTATAATGCTGTTTTTTATTTTCTTTGCATGTCCCCCTCGGATCTACAGCGACTGCACTTCCAAGTGCACTTGTAGTGCAAAGTGGATTTACCTTTAGTAAATAACCCCCTATGAGTTCAGTTCATACATTGTGCTGCAGTGATGTGCTCTATAAAACAGTAGGAATTGCTGCACTTTTTTTCTGCATAGCATGTTGCGACGCATCACACTGCAGCACCAAAAGATGACTGAAATGTAATTTTGTGACATTTCAATAAAGAAATGAAACGTGTAAACAGAGCAAATTCATCATTAGCATCAGTATGACTCCCTTCACACCAGTGGCCATGGTCCATGGTATAACGTGGTCGCTGGCGTGAACAAGCTCTTAATCCCTATATGAAAAGAAACTGCATGGACCCATGAGGAAGCTTTGAATGAGAATGAAAGTTGGACCCTGTCCTTGTTTCTTTCTTCAGCTTCCGTCAAAGCTTTCCCATGGGTAATGGTAGTTCGGTTTCTTATAAGGTTCAGTAGAAGAATATCTGCAGTCTGCACACGCAAGAACAATGACATCATCGACACTGTAAATTATATTCATTTATTACAGTAATCTTTTATGCATGTGCACTTTATAAAGTAATGCTTGTTACCAACTGCCCATTGCCTCTGTCTGTATTTTTAAAGTAATTGTAAAGTCTTTTTTCTTTTTGAAAAAACAAACATATTAGACTTGACCTGATCTATGCACTGGAATTACACAGCGCGGCCCCAATCCTCCTCTTCTTGGGTACCCCCGCCGGCGCTCCTGGCTACTCCACCCTTCTGAGTGCCCTCGTAGCAGGATATGGGGGGCACTCATGCAGGCTCAATCCCGAGCCATGCTGCCTGTGGCCACAGACAGGCTTGGCCTCACCCCCCCCCCTCCCCTCTTAGGATGTGACAGACCACAGCGGGAGGCTATTGGCCTCTGCACAGCCTGTAAGAGCAGGAAGAGAAGACAGTGCTACTACAGATGGGCACAGCACTAGATCAAGGGAGGACTCAGGTAAGTAAGGGGGGGGGTATACTTAAAGAGGTTGTAAACCCTTGTGTTTTTTCACCTTAATGCATCCTATGCATTAAGGTGAAAAAACACCTGGCAGTCACCAGCCCCCCAGCACCCCCTTGTTTTACTTACCTGAGCCCCTTCATCTCTTCGACGGGCAACGTTGTCCCTCTCTCCACAGGGTCCCGACTCTTGGGGGGCGGGGCCAAGTCCGGCATTCGTGTCTGTGGATGCAAATGCTGGACTCGGGAGGATACCTGCAAGGTAACCCCCCGGGAGAGCGCTTCTCCTAGGGGGTTATCTGATGCTGGGGGGAGCCGCGAAAGCCGCTAGGGGGATCATTTTTAAACTCCTGTCAAAGGTAGCTCCATCAGTGCTCCCCTTCTATCAATGGTCTTGTTGGGATCATCCATGAGATTCCAGCTCTGGACTTCTCTGAGTCATTTGACCGATAACTACAAATGTTATTCCTGTCATTATTTTGTTCCTCCATATTATTGAAAAGGTTTATAGAAACTCAGTTCTATGCTAAACATGAGAAAGAGTTGTCTACAGTCAGGAGGCATAGACACAATAGTCAATGAGGGTGATTTACTAAAAGAGTAGAGACTTTCACTTAAAGTGTTACTAAACCCAGGACCCTGCATTCACTATATCTGGTCTCCCACAGTACAAATAACATGAAAATGCAATTATTTTAGTAAATATAAACTGCTAAACCTTTTCTCATCGGTAGTATATAACAGTCTTGTGACTTCTATCAGTGTCTGGTTAAAGCTTGTAGGAAGAGTTTTAATTCTCCTCCAACTGTCCTATGAGGCTGCAGGACCCCTGACCCTCTGTCTGGACAGTGCTGATTGGCCCTGTGCTGATCACATGCACCCTCGCAAAAAAAAAAAAAAACAACTCTCTAGCAATACACACCAAACTGAGCATGAGCATAGTGACTCCTGGTGCTCTGTTCTAGTAGCAGATGGATTGGGGACTGTAAAAGAAGGGGAGGATCAGAGAAGAGCATTTTTACACACTGCGGAGAATTAAACCCTTAAGTTCCACAGTGAGTATAACAAGAATGCTTTACTGCATATATCGACTGATTTTACTGTTGTGGTTTTAGTAACATTTTAAGCTGGTCAGTTATTTAATTGAGTCAGCTGAATAAAAATACAAATAAAAAACTTACAGATTCCTCCATCCATACAAGTGAATTAGATGGAGGAATCCCCCCTGCCAAGACATTGTATTCTGACAGTGAGACTCACAGCTGTTAGAATACAATGATCAGAACCTGCAGCTGATTGGCTGTAGCCGCTCATCAAGAACGATATTCATGTACCTTTGGTAGAAGCCAATCAAACAATCGGCTTTGATCAAGCAGGTTGAAATGTGCCTGAATTTCGACCAGTGTATGGCCAGCTTTATCAAAGTGAATGGTAATTTATTTTAGTAAATATGGTGAAGTAGCGTTCACAGTGGGGTTGATTTAGTTGATTTACTAAAACTGAAGAGTGCAAAACCTGGTGCAGCTGTGCATGGTAACCAATCAGCTTCCAACTTCAGTTGTTCAGCTAAGCTTTGAGAAAAAACCTGGAAGCTGATTGGATACCATGCACAGCCGCACCAGATTTTGCACTCTCCAGTTTTAGTAAATCAACCGCAGTAATCCAATCATGTGCAAGAAAAATTTCTGTTCATTTAACTTTATTACACATGTAAGTTGAACATACCCTATTTACTAAATTTAGTAAGCAATATTTTGCTATGTGAACGGTCTATACCCCTTTAATAAAGACACCCTAATGTGTATATGTTTCCTCCCTGCAACAAGGAATGATTACCTTTTCCTGTACAGCACAATGGATAATTCAAGAACATATGCAAGAATAAAATAAAGTAATAAACACTTTCTACAAAAAAGGTATTTTAATTTGTCCTGTGTAACGCTATCAAATTTGCCAGAAGTCTGGAACAGTGCTATAAATCCTAGGACAGATTGTTCTGGCTTTAAACAAAGGAATTTTTTTTCAACAAACCTTGTCGTATAAAGATGAGGCCCTGTGATTTTATAAGAGACACATTCAATGGAGCAAGACCATTCAAAATAAAGACTGGAAAGCATCCATTTAAATGCAGCATTACCCCAAATGTTATATAGGCAGTCAGCTCTTTATAGCAGTTTCCATTTAAAGAATAGGGCTAACTACTGTCAATATAAGGGAGAGAGAATACCATTATTTCCAAGTGATTTTATAAGTTCTTGTAAAAGATACTACCGAGAGGGGAATTTGTCCAATCGCAATTAACCATATGACACCCCTGATGCCGAGGTTACACCAAGAGCAAGTGGACGGCTCTCCATTTTAATATCTGTTGTAGGTTGTTATTCATGACACTGATTTGAAAATGAAATAGATTGTTGAATCGCACTTTGTCATTTCAAGGGTATGTCCCTTCTGGTGAAATCCAGAGTGTGATAATTGTACAGGATCTATGATCAGCTTCTTACTTAAGTGGACAAACTTTTTTCTGGACACCTGTGTTGAAATAGCCTGCAATGTCCCAGACAGCAATAAATACAGGAAGCCTTGCTTTCTAAAGAGGAGGCACTAAAGTAGCCTGAATTGGAGTCATAAAGTTGTCTAAAGAGGGAGAGGTCCTTCCTGCTCATTTATAGCGGTGGGAATAAGGGCTGGGGGGGGGGGGGGAGTTCAGAGTGAATTACCGGCTGACCAAAAGGAGGCACTGGAAAGATATCCCAGGTCAGATGTGAGGTTCAAGGGGAGACAGTGACAGCACCAAGCAGGAGGCTGGGAAGGATCATTAATCAGTGGTCAAGTGGAGGCACACAGGCTTACTGATAACGTGGTCAACCTTACCAATGCCACCCAGCTGAGCCAATCAGCAACTGTATTAAACTTTATAAGCAAAACATTGCAAAAATGAGATACAGTATAATACAACATAATTATTTGTGTGCAATTATTTCTTGCCTGGGATTGTAGCCATATTAGTGCACTTGTACAGTTATCTGTTATTACAAATAAAAGAAGTACAGACTGCACTCAACTGTCCAATTAAAAAAAAAAAAGCATAATAGCATGAAATTTCAGAATAACACTTTTATGTTTTTTACCAAATGTTAGAGTGAACAGGAAAATATAGCATTGTTTGGGGGGAGAAAATCAAATCCGCCTCTAAAATATTTCTGTATGTACACTATAATGTGTACTAAAATGTTTTTGAAAAAGAAAGCTCCCCATCTACACAATGGCGGTGAGTTGCAAAATTATATGTTACTAAGAATTAATAGTGGCCTTCGATAAATGATCGTCATCTTTTCCAATCAATCTCTTGCCATATGAATAATCGATCTCAGGCAGGCCATACATGGTGAAAATTTCTTTCCCAACACAGTGTTGATAGGGGAATCAGCAATTATCTTCTCTCTGCAGGGGAGGCCGTCCCCTCCAGGAGAAGACAGTGATTATGACTAGTGGCTATAAGAGAATCCAGCAGGCTGGTTGTACATTCAGCCTGCCTATTAACAGTTTGAATCTTGGCCAGTTCCTGCTGAACCAGCCGAGATTCGAACCGTGTAAGGCCTGACATAGCCTCCCTGGCAGTATGATTATGTCAGATTTTTACATCTCAAAGCAGTACATTGTTTTGTGATTCTGTAATCTTGTAATTCTTATGCCCCGTACACACCACCGGTTTTGCCGTCGGAATAAACTCCAAAGTTTCTCTGACGGAACTCCGACGAAATTCCGCTCAAGCGGTCACACCAAAGTCCGACCGTCCAGAATGCGGTGACGTACAACACGTACGACGGGACTAGAAAAAGGAATAGCCAGTAGCCAATAGCTTCCATCTCGTACTTGCTTCAGGGCATACGTCGTTTTTGGTCCGTTGGAACAGCATACAGACGAGCGGTTTTCCCGACAGGAATTGGTTCCGTCGAAAATATTAAGAACATGTTCCATTTCTAGGTTCGTCAGAATTTTCGAAAAGAATAGTCCGATGAGGCCTACACACGATCGGAATAGACGATGAAAAGCTTCCGTCGGACTTTTTCTGTCGGACATTCCGCTCGTGTGTACGCGGCTTTAGGAATAACTCATTTAAATCTGTCCAAACAAGAGTCTAGTAGATATCCCAGGTATGATAAAGTTTGAAACACGAAATCATAAATTATAATATAATAAATAACTATAAATAATAATAATATAATAATACATTTAATTTACCCACAAATCACTATCACTCAATTCTGCAAGTGTTCTAATTTACTATCGCTGTTTTCTAGCCGGTCTAAAACCACTTTTGAGGTACACTTTTTGGATGCCATGGACATTTTCAAGTTTCCAGGCAGAAAGAACAGTATATATAATATAAAAGTGTAGGCAGGGCACTGGACAAAGCACTGGGGACAAAAGGGAGGTGAAATGATTTGATACAGTAATGTAATCTTACAGAATACAGTGTACTGTATGTGTTATGTTTTTTGTACTTTTTGAATTTGCCGCCGGGCTCTGCCCACATGGGTCGCAACGCTCACAGGGAACGGCGCCCGGAACAGAGGATTCAGCGGAGGACACAGCGAGGGGACATCGCAGGATCCTGGGGACAAGGTAAGTGACCTGTACCAGGATTCTGCAATGCAATGCCGAGTGTGGCTCAGGGTTACAGCTAATGGTAATGAAAATTAACCTCGAGCCACACTCGGGGTTACCGCCAGGGAGGTTAAAGTGGTTGTAATGGCAGAAGGATTTTTAACTCATAGCATGTTATGTATTAAGATAAAAAGCCTTCTGTGTGCAGCAGCCGCCCCAGCACCCCCTAATACTTACCTAAGTCCCCTCTCTATTCAGTGCTGTCCATGAGTGCCTCGGCCGTTCGGGACTCTCCCTCCTGATTGGCTGAGACACAGCAGCGGCACCATTGGCTCCCGCTGCTGTCAATCAAAGTCAGTTAGCCAATCAGGAGAGAGAGGGGTGAGGCCGAACTGGGGCTCTTTGTCTGAATGGACACAGGGAGCTACGGCTCGGCTGCCCCCATAGCAAGCTGCTTACTGTGGGGGCACTCAACAGGAGGGAGGGGCCAAGAGAGCTGAAGAGGGACCCGAGAAGAGAAGGATCTGAGCTGCCTTATGCAAAACCACTGCATAGAGCAGGTAAGTATAATATAATTATTATTTTTATAGAAAAAAATGAGACTTTACAATCACTTTAAGCCTAAAACACACCATTAGCTCTTTTTCGCTCAACCCAGCAGGTTGAGCAAAAAAAAACCTGTCAGCTCCAGTCGAAGCCACTGAACTAATAATCTGATGTTAGTACAGCGATCTCCCCTGCTGAGTTGTTGTGATCTGACAGGGGTACAATACATTTATTATGCTTTATAAGTACATTAAAAATACAATAGTAAACAAGGTAAACAAAAAGGGAAAAGGCCACAGCTGGCCAAATTAAGGTTGTGCAGGACCAAAATATCACCCTAAAACACAACTCAAGTAAACAAAATCCATTTCCCCTCCCCCACCCCAACATCCCTCGCCTCTTTCCGTGGCACCCTCCCCCAGTCTTAACAGATTAGAGGCATTACCATACAGAGCAGAGCAATCATCATCACTGATGGGATTCAGGCCCATCCATATACCGACTAGGCTTAACAACATGATAGCAGATACAAATTAGCAGAGACTAGACAACAGTATATCAACATTGCCTCCCCAATGTACAGGTCAAGAGAACTCGCAAGGAGATAGGGGCTATCCATCAGTGGCTTCCGTGGATGTCCAGCTACTCCAGACCTTGTCAAATTTTCGTGGGCAGCCTCAACTCAGATAGGTGGCTTTTTAAAATGGTAACGCTGCGTTCACCGGACCCTTCCAATATTGTAAGGAAGGGGGTTCTGATTTCTTCCAATGTAACAAAATTGTCTTACGGGCATAAAAGAAGTATACTCAGTAATGTTCTATGTGTGACTGTATTGGCTGGGGGTCCTCTACCAAACCCAACAGACATACCTGAATGGACTTAGGGACTACCAGAGTCGTAGAGTCACCAGAGAATGATTTTTGACCTGATTCAATCAAATTCTGATGAAATTTGATCTTCATTTTGGCAAGCTTTAGCTATGGAAAATCTATTCAGCAGGAACACAGATGGTAAAAACACATTATTATTTTATTTCAGTAACATGACGAAGAGTTAGAACCTCTGTCAGGTTATTACTACTGCCTAAGGCTTCAGGCACATTACATGGGGAACAACGGCACCTTACACACCCGCCCATACAAGTGAATGGTGTTTCCCCGGACACACCAGTTTAGCTACAAGACACTGTGATTGGGGAAGAACAGACTGAAGGGAATAATAACCTCATTATAGTGGTGATAGTCTTTCACTGTCCATTCAGCAGGCTGGTTTCAGGTTGGTGACCAAGCTGTATTTCTTAATTGAGGAAAAGTAGGGTCACCAAACTAGCTATTCTGTCTGGTAGGGGTGACTGGTCTACAACACTGGCTGGCTATTATGACATCAAGATAACAAAAATGAGCCGCAAAAAGTAAAGTAGAGTTGAAAAATACTGGAGGAAAACAGAAGACGAATTTTTGAGTTTTCTTTATCTATAATGTCTTGTATCAGTCTGTGAGTGTTTGAAGAATTGTGTTCTTCTCTTTGAAAGAAGTTGAGTGTGGACAATTAGCACCTTCATTTTTTCTTTACCTTCAAAGGGATCAAGGTTTATTACCAAGTTCAGCTGCCTTTTGGTTGAAGCAGCTGCAGCTCTACTTTATATAACATCACTGAACTGAGAAACTGCTGAAAGAACAAAGACCTGGACAGTATCCCATGCCACTAATAAAAAATATGAAACTCTCCTTTTACAATGGTAAAATTAAACATTTTATCAACCTACCACCTGCTAATAAATTAACTTTTTAACATTTGTTTTTTGTTATCCGGGCTTCTTTTGTTGACTTCGCCTTCTGAAAACGCTATGATGATCACACCGATACAGTGGCTTTAATACCTTCTAAGCTACTCATTTGAAACAAGCATCCTATGATTTCCAATTCATCTGAGAAACACTGTACATCTCCATGTTCTCTGTCTGAGTTAAGCTGACCATGCACATACTGTATAGGGTTCTTTTGTGTATTCTGGGGGCTAAACAAAAGAAATCTAACAGATTCCTCCATGTTAACAGCTCAGATGGATGAATCTCCCACTGTGGGCTATTGTACTCTAACAGCCAGTGATGAGAGAGAGATGAGTGTGGTTGATCCCAAAGACACAAACCCTTCAAAGCACGCCTGCAGGTACTACACTAGTATGAGATCAAGTAGTGTAGTAGCTGGCATGTGTTGTTGAGGATTTGAGTTCTTGTAAATGACCGCACTCTTCTCCAGTGGCCTTCATTCACAACGCAAGGCAACAGTTCCTACTCCACATTCTCGTCCCTTCCATAGCTGGCGGTAGGCAGGGGGGTCAGCTCTCAGCTCGGTCTCTTTCTTTTGGCACACAGGAGTTTGTTCACTACAATAATGCTATCAGAAGGGAGTAACAGAGGAGACACAGGGCTGCAATACAGGCCTGGTCCTGGCAACATTCAGAGAAAGAAGCAGTGGGGGTTGAGCTGGCTCTCCTATGTGCACTGTCAAACCTAGAAGAGCTAGTAGAGGAGGCACCGAGCTGCAGAATGAAGAGAGGAGAGGTGGCTTTAGTGTTGACTGCTAATACTGTATAGTGCTAAAGACCATAATTTGGGCTTCAGCCTAGGGTGGAGCTACAGCCAGCACTAAAAGAAGTAAAAATGTACTTTCCCTTGCACAGATTTGAGTGGCACCAAGTGCGATGTGCACTAGGTCCTCTGGGGGATTTAAAGAAGAAGTACAACCAAATCTCATTTGGCTGCACTTCTGTGCATCACAGGAGTGCAGTTCGCTCTGCACTCCTATGACCCGTTTTCACCCAACAGCGGGCTAAAGCTTGATGTCGGCTGACATCAGAGAGCCTGTCCAGGCTGGGAAAAGATCGCAACCATATGGTCGGGATCCACCCAGGAGCTTGGACCGGCACCTGGCTCGGCCTCCTCCACAGCCCAGTGTTCCAGTGAGTGGGGGGGGGGGGGGGCAGAGCAGACAGCGGTGACTGACAGTCCCAACTCTCTGCTCAGAGCGGCAGGATGAACTGAGCAATCAGCAGTGTTTGATCACTTCTTAGCCTTAGAGGCTGTGGGGGAGAGATGCAGCATCAGATTAGTGCTGTATCCACCTAGGTAAGTATGATTTTGAATTTTAAAAAATCCTTTACTTCTCTTTTAAAATGCATTTTAGCCCTCATTCACACAGGCATACTTATCAGTATACCTGTGTGAATGACTGTCTTTGCCCAAACAGGATGCACAGTTGTTCTGTGCATCTGTCTGCAGGCAGTCCCAGTCATGTCTATTGGGATGCAGCGGATGTACAGATACAGCCACTGGTCCCAATTTGACAGCCACGCACACTATCTGCATTTGGGGACATCTGCAAAGCTGTTAAATTTGGACCAGCCGCTGCATCCTAATAGACATGAATAAGACTACGAGGGCGTGGATGAAATAAACATCTGTATATTCTGTGCACTTTTTGAACAGGAGTACGAATGGGTACACCCCATGAGGCCTTATGCTCCATACACACGATCAGAAAATACAAAAAGTACCGCTTTCGAATCGATCGTACGATAATCGGATCGTTAGTACAGAGCTTTCGAGAGCCGATCAGTTCATCCGATATTATTTTATCGGACATGCATGAAATTTTTTTTTTGTACGATGCCAGATCGTGCGATTTTCGTTTATTTAGTACAGCTATCTTCGAAAATGCAATACAAATGCATTACAACACATGACATCACTTCCAAATTTTTTTTTTTTCCTGTCGTACGGGAATTTTCATGACTTTAGTAAACTCATCAGATTCGATCTGAGATTAGCATGCAAAAAAAATTGGACAATCATTTGTCCGATAATCTCATTGTGTGTAGGGGGCATTATGGTGTATGCTCAGTCAAAAAAAAATATTTTTACGTTTTTGATTGAGGGGGAGAGGATTACAACTCCTGTAGGGTTTTTGCTGCTATCTAGGACTCAGCTAGAGAGTTTCACCAGAAAGAAATGAACGAAACAGCAACTTCAAACTTCTACAGCACTACAGAGGCATTTATAGTTTTTTAATTTTTTTTGTTTTAAACCCAAAACCAACAATGTATTATATTGCAGCTTATCAATCATTAGATGTGGTGGCTGCCTCAGTTTTCTTTCCTTTTGTTTTTTCCCTCTGTTTTCATCTGGTGATCTGGCCAGTAATACACCTCCTGTATTAGGGAGCCACAACTCTGGAGGAATGAAACAGGAGGCACAGCAGACAGCAGCATTGTCAGTCTAGGGGGAAGGGTAGTGCATTAGCGGATTTAGATACTCTAATGAATTGAAGTCAAGCTCCAGCTCACACTTTATAATCAGTTACAGAAAACTGTTTTTTTTTCCTTTTGGGATAAAGGTTTTGCAATTTTGAATAAAAAAAATCTGATCATTTTAATCACTCCCGACAGAGTTAAATGATTTGTCTCATCCGTGTAAACTAATACATTCTGCTGGAGAGCTTGTGCTTTTGAAAAACAACAAACTTGGTGGCTGGATCACCAGATGAAAATAGAAGAAGGAAAGCCTTAAAGAAGTAACAAATGCAGCTATCACGTCTAAGAATAGGTAAGCTTCAATATAATGAATATTTGCTTTTGGGTTTAATGCTGCTTTAAGCTACATTTCCACTAGTGCAACTCCAAAGTTGCACGATTTAGAGTGTCACTTTGGAGTGTGACTTTGATCCGACTTTACACTCTCTGCATCAAAAGTCACATCAAAGTAGTGCAGGCAACTTTAAGTTGCATAAATTGGAACAGGTGCCATTGAAATCAATGGGCTGTGACTTGTCATGCGACTGTATGTGTCCAAAGTCGCATGATAAGTTGCTCTAGTGGAAACAGAGCCTTAATGATAGTAGTTGAGTAGGAGAAGGCTAGAACCTTGGTCAGCTTTTTATTGTTGTGTGTCTCTGTTGCAGGCAGTAAGGTTAAACCTCTTTAGCGGAGCTGTAAAAACCCAAAAGTTTTGGCTTGACATATACTTAAAATTTGTTTATATCTACCTAGAATTCAGCTTAAGGCTCGATTCACACTAATGCGTTTTTTTATTTTGCAGAAATGCATGGAAATTTTTTAACATTAGTTCCTATGGAACATGTTCATATCAATGCATTATTGTGCCTCTACGTTTTTGGAAAGGGTCGGGGACTTTTTTCATGCAAAATGCAGCGTTTTGCATGTAATAGAATTCAATGGATGGACCCGCATGCAAGACGCAAGTACCGCGTTTTTAGTGCGTTTTTGCCGTAATTTGCGTTTTTTTTTAGTTCTTTTTTTTACACTGTATATAGCTAGTTGCTAAGCAACCACAGTGTAAAAAAAAAAAACACTGTAAAAAAAAACAAAAAAAAAAACAAAACGCAAAACACGGCAAAAACGCATGTTCAAAAACGCGGCAAGGACCGCAAAAAGCACTACAGAAACGCTCAAAAGCAGCATGCACAGATGTGAATCCAGCCTAAGGCTGAAGTTTTAGTGCTTTTTGCATTTTGCAGATTTGAACTACAGTCCAGTTGACATAGTTTCCTATGAAACACATTCTGTAGTGCAAATTTGCAAAATGCAAAAAGTGCTACAAATGCATAGGTGTAAAAAAGGCCTAAGGCCTGGTTCACACTTATGCAAATTGCAGTTTTTATATTCCTGGTGCAATTTGCATTTTTCAATACACAATTTTGATACATTGAAGTCTATGGAACCAAAAAAACAGAAAAAAGTCCCTGGCCCTTCCAGAGGGAAGAGCCCCCCCCTGCCCCAAAGCACCCCCCCCACCCCATGTTGAGGGCATGTGGCCTGGTATGGTTCAGGAGGAGGGAGGCGTGCTCGCTCGTCTGATAGGGATTTTGGGGGGGCACCCCACACCATTTTGGCGTGGGGGCTCTGAATTCATACTAGACCCAAGGGCCTGGTATGGACCTGGGGGGGGGACCCCATGCTGTTTTTATTTCACGATTTTTTTTTTAGCCGGAAATTCTTTTTTTTTTTTACATTCAGCGGGGAATCCCCTGACAGCTGATGACTCATCGGTTGTTAAGGACACGGCGGCCGACTTCCCGGCCCCCTCCTTAGCAACCAGTTATATACAGTGAATATACAGCTGAAAACAAAAAAAAACACAAAACGCAAATCGTAGCAAAATTGCGGTAAAAACGCCAACGCGGTACTTGCATTTTGGATGCGGGTCCATGAAAGTCTATTACATGCAAAAGGCTGCAGTTTGTGGGAAAAAAAGTCCCCGACCCCTTCCTAAAACACAGAGGCACAAAAATGCATTGATGTGAACGTGTTCCATAAGAACTCATGTTTAAAAAACTCCCTGCATTTTTGCAAAATGCATCAAAAAACGCATTAGTGTGAATTGAGTCCCAGTGAGTAACTTAATGTCTAGAGATAATGACAGCACCTTGCGAGAGATCTCAAACCCATATTCCTAAATGGGGTCTACAAACATTAGAAGATCATTTTGTACACTGTGTCATATGTCAATGTCACAAAATATGGGCATAACTTCCGCATAAACTTTACGCTTAAATATGCTTATCATTGCTTTGTCGCTGATTTTTTTTACATATATAGAATGAAATAAATGTTTTTCCTGTTTATGTCTTTGGAGA
Organism: Aquarana catesbeiana; assembly: GCF_042186555.1. NCBI lineage: Eukaryota > Metazoa > Chordata > Amphibia > Anura > Ranidae > Aquarana > Aquarana catesbeiana. Next base: position 143,720,757 of record NC_133325.1, read on the forward strand.
CAAAGGTTTGCATTCTTTGTAAACACAAGTCAATGTAATTGTAAGTATAATATAATTTACGCTTCATTCTATTTGTCTCAGTGGCCCGCTCCACCATCTTGCTGTGTTATTTATGTAGAAGTGGGGTCAGGAAGGGAGGTGATAGATAAGGTAAAGGACATGCTCCATGTGCATATCCCAGTCTGAGTGACAACTGGCGTGACAGACACAGTACACTGGACAGGATTGCATGCAAGTCCCCTTCACATTGAACTTGCTTTGTTTTAAATACTAGACACAGGACACTTACATGGAATGCAATATTTTCTGTTTTCTCACCTCTGTCAGACAGTAAGATCGATGACTCTAACCAAAAGTCATCGGAGTAAGGGAAAAAGAATCATTTAAAACTTTGAACTATTACCCAAAGTCTAAATTTGAAAAACAAACAAACCTGATGCTGCAACCTGAATTGTTAATGTCATTCCTGGATAAATATATACATGTACCTGGACTACAGTTGTACTCCACGTCTGGTAATGTGGAACATGAATTTAGGTCTGGCAACCTGGTACAGCATATGCATAAAATCTTTGTAATTTTCATTGCAAATCCATCAAGACAAGGGGGAATCCAATATACAGCAAAAGCTGACGCATTTCAGCCCCTAACTGGGCCTTAGTCATAAACTGTGCACACAGAACAGCAGACCGGTTTATGAGTTTAGAACTCCTGTCCAGCCCCTCCTCTGGATTGGGATGCTATTTTTTTGTTGATCAAAACTTATACTTATGAATAAAGTTCCTACAGAGAGTGCTAATAAGGTCCAAGTGGTATGACTATATACAAAAAATCTTTATTAGTAATTATAATATTCTACAATTAGTCAACCAATAGAAAAAGCACCCCAATTTACCTACCGAGCAGTATACACCAACAATAAAAGGATTGACAACGTTGTCAATTACATTTAAACTAAGCCAATTATTTATTGAGCTGTTCTGTGAGCACAACTTGTTATGATTAAGGCCCAGTCAGTCAATGCTTTACGTTAAGGCAGCCCATTTATTATGAATGAGCTGCGAAAGCTTCACAACACATATAAAAATACACATGACCCTTTTTTCCACCTCAATGCACCACAATATATGGACATTGTGGTGCACTGGCATATACTAAATGAGAAGTGGATACTGAATGAGAAGTGCCTAGGCACTCCTTTGGTTTGGGCCTCATAGCTGTATGTCTGCATTGTGAGATCATCTTCCACACTCTGACCGCTAGTCTTAGATTTGGAGTGTGATTTGGTGACGCCACTTCTGAGATTCTCACGGATCTCCTTGCTGAAGAAAAAGCTGTTTGAGGACCTGTAGAACAAGCACACCCTTACTTCTGAGTCATTCATTCTGTGGATTTGTGTTTTCTCCACCTCTGTTGCTTCTTGAATACTTCACCACCAATCATCAGATGATTAGTCTTTAAAAGCTCTGACATGAAGATGTAAAGCATTGTATCTCTAACAAGATGGCAACCACCATAGATAGACACAGTGTGGAACAAAGCATGGGAAATCAGTAATGGGTAAAAAGATCAGATTCAGGGGGCTACAGGCAAGACTGGTGACTAGGGATGAGATCAGGCATGTTCGGAACCAGCCTGAGCTATCCCACCAGGAAGCCGTCACGGGGGTCATAAGTGGCTAAGGCGTGTATACATGCGGTTTCGGGGTAAGGAATGCCTCAGCCGTTTAAGATTTAGTCCACAGTGACATCTTCCTAGTGGGGTAGCTCAGGGAGGTTCAGACTATTATCCAAACCCATTTAAGCTCACCCCTGCTGGTGACTAGTCTTTTGCTCACTGCTTTCATATTTTTGGGCACAGCTTCCACAGTTTGGGTCCTCTTTGAGTGGCGGCTACAGACAAATATAGTGCAAAGAATGTTATTCTCCTATTTAAACATGTTATATTGAAACACCGGGTCTGGATGCATCAGATCCCACATACTTACTTTTTCCCAGACCTGCACATTTTGTTTACCAAATGAAATAAAGCATTTACTGATTAGATAAGGCATTGGTTCTGGAAGGAAACAACTGTATTGACATCATTGGAGGGGAGTCAATACATAAGTATAAGGCTTTCACATTCCAGGTAAAGGCTATTTCACGTGCAAGATTTATCTGATTAACTGTCTATATAAGCTATACATGGGATAGACATCACGCAGTGTCAGGGTTAGGTTGAATTTTCATAGGTATGCCCTTTGTACCTGTAGACCACCAGAAAAGCATAGCTGGATTCTGAGAGGCCAAAATATTCCATTGGGAGTAAACATTTCTTTTCATGCAAACACAATTTGTGTAAATTAAGAAGAAGGGTGCTGCAAAAGGTGTTTATTTCATTATTGAGTATTACTATGATGTGAAATGTAATGGATCTATACACAAGATATACCAAAGCCTACAAGGCTTAAAGTATATCTATTCTAAACCCTACTTAGTTTGCTAAAGCACTGAGGGGTTGATTTACTAAAACTAGAGAGGGCAATGGTAGCCAATCAGCTCCTAACTTCAGATTGTTCAATTAAGCTTTGACAAAATACCTGGAAGATGGTTTCTACACACAGCTGCACCACAGTATCATAAACATCTGCCATGTATTTTATTATTTATTGTGGTCTCTACCAGTCTTTGTCATCTACTTTATGTCTATATGCATTTGCGCCAGCGTTGACTGCACATCATTGCTCGGAACAAACTTACTGACAGTGAGAGAAGTGGATCATATCTGGATAATATCTGGATAATGTGTCAATACAGCCCCATCTAAACTCAACCAGGAGCTCATTTAGCAGGATGACAATGCAGGAACACAATTAGGAGATCACCCTATAACAGGGCCCTTATGACAGGATCCCCAGGTATTCTTAAACATGAAGACATGAAACAATTGAAATTGACTTTTGACATTGCACTAACATGTTAAAGCTAATAAGATTTTAGTGACTGGGTTGAAATGCCAAAAGTGCATAAGGAAGGGCACGTTAGGCCTAAAACAACGTGCTATGTGGCAGCGAGACTAACAAGATGCCTACTACTAATATATGTAAGTTGTCCAGAAAAGCTTCCTTTTTTTCGCAATTCTCTGAATTTAGTGTCACCAGGGGTTTAATTCCTCTCACTAGAAGGCAACAGACAGACCAAACATTGGCAGGTTCCGAAGAGACCGGATGAATTTTGACCTGTGTGTGACCCTCTGTTCCACAGACGTCCATCTCTTGATGACTTCTGTTGAAGGAGAATGTTGGAAAACTTTTCTGAATAGGTGGAAGCCACTATCAGAATACAATGTCCCGGTGGGGGAATTCCTTCATGCACCTCATTTTGTATGAATGAAAAAACACTAACCGGCTATGGCCAGCTTTAGAATGGCCATGCACATAAAGATTTCTTTTGCTCAGCCGGCTGGATAAATCCCCCCGTCGAACTACTGTATTCTGACAGCTGGCGCTACCAGCTATCAGAATACCTGAACAGAGCATGCATCTGAGTGGATGCAGGTGCTGTTTGACCCGAAATTATCCAACAGGATCCTTTGACAAAAGTCAACTGAATAGTCATTTTTTGTTGAATAGAGTTATGCTGGCTGGCCATACACTGCAGAAATCCACTGAATGTTGAGCAGGACATTGCAAGGTTATGCCCCATCAATTCAATTTGCCAATGCCCCTATTCATTATGAGTTCCCTATTTGATAATTGAGGCACACTAAAGTTAAAAGTCACAAAGTGAAACAGGTTTTAGAGAGGCACACATATGTTTTTTCTGGCTAACAAAGATGACAGGCAGGGTTTTTAACCATTTCGGCCCCGGAAGATTTTACCCCCTTCCTGACCAGAGCACTTTTTACAATTTGGCACTGCGTCGCTTTAACTGACAATTGCACGGTCGTGCGATACTGTACCCAAACAAAATTTGTGTCCTTTTTTTCACACAAATAGAGCTTTATTTTGGTGAAATTTGATCACCTCTGCAGTTTTAATTTTTTGCGCTATAAACAAATAAAGAGCGACAATTTAGAAAAAAAAACCTATATTTATATAATAAATCTAAAAAATTATATTTTACATTTTGCTATAATAAATATCCACAATTTAAAAAAAAAAAAAATAATTTCTTCCTCGGTTTAGGCCAATATGTATTCTTCTGTTGGTGAAAAAAATTGCAATATTGATTGGTTTGCGCAAAAGTTATAGCATCTACAAAATAGGGGATAGATTTATGGCATTTTTATTATTTTATTTTTTTTACTAGTAATGGCAGCGATCTGCGATTTTTATTGCTACTGCGACATTGTGGCGGGCAGATCGGACACTTTTGACACATTTTTGGGACTATTGACATTTATACAGCGATCAGAGCTATAAAAATGCACTGATTACTGTGTAAATGTCACTGGCAGGGAATAGGTTAACACTAGGGAGCGATCAAGGGTTTAAATGTGTTCCCTCGTTAGTGCTTCTAACTGTGCGGGGATGACTGGGGAGGAGACATATCGTTGTTCCTATTTAGTATGAACAAACGATATGTCTCCTCTCCCCTGACAGAACGCCATGCTGGCGCTCATGCACGCGATTGTGGGTAGCCGGCAGGGATCATGCCCGCCGGCCGCGCACATCGGGATCCCCCACCCTGCAGCAGGCACGTGCGCACTCCCTAGTTGCTCCTAAAGGGTATGACGTATCCATACGGGGTTTCGCCCAGCGGTGCCATTCTGCCGCAGTATATAGACGTGAGCTGGAGCTGGAACTAGTTAAACCAAAAACCATTGTTACTCGTTTACTTTAAAGAGGACCTGGTCTCTGGAAACTGTGCCAAAAAGGAATTTAGAGGGCACAGGCCTAGCAATCAGTATTGCCTGTAGTTTTCCTGCAGATTATCTCTCCCTCATGACTGACATAGCATGCCTTGTCCCTGCACTGTGTCAGCCATCTTGGTAGAAGCAGGGTTTTGCTTCCTCATATCAGAGCCTCCAACAAGGAGGCAGCACAATAGTGACACTACCAAATCTCACTCCAAATCTCCTAAAGATGGCCATACATGGTTAATTTGGCTGAACGAAAAAAACTGAACCCATTCCCCCATCCACACACTTGAGGTGGTTGCAGGAATCCTCTCCGCTCTGCTGTATTATGACCCCCCTGCCATCAGATTACACTGACCAGCACTTCAGTCGACTGGCTGCATGTGCAGATTGAAGCAAAATGTTTTAACAAGCCCATCCATGTGATCGTCTTCTCATGAATGGGAATGGCCAAAGATGCATCATAATTCAGCCGGTTCAGCTGGGACCAATCCATGTATGGCCAGCTTATTAAGTCCCCTTTCACACATGCAGATTGTTCGTTTGATCAGTTCAGTCATGTTTTTTCAAAGAATAAATGGGAAAAAACAGACCGTTTGCCCGTTTACATCTGTTTTTTGTCCTATCCATTTTTTAAGGGGAGAAAAATAGGGTTTTGATCCATTCCAAAAAACAGATGTTGAGGAAAGTGGATATAAATAGATGTAAATGGATGATCATCCACTTACATATGTTTTTCCATAGAGATGCATTGATGTCTGTTTTTCATCCGTCAACAGATGAATGAAAAATGGCAAACGGTTGGCATGTGTGAAAAGGGACCGTTAAGACTAGTCATCTGAAGCAAAGTGTACAGGCACAGGAATGCCTAGGCACCTTCACATACCAGGAACAGAACTCCCACTTTCAGAAGGCATTCCATACAAAAAGTTACATTTTCAGGGCTAGGCACAGTTAAAGTGACATTAAGCCCTTGTTCACATTGGAGTGATTTGTCATGCGATTTGACAGGCCAAATCGCATGACAAATCACAGCCTATTGCCGCCAATGGCACCGTTCCAATCGGAGCAACGCCGACTTTGCAGCGCCGCACCGATTTGCAAAAGTAGTTCCTGCACTACTTTTGCCGATTTTGGGTGTGACTTCAATAGACATCTGTGCAAGCAGCCGCATAGATGTCTTTCAAGTAGCACCTGAAATCGCGCTGACCTGCTACTTTAAAATCATGCTACTTCAAGTGAAGCAGCACAATTTCAAAGTAGCATCAATGTGAACCAGGGCTAAAGGTTCGGTTTTTATTTTAAAAAATAACAAACATATACTTACCTGCTCTGTGCAATGGTTTTGCACAAAGCAGCCCCAATCCTCCTCTTTTTGGGTCCTCTGCCGCGCTCCAGGCTCCTCCCTCCTGCCTAGTGCCCCCATAGCAAGCAGCTTGCTATGGGGGCACCTAAGCAGCCTCGCTCCTAAGCCGCTGCTCGGCCCCGACCCCGCTCTCACCTCATTGGCTCACTGGCTGTGATTGGCAGTAGCGGGAGCCAATGGCTACCGCTGCTGTCTTAGCCAACGAGGAGGGAGAGACCCGAGAGAGCTGAGGCTCTCGTGCACATCGCTGGATGGAGATGGGGCTCAGGTAAGTTTTAGGGGTGCTGCACACAGAAGGTTTTTTACCTTCATGCATAGATTGCAAGAAGAAAAAAAAACCTGGAGCCATTACAACCACTTTAACATTTCTGAATGTTCCCTATAACATAGCAAACCCTCACTTTTTAAGCTCAAATCCACTTAAAAAAACAAATATACTCCCAAAGCATAACTGTTCTTTTTTTGAAAAATAACTAAAAATACACCATGTCTCAGTGGGAATACTGCACAGGCATAATTTTATTCCTTCTTGCATTGCTATTAAAGAGACCGCAGCTGAGATTTATTACTTGATTTGGATCAAATGCCGGGCCTCAGCCTTTAAAATCCCTACTTATCGCACTCCCACATGGCCCTGATTTTTATCCCCCTATTCTTCGATCTGTGCCATAATAAGCCCTTTGCCTGTTTCAGCTTGAAAACATGGCTGCTAAGATTCCTTTTTTGCTTTACTGGCTTTGCAGCCCAGTTCTGATGAAACGCTCATTATAGTCTCTAAAGAGAACTTGGACGACAAAGCAGATTGTTGAATGTGTTTAAGATTGCTTCAATTTCCTGTGTTTTTGCAAAAATGTATTTTTTGGAAAGGCTGGTGCTGGCAGCTGAGCCAGTAGTGGGGTCAGTGGAAGAACAGCGAAGTGCTCGGTGGGGTAGGTATGAGGTGAGTTACATGGAGAAGTAGGCCCTGACAAAGGAAAAAAAAATCTGCCTAGCTAATAGAAAAAAAAAAGATGCATGTCTGAGCCAAGGGGGTTTCACTGCATTCCATAAGTAATAAGTATAGCTTGACAAACTCTCACCGGGTGCAGCGCAGCACCTCCTGAAGTCTATATGTGTGAGAATGTGATACCGGCGTCTTTGGGGGGATATGCTATAGCTGCATGAAGAATATGTTATTGCCGTCAATCACATCTCAGTAATCTGCAGAGGTTTAGGAGGAAGCTTCTGTACCGGGCAGACTGCATATGTTTACTGTCTTAGCAGTGCTGAGATGCTGGCCATGCTTGTCGGTCACTTTGATAATACACCGCTGTCTGCTGGATAACACCAATGCAACATCTGCTTTCCAAAATGGTGAGTATCAATCAGCACGATAATAATGGAACTTCACGACAGCGACATAATCTCCGCTGAGGGCCAGGGTAAGGGCCGTGTGTGGCAAAGACATTAAAGTAATATACATTCATATGCACTGCATATTCTATATGTAGCCTACAGAGTTCTTCCATTTGAAGTCTCAGCTAAAGAAAACAGTGTGTTTTGGAACAGCTGCTATGTATGTTGAGAAGGGGGGGGGGGAGGCTGGTATTACAGCTTATTCTAAGTTAGATTTTTACCCCCACCTCCCTGGCAAAGTCTATCCGCACCTCCCCTCCCATCCTGCTCCTCCTAGGTTCAATGGAAGGACACTATGTTGAAAACCCCTCCTCTGTTGATGAGCCCAAAGCAGATTTCTGCCACTTCGGCAAGCAGTGAAGGAGTTAAGTCTTGGACTGGCTGGGTATTTTGCTCCCTCTGCAGATGAGATGGGGGAATGACAGCTCCGGTACCTTACACAACCAAAGTTTGGGACTATACTTTGTATAACATCAGGACTTTGCGGGTGCCAGCGTAGGGATGCTTGCTTCTCAGACGTCTTTAAAAAAAATAATTCCTAGAGAGAATACAATACATGAGCTGCCTGGAAAAGCTCTTTTTTTTTTTTTTCTACGGCAGCATCTCTACAATACTATATTAAGTACCTTTTCTTGCAAATGTATAAGGCACCCTCTGCTGTTAACTTTTATATTCACGGTAAGTGTGCTCTATCTGATAACATTTTTTTTTTTTTTTTAAGGAAGCTCTTTTTAATAAAGAAAAAAATGCCACTTTCATGTGTTTTACATATGATGAATTATTCAGCATGTTATAGGAATAAGATATAGGAATACAATTTTTTATTTTAGATAGAGTAACGTTGGCCATACACACATTTTTTTATTACTCAGCCTGCGGGCAGACTGAAAGAAATGTAACAGATTCCACCATCTATGCTAAACAGCACGGATGGACGAATCTCCCCTGCCAGCTGTTGTATTCTGATAGCAATCGGCGCCAGCTGATTGGCTGCAGTCACTGTTTGCCTGACAATTTTCTTCCTGACTTCTTCAATCTCCAGATTGAAGTTTTTCGAGCCGGATGGTGATGGCAGGGCCACCCACGGGTAAATTTCGGCTGATTCAGCAGTAAACTACAAAATGTTACTTGTGTGTGGACAGTTTAAGTGATGGTTATAACCCCAACGCCATCTGTATCCCATGGGGAGATTTCCCTTCACTCCCTATCCAAAAGCCACAAGTGAGAGGAGATCCCTCCAAAATGAGGAAATCTCTGGTTGCCACCATCTGTATCCCATGGAGAAATGTGCCTTCACTCCCTATCCAAAAAGCCACAAGTGAGAGGAAATCCCTCCAAAGTGAAGGAAATGATTGCCACCATCTGTATCCCATGAGGAGATTTCCCTTCACTCCCTATCCAAAAAGCCACAAGTGAGAGGAAATCCCTCCAAAGTGAAGGAAATGATTGCCACCATCTGTATCCCATGAGGAGATTTCCCTTCACTCCCTATCCAAAAGCCACAAGTGAGAGGAGATCCCTCCAAAATGAGGAAATCTCTGGTTGCCACCATCTGTATCCCATGGAGAGATGTCCTTTCACTCCCTATCCAAAAGCCACAAGTGAGAGAAGATCCCTCCAAAATGAGGAAATCTCTGGTTGCCACCATCTGTATCCCATAGAGAGATGTCCCTTCACTCCCTATCCAAAAAGCCACAAGTGAGAAGAAATCCCTCCAAAGTGAAGGAAATGATTGCCACCATCTGTATCCCATGAGGAGATTTCCCTTCACTTCCTATCCAAAAAGCCACAAGTGAGAGGAAATCCCTCCAAAGTGAGGGAAATCTCTGGTTTCCACCATCTGTATCCCATGGGGAGATTCCCCGTTACTCCCTATCCAAAAGCCACAATTGAGAGGAAATCCTTCCACAATGAGGGAAATCCTTGGTTGCCACCATCTGTATCCCATGGGAAGATTTCCCTTCACTCCCTAAACAAAAGCCACAAGTGAGAGGAAATCCCTCCTAAATCCCTGGTTGCCACTAGGATCCCCAGATCTAGTGTCCTCAATTGAGGTTTACCCACACCTACTTTAGTGACAACTTGAAAGTTGGGCTTGTCACTCTCAGTGATAATGGTAAACAGTCGGCAGACCTTTTTCGGTCATGAGCCTTCGGCAGAAGCCGGACTTCATTTGTACCGGCTGCCATACACACGGGCCAAATGTCATTTGGCTTGTGTGTACAAGGCTTAACGGAGCCACAGAAAGCAAAAAACCCTGATCTATGTTCTAATTATTTTCCACTCTTTCCAAAACAAACAATGTTTAGTCCTACTTTAACTGCTTCCTGTCCAGCGACATACCGGTACGTCACTGCATACAAAGGGTGATATCTCAGTCTTTGCTGCAGTAGATATTTTTTTGTGCTGGCGATTTCCTTCACTGTAAAAGTAATCCAAGCGGCTATGGAACCACTGGATTACGTTTACAGGCGGTGGGAGGGGGTCCCACCCTCACCGCTTTTACTGGGTTCTCCAATCGCTCGGGAGGATGAAATCGGCAGCATCTGGTTCCTGGGACACAGTTAGAGGAACTGATGTTGTTCCTCTCACTGTGTGACTTCAGAAACCAGAAGCAACAAGGATTTTGTCACTTCCAGTTTCACTCTCATGTAAACAAGCTATTGCCAGCTTGTGAAAGCATCAGATCAAACTGATCTCGGTTTGATCTGATGCTTAGGAGGCCAGAAAAGAGATATGGGGGTCTAAAAAAAAAAAAAGAACTCGTCACGGCCCATGCCATCTCAAAATGTTGTTCATCCGATGTGATAGCAATAAAGTTGATAAAAAAAGTTAAAGGTGCAATGTTAAAAAATGTAAAATAACATTTTAAAAAAATGTTAAAGCGCCCCCCCCCCCCCCCCCCCATGCTCGCGTGCAAAGGCAAACACGTGCATCGGTACCACACGCATATGTAAATGGCAATCGCACCACACATGTGAGGTATTGCTGCAAATGTCAGTGTGAGAGCAATAACTCTAGCTCTAGAACTCCTGCATAACTCCAAACTGGTAACCTGTAAAGGCTTTTGAAGTGGCGCCTATGGAAATGGCGTACAAAATTTTATAGCATGACCTGTTTGGTATCTATTTACTTAGCGTAACATTAGCTTTCATATTTTAACACAAAATTGGGTATTATATTGTGTTTTTGTGCATTACAATTCATTAAAGTGTATTTTTTGCAAAATGTGCATTTAAAAAACTGCTGCATATATATTGTGTGACATAAGAATACACAACACCCACCATTTTGTTCTCTAGGGCCCCTGCTCAAAAAATATATAAAATGTATGGGTGCCTAAGTAGTTTTCTAGCAGAAAAAAAATGTTTTTTACATGTAGAGGTGTCAGAATTAGCCCGGACTGAAATTGGATAAACCCTAAACTGTCATTCTAAAAACCATTTAAGGGAACTTATGCAAATAAATATTTGGGAGCTGCCCCTGGTTCCATCTTTAAGAAGGTACAATCTCCAAGGTTGTAACTGTCTTCCTTGCTTCAACACCAGCAAGTCAAGACTTATGTATAAGAAACTGGTGGCATTGGAACTTCTGATATTCATATGGTTTAGCTATGAAGGAAAGAAGGAGCTAAAATCCCTGGAATATTCCTCTACTTAAAGGTTCCTTTTGAAGGATAGGAATAGTCCTCGGCTTTGCTCAAAAGTTCGAATCATGCAATCAACTTATTTAAAGGAACGGTATAGGGAACCCCAGTTTCAAGCATATCTCAGAAATGGGTGCAGTCAGAAAGCTCCAAAAATTCTGAGTTTTTTTTTTTTTTTGAAATATTCACACTGGGTGTGATGGGTGAAAAGTCTAAATATGTATTTGAGGTCGGCATCCATCAGTGTAACTAGAATCTCCGAGCATGCTGGATGAGGTCTGCTGTCTAGGTAATAAATTGTTCCCTAACAAGTACAACTGGATGATGGAGCTTGGTACTCATTTAAAACAGCAAGCAACCTTGCTCATTGCATTGCATCTGTGTATGGAAAGAGTAGGCAGTTTTATAACTGAATACACTTTCTATTAAGCTGGTGAAAAGATTTGTGGAGAACCACATGGCTCCACCAGTCTCGCTCTCCAATGTACATAAATATACATTTTTTTCTCTGGGGAGTTTACCTTACTAATTAAAAAACAAAAGGTGTCGGAAGGCTGAGAATGAGTCTCTGGGGTAGAGGTGGTCTTAATCCCAAACCCAAACGTCTTTAGCTACAGAATAAACAGGACTAATGGACAGAGGGTGAGCACTAGGGATTAAATGTCTGTTTGAGAAGGAGGTCTGTATGAATGGACACAAGGATCAGAAATAGATCTAGATAAGAAAGCAGGAAAGGTGAATGCCTTTAGGGAGATAAGACATTTAAAAGAGGAAAAAAAAATATTTAAAGATGTATTATCCTTCTGCATCAGATTGTTATTCTTTGCCTCCGGTAGGCACAGATCAGCACTAATAAGTGGGTATCACCTTGTTACACAGGAATCCCCATTCAGCCATCCCTGGGTCTCTGGCCCTGTGCCAAGGAAAGCGCGGAGATATTATTAGGAAAGATTGAATGCTCACCTCATATGAAAAAAATAACATGGCGTCTGGGATAAAAAAAGATTGCAATGTTACTTGTGTAATGACCAGAGGACAATTAATATGCTAAAGCAGTGTGTGTCATAAACAACTGCCATGTTTTTTCCCATAAAATGCTTATTTTCACCTTTTTAAATTGTGTTTTAAGGTTTCTAATCTCCTCCAACCTCTTTCAGTGACTTTCTGTCTAAATGCATTCCCTCCAGCATTGGTCTGGACCAGCTTGCTGATAGTTACAGTGGTGGTCCCATGTCTGTGCAATGTGTGTTGTAGAGTCAGGCAGGGGTGCATGCGACTTGGTGACAACACAGGAGCACAATTGGGAGATGGGAAGAGTCTTAACAAGGACCTTAGGCCAGCCATGGACGGTTCAAATCTCGGTTGGTTCAACAGGAGCCGGCCGGAATTTGAACCATTAACAGGCAGGCTGAATATACCAAGTTGATCGATCGATCAACTTGGGTACAACCCGCCTGCCGGATTCGCATGTGATTATCGCAAGCAACTTATATAGCCGCTAGCGATAAACACTGTCTTTTCCCAGCGGGGACGCCGGGAGCAGACAATTGCTTGGCAGGAGGGATTCCCCATGTCAATACTGTCTGTGTTTATGGGGGAATCATGAAAATTTCTTTCCTGCAACCAAATTTGCACCATCTATGGCCTGCCTGATGCCGCTTACACATGAGCAGAATTTCCGACAGAAAAAGTCAGATGGGAGCTTTTCATCGTATATTCCCAAAGTGTGCATGCCCCTCGTACTTTTTCTGTCGAAAATTCAGACGGACTTACATAGAGAACATGTTCTATATTTTTCCGATGGAACAAATTACTTTCGGAAAAAAACACTTGTCTGTATGCTGTTCCGATGCACCAAAAACAACGCATGTTCTGAAGCAAGTACAAGACGGAAGCTATTGGCTACTGGCTATTGAACTTCCGTTTTCTAGTCCCGTCGTACGTGTTGTATGTCACCGCGTTCTGGACGGTCGGAATTTCGTGTGACTGTGTGTATGCAAGACTGCTTGAGTGGAATTCCATCAGAACTCCATCGTAAAAACCTTCAGAGTTTATTCCGACGGCAAAACCGGTCGTGTGTACAGGGCATTAGAGTCTTAATGGAAGGATCACCAGGTAAAATTTTAACAAAAGCTGCAGATTTAAAAAGACTGAGAAAAAAAGATGTAAAATTACAATTACAATTACAATTAAAAAAACATTCACATGTTAAATTTTGTATGTGATTTGTAAAGGTTAGGTTTAGATCTACCTTAACCAGTTTCTGTGATCTAATGTTTTAACATTTGGTGGTGGGCTGCCTTGATCTTTTCAATCATTTTTGCAAATCAAAATCTGATAGAAAATTGCAGTGTGTATGGCCAACATAAGAGTTAAGTTTTCATCCTTGGTCTGGCTCTGTAATTCCCTGTAAATGCATGTAACTGAAACCTTTCTTTTCATTACAGTCATTCCGAATGCATACTTTCCCAGTTCCTTCTAGTAAATATCAGGTCAGAAACACATGGCGATGAATGCTACAGAGTATGGTGAGTCACCACTTTAGGATTAAGGAATACCGATTTAGGAATAGGAAAAGCAATCTTCACTAAAGAGACGACTGATGGGGAACTACGACGCTACAGAAGTCTGCAGTATGGAGGCCAATCTCTGCATGTGGCAGGGAGCAGAAAAAGTAAGGGCTATATCTCTGCATGTGACGAAATTTCATGAGCTGGCAGAAAATATTTCAGTCTGGGCGCACAATGACTGTTCCAGCTCCAGCACATCTATCATCGTTCATTAGAATCAATGAGAGATATGCTATGTATGGCCACGAGGCAATTTTGGATGCTTTCCAAGCTTTAAACATTTACAGGTTTATAGCCAGCATAGATCTATTAATATGCATATGCAGAAGAATTGTCAGCATACCATTAAAACCCTCACTTCCCTTTTTCGTGACACCCTGTATGCCAGGTTGTGACAGCATGTCTCCAAGAGAAGAATTGAGGGACATCTTCCCAACACAGACAAAGGCAAGAGTAAAAACTCAACAGAGCTTGTAACCATTCTGTACTTTGTCCAAAATAAACTAAAAAGTTTTGGATGGAGTTGGGTTTAATAAATGCCATCACCTAAGCCAGTAAATAGGGTGCTGGCAAATCTTTTGCACATATAGTTAATTGTGGACATTGTCTGACTACCACAGCATTCTCCCATCATCTGGGTCCACCTTTCTGCGTGGCTGTGTAGACTTATAATATTATAAAGCACCCATTATCTAGTGTTTTTCCAGAGGTTGTTAGGGGTTCCGTGAGCTGGGGCTGATTGACAATCTCATAGTGCCTGCATAATTCTGGGTTCAATGCCACTTAGCAGAGCCAGCAGCATAGCACCAATGATCTTTTAAACTGTCTGTAATGGTGGCACTGTAACCACCAGTGACCATGAATGTAAGGGGGATTCTTCCCACTGAACATAATGTGATGGTCAGTGGTTAGAATCCCCCTTACAATGATGGTAAGTGGGAAGAATGTCCCCCTCATTGGTGATCAGTGGGAAAAATGCTCCTTACATTGATGGTCAGTGGGAAGGATTCTGCAAACATTGATGGTCAGTGGGAAGGATTCTGCAAACATTGGTGATTAGTGGGAAGAATGCTCCCTACATTAATGGCCAGTGACAAGAATGCTCCTTACATTGATGGTCAGTGATTAGAATGCCCCTTAAAGTAAGAAGCATTCTTGCCACTGACCATTAATGCAGGCATTAATGTAGGCATTCTTACCACTAATCAACAATGTATGGAGCATCTATCCACTGACCATTAATGTAAGGAGCATTCTTCTCACCTATCAAAGTAAGAGCATTCTTTCCACTGACTATCAATGTAAGGAGCATTCTTTCCACTGATCACCAATGAAATGGGCATTCTCCCCACTGACCACCAACGTAAGGGGCATTCTTCCCAGTGATCACCAGTGTAAGGAGCATTCTTCTCACTGATCACCAATGCAAAAGGCTTTCTCCCCACTGACCACCAATGCAAGTGTCATTGTTCCCAGTAATCATCAGTGTAAGGAGCATTTCTCCTAATGATCACTAATGTAAGGAGCATACTTCCCATTGACTGTCAATGTAAAGAACATTCTTCCCCATGATCACCAATGTAAGGGGTATGCTTCCCACTGACCACCAATGTAAAGAGCATTCTTCCCACTAATCACCAATGTAAGGAGCATCCTTCCTACTGACCATCAATGTAAGGAGCATTCTTCCCACTGATCACCAATGAAATGGGCATTCTTCCCACTGAACACCAATGTAAGGGGCATTCTTCCCATTGATTATCAATGTAAGGAGCATTCTTCCCACTGATCACCAATGTAAGGAGCATTCTTCCCACTAATCACCAATGTAAGAACCATACTTCCCACTGATCATGAATGTAAGAGGCATTTTTCCTGCTGATCACCAATGTAAGGGACAATTTTCTCACCGATCACCTATGTAAGAGGCATTCTTTTTCACTGATAAGCAATGTAAGGGACATTCTTCCCACTGATCACCAGTGTAAGGAACATTCTTCTCACTGATCACCAATGCAAAAGTCCTTCTTCCCACTGACCACCAATGTAAGGGTTATTCTTTCCAGTAATCATCCGTGTAAGGAGCATTTCTCCTAATGATCACTAATGTAAGGAGCATAATTCCCACTGACCGTCAATGTAAAGAACATTCATCCCCATGATCACCAATGTAAGGGGTATGCTTCCCACTGACCACCAATGTAGGGAGCATTCTTCCCACTAATCACCAATGTAAGGAGCATCCTTCCTACTGACCATCAATGTAAGGAGCATTCTTCCCCATGATCACCAATGTAAGGGACATACTTATCACTGACCACCAATGCAAGGCGCATACTTCCCGCTGATTACCAATGTAAGAGGCATTCTTCCTACTGTACACCAGTGTAAGGGACATTCTTCCCAGTGATCACCATTGTAAAGGATGTTCTTCCCACTGACCATCAATGTAAGGGACATTCTTTTCACTGACCATCGATGTAAGGGACATTCTTCTCACTGACCATCAATGTAAGGGACATTCTTTTCACTGACCATCGATGTAAGGGACATTCTTCTCACTGACCATCAATGTAAGGGACATTCTTCCCACCAATCAGCAATGTTAGTGTATTTTTTCCACTGATTAGCAATGTCAGGGCATTCTTCTCAATGATCACCACTAAAGAATTATTTCCACTTACACCCAATCATTTTAACAGGGGTTCTAAACATTATTTCAAGGGTTCCTCTGGGGTAAAAAGGTTAATAAAGACCGCACACTACTGTGCATTGGGGTGCACTGCGGTATTGCACTCATGCAGGTTACCATACTGTATCAATGTGAATCCAGACTAAAGCTAGACTGGGGCAAAACTAGAAGTCAATCAGGTGTGCTGCCATATATATGTGCTGACAGGGAACCCACTGAAAGGAGAAGAAACCAACTGATAAAGGGGGAAGCTACTGCCGTTATTGCACTTTAAAATCACAGACTTGGGCGGAGAGGAGGCCTAGCTGTATTACTTAAAGTGGAACCAAAAGCACACACACTGACCTTAGTTCCAATGGTCCGAAGTCCACGGCAACCAGTCTTCAGCCATTTTGATTGGCAAGTGCAGGATGACATCACTCTCGTGCATGTGCATTGGCTGTGTGCCAGCAGAGGATTGCGAATTGTACTATTGTAGAATGTGTACTTTGTGAACAAATGATCTTTTTTCGAAAATAAAATAGCGACTATGAATGCAAAGGTCTTCCTTACAAGAAGACCACATTGCTGCAAAGATCTTTTCCAAGTCTGGCAAGTGCAGTCTAATATTTAATATACTGGATTTGGTAGGACCATGGTGCTATAATAGTATCTGATTTGCATATCAATGATATGTATGTCAATGTGGGTGACCGGTATGAGAAAATCATTTATGGGTGACACATTTTTCTCTTATGTGCATGGTGGGCAGCTGAAAGAAGAGGGACAAAGGGTGGGCCAATGGTCTCCACAAGGCATTTCTTCAGAAAAAATGGTTAATTGAAAAATCCTCTCCTTTTGTCCTCAGGGGAAAACAAAAAGATTCATCTTCTAATACAATTAAGGAAGCTAATCTGTCAGATACAATCAGCGGCTGGTGTCTCTCTCAAACAACAGGCAGTAAAGTCATTACATTAGCCGTCATGGAGCTTCCCCTAGGAAAACAAATAGGGACTTCTGTTCAGAAAGTGGGAGAGGGTTTGCCACCACACTCTGAGACCAGCAGATCATGCTGTGATGGAATCTAAAGGGATTAAAGGGGACATTTCTTTTTATTTTTTTCTTAACATGGCAGCATAGCAAATAGGTGATACAGGATTGCAGATGGGGCTAAAAAAGAATAACATAACAGTGTTATGTTATATATAACAGTATTAGATGAGTCCCGTCCAGCATTAGGGAGCTTGATGGCTTCTCTTAAAAATAAAATAAGTTGAGGACTCTGAACCAGCAGAAAATTATATTAAAGTAGAAAAAAAACAGATGATCTGCACAGTTGCAAATTTTTGTTAAACAATGATTGCCACTTAGTGGGCAAACATGAGTCAGTGCTGCAGTCAGAGCCTATGTATAGATTGTATATTATGGAGAGAACGCGTGAGAATCCGCTATGGATGACTGTTTTCCTAACCGCCAGCTTACTTGATTGGCTCTTAAAGCAGAAGTAAACTGTATCTGAGCACCACAAACTGAAAACACTATTTCATTCATTTATAATATTCAAAGCAAACTTCCCCATCCATCCATGTCTCTAAGCTTTATTTTGTTAAGAAATCACTTTGAAAAACACCCCCTAGCATTACTATCCACTGCCATCTTGAGTAAGGACAGATGATTCATGTAGCATTTACATCCTGGAATCCATCTGCCCTTAGCTCAGGCATTTAGCCAGGAGGGTGTGCTTAGCTGAGAAAGCCCCACCTACGGAAGAAAATGCCCATGAAGACTCCTGGGGTGTATGACATCATTTTGGAGTAGACCACAAACCAGGACGCAACTAAAGAAATGTAAAAAAAAAAGTAAATATAATATACATACACCTCAACTATCTATATCTCATGGGACTTTTATTCAGTCACAACACCGAGGTAAAATAAAAGAAGATTTATTGCATGAAAAAATTTCATACTGTATATTATAAAACACATATCATTATACATGTACCAACGGTGAAAAAACATCATCAAATGGCATTCAAAAACCTTCAAGTTTGAAAAGACCTGACATCAACATATGACAACTGAGCTGATGCTGTCCATCAATCAAGATGGTGTGTGCTATGCATCTGGGATGGCCCCCTCCTGGCCTGTTACACATTTGGGAGTTTCAGTTATTGCATTTTCATTATAAATTAATTATATTATTTTATCTACGTGAAGGCTTTTGGACAGATTTCATAATTATATATCCCTGTGTGCTTCTCCTGTGTGCTTCTCCTGAGGAAGCGAGTTTTTATCTCGCAAAACGCGTAGAGAATTTAAGCACAGACCATCTTGATTGATGGACAGCATCAGCTCAGTTGTCATATGTTGATGTCAGGTGATGTTTTTTCACTGTTGGTATACATGTATAATGATATGTGTTTTATAATATATGTATTTTTTCATGCAATAAACGTTCTAATATTTTACCTTGGTGTGATTTGATAAAAGTCGATAAAAATCAGTGTCCCTGATCAACGCCACACTAGTTATATGATGACGCTGTACTACACTGGTGACAGTATGTAAATAATTTTAAAAAATGTGAACATTTTTTTTTTGTAATTTGTTCATTGTCCAATAAAATAATGACAAAAAAAGACAACTTAAAAAAAACTCAATGCCTCTTACTAAATACTTTGGACTGTCTACTTTCCAAAAAGGGGTATGGTGAGGCTGAGATGTGGGCACAGGTGAGGCTGCATTCCTGGGCACAGGTGAGGCTGCATTGCTGGGCATTGGTGAGGCTGAGATGTGGGCACAGGTGAGGTGGCATTGCTGGGCACAGGTGAGGCTGCATTCATGGGCACAGGTGATGCTGCATTCCTGGGTACAGATGAGGCTGCATTCTTGTGCACAGGTGGGGCTGCATTCCTGGGCACTTGTGAGGCTGCATTGCTCGGCACTGGTGAGGCTGCATTCCTGAGCACAGGTGAGGCTGCATTGCTGGGGACAGATGAGGCTGCATTCATGGGCACAGGTGAGGCTGCATTCCTGGGTACAGATGAGGCTGCATTCTTGTGCACAGGTGGGGCTGAATTCCATGACACTTGTGAGGCTGCATTGCTTGGCACTGGTGAGGCTGCATTCCTGAGCACAGGTGAGGCTGCATTGCTGGGCACAGATGAGGCTGCATTCATGGGCACAGGTGAGGCTGCATTACTGGGTACAGATGAGGCTGCATTCCTGGGCACAGGTGAGGCTGCATTGCTGGGCACTGGTGAGGCTGAGCTGTGACCACAGGTGAGGCTGCATTCCTGGGTACAGATGAGGCTGCATTCCTGGGCACAGGTGAGGCTGCATTGCTGGGCACTGGTGAGGCTGAGCTGTGACCACAGGTGAGGCTGCATTCCTGGGCACAGGCGAGACTGCATTCCTAGGCACTGGTGAGGCTGCATTCCTGAGCACAGGTGAGGCTGCATTGCTGGGCACAGATGAGGCTGCATTCATGGGCACAGGTGAGGCTGCATTCCTGGGTACAGACGAGGCTGCATTCTTGTGCACACGTGGGGCTGCATTCCTTGACACTTGTGAGGCTGCATTGCTCGGCACTGGTGAGGCTGCATTCCTGAGCACAGGTGAGGCTGCATTGCTGGGCATAGATGAGGCTGCATTCATGGGCACAGGTGAGGCTGCATTCCTGGGTACAGATGAGGCTGCATTCCTGGGCACAGGTGAGGCTGCATTGCTGGGCACTGGTGAGGCTGAGCTGTGACCACAGGTGAGGCTGCATTCCTGGGTACAGATGAGGCTGCATTCCTGGGCACAGGTGAGGCTGCATTGCTGGGCACTGGTGAGGCTGAGCTGTGACCACAGGTGAGGCTGCATTCCTGGGCACAGGTGAGACTGCATTCCTGGGCACATGTGAGACTGCATTCCTGGGCACAGGTGAAAGCTGAATTCCTGAGCACTGGCGAGGCTGCATTCCTGGACACAGATGAGGCTGCATTCCTGGGCACAGGTGAGGCTGCATTCCTGTGCACAGGTGGGGCTGCATTCCTGGGCACTTGTGAGGCTGCATTGCTGGGTACTGGTGAGGCCGAGATGTGGGCATAGGTGAGGCTGCATTCCCAAGCACAGGTGAGGCTGCATTGCTGGGCACAGGTGAGGCTGCATTGCTGGGCACTGGTGAGGTTGCATTGCTGGGCACTGGTGAGGCTGAGATGTGGGCATAGGTGAGGCTGCATTCCTGGGCACAGGTGAGGCTGCATTGCTGGGCAAAGGTGAGGCTGCATTCATGGGCACAGGTGAGGCTGCATTCCTGGGTACAGATGAGGCTACATTCCTGTGCACAGGTGGAGCTGCATTCCTGGGCACAGGTGAGGCTGAATTCCTGGGCACTTGTGAGGCTGCATTGCTGGGCACTGGTGATGCTGAGATGTGGGCACAGGTGAGGCTGCATTCCTGAGCACAGATGAGGCTGCATTGCTGGGCACAGGTGAGGCTGCATTGCTGGGCACTGGTGAGGCTGAGATGTGGGCATAGGTGAGGCTGCATTGCTGGGCACAGGGTGAGGCTGCATTGCTGGGCACAGATGAGGCTGCATTTCTGGGTACAGGTGAGGCTGTGTTGCTGGGCACTGGTGAGGCTGAGATGTGGGCACAGGTGAGGCTGCATTCCTGGGCACAGGTGAGGCTGCACTGCTGGGCACTGGTGAGGCTGAGATGAAGGCACTGGTTCGGCTGCATTCCTAGGCACTGGTGAGGCTGAGATGTGGGCACAGGTGAGGCTGCATTGCTGGGCTCTGGTGAGGCTGAGATGTGGGCACAGGTGAGGCTGCATTGCTGGGCACAGGTGAGGCTGCATTCATTGGCACAGGTGAGGGTTTATTCCTGGGCACAGATGAGACTGAATTCCTGAGCACAGGTGAGGCTGCATTCATGGGCACAGTTGAGGCTGCATTGCTGGGCACTGGTGAGGCTGAGATGTAGGCACAGGTAAGGCTGCATTCCTGGGCACAGGTGAGGCTGCATTCCTGGACAGAGGTGAGGCTGCATTGCTGGGCACTGGTGAGGCTGAGATGTGGGCACAGGTGAGGCTGCATTCCTGGGCACAGGTGAGGCTGCATTGCTGGGCAAAGGTGAGGCTGCATTCATGGGCACAGGTGAGGCTGCATTCCTGGGTACAGATGAGGCTACATTCCTGTGCACAGGTGGAGCTGCATTCCTGGGCACAGGTGAGGCTGAATTCCTGGGCACTTGTGAGGCTGCATTGCTGGGCACTGGTGATGCTGAGATGTGGGCACAGGTGAGGCTGCATTCCTGAGCACAGATGAGGCTGTATTGCTGGGCACAGGTGAGGCTGCATTGCTGGGCACTGGTGAGGCTGAGATGTGGGCATAGGTGAGGCTGCATTGCTGGGCACAGGGTGAGGCTGCATTGCTGGGCACAGATGAGGCTGCATTTCTGGGCACAGGTGAGGCTGTGTTGCTGGGCATTGGTGAGGCTGAGATGTGGGCACAGGTGAGGCTGCATTCCTGGGCACAGGTGAGGCTGCACTGCTGGGCACTGGTGAGGCTGAGATGAAGGCACTGGTTCGGCTGCATTCCTAGGCACTGGTGAGGCTGAGATGTGGGCACAGGTGAGGCTGCATTGCTGGGCTCTGGTGAGGCTGAGATGTGGGCACAGGTGAGGCTACATTGCTGGGCACAGGTGAGGCTGCATTCATTGGCACAAGTGAGGGTTTATTCCTGGGCACAGATGAGACTGAATTCCTGAGCACAGGTGAGGCTGCATTCCTGGGCACAGTTGAGGCTGCATTGCTGGGCACTGGTGAGGCTGTGATGTAGGCACAGGTAAGGCTGCATTCCTGGGCACAGGTGAGGCTGCATTCCTGGACAGAGGTGAGGCTGCATTGCTGGGCACTGGTGAGGCTGAGATGTGGGCACAGGTGAGGCTGCATTCCTGGGCACTGGTGAGGCTGCATTTCTGGGCACAGGTGAGGCTGCATTCCTGTGCACAGGTGGGGCTGCATTCCTGGGCACTGGTGAGGCTGCATTGGTGGGCACTGGTGAGGCTGCATAGATGGGCACAGCTGAGCCCTGCATTCTTGCACTCCTGAGCCCTGGGGCTCTCTGGGGACCCTGATATAAGGGGGAGGCTCTCTGGGAACCCTGATGTAAGGGGGGGCCTCTCTGGGGACCCTGATGTAATGAGGGAGGCTGTCTGGGGACCCTGATGTAAGGGGGGTCTCTCTGGGGACCCTGATGTAAGGGGGGGTCCCTCTGGCGACCCTGATGTAATGAGGGGGGCTCTTGGGACCCTGATCTAAGTGGGGGGCTCTCTATGTATATATACATATATGCATACATACATACATACATACATATACATACATGTATATTATATACATATGTATGACCGCCCAAGCATATGACCTTCTTTACTTCGCTGCTATGGGCTCTGGCCCCAGATCTTTTGTAGACCTAGCAACATCCCTAGTGTGGCATACATGCATATTTGCGTATGAAAGTACTGGCCACCAACCCAGATTTTTGTATTTATTTTCTATACACAGCGCATGTATTTATGCTTTGAGTTCAGGCCTATAAAAAACAATGGATTTCATTTAGATCAGTAAAACAAGTCTGAATGCATAAAAATGTGGCGTTTTTGGGCTTATGTGTGCAACTGGCTTAAAAAGTAGCTACACAGCATTGGTACAAATGTGATACAGTAACACAGTGTACTAAACTAATCAACTTTGTAAATATTTTGTGATCGCTTACATCCTTACACTTGCATGGGCATTTAAAGTATACTTTATGTCAATTGAAAAAATTTAAATTTTACAGAGTATTCACATAGACACAACATTCAACGGGTAAGGAAGGTACAGTATGTTCCCTCTACGAGAAGGCCAGCTGGAATGTGATGTTGATTTCCACCAAGGAGTACATGGAGTTTGTATATACTTCCCCTGTTTACACTAACCATGCAATGTTTGCGGCTTCATTCACAGCTATACCATCGATAAAAAAATAAACATGGAGCAAAGAAAAACACAGAAAGCTAGCATTTATTTCATGTATGTTGATATAGATGGTAAAATGTGCACATTTACTCTAGGTTCACATCTATGCGGTTTTCAGGTGCGTTTTTGAACATGCGTTTTCGTTGTTTTTTTTTCTTTTTCTTTTTTTTAACAAACTGTGTATACCTGGTTGTTAAGGAGCAGGCGCGGAAGCTGGCTGCCCCGTCCTTAACAACTGATGAGTCATCAGCTGTCAGCAGGGTTCCCCGTTGACAGCTGAATGCATGAACAAGAATTGGCAGCAATAAAAAAATCGGCAAAAAAATGGCTCTGGTATGGATTTTGAGGGGAACCCCACGCCAAAATGTTTTCCTTGTTCAAATTGTTTATTAATATAAATGCATCAAAATGACAACAGACAGGTTAGTAAACCATTGTGAGACATGTGTAAATAACATACAAATGCACGGGGAACGGTTAACAGCCAAAAATGCAAACATCCCCCACAAAACAGTGATTAGCAAACAAAATGTGACCAGCCTGGGGTTCAGAAACCCATTACTTAGGCCTCTAGGGGCTAGGCCTTTAGTACTCTACGCTATCAGGCGCTAAGGGATTCAGGAACCCCAAATACATTTTTAAAAATGGCATAGGGTCCTCCCCAAAATCCCTGCCAGACCCTTTTCCGAGCATGCAGCCCAGCAGGTCTAGAAAGGGAGGGGATGAGCGAGCGTCTGCCCCCACCCCCCCCCCATCTGAACTATACCAGGCCACATGCCCTCAAAATTGGGGGATGCTATGGGGCAGGGGGGTTCGAAAAAATGCAAAATGCATGTAAACACTTGGGTTTTTGGTGCAGGTTCATTGAAGTCTTAACACACAAAATGCTATCTGCTGCAGGGAAAAAAAGTCCTTGACCCTTTCCAAAAACACACCAGATGAAAAATGCATAGATGTGAACGTGTACCTTAGGTAACCACGTTACATGGACTGTAGTGCATTTTTGCAAGCTGCAAAACGCACAAAAAAAATTCATAGGTGTGAACCTAGGGAGGAATTGCACAGGAACGTGCTCTGCGTTCCTGTGCAATTCATTGCGATTTTCAGCCCATTCAAAAAGCTCACTGCAACTGGATTGCATAGTACTGCGGTACCATGCAATCAGGGGCAGGCAAACGCACTGCTTTTTGATATTTGGGGCATCGTTAGGAATCTACTGACATCCGCAGCAAATCGCACATCCTGTGCGTTTGGAACACAGTGCAGAAAATGCTAACAGAACGCAACTTTTCTGCACCGCGTTTCGGTGTGAACCATCACAGGTAACAGCATGATTTTTTTTATTGTTCTTGTATTTTTTTAATAGGGGAATACTTGCATGCTATCACAGGTAGTTATCCTGTTTCTGAAACAGTAATAATGAAGAAAATCTTGTAAAGGGAAATGCATTCACAGAACAATCTCATGGCATTTAGCTTTCAAAAAAATTGTGCAAGACATTGTTTTCCTTTTATTCAAAGCAATAATAAGCCTACAATGCACATGTCAAGGATTGCATCAAGCTACACACACATATTTCATGACATCTCTTGGCAGCCCATTGTGATGTCCACTGTAAAGCTTTTTGGCAAGATAGAACTGGAAGTGAATCTCCCTGCTAAGTATCTGGATGTAATTGTTCCTTTGTGTTCCTGCACCTAAAATCACTCAGTGTGACAAATAGGTTATGGATGAAGCATAATGGCCTCAAAGCACAATTAAATTACATGAGATAAGAGTTTATCTTTCTGCTCTGCCTGCACAGGAGATAAAAACTTCAGATAAATGCATAGAATTCAACAGAATCTGACTACCTGGCCTTCCATCCTTCAGCTGACACCTGTTAGATTGGTCATACACAGGTTGAGACCTCTATACATTAAAAATTATTTTGGTGTAATCGTGAAAGATGGTCCTTATGTACCGAAGACAAACAGTCCTGTCCAAAGAAAATGGAAAGCCAGCCTCAGCTCCAATGCAAGTCAGATAAAAGTTTACATTTTCATTCTATTTATCTATCTTTATAAGGTAGGTTAGGTTAGCCATACACAGATCGCTTTCTCTCAGCGTGAATGGAGGAATCTCCTCTGCCGGCTGCTGCTTTCTGACAGCCTTGGCATCTGAGGGCCGGCTTCACACTGGTGCAATGTCAGATATCGCATGTGATTCGCACCGCATTGCTGTGTAGATCAAATGCGATGTCCGTACGATGCAAATTCAGCCATAGAAACTGTATGGCTGAATTCGTATTGCATTTGGACCAAACTCGTGCAGGACCCTTTTTTTTGTCCGCACCCGAATCCTGTCTGAATTCACAGTTTGCACTGCGATCTGTTCTTGGGGTGTCATTAACTTTGTATTGACACCCACAGTGGTTCACAGAGGGCAATGTGAACCACCGGCGATTCAGGTGCGATGCAGGAACCCGCAATGGATTCGCAGGATTTCTGGCATCGCACCAGTGTGAACAGAGCCCGAGGCTGCCTGAAGTTCCAATCAGTGACTGTATCTGATAGGATGCTGTCACCTTTCACATGATAATTTTCTACCCGGCTCAGTCATTATTGCTTGCAAGACCATCCATTGCTCACATTTTAGGCAATTTGGTAGAAATCATCCGAAATTCAAGCCATCTTTGGCCAGCCTTAGTACAAACTGGTTGTTCATTAGGTGCACCTAATGGAAATTTAAGTGACAAAACCAAAACCGAAAATTCCGGATGCACTTGGCCGAAACCAAAAATTACAGTTTAAAAAAAAAATATATATATATATATATATATATTTTTATATATATATAGGAATTTTATTATATTCAACTTTTTAATTAATACCATGAATTTGAATGATCATCATTGACACCTTTAGCGCAAGAAAAGAAAAGTAAAATACATCCCTATAAAATCTGTGTATGTCTTCACACTGGTCCATTGCGCTTCTGTTGTGGTGTTTAAAATCTTGCTTGCTGCATTTTTGGTCAGTGAAAAAAGTTGCACCAAAAACGCAGCTCCCTGTTGAAATGCATTGAAAATGAAGCAAGAATGCATCAATAACGCATCTGTGTTACATTTTTGATGCAGTTTTAAAAGTCACATGATCTATGAAAAACACACCATAAGCACAGTAAAATCATGGCAAAATCGTGCACGTTTTGGGTGACATTATCTGCACCTTCTTCTCTATCGACAAAATGCAGAAAATACAATTTTCGGCCAAAATGTTTCAGCTGCCGAAATTTTGGTGCACCTCTAGTCCTGATTACTACCACACAGGCAGCAATGGAGAGATTGCCCAACATATGCAGTACAGGTGAAAGAAAAATGATCTGTGGGAGATCATTCATTTCCAAACTGGTTCCTTTGTATATAACCAGCTTTACAATAGCTATTTATTGTACAACATTCTATTCAATCTGATACCTTCCCCTGAAATTGTGGGTAAAGCAAATTGCTGCCTATGTGCAGAACTGTTGCAATCACCGCAAAAAGCAGTATGTTTACTGCTTATTATCCATATTATGCCATCTCTTTAATGAAAGAGGAAAATACAGTGAACTTTCTGCCAAACATTTCCAACCTAGTTGCATTTTTTTCATTGCAAGCAAATCCATGAGGTTATCTATGGTATTATAATGTAAGACCGGCCACAGCCGGATCAGGAAGAACCCGCTGGGATTCAAACCATGTATGTGCGGGCTAAATGTACCCAGGTTGATTGATCAACCAGCCTGCCAGACTTTGTATGCGATTATCGCTAGTGGCTGGTATAGCCACTAGCAATAATCACTGTCTCCTCTCGACAGGGACGGCTTCCCCTACCGGGAGAATACAACGGCTCGGTGGGAGCACAATCTCTGTACAATCTCCTAGGTTTAAATAAACAATGTAATGTAAAGGCTTCCCAAAATAAACCAACCAGTTCATTTTCAATCATGCAGGCCATTGCACTAGAAAATTATTGGTAGGTCTAAAGGAGAATGTGCTATCAGATTGTAATGGTTATGGTCAGTTTTGATGGGGTTTTAACACAGTCCACTTCCAGTGATACTGAGTGCAGATAGAGTGATCTTCCTATGATGCCAACTCACTGAGTCCTATAAGCATAACACCAATAACGTTGACCTGTTTCAGATGAGGAACACCCCAGAGCAATGCAAGCACAGTAGATAGGAAGAGATACTAGATTTGCAGTTACCACATCCTTTACAACAGGTGTGCTAGACCTTTTGAAGAGAGAGGGCCACTTAAAGCGGAGTTCCACCCAAAAGTGGAAAGTGCTTATTCGTCTCCTCCCCCCTCCAGTGTCACATTTGGCACCTTTCAGCGGGGAGAGGGGAACCGGGACCTGCTTTTGACAGGCCTCCTTCCCCACTTCGGGAGACTGCGCCGTCGCTCGGAAGCCCCCCCTCCTTCCTCCTCCACCGGGCCAATTAGAAAGTGCAGCATGCTTCAGTATGTGCAGTAGGGAACTGGTTGTGAAGCCGAAAGGCACTGCAGGGTTCCCTTATCAGGAATAGCGGCGGCTGGAGCCGTCAGCCGATCCGAAGATGGGCTGGGGTTCCGACATTGTGGGCTCCCTGGACAGGTAAGTGTCCATGTATAAAAAGTCAGCAGTTGCAGTATTTGTAGCTACTGACAATTTATTATTTGTCGGGGGAGGGGGGGGGGCCGGGCGGACCTCCGCTTTAAGTGATTTGGTAACCAGTTGCGCCCAACAATGAACCATATATAAATAAACCTTCCACACTATCCCTATAGCTAAATCTAAGAACACTGTCCTAAAAAACGAAATGATATAGGAGGCAGCTAAACACCAGTCTGCATCCAACCACCTGTGCAAATGCAATTAATATAAACTACCTTCAAGAGTGCTCTCCTTCAATACGTTAAGTGCATAGATTATTTAATATATAAAGTTTATCAGTGATCATCGGTGATCATAAAAATAGTATTAATAAAATAAAATACAATAACTATTGTACACATAATTATATTAAAGTGAGTCCATCTTTCAGCGTCAGTCCATAAAGATATATATGTATAAAATCTGTGAATTGTGTAATCCCATACACCAAAAACAATCCTGTGTGTATCGGCCTTTGTTCACCATCCTGCCCTTCATCCCCACCTAAGGGTGTCTTCTAGAGGTCGACCGATATGGGTTTTTCTCTGGCCGATGCCAAAGCCGATATTTAGAAATCATGGTGGCCGATGGCCGATATATGATGCCGATTTTTTTGGGCCGATATATTAGGCCGATTTTTTTTTTTTTTTCCTTCATCTCATAAAATCTAACAGTTAGATCCCTTTCACACTGGGGTGTTTTTCAGGCGCTTTTGGGCTAAAAATAGCGCCTGAAAAACGGCTCCCCTGCAGTCTGTGTGAAAGCTCGAGTGCTTTCACACTGAGGCGATGCGCTGGCAGGATGTAAAAAAAAAGTCCTGCAAGCAGCATAGCAGGATCTTTGGAGCGGTGTATACCACTTCTCCACCACTCCTGCCCATTGAAATGAATGCGCACCGCTGCCAAAGCGCCTGCAAAGCGTTTCGGCAGCAGCGCTTCAGGGGCGCATTTAACCCCTTCTTCGGCCGCTAGCTGGGTTATAAGCGCCCCGCTAGCAGCCGAATAGCACCACTAAAATGACAGTAAAGCGCCGCTAAAACTAACAGCGTTTTACCGTCAACGCATGCCCGCTCCAGTTTGAAAGCAGCCTTAAGTAATAAGTGAAACAAAACAAACCTCCAATCAGTTCACTTGTATGTATAATTTAGATTAAAAAAAATAGCTATATCTTAAATATTAAATACACAAAAACAGGTAATCAAAACTTTTGGATGAAAAAAAATGGGCTAACTTTACTGGTTAGTTTATTTTTTTAATTTCATTAGTGTATTTTTTAAAAAAAAATTGCATTTGAAAGACCGCTGCGCAAATACCGTGTGACATAAAATATTGCAACAACCGCTATTTTATTCCCTAGGGTCTCTGCTAAAAAAATATATATATATAATGTTTGGGGGTTCTAAGTGATTTTCTAGCAGAAAATACAGGATTTTTACTTGTAAGCAACAAGTGTCAGAAAAGATTTAGTCTTTAAATGGTTAAACTGAGAACTTCTACACATGGAGTTCAGTCTATTGATAAAAGAACCTGAAGAGATACAATGTATCTTCTTATCAGACTTGGCAGGCTGCCCAGGGAGGAAAGAAGAAAACTTCAGACAACTTGCATTGACTTCTATTACAGAAGTCATTTGCAAGTCCCGCTGAAGTTATAATCGGCTTTTTTTATCAGCACAATCGGCCGATGCTGATTAAGTAAAAAAAGCCAAATATCGGCCGATATATCGGTCGACCTCTAGTGTCTTCTCACCTGCTTGGGTGGACCCCACTACCAAAATGACCGAGACAGAAGTACAGTTAAAAGCACACTTGTTTAATAATAATAATAGTAAAAGGTAAACAGAGCAACGTAGTAAAATCATAGCCAGAGTTCGCTAACTGGATAGTCAGACAAGCCAGGTTGTCAGGGAGCCAGAGATCAGCGTACTTTAGGACAGGCCAGAAAATATGGAAACCGGAGAATCAGCATAGTGGAACAGCAAGCAGGATCAGAAACCAGAAGGGATGTCAGCCAAGCAAGTGTTCAATAGGTACACAGGAAAGAGTCTCTGGATGTGTTGACCAAGGCGAAGGCAGAGAGGAACTGAACTGAACAGCCTAACTAGCAGGACTGACGAATAGGATATCATCATCAGGTGGGTCACTGTGGAAAAGATTGGAGCTGGCAACTGACAGTACCCCCTCCTCAACGACCCCTCCCCCTCGGAGGACCACCAGGTTTGAGGTGAAATCGTCTATGAAAAGCATGGAGAACAGGGGCATGTACTTCCGAGGAAGAGACCCAAGAGTGTTCCTCCAGACCATATCCTTTCCAATGCACCAGGTACTGTATGCGCCCATGGAACCTACGGGAGTCAACAATGGACTGTACTTTATACTCCTCATGGTTCTCAACCTGTACTGGGTGAGGACGGGGTACTAAGCTGGTAAAGCAGTTGCAGACCAAAGGTTTTAATAAGGAGTCATGGAATACATTCGAGATGCGCATATTAGAAGGAAGGTCTAAAGCGTAAGCCACTGGGTTAATCCTGTGGAGAATACAGAAAGGCCCAATAAACCGAGGTGCCAACTTCAGTGAGGGAACACGGAGTTAGAGATTACGAGATGACAGCCAGACCCTGTCCCCAACCTGATAGGAAAGCACAGGCAGGCGTCTGCAGTCAGCATGGAGTCTGTACCTATCACTGGCATGTCGCAAAGCCTCCTGGACTTGTGCCCAAGTGTAACGAAGACCACGGAGATGCTTCTCTAACACAGGGATGCTCTGCGGAACAAATGAGTCAGGAAAGTTTGCCATAAAATGGGACAATCAGAAAGCAGAATTCAAGGCACTATTGTGAGCAAACTCCGCCCAAGGTAAGAGGTCTGACCAGTTGTTATGATGGTTAGAAATATAGCAACGTAGAAACTGCTCCAAGGACTGGTTGGCTCGTTCTGCGGCCCCATTAGACTGCGGGTGATACACAGAGGAGAAAGAAAGCTGAATTCCCAACTGTGCCCAAAAGGCTCACCAGAACCGGGACACAAACTTACTACCCCTGTCCGAGACGATCACCTTGGGTGGCCCATGTAAGCGATAAAATTAAAGCCAGTTCCTTGGATGTGGGCAACTTCTTAAGTGAAATACAATGGGACATCTTCAAGAATCGATCAAATACCATGAGGATAACTGTGTTGCCCTGAGAGTTGGGTAACTCCCCAATGACAACCAAAATCATTAGATATTCTTTCTTTGATGCCCAAGAGTTTGACAGGTTTGCAGGTTTGTGCAGCAATCAGGTTACTTATGGTGTAACTGGAGGCCAGAGGCAACTGTGGGAGGCTAATATATAAAAAGGCCAGGCCAGTTAGAGAAATGTGGAGTTAATTGAGCATCTTATTAAGAGAGCAAAGGTTTGTAGTAGGAACCAGAAATAACTGCGTGTCCTTACAAATTTAGATGAAATGTGTAGATTTGCCAGTGGAGGGGTCTAGAAAGGTCTTTCTGTGGTCAGATCACTGGCATGGCCATCTGCCCTTTAATAACTATCATTCATTAAACACTTGAGTACTCTAGACAAGAAAGCACAAAGTTCTGATTTTGGAGGACAGAACAGTATGAGTAGAATACTAAGGAATGATAAAATAATATGGAGGAATGCGTGCAGAAAGGTAACGTCCGTATAGGAGGTGAGAGCTACATCTGCAGCAGTATGGGGTAATATTTTCCAGGTGCTCAGCCAGCTCACACTAAAATCAAAGCTGTCACACTCCATTCACAGCTGAAACCTGCCTAACCCCTTCTAATGCAAAGCCTCTGTTAACCCCTATATTCCCTATACATGGTAAGTTAACAAAGAAAGCAATTCTTATACACAGGCTTCATAATATATATATATATATATATATATATATATATATATATATATATATATATATATATATATATATATATATATATATATATATATATATATTTTTTTTTTTTTTTTTTTATTGTCCAAAAGTTATAATCTGTCTATATGCATGTTTAGCTAGAAGAAACTGCAGAGGGCATCTAAAAATCACATTTTAAAGAGGAACTGCAGTCTGCTCACATCATTTGTAATAAAAACATCTTTTCCATTCTGAAGCTTCCCTCCAACCACTTTGCACGTTATTTTATATATACTGTGATTCTGTATTTGCCAAATATGCTGCAGAAATCTCCCTCCACTGAGTCTGGCTGCAATCGTTTTAACTGTGGGCAGCTTTGCAGCTCTCATTGGCCCTCTTATGACTCATCCCCCCTGCCTTCCTGGCAAACTCTCAAGGAGAGTGAGAGAGAGAGCTGTGCATGATGTCATAAGCCCCTAGGCTTTTTACCAGAAAAGAAACAGGAAGTGGGCTGTATAAGGTATTTACTGGAAGAAAAAAAAAAATTTTACTATCCAAAGTTAAAACAACAAGGGCAGAAGATTTAATAGGTGGAAAGATGAAATAATGACTGAAGTTCCGCTTTGACAACACTCTTCACCCCAACTGTTCAGTATATGAATAAATGTTTACTAGCATTGATGATCTTATAAGGTACTCATAGACATTAGATGATTAGTGACAATAGGCAGACGGACTAAGGCTGCATTCACGGCGATAAATCACAACCCGCATCACGTGAAGCATGTCGCCCAAAAGTAGCCCCTGAACTTTTTTTGGGCGACAAGCTTCAAGTGA
This sequence comes from Aquarana catesbeiana, assembly GCF_042186555.1. Taxonomy (NCBI): domain Eukaryota; kingdom Metazoa; phylum Chordata; class Amphibia; order Anura; family Ranidae; genus Aquarana; species Aquarana catesbeiana. The sequence goes on from NC_133325.1 coordinate 143,753,611, forward strand.
TGCGGGTTGCCGCAATCACAGCGAGGTTTATCGCGCAACAATCAAATGAATGGCATCTCAAATGTGCTTTCTGCGATTTTTCATTCACACCTCTGCGCTTTGAAATTGCGGGCAGAATCTTGGCAAATCTGCCCTCGATTCAAAACGCCGAGATGCGATTTTTAACCTTTTGAAAAAATGTTTGCTTAATGATTGGTTTGCTCACTGACCCCCATAATGTTTCTCCTTCTTTCTCAAATCACCCACCTAATATCGAATGGTCCCCCTTTTGCTGCCCTGACCCATCAAGGTTAGACGCCACTATACCTCTAAGGGTACTTTCACACTGGGGTGGTGGCGGCATTAGCGGAAAAGCACTGCTAGTTTTAGCGGCGCTTTGCTGCTGTTATAGCGGGGCTTTTCGGCCGCGAACATGTTGAGTCGCTGCCGAAGCGCTTTGGCAGCGCTGCCTATTCATTTCAATGGGCAAGGCGTTTTGGGAGCGCTGTATACACCGTTCCCGCACCGCCCCAAAGATGCTGCTTGCAGGACGTTTTTTCCGTCCTGCAAGTGCACTGACTCAATGTGGAAGCAGTCAGGCTTTCACACTGGGGATGCATGAGAGGCGCTTTTCAGGTACTTTACAGGCCAATTTTTTGTGCTAAAATGCCTAATAGGCGCCCCAGTGTGAAAGGGGTCTAAAGGTATGCTCTGGTATCTTGAAAGCTGTCAGTAGCAGATCTTTTTAAGGTAGTTGTAAACCCTTACATATACCCAGTGAAGTTATTGGCCTCAGGTGATACACAGAGATAAAACAAATCCTCTTACATAAGTTGTACCTGCATGGGTCTCTTATCTACATCTGTCAAGAAATTAAATCTGTCCAGAAATTATAAAGTCTGTCTGAGCTTTCAGAAAAAAAGGGGTGTAGAGCTGAAGTCACACTCTGCAGAGCTCAGTGAGGAGAGCTTTGAGAGTTGATTGGAGGGCCACACACCCCTTCACACAGCACACAGGAATAGAGCTGAGGCTGTCAATTAGCTGGAGATCCCTCCCTTGTCACCTTTTTTCTCTTGGTGTCAGGAAAACTTGTCAGAAGTAACTCATGCTGGTGGAGAAGCAAAGCAGCAGACAGAAATAACACTTTGGGGTTGCTTTACTAAAACCACAGGGTGCAAAATCTGATGTAGCTGTGCATGGTAGCCATTCAGCTTCTAACTTCCACTTATTCAATTAAGCTTTGGCAAAAAAGAAAACCTGGAAGCTGATTGGTTTCTTTGCAGAGCTGCACCAGTATTTGCACTCTCCAGTTTTAGTAAATCAAACCCTTGGTGCTCTCAATTGCAACAAGTACACACTATAGAGGGATATGCTTTGCTCAGATTTCATGTCTGGGGTTTACAACCACTTTAAGTCAGGAGGTGGGGGTTTTCTTGAATTGGACCTGTTTTTCCAGCATATCCCACAGATGATTGATTGGATTCTGAGGAATTTGGAGGCAAAGTCAACACCTCACACTTGTTTTAGTATTCCTCAAACCATTCTTAAATGACTTTTGCAGTGTGACTGGGCAAATTATCCTACTGAAAGATGAAAGAGGCCACTGCCATCAGGGAATACCATTACCATGAAGTGGATATATATGTTTATATATATTTTCATATACAGTACACCTCCACACTAAAATCAGAATGAATCCATTATTAGAAGAGAAAGATCATTTTCATATAGCTTCCAATTGTACATCATTTGGTGGAACTGTCCGTCCTTTGGAACCAAATCTCTCCATTCCTCTTTCCTCCTCAAATGTCCCTCATTTGGTTCTCATTTAAAGGGCTTCTATATAAATGTATTATTTAACTTTCACAAGTTATACCACCATAACCTTTTATCCAACCTCTAAATGAAAGGAGTTGTAAAGGCAGAAGGTTTTTCATCTTAAAGTGGTTGTTAACCCACTTTTATTAAATGCTGCCATCCTCTCTGCACCATTATAAGAAGTTTCCCTGTGCCCGTGTTCTGTAAAAAAAAAAAAACGGCAGGATTGTACCTGTATGAGCTCCGCTCTGGGCGCTCAGCTGATTCCTCTCCTCCCTTGTCTCTCCAGCAGGGCCGAGCCCTCCCGCTGACATCAGCTGGGGAGGAGGGGGAGAGAGAGGGCCGAGCCACCGACAATCAGCTGAGCGGCGGGAACGGAACTCATACAGGTACAATCCTGCAGTTTGTTTTACAGAACACAGGCACAGGGAAACTTCTTATAATGGTGCAGAGAGGGTGGGAGCATTTAATAGCTAAAATGAGAGCAGCATGAGCGGAGAGGGGGCACTGGTAGAGCAGAGACAGGCAGAGAGGGGAGGGGGAGGAGGGGAGAGAAAGACACAGGAGACAGATAGCAGGGTTGCAGCTAATGGAATCACGCAAATGACCCACGACGTCAGGACAATCACTGTGCTGTATAACATATCTAGGGAACAAGATCTTTATTTTTATGGGGGTTAACAAACGCTTTAATGCATTCTATGCATTAAGATAAAAAACCTTCTGTGTGTAGCAGCCTCCCCAGCACCCCCTAATACTTACCCCAGCCCCATCTCTGTCCAGCGATGTCCACAGGTCCCTCGGCTGTCCGGAACTCTCCCTCCTGAATAACTGAGACACAGAAGCAGCGCCATTGGCTGCCGTGGCCAATCAAAGTCAGGTAGCCAATCAGGAGAGAGAGGGGGCAGGGCCGAACAGCAGCTTTGTGTCTGAATTGACACACGGAGCTGCAACTCGGCTCAGGTGCCCCCATAGCAAGCTGCTTGCTGTGGGGGCACACGACAGGAGAGAGGGGCCAGGAGAGCGGAAGAGGGACCCGAGAAGAGGAGAATTGGGGTTGCCCTGTGCAATACCAACTGCACAGAGGAGGTAAGTAAACATGTTTGTTTTTTTTTTTTGTTTTTTAAACGAGACTTTACAATCACTTTAATGAATTTGTCATTGAAAAACTAGTACAAGAGAAAAGTAAATAAAAAGGCACCTGTGTGTTTAATCAAACATTTTGCGTATTCATCCTTCCTATTCTAAGGTCCCATTTACACCCGTGTGTTTTAGGTATTGTGTCTTAAGAAAAATCCTTCTTGCTCCATCTCCAGCTCATTGATAAAGCACCTAAACCACAATTAGACTCACCAAAAACACACTGCACAGATGTGAACCAGCCCTATGTAACTGAGACAAGGTGGGGAAGTGACCTCTGCCTGCATGCTTTGTGCTAAAATGTTTGTTCTCATCTCAGAAAGTTTGGGGGTACGTGTTTCAGACCTTCTCTGCAAATCATTAAATGAGCCACTACTAACTTTCAAGACAAGAAATAGCCACTTTGATGTTGAATGTCTGGGACTGAAGATATGACCATTCTAGGAGTATGAGTACCTGTATCCTGCGCTACCATGATCGCTTTTCCCCATTGTCCCCTAAACAATATGAAGGTCCACTTATAAATTACAATTACAAGTTATCTTTGTATTTCCCTTTGTAGACAGAAGTGGTACCAGAAGGACTGGTCCTCCAGTAAGATAGTCTCAGCCTGAAGGACCCTATTTGCCAAATAAGTCTATTACTTCAGCTGCCTTTTTGTATGTTTAAAGTGATACTAAACAAAAAGATAAGGTAATACAGAGTGCCACCCAAAAGTGCAAGTTCTTGCCCCCTTTTATGCCACATTTGGCATGTCATTTTTTTTTTTTGTGGGGGGGGGGGGAGCAGGTACCTAGTTTTGACAGGTACCTGCTCCTACTTCCGCTCGGGCCGCTTAGGCAGCTCAAGCAAAAGTTCTCCTCTCCCCCTCCCTCCCTGCAATCTTCTGGGACACGTCACAGGTCTAATGCACTATATGAGAGCAATCTGAGTGGCATGTATATACTTGAAAAAGTGTTTTCTTTTCCCAAGATACACTTTGGATGAAAATCAAAATACTTGTGATATATACTGTATAAGAATATTGCATGGATAATGGTTTTAACAAAACGTGTTTAGATTTTTACATGTAGAAAACTAAAAAATGAATGCTTTAATATACTGTGTGTGTTAAATTACAGTTACTGAAAATATTCCTTCCTTCTCTATATACCTTTTCTATATACTAGGTATTAAATACCCAGTTGTGCAGTAGTGGGTATACTGTAGGTGTGTACTGAAATAAGCGAATTATCTCCTCTGACATCTCATCACACCTTTCTCCTATATGTATCTTTGTGTTTGATCCAAGCTGATAAGAGACTGGCCTACCTATAATCTGATTTATGTATGGTCAGCTTAAGGCTGGATTCACACTTATGCGATGCCAGACATCGCATGTAATTCACACCTTATTGCTGTGCAGATCACATGCGATGTCTGTGCTATGCAAATTCAGCCATACAGTTTGTATGGCTGAAATCGCATCACATTCACACCAGAATGGTGCAGGACCCTTTTTGGTCCGTACCAGAATCAGATCGCATGGGTGTTCAGACTCTTGCGATCCAATTTCACAGTTCGCACTGCGTTCTGTGAACCAATTTGGGTGTGTCATTAACTTTCTAGTCACACCCGCAGCGGTTCACAATGTCAGTGTGAACTGCCTGCGAGTCAGATGCGATGCGGGAACACAGGAACGCACAGGAATTATGTTGGTTCCCGCATCGCAACCAGTGTGAAACGAGACTTAAACAGAACTGGGACATACTGTATATGGCCAGCCAAACTGTATATTGCCTTTTCGCAAAATGTAGACACCTAAATACACACAGATATGATCTCATAACAGAACAATGAGAGGCATCCGTAAGAACTATGCCTAACAATACCATTTACCTGGCAAAAGAGATACCATCTTAATTAGGTAACTAAGACACCAGAACAAAATAATGGGCAAACACAAACAGCAGCTAATCCATTAGCTATGAACACTATGAAAACAGCTATGAAAATTCAGCCATACCATAGAGCTTTACACCTGCAGACGAAAATACTAAAATATTAATAATGGAAAACTATACCTCCATCTGTAAACAGAAAAAAGTGTGCCCGGCAGCTAATTATGCTATATAATATTCTGTAGTTTGTAGTGATCTCACAGTCTGCATCTCACCTACGTGCTTTTCAGATATATTTAGTGGGACTGCTTCAGCAGTCCCACTATTGTTTTTCGTTTTTATTTATTTTTAATTTTAATTTTATTATTCCGTACGTTTTTTGGCTCTGCGTAACTTCTGCATACTTTCAGCTATTAAAACCATTTAACTTTTAAAATGTTCAGCTCTTTCAGCTAATTATGGGACTTCTTCAACTTTTTTTCTACTTTTTATACTTTTTAAAATATTAAGCTTTTTCACACTTTTTTTAACATTGAAGTGAATGAGAGCATGCTTCAAATCCTTAAAATCTTCTTCCTCTCCCAAAAGAGCTCCTTCATACTTTCACCTACAGACACCAAACAAACTTTAAAATGTTCACAAAATATTCAGCTATCTGGCTATATCTTTTCAGTTTGATCTTTTACAGTTTTTGTGAAAAAGCTGTTTAAGTTTAGTGATCATTTCAGGAAATTTTATTGATTAAACAGAGTGTATTGGGCTGCTTAGAGTGGATGATGTCATAGCTAGAGCACAGAGCCTTAAAAAAATTATCTTAGTTCCTTCTCTATAAATTGCTCTCACGCCCACAAGATCTACTTGTCATACACAATTTATACATCAAAACGTAGGTATCTTTGTCTAGTTTCAGGCAATGTGCTCAGTTTTGTGATACACCTTTTACTTTTGGCTGGTTGAGCTTCCAAATGACAAGAGTTCTACACTTTCTTCCATTGACTGTCCTGTATAAAATTCTTCACATTTCCCAGCGAAATGCACAGCCAACTTCTTTTTTAAATTGCTGACATGCCCACATTTTTAAGTTTATCAACATAAATTTTATACCGATACGTTCACAAAGGCCGTGTGTCTCTAACGGTGAAGTCACTGTTTCGATAGCATGTACTGTTGTGGATTTATTAAGGCTTGTTTGAAGGGTTCTCTCACACTGTCTCTCACTCATTAGGTGTGGGATTAATGATCAAAAAGCTTTTCAAAAAACCTTTAAATATCCCACATCTTTCATACATTAGTGGTGTTGGTAAACTTTTTTAATGAAATCCATGTTTATTTTAAAACCATTCCTACTTTTCCAACTATTCTCACTTCTTCAACTTTTTCTTACGGATTTAAGCTATTCATCCAGTTAGCTTTAGAAATTCAGCTATTCAGCATTCCCACTCATTTTCTCCATGAAATTAATTTTCTAGTTACATTTTCTTTTCTAGGGGGAAGAGGGATGTGGAGTGCTGTTCATTCTCACTGCACGTTGGGTGGCCTTCTGTGCAGGAACTACTAGTACCACCACTTTTATTGTCCACATACAGTGGGGAAAAGAATTATTTGATTTATTTTGTAAGTTTGCCCACTTACAAGGAAATGAAGGGTCTATAATTTTTATCATAGGTGTATGACCTAAAGAGATAGCCTGAGGCACACTCACCTTAAAGAATACTTTCTTTCCTATGGAGAGAAGGAAATCATCCTTGAACTCTTATTCAAACTAGTTACCATTTGTATTTTGATGATGTCACTTGTGACTAAGAATTAACTTTGTCAATGTTCATTAACCACTTGCCTACTGGACACTTTTTGAGCCAATTTTCAGCCTTCAGCGCTGTCAAACTTTGAATGACAATTGCGCGGTCATGCTACACTGTACTCAAATAAAATTTTTATCATTTTTTTCACACAAATGGAGCTTTCTTTTGGTGGTTGTTAATCACCACTTAGGTTTTGATTTTTTGCTAAACAAACAAAAAAATACAGACATTTTTGAAAAAAAAAACATGTTTCATAGTTTGTTATAACATTTTGCAAACGGGTAATTTTTCTCCTTCATTGATATTCCCTGATGAGGCTGCACTGATGGACTGCACTGATAGGCACAGATAAGGCGACACTAATAGGCACAGATAAGGCGACACTGATAGGTACTGATAAGACGGCACTGATGGGCACTGATAAGACGGCACTGATGGGCCCTAATGGGTGGCAGTGATAGATGTCACTGATGGGCACTGATAGGTGCCACTGATGGGCACAGGTAGGTGGCACTGATGGGCACTGGTAGGTGGTATTGATAGGCAGCACTGGTGATGAGGCACTTTGGCGGTGACTTTTATAAGTGGCACTGTGGGCACTGATGGGTGACACTGTGGGCACTGATAGGTGACACTGTGGGCACTGATGGGTGGTACTGTGGGCACTGGTAGGTGACGCTGGTGGGCACTGGTAGGTGGCACAGAAGCCTCTGCAGAGGCTCTCCTCGATCGGGACTGATGTCCCTCTCACAGCCACCAGTGATCAGCGTGAGGAGAAAAAATAGCCGATTACCGGCTCTGTTGACATCACATGATCAGCTGTCATTGGCTGACAGCTGATCACGTGGTAAGGGGTCGGGATGGACCTCTTACTCCAATCTGTGATCATCCGAGTCTCATAGACTCGCTGATCACAAAGCGCGTCGCGTCTATGGATACCCTTCCGGCAAATTAGGTCCGCGCTGCAGCCGTCTTTAGGCTATAGCACAGATGGGAGGTGGTTAATACAAAGAAAATGTGTCTGTTTATGTGGAAACCAGCCATTCTACTGTTTCTGTAACTTTTGTTAGTCTTATTTGTTAGCACAGTTTCAAAAGTTGTAAAGAAATATGAGTTTTTAGCCATTTTCAGTGATGGGTCCACTTAAAAAAATACACAAGCAAGCAAATAACACATACTGTACATCTAAATTACAAAGCTTTACTGTTTACTAACCACATCAAATGAATAATATTACTTTTTTTAAATTTGTATTCAAACCTCGTGTACCTCATCATCATGCATCACAAGCAACAAAACCACAAGCTGCTATAAACCGTAATCATCTGATTCACCTTCTGAGACCTCAGTAGCACCAAGCCTGCTTGAGAAGTCATGTGTTAAGATCCCAAATGATGAGGAATTATAAAGGTAACGCAGAAACTATATTACCATTCAGTTTACATACATTGAAATACAGAAGGGTGACCCCACATTCCCTGTTAAAGTAAAGTCCCATTCAGACTATATGCTTTGGGCTGCACTGGGCAAACTTGCCCAACTTGCAATGGCAATTTACCTTGAACCCTAATGCCGCGTACACATGATCGGAATTTCCAACAACCAAGCTGCGGATTTATTTCCAATGGATGTTGGCTCAAACTTGTCTTGCATACACACGGTCGCACAAATGTTGTCGGAAATTACAAACGTCAAGAACGCGGTGACGTACAACACGTACGACGAGCCGAGAAAAATGAAGTTCAATAGCCAGTGCGGCTCTTCTGCTTGATTCCGAGCATGCATGGAATTTTGTGCGTTGGAACTGTGTACACATGCTCGGAATTAACGACAACATATTTTGATGTTGGAAAATTTGAGATCCAGCTCTCAAATTTTTGTTGTCGGAAATTCCGACAGCAAATGTCCAATGGAGCCTACACACGGTCGGAATTTCCGAAAACAAGCTCACATCGAACATTTGTTGTCGGAAATTCCAACCGTGTGTACGCGGCATATGAGTTCAGTTCACACCTCTGTGTAGAAAAAAAGTAGGGTATGTCCTTTTCCAGCACAGTGTGTTCCAACACACTACACCAGTGGTCTCCAAACTGCAGCCCGGGGGCCAGGTGTGGCCCTTTGCTTACCTTTATCCGGCCCCTGGAGCACCATTCCTCCCAATGACACCAACAAGGGGGCAAAATTCCTGTCACTAATATCAACAATACGGCACTATAACTACCACTGACACCAACAATGGGTTATTATTCTTCCCTCTGACACCATTGAAGGGGTGTTATTTCTTCTTCTGACACCATGATGGGGCACTATTCCTTTCCCTGATACCAACAATAGGACAATAATCCTCACACTAATACCAATGATGGGGAATTGTTTACTCCCTTTGACCCTGGGGCATTTTCTACTCCCACTGGCCACATTCCGGCCCCCTTAAAGTGTGAAGAACAGTAAACTGGGCCCTTGTTTAGAAAGTTTGGAGTGCCCTGCACTACACCATACTAGCACTGCCAGTTCAGGCAGATACATAAATGTAATATAAATGTGTTATTTATCCAATGCAGTTTTTTTATTAGGATGGTATGGTTTATTACAGTACAGTATTTCATTTAAATTCAATTTTTTTTTTAAATCAATTGATGGTTATTGCTTTTATTGGTGACTTATACTTTGTTATTGTGTCTCTAGTTTTTGTTTGTTATTGTGATTTTGCTTTGTATTTGACTTTGCTTTTTGCTTTGTCTTTGTTGAGTATAACCATGTCCTAATAAAATATTCTTAATCTGAATACTAAGGAGTCTTTATGGACTGAGTTCCACTACATGGGTGGACTTCAGATTTGGACTTATAAAGCACCCTGTACCCTGTGGCTAACTCAGCACATTGCACCACATGCTTAGGTGGGAGCCAAACGTAGGATCAAGTGCCCATTACAGGCCCGCACCACATCACTTCAGGACGGGGTCCAGGTATGATCTGCTGCAGCCTCAGTGGCCCTGCAGCAGCTGAAGAATCTTCCTAGAAGAAAAAAAAGTCTTGAAAAAATAAAAAAGGTTTTGCTTTTCTCAGAGCAGATGCTTGTTCTCCTACCGACACCAGCAAAAAGCCTTCTGGGAGTGGGAGGGCTTATGTCGGGCCATCCCTACAGCTTTGTTTTGCCAGTTTCCAATCTCCTGTAGGTGGCAGTATACCCTAATGCTTCAGAATACTATATTGTGTCCCATGATCCATGACTAAGAAAATGCACTTTAAAAACACAAAGGTGAATAGGCTGTAAAAAGATGAATCTACATGGCTACTGTGGACAAAAAGAATTCCTAAGCATATATTTAGATAAATAAGGCCTTGCTCAAGGTTTACAAATTGTTGAAAAGCTTCCATGAATTCAATAAAAGAAGAAATTATTTTTGTTCTGCAGACTTGTTCATATATCTATTGTAAGTAACAGCGGGAGTTTACTCTAAAAGTTCATAGTGCACTGAAGTACAAAGGAAATACAAAATTCCAGGCTATAAAAACTCACATTAGATCAAAAACAGATTTGCATGCATGCATACTATAAAATTTGGACTCCTGCGGTTTCCCAAAAGCTTTAAGATAAAAACAGTTGTTTTTACAATGCAAGGACTGCCTCTGTAGATTAATATATATGCAGGGTTCTTCCAGAGGTTGCTAGGGGTTCCTTAAAGCGTTATTTCCTGTATGCCAATGTTTTTTACATATTTACATTGGTGCAGCATGCACCAATGTAAGCATGTATGTGCCATGATCCACCTGTAAGCTGGAAATTACTGTAGTAGGCAGTGATTTCTGCTGGCTTGCACGTTCTCTGCCAAGTGACTACCCTGCTGCAAGAATACAGGAGTTCGCTCACTCGAGAGGTCGCTCCATTCGAAGAACACTTTGCATTTTTCGCAATGTTGGATGAGATGGGGACCATGATGTCAACACCCCGCCTCTCTACCTCGTCTAATTAGGGAATGCTTTGTATGTATTGAGCCGTACCGAGCAAGCAACCTACTGTGTACGAAATGCAGCGAGCAGTTGCTCAGCATGGGACCCATAAAATAGTGGAGATCACGGGAGAAGTGGTGACTAATACAGTGATTTCCAGCTAACATGGGGATCCCACAGGTATGGGACATATATACCTACATTGGTCCGACTTGGTAACTATGTAAAAATTGCAATACCTAACATTCATCTTTAAGGTGAAAGCAGTGGTAGATTGATCTTCTGCCTACACTGACCACCAGTTTAGGGATCGCTACAATTTTTACTGTCTAGGCTTCTTTTCTGCCCATAATTAGGCTCTCTGATCCCTCCTGTATTGAATTGTATTATAACTGTACTGTGTGCCCTCATGTTGTAAAGCACTGCGCAAACTGTTGGTGCTATATAACTCCTTAATAGTAATAATAATAATTATTTGTTTTATCTCATGATTACTACTGAAGTTAGTTTTGCCATATGGGAGTGGGGTTTTTTATGTAAAACTCTCTAGAACCTACTGATCCCACAGAGCTTTAAGTATACAGGCAGTCCCCAGGTTACAAACAAGGTTCTGTAGGTTTGTTCTTAAAGCGGAGCTCCGCCCAATAGGGGAAGCTCCACTTGTTCGCACCCCCCCCCCCCCCCACTACTGCCACATTGGACACTTTTTTTGGGGGGGAGGGGGAAACGGTACCTGGTTTTGACAGGTACCTGCTCCCACCTCCAGGTAAGATCGCCCCCCTCCCCGCTGCCTTCTGGGACACACAGAGGTCCCAAAAGATAGCGGGACAATTCAGAAAGCGCAGTGCGACTCGCATATACACAGTAGGAAACAAGCTGTGAAGCCGTAAGGGTTCATTTCCTGTTTTCTTTACTACAGATGGCGGCGCCTGCACCCAAAGCCGATTGATGAATAGGCTAAGGGTGCCGACATCCACGGACAGGTAAGTGTCCCTATATTAAAAGTCAGCTGCTACAGTATTTGTAGCTGCTGACTTAAATTTTTTTGATTTACAAACTGGAACTCCTCTATAAAGCGGTTGTATACCCCGCTTTCAGATTTTTACCTACAGGTAAGCCTATAATAAGGCTTAGGTAAAATGAACGAATATCTCTTAAACCTGTATGGTTTAGGAGATATTCACCTTGCATGCACATGCGCTCTAAAGGTCCGGCAGATCCTGGAAAATCAGAGCTCCTTGCCAGAAAAAGGACTCCTGTGCACATGCGAGGGAGTGACGTCATCGTGGCTCCGGTCACTCACAGCGCCAGAGCCACGAACCCGGAAGTAACGCAGAGGGAACATGTGAGCTCCCTCAAGCAGTGACCGTGAGGCGATACCGGCACTTCCTTCTAAGGTAAGTATTTCATAATGAGCTAGTATACGGTGCATACTAGCTCATTATGCCTTACAGTTTTTGGGGTTTTTTTTCGGATATACAACCGCTTTAAGTCAAATTTGTATGTAAGTCGGAACAGGTACATTACTTAAGTGTAACTCCAGCCAAAAAAATAATTTGTCCTTTTTTTGGATAGCAAAGAAAAGGGTTAACACCCCTGTGACGTTTGTTTTGCTGTCTGTCCCCCTGTTCAGAAGATTTCACCTCACTTTCTGTCTCAATGACAATTGGATTGTGAACATTTTGGGTTGTTGTGGAAACAAGGATTGGTGATAAAGCTTCAGTGGAGGCATCTTTTTCCCATGATAACTCTTACAGAATGAATTTCCCTTCCTGGGGTAGATTTCCTCTCACTTGCTGTTATCTCCCTTCATTTGTAAGTAGGAGTCATTTGTAAGTCGGATGTTTGTAGCTCTGGGAGTGCCTGTATTTATTTTTAGTGGGGGTTCCCTGAGACCTGAAAGGTATTTCAAGGGTTCCTCCAAAGTAAAAATGTTGAAAAAGGTTACCTGAAAAGTATTTCAAGGGTTCCTCCGCAGTAAAAATGTTGAGAAAGGATATATATATATATATATATATATATATATATATATATATATATATCCTTCCTTTCTCAACATTTTTACTGCGGAGGAACCCTCAGGGAACCCCCATTAAAATTATCATAATAATAATAATAATAACATCCACCAGCTCAGTGATGTCATCATAGAGGAGTGGAAAAGGACTCCAGTGGCAACCTGTGAAGTTCTGGTGAACTCCATGCCCAAAAGGGTTAAGGCAGTGCTGGAAAATAATGGTGGCCACACAAAATATTGACACTTTGGGCCCAATTTGGACATTTTCACTTAGGGGTGTACTCACTTTTGTTGCCAGCGGTTAAGACATTAATGGCTGTGTGTTGAGTTATGCCCTGTACACACGATCGGACATTGATCGGACATTCCGACAACAAAATCCATGGATTTTTTCCGATGGATGTTGGCTCAAACTTGTTTTGCATACACAAGGTCGCACAAAGTTGTTGGAAAATCCGATCGTTCTAAACGCGATGACGTAAAACACATACGCCGGGACTATAAACGGGGCAGTAGCCAATAGCTTTCGTCTCTAAATTTATTCTGAGCATGCGTGGCACTTTGTGCATCGGAATTGTCCACACACAGTCGGAATTTACGCAAACGGATTTTGTTGTCGGAAAATTTTATAGCCTGCTCTCAAACTTTGTGTGTCAGAAATTCCGATGGAAAAAGTACGATGGAGCCCACACACGGACGGAATTTCCGACAACAAGCTCCGATCGCACATATTCCATCGGAAAGTCCGACCGTGTGTACAGGGCATTATTTTGAGGGGACAGCAAATTTACACAGTTATACAAGCTGTACACTCACTACTTTACATTGTAGAAAAGTGTCATTTCTTCAGTGTTGTCACATGAAAATATATAATAAAATATTTACAAAAATGTGAGGGGTGTACTCACTACTGTATATATAAATATATATATATATATATATATATATATATATATATATATATATATATATATATATATATATATATATATATATATATATATATATCATGTGTACAATCATACACACATCACCAGATACATTGTAATTACTCCACATGCCTAAGGGATAAGATTGTTGTACGTCCCTTTAAGGCACGTTCGCTGACCTCAGTGATGATGAGGTCATGAGGTCCCTGGGACCGGACAAGATTCCGTACCTGAGGGTGTCGGGAAATGTGTCCAGTTTGTCTCCAGAGGGTGAAATCTACCCCTCACACACTGGAAACCATCAGTCCTGACAAAGGGCCAAGAAGGGAATTTTAAGGGCTTTGACCTTATCTACACAGTAATTATTGACACATAATGACCTTGTTGTAACATTGATAATTATTGGTCCTCACGGGAGATACAAAGTAATAAAAAGGCAGAGTTCCACTACAAATAAATAAACGTATCTCTTTACATAGTGTAGTGAAGTTTCTAAATCACACAAACATGGTGAAAATAGATTTTCATCGTTGTAAGGTTTTGAGCCATTGATTTTATCTTTTCCATACTACACACTGTCTGTGAATAGTTATGGTATCATCATATCACACAAAGAGAAAAATGTATCATCCAACTGATAAGGCAAAACTTGCTAAAGCCACAATGAAAAAGTCAATCAATCAATAAATAAACATAAAATAAATAATGGGGAGGGTGACGACTGTAAGAAAAGCAGTAAATAAAACCATAGAGGAGAGAGAAATCCATAATCACGTACAATCCTAATACGTCAGGAATGCCAAAAATAACAATGATATGATTAAAATATGGCTATATACATACTGCTGCATTCACAAAGCACATGTTAAAAGGTTTCTAGCCATATTTTACAAGCTAGTTTATATAAAAGACGTTTTAGCAAGCCCTATGGATGAATATAAAAAAGTTACATTTTAATAAAGCTGGAGAGTGTAAAATCAAGCCCACGTCTGCATTGAAACCAATCAGCTATCAAGTTTTATTGGCAAAGCTTAATTAAACAAGCTGAGCTTAGAAGCTGATTGTTTTCTATGCAGAAGTGAGCCTGATTTTGCACTCTCCAGCTTTAGTAAATAAACCCCTAAGTGACACTTTTTGGGAACCAGTGACACAAATACAGTGATCAGTGCTAAAAATATGCACTGTCACTGTACTGACACTGGCTGGGAAGGGGTTAAACATCTAGGGCGATCAAACGGGTTAAATACTAACCAGTGTTTACTGTGAGGTGCTTTCACTAAGGGTTGTGCTGGTTTTTATTCCCTGCTTTGCAGGAAAACAAGAACTGCCACATCCCCACTGACGTGACAGAGCTCTGTATTTTTAATACTCACAGAGCTCTGTCCTGTCTTCCTCCTAGCCAATCAGTGGGTGTAAGCTGTCATCCATTGGCCAGCACCCACTGATCGGCTTGTGTTGTGCGTGCCCCCTACTCGGATATGCCCCCTACCTAAAGTTTTAATGAACTTATAAAATACAAGTTGCACTTACAAGATTGTAGTGTAAAAACGCCTGAATTCGGATGCATAGCGGGCACACATACAAAAGCCCATCTTTCCGGGACACAAGTACAGCAGTCACTGCTGTACTCGTGTCCCGAAATGACGGACTTTTGTACGTGTGCCTGCTATGCATCAGAATTCAAAACTTTGAGGATTTTACACTATGCGGAGTCTTCATTTTTGGGGCACCTCTATGATCACCGTACGAGGAGGATGGATGTCCCCTGTTTAGAAGACTGACCTGAGTAAAGGCCCTGGCTGGGTATGGAGCCACAGGCATTTCTGACCTTTTGTAATGAGAGGTCTCTCTGATCCGGTAAACAAGCCCTTTTTCAGCCATTGGTGGTGGTGTCTATTCACAGGATCGCTTTTCAAAGGTGTTGGATGGTGGTGAAGATCCATCGGAATCACTGAGCATTTCTCACTGGAACATTTATATTACTGGCCTCTTTATTGGATAAATCATTTTCACTGTTTATTCAAATTAGCTTTGGATCATTTCCAGTTATTTGATCATTCTTCACTGGATTATTACACCTTTGTTAAATATGTTTTGTATTTATATATGTAATACATTTTTAGCGCAACTTATCTAAGTTTAATTTACATTTACATGGGTACTGGATTCAGAAGGGCACCTGTGTTTTGCAATCTCTGTTCGATCTGTGCATAGACTGGCATGCCACAATGCCCAATGTAGGCGGAAATGTGTATTGGGTACTTTAACAGCCAGGGGGCATTTGACAGACATAGAAAACAAAGTGCCTGCTATGTAGTGGGCCTGTTACTTTGTCTAGTGTGGGCAAAAAACCCCTTCAGTTTAGAAGAAAGTGCGCATTGCCATTTTATTTCTGTTAGTAAGCAGTAACAGCTATACCACATGTAAATGGAATGCTGAAATAAAGTCTTTACAAAATGCTGATTTGAAAGTTAAGCAAGCACCAGTAATAAAACAGAACAGTAAATTGCAAAGTGGAAAAATAAAAATTACAACTCAAGCTCGCCAAGCATAGAAAACCATCAGTTTTACAAATCTGTCCACCTTACATTATAGTGAAACAAGAGGTGTGAGTCTTTATATTAGAAACAGTTAATCCCTCTGAGGGGATCAGAAGGGAGGGAGCTAGAAGCCAGTTTGGAGTGAGTGACAGTTTCTAAACTAGGCAGCTTTGTGTACTTGTACTGATCGGTATGTTGCAGTGGGCAGAGTGCCATTCAACACCCCAAGCTTGTTCTGGCATGTACCCCCAGCAAAGGACATGCGGCATACAAGCCCCCAACCAAAGCCAAGACGCATGAATAAGTGTTAAGATGGTGGCGACTGTTGGAGGGAGAGAGCAAGAAATAAATAGCAGAAGTAAGGAATATTTTATACATATAGTACATTACCAAGAAGAATACAGACCTACAGTGGGGACGGAAAGTATTCAGACCCCCTTACATTTTTCACTGTTTGTTATATTGCAGCCATTTGCTAAAATCATTTAAGTTCATTTTTTTTTCCTCATTAATGTACACACAGCACCCCATATTGACAGAAAAACACAGAATTGTTGACATTTTTGCAGATTTATTAAAAAAGAAAAACTGAAATATCACATGGTCCTAAGTATTCAGACCCTTTGCTCAGTATTTAGTAGAAGCACCCTTTTGATCTAATACAGCCATGAGTCTTTTTGGGAAAGATGCAACAAGTTTTTCACATCTGGATTTGGGGATCCTCTGCCATTCCTCCTTGCAGATCCTCTCCAGTTCTGTCAGGTTGGATGGTAAACGTTGGTGGACAGCCATTTTTAGGTCTCTCCAGAGATGCTCAATTGGGTTTAAGTCAGGGCTCTGGCTGGGCCATTCAAGAACAGTCACAGAGTTGTTGTGAAGCCACTCCTTCATTATTTTAGCTGTGTGCTTAGGGTCATTGTATTGTTGGAAGGTAAACCTTCGGCCCAGTCTGAGGTTCTGAGCACTCTGGAGAAGGTTTTTGTCCAGGATATCCCTGTACTTGGCCGCATTCATCTTTCCCTCAATTGCAACCAGTCGTCCTGTCCCTGCGGCTGAAAAACACCCCCACAGCATGATGCTGCCACCACCATGCTTCACTGTTGGGAATGTATTGGACAGGTGATGAGCAGTGCCTGGTTTTCTCCACACATACCACTTAGAATTAAGGCCAAAAAGTTCTATCTTGGTCTCATCAGACCAAAGAATTTTATTTCTCACCATCTTGGAGTCCTTCAGGTGTTTTTTTAACAAACCCTATGCGGGCTTTTATGTGTCTTGCACTGAGGAGAGGCTTCTGTCGGCCCACTCTGCCATAAAGCCCCGACTGGTGGAGGGCTGTAGTGATGGCTGACGTTCTACAACTTTCTCCCATCTCCCGACTGCACCTCTGGAGCTCAGCCACAGTGATCTTTTGGGTTCTTCTTTACCTCTCTTACCAAGGCTCTTCTTCCCCGATAGCTCAGTTTGGCCGGACGGCCAGCTCTAGGAAGGGTTCTGGTCATCCCAAACATCTTTCATTTAAGGATTATGGAGGCCACTGTGCTCTTAGGAACCTTGAGTGCAGCAGACATTTTTTTTGTAAGCTTGGCCAGATCTGTACCTTGCCACAATTCTGTCTCTGAGCTCTTCAGGCAGTTCCTTTGACCTCATAATTCTCATTTGCTCTGACATGCACTGTGAGCTGTAAGGTCTTATATAGACAGGTGTGTGGCTTTCCTAATCAAGTCCAATCAGTATAATCAAACACAGCTGGACTCAAATGAAGGTGTAGAACCATCTCAAGGATGATCAGAAGAAATGGACAGCACCTGAGTTAAATATATGAGTGTCACAGCAGAGGGTCTGAGTACTTAGGACCATGTGATATTTCAGTTTTTCTTTTTTAATAAATCTGCAAAAATGTCAACAATTCTGTGTTTTTCTGTCAATATGGGGTGCTGTGTGTACATTAATGAGGAAAAAAATGAACTTAACCTCCCTGGCGGTATGATTATTTCGGATTTTAGGTGCTGAAAGCGGTACCATTATTTTGCATGGAAATTTGGCGTTTTATATTGTAGGTCTGTAAATCTTAACAATAACACACTTAAATCTGTCCAAACCAGAGTCTAGTAGATATCCCGGGTATGATAAAGTTTGAAACACAAAAACATAAATTATAATATAATAAATAAAAATAAATAATTTAAAAAAATTTAAAAAAATAGTAATAAAATAAATTTCCCCACAATTCACTATCGCTCAATTCTGCAAGTGTTCTAATTTATTATCGCTGTTTTCTAGCTGGTCTAAAGCCACTTTTGACGTAAAGGGACACTTTTTGGTTGCTATGGACAATCTCCAGTTTCCAGGCAGAAAGAACAGTGTATATCATGTAAAACTGCATGCAGGGCATGGGCCAGAGCACTGGGGACAAAAGGGATGTGAAATCATTTCATACAGTACTGTAATCTGTAAGATTACAGTACTGTATGTGTTATGATTTTGACAGTTTTTTGAATTTGCCGCCAGGCTCCGCCCCCGTGCGTCGCGCCGCTCGCAGGGAACGGAGCCTGGCACGGAGAGGCTTCGGAGGAGGACGGAGCCCTCGGACACTGCGGGGGACATCGCAGGATCCCGGGGACAAGGTAAGTAACGCCGCCCCAGGATCCTGCAATGCGATCCCGAGTGTGGCTCGGGGTTACCGTTAATGGTACTGAATTTTAACCCCGAGCCACACTCGGGAAAACCGCCAGGGAGGCTACATGAACTTAATTGATTTTAGCAAATGGCTGCAATATAACAAAAAGTGAAAAATTTAAGGGGGTCTGAATACTTTCCGTCCCCACTGTATAGTGATGGCTGCATGCCATTTCCCAGGATGACTACAACTACTTCCTTTCTATATGCTTGCCCTCCAGTGATGGCTGCATGCCATTTCCCAATACATATAGTTCTGGTTTGCAGTGGTCAGGACCTATCAAAAGTGGTTCAAGGAAGACAGGGTCATGGGTGACCAAGGCTCATTGATGCATTGGGGAAGAGAAGGCCTGTGTAGTCCAATCCAGTAAAAGAGCTACTATAGCTCAAACTGCTGATGAAGTTAATGGTGGTTCTGATAGAAAGGTGTCAGAACACAGTGCATCGCAGTCTGTGCATGGGGCTGTGAAGCCGTAGACCGGTCGGTCATTTGCTCATGCTGACCCATGTGCACAGCCAATGGAAGATGGTGGCCTTGTCTGATGGTTCACATTTTTTTTTACATCATGAGGATGGCTGGGTGGGTGCATGTGCATCGCTTACCTGGGGAAGACATGGCACCAGAATGCACTATGGGAAAAAAGACAAACCGGCGGAGGCTTGAAAGATCTGCAGCTAATGGTTTGGTGCCAGATACCACAGCATACCTTCAGAGGTCAAGTGGAGTCTAGGCCTTGAGGGGTCAGGGCTGTTTTGGAGGCAAAAATGGAACCTACTCAATATTTGGTATGTGGTCATAATTTTATGGATGATCAGTGTATAATCAGTGTGAAAATCAAGAACGACAGGCAATAGAATGTCAATAGGAATTGATCTTTTCATGACTACCGCAAACTGAAATGCAACCGGTTGACATCCTCATTGCACATTGTATTATAAGTTCATTAGTGTAAAAAGGATGACAGCTACAATCCAATCCAACATGTAGAAACAGCTTTTCTGAATCATAGCCACAATATTTTCATTGAAAGTAATATTTCTCTGAGGACAGCAGCCAATTACACATAATCATTTGTTGTGTTGAGAGATGTATGAAAGGGAGCTGGAAAATGTGAAGTACAGAGGCAGGAGATGCTAGTAAACAATGAGTGAAGGAATATGGAGGTTGATGTAAACAGACAAAAAGACAGGAACGTTGCACCCCTCCCTCAGGAGTGCCCGGGAGAATGTATTCTTGATTATTATTATTATAACAAAAATAATTATATGTTAAGAGTCACAACTATGAGCCACTGCACCCATGGGTGTGGTTCTCCTGATGGAACAATTTGTCTCGTGTAAAAATACCAACTTGGCACGGTTTCTTTCTGATTTAACCAAGCTGTGCCTAAAACGCAGGTACTGCCACCGTTGTGCATAACCCCAGGCTTTGTCACAGAACATCTTTTCTTAGTCACCTCAAACAGCCTAGTAATCTGGGGACAGATGGGCTTCTGTGTTCTGTGACTGACATATGTCTTATGTGACCTCAAACGACTGGAAGTGACAATACTTGTGACATTAAAAGTAATTAGGGTGCATGCATCAAGTTAATTCTGGAAGAAATGAGGGAAATGTCAGAAATGTCATTCTGCAAGCCTTTATTATTTATCAACGACATAGAGTTGACGCCCTGTCACCACTTTCCTTCCTTCTTCTCATTGATTAAAGGGACGATTGGGCAACGATAAGTCAGATGTTCTCATTATTACCTCTTGAGGATCTATGGATGGGTCCTTTCATTTACAGCCACTTAATACTGACCTCACACCAGTAAATAGAACTTTGCAACAGTCTTCATTTTGACATCAAATTTCGATTTAGTCATAGTCCTTTGACTAAAATGCCATTTTAATTGTAACCGTACTTTAGTCAACTGTATTGTTTTAATTTTAGTCGTATTTTAGTCAACTAAAATCTCCAGTACATGTTAATCGACTAAAATCATTTTAAATCTAATGGGTTTAGTTAAATTGTAATGCATTATTTAAGCATTTCTCTAGAATTTCCAAACTCATTATATACTCCTGGTGTAAAAATCGAATAACATGTTATTTATGTTATTAAAGTTTGAACATACACTACAGACACAGATTTAGCCGTTGTGATATATAACCAGTGTTAATTTTGACGTCAAATTATAGTTTAGTTTTAATCATAGTCTTTTGACTGACATGCCATTTTGGCAAATTTTAGTTTTAGTCGTGTTTTAGTCACCTGAATTGTTTTAGTTTTAGTCGTATTTTAGTCAACTAAAATAGCGTTAATATCGATGAAATTAATACTGCTTTGCAATCATCTATCATTATTCTGGTTGTTTATATCTGACTGGTTGCTACACCTAGCCATGCACAGTCAGATTATTGAGCGATGAAAACTGAGTATATGATAAATATTTTTAAGCAGAGGTTACCATGAGTAAATACCCAATTTTCAAAATGACCAGTAGATCCAGAGACATAGGTAGCTGAAAATATATGCTAACCTCAATATTTCCTTGAGATTGGCTTTGCCTCTCCAGTCTTCCTGTTGGTAAGTGAAGTTAACCATCACATGGTGGGAGAAGGAGGGCCAAGCCCAAGGTGACGTTGAAAAGTCAAGTAGTTTCACTAAAAGTGTTTTTCATCAAATGCTTAGTCTGAATTGTCCAGAATGTAACATCCATTCTGTCCCCAAAGAATGGGGACATCCTAATCACAAGATGTAAACATTGTGGCAGGCTGGGGCTGCAGGATACGGGTAAGTATACAGCTGGGGCAAGGTAGGATGGGTTACTGTAATTTGGGAAAGGGCGGGGGGTTCAAAAAAGATAAGCACGCTTTTTGTGAAAGCCTACTTATCCCTTAAGTTCTAAGCAAAGATGGCCATATACGGTTTGAATTTTGGTGGATTCCTGCTGAATCAAGCCACCAGCCAGCTCAACAATTATCAGCCAGTCACTGTTCAGATATTAAAGTGGGTGCTACGGCTGCCTAAATGCAATAGGCAGGAGTGAACTTCCACCCTTCTGCCTTGTTAGTTTGCATAGAGAATCAGTTTGTTTTCCATATTGAACTGTGGGATCATCAAGAGAAAATCAAGACATCTATGGGCAGTTTAAAATGAAAGCTGGCCATAGATGGATGGATTCAGCAGGGTCAAGCTGAATTTCAATCCACATGGGGCCATCCCTGTTCATCAGAAGTCAATCTTACATCGACTGGTAATGTTGAAAAACGTTTGTCGATCAGCCAATCGGCTCCAGCCGCTGATAAGTGTCTACTGACAGCAGAGAGTTTCGCTATAAGAATACAATGTCCCGGCAGGGTAGATTCCTCTATCCACCTTGTTTGTGTAGATGGAGAATCCGTTTGTTTTTTTCATTCAGCCCGCTGGCTGAAGAAAATATAAATAAATCATCTTACACTTTTACCATTGCATCTCTGTGCAATTTATGCCTGTAATTGTTAATAATAGCTATAAGTCAATTGTCCTTTTTTATTTCAATTATTATTATTATTATTATACAGAATTTACAGTTGTGCTCATAAGTTTATATACCCTGGCAGGATTTAAGATTTCTTGGCCATTTTTCAGAGAATATGAATGATAACACAAAAACCTTTCTTTCACTCATGGTTAGTGTTTGGCTGAAGCCATTTATTATCAATGAACTGTGTTTACTCTTTTTAAATCATAATGGCAACAGAAACTACGCAAATGACCCTGATCATAAGTTTACATACCCCAGTTCTTAATACCGCGTATTGCCCCTTTTAACATCAATGACAGTTTGAAGTCTTTTGTGGTATTTGTGGATGAGGCTCTTTATCTTCTCAGATGGTAAAGCTGCAGATTCCTCTTGGCAAAAAGCCTCCAGTTGCTGTAAATTCTTGGGCTGTCTTGCATGAACTGCACATTTGAGATCTCCCCAGAGTGGCTCAATGATATTGATGTCAGGAGACTGAGATGGCCACTCCAGAGCCTTCACTTTATTCTGCTGTAGCCAATAACAGGTTGACTTGGCCTTGTGTTTTGGATCATTGTCATGTTGGAATGTCCAAGTACGTCCCATGCGCAGCTTCTTGGCTGATGAATCCAAATGTTCCGCCAGTATTTTTTGATAACATACTGCATTCATTTTGTCATCAGTTTTGACCAAATTTTCAGTGCCTTTGTAGCTCACACATCCCCAAAACATCAGCGATCCATCTCCGTGTTTCACAGTAGGAATGGTGTACCTTTCATCATAGGCCTTGTTGACTCCTCTCCAAATGTAGCGTTTATGGTTGTGGCCACAAAGCAAAATTTTGGTTTCATCGCTCCAAATTACTTTGTGCCAGAAGGTTTGAGGCTTGTCTCTGTGCTGTTTGGCGTATTATAAGCAGGATACTTTGTGGCATTTGCGTATTAATGGCTTTCTTCTGGCGACTCAACCATGCAGCCCATCTTTCTTCAAGTGTCTCCTTATTGTGCATCTTGAAACAGCCACACCACATGTTTTCAGAGAGTCCTGTATTTCACCTGAAGTTATATGTGGGCTTTTCTTTGCAACAATTTTCCTGGCGGTTATGGCTGAAATTTTAGTTGGTCTACCTGACTGTGGTTTGGTTTCTACAGAACCCCTTCTTGATTAGAGTTTGAACACTGCTGATTGGCATTCTCAATTCCTTGGATATCTTTTTATATCCCTTTCCTGTTTTATATAGTTCAACTACCTTTTCCCACAGATCCTTTGACAATTATTTTGCTTTCCCCATGACTCAGAATCCAGAAACGTCAGTGCAGCACTGGATGAAAGATGCAAGGGTCTGTCAGGAGTCCAGAAAGACATTGGCCTTTTATACACACACACACACACTAATTACAAGCAAACAGATCACAGGTGAGGATGGTTACCTTTAATAGCCATTCAAACACCTTTGAATGCTTTCACACCGAGGCGTTGGCGGTAAAGCGCCACTATTTTAGCGGCGTTGGCAGTAAAGCGCCACTATTTTAAGCGACGCATTACTGTCATTTTTGCGGAGGTTTTCAGCTGCTAGTGGGGCGCTTTTGACCGCCGCTAGGGGCTGAAAAAGGGTTAAAACCACCTGGAAAACGCCGGCAGTTCGGCGGCATTGCCCATTCATTTCAATGGGCAGGAGCGGTGGAGGAGCAGTGTATACATCACTCCTTCACTGCTCCAAAGATGCTGCTTGCAGGAGTTTTTTTAACGTCCTGCCAGCGCATTGCCTCAGTGTGAAAGCCCGAGGGGATGGGCCAATTTTCAGGCTCTTTTTTTAGCCCAAAAGCGCCTGAAAAACGCCTCAGTGTGAAAGGGGTCTTTGTGTCAACTTGTGTGCATGTTATCAGGCCAAAATCACCAGAGCATGTAAACTTTTGATCAGGGTAATTTGGGAAGTTTCTGTTGTCATTATGATTTAAAAAATATAAATAATAAATGGCTTCAGCCAAACACTAACCATGAGTGAAAGAAATGTTTTTGTATTATCATTCATATTCTCTGAAAAATGGCCAAGAAATCATAAATTCTGCCAGGGTATGTAAACTTATGAGCACAACTGTATATAGCGCCGACAGTTTACGCAGCGCTTTCATTTGAGAGTTATGTCCCAAAGCAAGCAATCTTCAAACCCAAGTCAAATATGAAAGCTGAAGAATGAACATGTCAATGTTGTGGCTGCTACAGAGCAATGCAGACAGTTCTTACTGGTGACATGTTGATAAATGGGAGCCATTGACTGAGAGAGCTCAGACAATCTAGACTTGACCTGCAGTCATATATCAACCAATCTACCTCAAGCCTGCAGCAAACTGGTCAAAACACAGAATTTTGGTGAATGGTTACATATGACAAAACACCATTTACAAAAACTTTATGTATATTTAGAAAGCAATGATGTCACACCTGAGAAAAATCTAACATTTATAGAAAGTTGTATAAAATAAGTCACATGACTTGTTTTAACAGTGCCCTGTGGTGGAAATCCATACAGCTAAAAGCAGAAGTCTATATTAGTATTTCTACATAAAGAAAACTTTAATAGAAAATGGGCTTCAAGTTAGGAGATGTCTGAGAAATATTAGTTTTGCTACCCAAAGCATTCGCTTACACTTCACTAGGAACTAGACATTTCTTATGAGGCTTCATGTAGCCACCAGTGTAAAATACCAAAATGATCAGAAAAAAACATGGAGGTCTATTAGTCTTGTTCTATGTGGTCATGCAATTCCTCTGGGACCACAAAATTAGAGTACGGTAATGCAGAATATGACTTATTGTTTCTTTTTATAAGGCTAACACAAAGAACATTTCTATTCATGTGTGAATTTTTTCTATGATTCCAATTAGCAGCCAACCAATGGTGTTATAACTATGTGGTATCATACTGCTCTCTGTACATGGAAGATTCTGGCAAATTATGCCTAAACCAAAAGACACTCTCAAAGACCAGCAATCGTGAAGCACCCAATGGATTTACCTGTACAGGCATACCCTGGGTTACAAACAAGAGTCTGTAGGTTTTTAATTAAGTTGAATTTATATGTTAGTCGGAACAGGTACATTTTTAAGTGGAACTCCAGCCAAAAAAAAATTCTAAAGTTTTTTGGATAATATAGGGAAGGGTTAACACCCCTATAACATTTGTTTTGCTGCCTGTGCCCCTGTTCAGAAGATTTCACCTCACTTTTTGTCTTTGTGACAATTGGATTTTGAAAATTTTGGGTTGTTGGGAAAAAAGGATTGGTGATAAAGATTCAGTGGAGACACCTTTTTCCCATGATAACTCTCACAGGAGAGAATTTCCCTTCCTAGGAGTAGATTTCCTCTCACTTCCTGTTGTCTCCCTCCATTTGTAAGTATTGTATGTAAGTCAGATTTATATAACTGCCTGTAGTAAGTGGTAATAAGTCATTGGTGTACAGTACCATTCCATTAATTACTTTAAAGTTTGGATCCCATGGAACTGGCAACTTTACTAATTACTTTAAATCGATATGACCTGTACTTGAAAATTATGGATGGCCTCAAAAACAATTGTAGTGACAAGATAAGGTCAAGTAAAAATTGTACCATCATTCAAACATTCTTTTGAAATAAAGGGGTTGGGAGCCTGGTTCCCAGCCAGGTATTCACCTGGTGAGTACCTGGCTGGGAACCAGGCTCCCAACCCCTTTATCTCAAATGACCTGTACTTGGTACCTAGTAACTACAAAACAATGTAAACTGACTTTAATGAACATGCAAGCAACATGTCTAAATATATTCTACCCTATATAAGACCACAACATTCTATCAGTTAGCGGGCCACATACAGTATGACCTGGAGGAGCACTAAGGGTCTTTATGTGTTTCCCACACCTGTTAAATAGGTCAGCATATACTGTAGTAAATATATATAAACTGGTGCAAAGTGCATACTCACACAGAGAGGCCATTTCTTTAGGCAGATCAGTAGGAAAATTTCTAAAGAAGCTTCCATTGGCAAGCATTTCAAATGGCGGGGAACTCCTGATGCCTCCACTAAAAGCAAATGGATAGACAGACTGGGGAAATCCATTGACGTGACCGATTGGTGCACCGGATCCACATAAGCGCTCCTTGCTGCTGTTTGCCATGGTGATATGGTATCTCACTAGCTCACTCAGTCCAGCAGATCCTCCTCAAGCAGATATATCTTGTCTAGTTATGCTGCAATAAATCCATCCTGCACTTTTCTGGACGGGTGAGGAGTGATTTAATGGCCAAGCAGTACACTGCAGTCTCTTACATATTTTCCTGAAAAAAAAAAAAAAACCACAACAATAAATTAGTGTGAATTTTTTATCTCTATGTCAAAGGCTTGTCCAAGCTTAGATTTCAGTGGCGACAGCATATAGGCTATGGTGAAATGCAAGAAATGAGGAATGTGAGATTGGTCTTTACCTGCTCATTAGGCCATAAACTATCATCTTCTACTGATCTGACACTAGAGGTAAAGTTTCACTTATGTGAAAAGGAACAAATACAACATCATAAAAGTAAAGTGCAATACGCACAACTGAAGCTTACAATTTACCTACAGCTAACTGGTGAATTATGTCTCTGAGACATATAACCTAGTTGATAAATACTAGCATCAACACAATGAAAATAATATTAAAACTTAGGGTTGACTTACTAAAGGCAAATAGACTGTGCACTTTGCAAAGTGCAGTTGCCCTCTGTGAGTGCAGTTGTCCCAGAGCTTAGTAAATGAGGTAACGCTTCACTTTGCAAAGAATACCCAATCACATGCACAGAAAACAAAAAAAACTGCATTTTTGCTTGTACATGATTGGATGATGGAAGTCAGCAGATCTGCTCATTTACTAAGCTCTGGATAAACTGTACTTCTAGAGTGGAACTGCACTTTGCAAAGTGCACAGTCTTTTTGCCTTTAGTAAATCAACCCCTTAGCGTTTCTCCAGCCTTTTTGTTTTGTCTTCATTTTGGGTAAGCCAGTGAAAGTTTACAGGGTTTACAATCTCTGTTAAATTTCGCTGCTCTCTGTGACCCTGTTGAGGAAATTTTACTTCACTTCCTGTACTATGGACAATGTGCCACCAGAACAGGAAATGAGAAGAGATTTTCAAGTGAGACAAAGATATTGGTGACAGAAGTCTTTTTAATAGAGTTAAGCAAGGTCAGGTTTTTAGGGTCATCACAAGGGTACGCCTGGCAGGCAGGTAAGTAGAATTTTAAGAAGAAAAGCTCAGCAACTGCAGGTTTCCTATAAATCCTGTATACTGTATATTTGCAGTGAATGTTCAGTCAAGTTATTTGAAGTCCTTGTCATTCAGTTAGTGACATGAACAACCAGATCAAGATGTTTATCCAATTCCAGCTATCACTGATAAATCATGCTATTCTAAGAGATGCATATTCTAACAGATTATAATCACATAGTTACATAGTAGGTGAGGTTGAAAAAAGACACAAATCCAACAAGTCCAACCTATGTGTGTTATTATGTGTCAGTATTACATTGTATATCCCTGTATGTTGCGGTTAATCACGTGCTTATCTAATCGTTTTTTGAAACTATTGATGCCCCCCCACTGAGACCACCGCCTGTGGAAGGGAATTCCACATCCTTGCCGCTCTTACAGTAAAGGACCCTCTACGTAGTTTAAGGTTAAACCTTTTTTCTTCTAATTTTAACGAGTGGCCACGTGTCTTGTTAAACTTCCTTCCGCGAAAACGTTTTATCCCTATTGTGGGGTCACCAGTATGGTATTTGTATATTGAAATCATATCCCCTCTCAATGGTCTCTTCTCCTCGCAACCTTTCCTCATAACTAATATCCTCCAGACCCTTTATTAGCTTTGTTGCCCTTCTTTGTACTCACTCCATTTCCAGTACATCCTTTCTGAGGACTGGTGCCCAGAACTGGACAGTATAATCCAGGTGTGGCCAGACCAGAGTCTTGTAGAGCAGGAGAATTATCATTTTATGCCATTGCTGAGCCTATCATCTACTAGGACCCCCAGGTCCTTTTCCATCCTAGCGCCCAGAGGTTCTCCCCTCAGTGTATAGATTGCATTCATATTTTTGCCACCCAAATGCATTATTTTACATTTTTCTACATTAAACTTCATTTGCCATGTAGTTGACCACCCCATTAATTTGTTCAGATTTTCTTGCAAGGTTTCCACATCCTGCGGAGAAGTTATTGCCCTGCTTCGCTTAGTATCGTCTGCAAATACAGGGATTGAGCAGTTTACCCCATCCTCCAGGTCATTTATGAACAAATTAAATAGGATTGGTCCCAGCGCAGAACCCTGGGGGACCCCACTACCCACCCCTGAAAGTCAGATTATGTATCTCTGCCCTCAAATTCCCAGGACCACACAACTGCTGCATCCAGTATGAAGAGATTCCCTTTTTCCTTTTGGATTTTTAATCTATTTTATATTCTGCAACAAAAGGAAATAAATATTAAAAAGGAGAAAGGAACACCCCTCCCCCTAAACGCCATGGTAGATAGAAACACCCCAAACACCATACTAGGTGGGAACAGAGCCTTCAATGGAAGCCCACCAGACTCTGTCTGTAACCAAAATAGAACTTGATGGAGTGACCAGGAAAGTCAATAAGTCAATATGATGCCTTAGATCTCACACTGTAGGTATACAGCCAGGAGATACACGGAACACAAGCGTATATGTACAATTACAATTCAAGAAATGGACTGCTATTTTTCAGGAAACAAATTTTAGGGTACTGCTTAAGCTGGCCATAGATGGATCAAATCATGGCCAGTTCAGCAGGGACCGGCCAAGATTCGGTCCATCCATGGGCTGGCTAATGTACTGAAGTCGATCCATTGATCGATTTGAGTAAAGCAAGCCTGTCGGATTTTTTACATGCGATTGCTGATAGCGGCTATACCTGCTAGCAGTAATCGTTGTGTTCTGCCAGCCTGGAAAGCTCTCTGCCAGCAAAGAGACAATAACGCTGCAGGGGGGAACTCCCCACCAATACTGACTGTGTTGATGGGGTAATCAAGCAATTTTAGTTCCTTCCAAGCATGGTGGAAAGAAAAACTATCAAATAATTTATGGCTTGCCTTAGGCGCAACTTACATTTCTGGATGTTCTCTATACGATCGTCACTTTTTGAGTTTGGGTGAACTTTAAGAGAAGCCAAAATGATACCTAAAAAGTGTAATGTAATAAAAATGTCTAAAAATATCAACATTCATTTCCTAACTTGTTTGAGCCAGACACCAGATGATACATCCACACATTACAAAGACTCGTTCAGGCTTATTTCCTCTTCTGACAAAGGGGCATTTCAATTTTAGATGAGCTTCAAAATGAAAAAAGTGATGTTCCCCACATGATACTATAAAAATAAAACACCACTTGCTCGTTGCTATAATTGAAACATACATGTGATCATAAGTTGGTATTGTAATACCATTTCTAGTGAAATGTTCTCCTGAGAAATTCAAGGATCAAAACCAGTTTTAGTAATTCTTTTGACAATTGGGAGTAGAGGTTGCCAACAGACTGATAATAGGCTCTTCTAAGCAGAAATTATTTGGTGAAATGACTGCCCAAAACGCTGGAAAAATCTCCATAGAAAAGGAAACAGGAAAGCGTTCATAATCATAAAGGGTACCATTTGTTGGCCACTTCTGGTAGAAAGTTTGCATTAGGTCACAGTGTGCCAGGGCTAATAATTGAAGCCAGGCATAAAACTGTCAGATGCTGCATCTGATTGGACAGACAGGTATTCTGACAGCCACTGGTGCAAGCTGTCAAAATACATTAGGTAAAGTGGAAGATTCGTCCTTCCTTATTATATAGTGTGGATAAAGGAATCTGTTCGTTTGTTTAGTTCAGACTGCAGGCTGAATGAGAAAAATCTAACTATGTATGGTGAGATTAATTCTTAAAGGGGTTGTAAACCTCCGTGTTTTTTCACTATGCATCCTATGCATTAAGGTGAAAAAACACCTCGCAGTGACCAGCACCCCAGCACCCCCCCCCCCCCCCCGTTTTACTTACCTGAGGCCTGGAACTTCACCCATGGGGATGCTCTGTCCCTCTGCCCGGGGTTCTCGGCTCTTGATTGGATAGATTGATAGCAGCGCAGCCATTGGCTCCCGCTGCTGTCAATCAAATCCAATGACGGGGCGCCGGGGGGCGGGCCCGAGTCATACATTCGGCGGCTATGGACGCCGAATGCTGGACTCGGGAGCGCACCGGCAAGGTAACTACCTGGGAGAGCGCTTCTCCTAGGGGGTTATCTGATGTGGGGAGGAGCCGCGGGGGCCCCCAGAAGAGGAGGTTCAGGGCCACTCTGTGCAAAATGAGCTGCACAGTGGAGGTAAGTATGACATGTTTTTTGTTTTTTTTTTAAATAATTGAAGCTTTACAATCACTTTAAAGTCTGTCTTAATCACCTAAAAGTACTGTCATATGCAGCAAAGTGTGTTTGTGACTTTACAGCCTCATCCTGAATAGCTGACAGTAAAATAACAGATCCAGATTTCACCTTCCATTCATAATTAAAGGATGAGTTCACCTTTGGAACATGTTACATGTTCCTCCTGTATTTAGGGTGAAACATGTAACATATTCCAGCTCCTATCCCCTCTCCCTCTGATCCTCTCATCCTCCCTGTGACAGCCGGCGGGAGTTCTTCTCCCCAAGCTGTCACCAGCACGCTTGCTCAGGCTTTGCCCACACAACCGTGTCATTCATTCACAGATTCCTGTAAATGAATAAACTAAAAGTACCATCTTCCCCAGTGGTAAACAGACTTGTAGTCTCAATGGGCTGCAAGGGTGCTGATGAGCGCTCCTGTAGTTCATTGTCATGTCCCCTGGCTTTCAAACAGAAGGGCCGTATAGGGGTACAAGCTGCAAGACATCTCTACAGGAGCCCACATTGCACTGATTGTGGATGCTTTCCAGGCTCCTACTGGAAAAAATAATACATGCATATTTTGTTTCTGCAAAAATATGTGCATTTATTATTTTTATATAAAAGCAAACTTATCCTTTAAATAACATTTTCTATTCTTTTTGCTGATATGAGATATTTTAATGAGGTGTCAATGGGGTCTTCTTAAATCTGACATAGATGACTAGGGTCGAATGACCTGGCTATACAGGTGCCAAGAATGTTATCCTATGAGCCATTTTTGTGATGTGTGTATTTGCAATGTGATGATGGGAGTTTGCTCTGAATACAACATCTCCTACTGCGGGAATGTTTAATTCCTATCGCTCGATACTTGGGATTTGCAGTTCCAGGCACCAAGCAGGATGTTTTTTCTTACATTTAGCCCTGCTGCAGGCAAGCAGCAGGGTTTAGAACCGAAGGTTTGCTCTCTTGTGAAAGCAATCCGAGACCTTAACTAGCTGCTCGATTGCTTTAACAAATAGCAAGAGGGGACATCCCCCCACCGCCTTCCACAGGCTGACACCCGATCGACCAGTTGAAGCTTCCGACAACTGCTTATAGAGGAGAACAAAGACCGAAACCGCTCTGTCTGCCTTTATGATATAGGAAACGGGAAGTGATGAGCATACATCACTTCCGGTTTCCCCAACGCCATTTTTAAGAATGGAAAGCATTTGATTACACTGATCTTGGTGTGATCAAATGCTTTTAAGGGAAGGGATCTGAGGTCTTATAGACCCCATATGTTTCCATAAATAGTACTTGTCACTACCTAGTGCTGTCACAAGGGATATTTACATTAGTTGTGACAGCAATAAAAGTGATAAAAAACTACAGTGTAAAAATGTAAAGCACACCTGTCCCAGTCCCGCACGCATGCAAACAGCGATCGTCCTACACATTTGAGGTATCACAGCGAACGTCAGATCATGGATAGTAATTCTAGCACCAGACATCCTCTGTAAATCTAAAGTCAGTAACCTGTAAAGATTTTTAAAGTGTCGCCTATGGATAGTAAAAGTTATGTCGTTTGTTGCCATTGCACGGGCGTGCGCAAATTTTTAAACATGACATGTTTGTTATCTATTTACTCAGCGTAACATCATCTTTTATATTTTACCAAAAAACTGGGTTATGTATTGTTTTTTTTTGCATTAAAATTCAGAAAAATTAATTTTTTATAAAACAACTGCATTTGAAAAACCACTGCGCAAATACAATGTGACATAAAAAATTGTAACAACTACCAATTTATTCTCTAGGGCCTCTGCTTAAAAAAATTTATAATGTTTGGGGGTTCTAAGAAATTTTTTCACAAAAAATAAAAAACATTAAAACTTTAGGTCACCATAAAGCCCCTTTAGTTTTTAAAAGCCTCAGACATTCCTAAAAGCACCTCTACCTCATGAAGGACAAGTAGATTGGGACCCCGATTTAGTCCCTTGAACAAGTCGTCTTTTAACTGGTTCCCGCCTGCCTATTGTACGACGGCTGGTTGGGAGCGCTCTAGTTCTGGGAGGACATCACATGACGTCCTCCCATTCTTGCCAGGCATGCGTGCCCTTGGGGGTGCGCAACATGGCGATTGGTGGTAA
This sequence comes from Aquarana catesbeiana, assembly GCF_042186555.1. NCBI lineage: Eukaryota > Metazoa > Chordata > Amphibia > Anura > Ranidae > Aquarana > Aquarana catesbeiana. The sequence goes on from NC_133325.1 coordinate 143,786,404, forward strand.
GCTGTGTCCATCAGACACAGCAAGCACATCACCGATCAGGGTAAAGAGCCAATGACGTTACCATGTGATCAGCTGTGTCCAATCACAGCTGATCACATGTAAACAAATGTGACTGTCTGAGGAAAGGAAAGCCTGATACCTGGCTTTCCTGTGACAGGGGACATTTGCACTGATAATATGGCATTGATCATCAGTGCCCTGATGATTGGTGCAGCCCTATCAGTGACAATCAGTGTCAATCACTGCATCATATCTGTGCCCATCAGTGCAGCATATCAGTGCCCATCAGTGCAGCATATCTGTACCCATCAGTGCAGCAAATCAGTGCCCATCAATGCAGCCTTATCAGTGCAGCCTCATCTGTGCCTCTTCATCAGTGCAGCTTATCAGTGCCCATCAGTGCCGCCTTATCAGTAGCCATCAGTGCAGCCTCCTCAGTGCCTATGTGCAGCTTCATCAGTGCAACTTCATCAGTGCCCATTAGTGCAGCCTATCAATGCCCATCAGTGCAGCCTATCAGTGCCAATCAATGCAGCCTATCAGTGCACATCAGAGAAGAAAAATTACTTATTTGCAAAATTTTATATCAGAAACAAAGAAAAAGTTTGTGTTTTTTTTCAAATTTTCCGTCACTTTTCATTTGTTTAGCAAATAATAAAAAATTGAGTGATGATTAAATAACACCAAAAGAAAGCTCTATCTGTCAGGAAAAAATTATACAAATTTCATATGGGTACAGTGTTGCATGACCGCGCAATTGTTATTCAAAGTGTGACAGCGCTGAAAGCTGAAAATTGGCCTGGGCAATTTTCAGCTTTCAGCGCTGTCAGTATTGAGTGTCCAGTGTTGAGTTGCTTAAAAAAAATTCCACACCCCTGTACTATAAAGATGTTTACGCCTTGACACTTTTTTGTAACATTTTATTTGTAAAACAATAAAACTTGATTATACAAAAAAAAAAAAAAAAAAATCTATTAATTAGGATGGCGACAAGCAGAATATAACGATTGGTAATGCATGATGTTTTCTGCTTCCCTTGTTTAGTGTTCAGAACTTTAATAAGAATTGACTGAAACGAAAGAAGTTAGGCGCCAGCTGTAATTTTTTAGAAGTATTGGCTACCTGGCTCCAGGGATTTCTCCAGCCCCGTGTTAGTCTGTTGAGGAACAGAAAAAAAAAAAAAAGTCTTGCAATGTGTGTGCCATATGACTGGCCAATGGAAGACATTCATAGAAGTAATGAGAACACACTTTCCGTGTTCACATCGGAGGCTGCTTAGAGGATAGGGATTTGGACTTGGTGTGTTCATCTCTGCTGCTGTGCTCCCAGTGTTTCTGCTCTACATAAAGCAAATCAAGACAGACTGGACACTGCAAAGTACCCAAGTCACCACCTCCGGACATCCACAAGGATGCTTTATTGACAAGCCTGCAGTTTTCACCCCCTTTATCCATAAAAAAAAACCAAAAGTATATTATTTTCCTAAGGATCAATGTAATATAATGCACAAGGCAGTAAATATAATGCACAAGGCAGTACACTTTGTACTCTTTTAAACAAAGTGAATTCTAGAGTGTTTGTTACACTTTCTAATCTAATTACGGAAAAGCTGAACGTAACTTGCAGAAACATTAGCCGTGGCTGAGTCGAGTAAAAAAAAAAACACTTGATTAACCCATCGCACAGAGGCACTTTGTAAAGGGTTAAGTCCTGGCAGCGGCGGCAGCTGAATGAGAGAACAGGGTGTGGATCTGCTTTCTGTGTGTTTTTTCCCCCTTTTTGAGCCGCGTCCAGACTCGGTGGAAATGTGTGCCGCATGCACCATATGATTTAAATCAGCAGTCTTTTTGGGCTGTGAGATAAATAGCGCTTATGTTCTCACTGCCAGCGCTGGGGCAGGCTTGGCTCCCACCGAGCTGCAGCCTTGGCTGTACCACCCCGAGGGCAGAAACTGAGCTCAAATATTCCACATGGAACTCAAAACCACACTGCTAACTCACAACAGGCTCACTCTGTCCCTGTGCCGTCCTTACGCTCCCCCCTACCCTGTCTGTCACCCGCACCCCCTCCCTGCTATTTCCTTCGCTGGCTCTTACTTTTTTTCCACATCCCTCCTTATTCTCAGTCTCTACTTTTCACTCTATAGCTATTCCGTCTTCTTTCCTTCTATATGTCACAGACCTGAAATGCCTTTGTGTAAAACAAAAAAAGCAACACAATACTTATGATCATTTCTACTTCCCTCCTCCCTCTGCTTAACAAGAACCCCATGGTGTATTCTGGGTCCTTTACACCCTGCGCATTCTGTGAACACACGGAAGCATGCGTTTACGCACGCATTCACAAAACGCATTAAAAAAAAAGTGCATGTTGCGCTTGTGGTGCCATTAATTGTTAGTGGCACCCCAAACGCAGAAAGCAGACACACATTTCCAATGCGCATAAATACGCAACTAGTACAGTAAAAATCTAAAAACTCAATGAGCTACTTGGTCAAATTTGTTGCAATCAATAGGCTGCCCTATGCGTGTCACACAATGTGCACTTAAAATACTCTAGGTCTCAACGCCGCTTTATGACCTGAAAATCGGACGGCAGACCATCCGGTTTTTTTTTTGCATGCTAGTCCTATATCGAACATGAAAAGCTTACTAAAGTTACGAAAATTCTCATACAACAGTATAAAAAATCAGAAGTGATGTCATGTGTTGTAGTGTATTTGGTTTATTGTTCCTGATCATGCGCAGTCTTTCTTTTCTGATATTACTTGTACGAAAATCGTTTGAAAACGGTACACATTAGACGAAAAAACGTTTGTTCTGTTCCCTTAGGAGAAAAATTTTGGAGTTTGTCCCTTTAGGAATTTTCGTATGAAAATTTAGAATCGGATGTCGAAAGTTGTGTACACACTATACGAAAAAATCGTACGAAAATTCTCATACAACAGTATAAAAATCGGAAGTGATGTCATGTGTTGTAGTGTATTTGGTTTATTGTTCCTGATCATGCGCAGTCTTTCTTTTCTGATATTACTTGTATGAAAATCGTACGAAAACGCTACACATTAGACAAAAAACGTTCGTTCTGTTCCCATACGAGAAAAAATGTTGGAGTTTGTCCCTTTGGGAATGTTTGTACAAAAATTCAGAATCAGCTGACGAAAGTTGTGTACACACTATAGGAAAAAATCATACGAAAATTCTCATACAACAGTATAATAAAATCGGAAGTGATATAATGTGTTGTAGTGTATTTGTATTGTATTTTCTAATGGCAATTGTACTGATTAAATGAAAATTATACGATCTGGCATCGTACGAAAAAAAATTTTGTGCTTGTCCGATCGAATAAGAGTGGCAAGGATGTGGTATTCCCTTCCACAGACGGTGATCTCAGCGGGAGAATCGATAGTTTCAAGAAACAATTAGATAATCACCTGAACGACCGCAACATACAGGGATATATAATATAATACTGACATATACGGTAATCACACACATAGGTTGGACTTGATGGACTTGTCTTTTTTCAACCTCACCTACTATGTAACTATGAATAATATCGGATGAACTGTCGTGAACGGCTTTTGAAAGCTCTGTACTAACGATCCGTTTATCATACGATCGCTTCCAAAGTGGTATTTTTCGTACGATTTTCAGTTCGTGTGTACGAGCCATGAGGCTCTGTACATACAACAGGTGGCATTTTGCACAACTTTCAAAGTCTTTCCTGCAAAAACACGCAATAAAAACTGATGAGTTGCGCATGGTGCTGCAAGTGAGATTTAAGTGGGGTACACACTATAAGAAAATCAGGCGAACGATCGTCCGATTTTTGTCGTTGTTTCACAGCAAATCAGAACTGATGAACAAAAATTCTTACGAAAATTCTCGTACGACAAAGGCTTTTTTTTTTTTTGGTTTATTGTTCCTGATCATGCGCAGTCTTTCTTTTCTGATTTTTCTTGTACGAAATCGTCAGATTTTGCACTCTCCAGTTTTAGTAAATCAACCCCATTGCCCTTCTACTTTATAAAACCTCATTCACATGGATGAAGAGGGTCATACACAGAACATACAATGCACAAAACATCGAACCTTGAAGCAGATGGGCTACAGCAGCATCCTGCCTTATATCAACGGTTCAGGCTAGTGATGGTGTAATGGTGTGGGGGATATTTTCTTGGCACATTTAGTACCAATTGAGCATTGTTAAAACGCCATGGCCTACCCGAGTATTGTTGCTGACCATGTCCATCCCTTTATGACTACAGTGTACCCATCTTCTGATGGCTACTTCCAGCAGGATAATGCAACATGTCACAAAGATCAAATCATCTCACCACTGGTTCCTTCAACATGACAATGAGGTCACTGTACTCCAATGGCCTCCACAGTCACCAGATCTCAATCCAATAGAGCACCTTTGGGATGTTTTGGAACGGAAGATTTGAATCATGGATGTTCAGCCGACAAATCTGCAGCAACTGCGTGATGCTATCATCTCAACATGGACCAAAATCTCTGAGGAATGTTTCCTTGTTGAATCTATGCCAAGAAGAATTAAGGCAGTTCTGAAGGCAACTGAGGGTCCAGCCCGGTACTGGCAAGGTGTACCTAATAAAGTGACCAGTAAGTGTATATGAAAACTATAATGGTATAAAAGATTGTACTGAACCCTCCTAAAAGTGTATATTTATTCAAAACTTAATTTTTATTTTACTTTGGCTACAGAGGGGAAGGGTTTAAAGCTGAAGTTTATCTAAAAATCATTTTTCTTCTACAGCGTTAGCTACATTGCCTGTGATGACACATGTCCGATGATGTGCAGACTGCTGGATTCTGTAGAATCTTCACTGCAGGGCTGCCCCGTCCTCTTCCTGTTGCTGAACTTCCCACGCTGTGGAGGGATAACACAGCTTCGGGTCTGTGGGCTACGCTGCACTAAAGATGAGCCGACAGGCACACACTCCCTCCTGCCTTCTCCTTCACTGAGAAACGTTCCTTCACTAATTACACTAGCTGTAATATAATCTGTGAATGAGGCAGAGTCTGATCAGTCGCAGGATTCGCTTCCTCATTCACAGAATGTGTTCCACATGTGCGGTGGCAAAGAGACTTGGCCCTAACACCAACACGCTGCACATATGCATCCATATGATGGGGTTCCTGTGCTGAGGTTGTTCTCACTGTAGGAGGCAAGGGTAGGTGGGCATGATAGCTGAGGTTTCTGTACTGACAGCTTACTCATTGCATGCTCCCAGCACAGTGACCGAGCTGTCACCGACATTTTCTGGTCTCTAGTTATGATTGGAAGCCGGTAGGATGGGCTCCTGACCACTGTGACAGCCAGTGATCATGTGATCAGGAATTCCATCCCGTCCCCTTGCCTTAAGTCCCAGATAAATGGCCACGGTGGGTGGGCAGGAGGGGGTTAATGATGTATTAATGATTACAGAGCTGCATTAAATTGTGTCTTTTATATCTGCCTAGAGTTCAGCTTTAAATTAGCGAAGGTCACAAGCCAGGAGTCAGGATAAGCCAAATTAAGAAAGAGGTAAACAGGAACCAGAGGACAAGCTGAGGTCAAGCCAGGAGTTCACCCAAAGAATAATACCAGGTACATAGAAAACACTAACACAGTCATGCAGTTATTATGAATCTCCTTGGTATAACTAGGCATGATTCCTTCTTGTGCCTCGAGTTGGTAATACAGCCACCACTGAAAATTGGAACTTAAAATTGTTTGATTTTCTAGCATTACATGATGATCATCTGTTGTGCGATATGGAAGTTCTGGCAAACTGAATTCACTAATCAGCCACGTTTAAAATCCCAAAGGCAATTTAAAATCAAATTATTATTCCAGTTTGGTATTATCTCCTCCAGCATTGTCTTCTCCTGATGCCCACACTACATACACTTCTGCTCTAGACTGTTCGTTGAGAATGTAAATGCACTTTCTTTAAATTTCCATACAGCAGTAAACAAATGTACTCCACGTGTTGCATCTGGCAAACACAAAAGGGACTAAGCATCCAATATTTTACTATAATTCAGCTAGGCAAGAGCAAGGGCACTTTCCTCTTATTACAGCACAATATAGGCTTTCAAGTAATGTATTTTTACTGACTGACATGACACCATCATATAGTAATCTGACTATCAGTGATAGCATAGTGAAAATCACATCAACATCAGCCCCCCAAATTAGCTAAGGATCTAACACCTTCCACCGTGGAAGGGGATGAGGCTAATGTAAAATCTGGAGAAAGTAAGATTGTGGACAACCTTGGCATGCCTAGTACCAATCAGGTTTTATTTTCTAATTTTCTGGTAAAAAGGAACAAGGAATTAAACTGATCAGGCAAGTACTGCACTTTCGTTTTCATGAATGGGCCTCTGTGATTTTGAACTCCGAGAGGCAACCCACACCGAGGAAGAACCTGCAAACCTCAAGTGTATGTATACACAAACCACTTTATTTCTGTTTTGGATAGAGTAGAGAAGGGGTAAGACCCCAGTCAGTTTAATTTTTGCTGTCTGTGTTTCATTGGGGAGATTTACCACTTCTGAGATCTCGGGCATTCTCAGAGGCGATAGCTCTCCTCTGGGTGCCAGTTTATGAAGCGGTGTAGATCACTTCTCCTTTTGAGGAGTGAAGCGATCTACAAAGGCTTAGAACAGTGAAGAAGGCCTCCTGTTCGCGGATATTCTCAGAGGAGACCGCTCTCCACAGTACCTCACACTACGCTGCATAATATTAAAGTTAAAGACCTCCTACACAAATTATATATATTATATATATATATAGTATATATTGTGTTTCCAACCTGCTCTGCCAGTTTTGGGGGGTTTGTGAAAGGCAGGGGGGGCTTTTTTTTACTGTCTTGCAGGCTCTGATTGAGGAAGAAGGAAGTCAATAATCTTCCTCCTAAGTTCTCTGATTCTGTCTTCTCTTCCCGATTCTCCACCTCTGGGCTGGAGACTCTGGGAGGAAACATTCTTACAGAGATTGCCAGTGAGGCGCAGAGATCACACCTTCATAAACTGACCGTTTCTATTTCCGTCAATGACAGATTGGAGAACATGTTCTCTGCTGATCATCTCAGTTTCATAAACCGCTAATGATCTGAGATGAGCTGCGATCATCAGGATTGAGGCTCATCTCAGTTTCATAAATGGACACTTAGATCCCTAGAAAGTGAGGGGAATTCCCTTCTTAGACAGCTGTCCTAGAAAACCTGTCCCCGTTAGATAATTTCCCCTCTACACTTGTTTTGGGGACAGCTTTCAAATTTTGCATTTCCCATCAATTTCTATCTGGGGAACAAACAGAAAGGCTCAATATTCCTGATGGGACACAGAGAGCAATAAAAACCTCTTTCAAGTTTTGTCCCACAGGGAAGATTCAACCTCTCTATTTTTCCTGTTGGCTGTTGTCACTAAAATAGAGAATGGTGGAAAATGCAAAATGATTTGCAGAGATTCCTGCTGTGGCTCTCAGTAGCCAGCTGCGGCCGCCCGCCTCATTCACTATAATGACAGGTCGTTGACAGCCACAGTTATTCGCTACTTTTCGCACAGCCAATGAATACCCGTCTGATCGATGCTGGATGCACTTTGTGCTGAGGGCCACGTATAGCTGTGGCTGCTGGAAACCCGTCATTATAGTAAACAGGGTTGGCGGCTGCACCTAGCCACTAAGGGCCGCAGAAGGAGTCTCTGATTCCTGCCATTATTATTCACACCAGTCCTAATCACTGATGTGCTTATAGCCAAAAAAGTAGAATTCTCCTCAAATCTTTCCCATAATTCCTGTGGTGTCTCAAAAAGGAGGGAGGGAAGTGTGTCAGCCGGGTGCAGTCAATGCATCCATGCTAGTGTTTTTTGGGGGGGGTTTCCAATCAACTGAAGTGGTATGCATTTTTGGTGTTTGTTTAAGGAAGTGTTTTCTGGCACAGAAACGTTCTGCGCCAAATACATTTTTAAACACCCGAAAAGCAGGTTATCTCATGGGAAAATATATATTTAGGACAAAGAAATGTTTGTTTTTTTTTCTATCATCACAGCTAAAAACAAATTTAAGCTAGGCATACAATGCATGAATTTCGGCCATTAAGTGATGAATCAGCCAAAATTCGATCAATGGGTGGCCCTGTCGCCACTCTCTTGCCCGACCCCCCGGGCTCCATTGAAGATTCTGGAGTTGGCCAGAAAATTATCAATCAAGCATAGGCTTCATTCAGGTGCTGTTCAGGTTTTTTGACAGCTGGTGGGATCGGTCGTCAAGATACAATAGCCACAATGGGAGATCCATCCATCCTCCCACTACAGCATGGATTGAGGACTTTTTTTTGTTCAGCCTGCACTACTAAAATAAAAAAAATTAAAAACATACTCACCTGTAACATGATGTCATAGGGATGTCTTCCCTTTGCAGCTCTGGGATATAATGCAACCAAATGCAGAAATCTGCAAAGGAAGTCAGTGCTGGAAAAATGCAAAACTGTGAAATATGCTGTGCTCATTCATTAGAGAAAGCAGAATGATAAGGATGATTTGTAATTGGTATTTCAGTTTTTGTCAGACGTGGGCGAGTTAAATCACCAAACAGATACCTAAGCCTCTGTTCAATGGTAGAATGGGTCTGTTCTGATATGCTTTATCTTTCAGTGCCTTCACTAAGTAGGATCGTAAGCTTGCAAGTGGGTCTCCCTTCTAAGTACACCTTGTTCCCAGGCAGTTACACCTATTTGAAGCATGCGATAAATGGAGGTCCAATCCTTGAATGCTTTTCAGATGTTTTAGTTCAAAACTTAAACATGAAGGACAGGAGAAGGTAGAAAATCCAAATCTCTCCCCGTGTTTCTATAGCTTTTCTTGCTTGTGGTCGCTGGGTGGGTTTGCGTAGTGAAATAGGAGGCTAGTTTGTTGTTCCAATACAGTCTGTAATTCTAGCAGAGAACAGGTACTGCAGGCTCATGGATTCCAGATACACAACTTGCACACAACAACCCTATTTGCAAAGATTCTAGCAGAACACGGCTAAACTGTTTCATTGGAGACAGGTCCAACCCATTGATGTCAAACTTACCATAAGTTTGCCAACTAACAAGACAGACAAAAAGTTCTGTATCACGCCCATGCCATAGAACTCTGGAGTACACTAAACAGAGTCTTGGAGGATAATACAGTACAAAACGTCCCTGAGCACTATATCCTTGCAGAGATTTTGCCGAGGTGAGAAGGCACACCAAAAACTCCAAGGTGGACAGGAAAAGAGTTGTAAATTACAGTAGTCAGATCGAAGCCATACTATGGCCACCAGGCTCTATCTATAATTAAAATATCACTTCTGGTTTGACTATGATGCAGATCTTAAAAAAACTATAATGTTATATATAGTTTTATATATATATATATATACATATATACGTATATATATATATATATATATATATACGTATATATGTATATATATATATATATATATATATATATATATATATATATATATATACATATAATTATAATATATAATTATGCCCATTGAATTGAAATGTAGTATTTTACATTCTTGGATTAATGGAATAAAACTGCATCATAATGTAACTATAATCATAAACCAATTTCTAACCTTTTCTTATATGGTAACAGTATTTAGAGGATCCCTACTTACACGTGTGTTCACCTTTTATAGCACGGGCTTAAAAGTGTCTAGAAAGATTCTTCCCATCGGTACAGTTTCCCTGTGGTCTGCAGAGCAATCTCAGGAGTGATTTCAAGGCAAAACAAGCTTTTACAAGGCATTTCTGGAATTTGCAGCAAAATAATGCTTAGTCTTACATTTTTTTGAGTCACACCAACCACCAAAAATGCTCGTCCCATTTTACATAAGCTATCAGGTTTTTGTGCAAATATCTCCAGTCCTGCAATTACCTCTGCCTCGTGCTGAGTGCTTCGCTTGGTGTACTCTGTATACCAAGGGCCAAACTGCATGCAGCAAAAGTCTCTAAAAGCCACATTGAGGTTCATAATAATACAGCGCAAAGAGCAGCAGAGTACAATAACATACAACAGCTAAAAGACATTAGGCAAAGCCATGGCAAAAAGATAGGTTCAAATGGAAAATAAATGATAAAATCTAGGATCATGGATAGAGTACTGAAACTTGCCCACTCTTTCTATTACACTGTACTTAACTTTTTTTCCATTAAAATTGAGAGCTGTGTTCTATCGACATATTACATCTGACTAAAAGTACATAGGGTGGATGACCCCATTAAACATTAAGGGCAGATGATTCATGTAGCATTTACTTCCTGGAATCTATCTGCCCTTAGCTCAGGCATGCAGGCAGGAGGGTGTGCTTAGCTAAGAAAACCCCTCATCCCTTCCTGAAGACTCCTGGGATATATGACATAATTTGCCTAGGCGTGGAAACTAGGAAGAAACTGAAGACATGCAAAAAAGGTTTAAAACAAGTAAATATAATATACTTTCCTATCTATTTACTAATGCAAATACCATAAGGATTAAAAATAGTCAACTCTGACTGAGAGAGTGAAGTTTCACTTTAATTAAGCCTAATCCTCCTTCATTTGTGTCTCACATGCTCCCACTCCCAGACACATGAACTCACAGTGGGAGGTTTCAGCAACAAAGGCAGTGCTGTCATCCAGAAAAAAGTGGGCAGGACTAGGTGTGGCCAGGTGCTGATTGATAAATTTGTGAATCAGTAGAGACAATCCTGATAAAACCACTACATCCCACTGTAGTGCAAGCAGGCATAGCCTACACGTATGGCAAATATGCTCTGAATTCAGAAGCCAAGGCCCACCCACCGAAAGGCCGCATATTTGCATGCGACTGGCGCCAAGGGGTTAAAGCAACTCTGTAGCTTAATGTGGTCCTAAAGCCAGGTTTTTCACCTTAATGCATTCTATGCTGCAGCTCCCCCAGCCCCCCCTACACTTTTCTTACCTGAGCCCAATCCAATCCAGCAATGTGCACGAGCGCAGCGGCTCCCACTGCTATAAGTCAGTCCAATGAGGAGGTTGAATGCCTCCTGTCAATCACAGGCTGTGACACGGGAGCGGGAGGAGGGACCGAGTCTCACTGTCTGTGTCAATGAACACAGCAGCAGCACTTGGGAATGTAGCAGTGGGACTCAGGAACGAGCACTCACGGGTGCCCCCAGGGAAAGCGGCTTTCCGTGGGGGCACCCACCACAGAAGAGGGACCTGGAGTGCTGGCGGAGGACCCTAAAAGAAGAGGATCTGGGCTACTCTGTGCAAAAGCATTGCACAGAGCAGGTAAGTAAAGGCATGTTTGTTATTTTAATTGAAAAAAAAAACAAGTATTTCATTCCGCTTTAAGGCCACTTGAACATGGGGTCTCTGAGGGGCATTGGGTCCCTCCCGGAGTTTTAGTGCTCCCAGGTGAGACAGGTGCAGTATCCAGGCCTGCTGTCTGATGCCTGTCAAAGTCTATGGCAGGCTGTAGCTGAACACTGTAGCAAGTAGTATCTGTGCTGGCTTCAGTGCTGGTGGAGGGCAAACCTGGCGGCATGCCCTCAGGAGACTGGCTGCAAGAACCAGGAAGAGACAGATGGCTTTCTATGATGTCAGAAAGGAATATGGTATCTCTGGACCTGGTGTGCAGAAGGACAGCAGTGGATCACAGCAGATCAACCATGAATTTGCTGGGAGCGTGAGTATGATTATTGTAACAAAAAAGGTAAGAAGGGATTTAAAAAATGACCTTGGAAGTACCTCTTTAACATGAAAGGCTAGCTTCAGGACCTTGCTATATATTTAATCTATAGGTTTGGTTACCAATTATAAATATGTGCTAGGACCAGAAAGGTCTGGGACAAGTCTAATGGATAGGTTATATGGTTTATCACCAGCAATTCATGATACAAAAAGCTATATAATATCTTCCTGCAGGTGAAAATATATTAGACCTTGTGATTCTAACTTACCATACCACACCTTCTGTGAAAGCTACAAGACGGGAACTCTGGCAGTGGGCTAATGGCATGATACTTTCAAGTAGCTTGTTACTTGGACTGACTAATATGAATAATATTCACATCTCGTAGAGCTACATTCCTACAACTGAAGCTGAACATGTCGTATTTTGAGAGGGTAAAAATGTCAGGTTAGGAGCCCTAGAATTATTTAACACTTTCAAAGCAAAAACAGCCAAAAAAGATTGCTTTTGCTAGAACTGTTACAGCCATGCCTTATTTTGACTGCACACATGTAGACAAGATAAAGTAATTAATTCAAATCCCCATTGGAAGACCTCCCAGCAGTGGAATCTCTGATGGTTATAGGGTAGGGAGCATGGAAAACTTGATGTTATATGTTTTATTAAACATAGGCAGTGCCTTCTGATCATCAAGATATGAACACAAATAAATAGCTTAGATCACACTTGTGCTGGCTACGTTCTGCGTTCAATGGGCTGCAATATCCGGAGAAAACCGGGGAACGAAGTTCCCAAACTTTTTTTTTTTTTAAAGGTGGACCAAGCCATATGGTACTGCGGCACCAAGTGGTTTGGCACACGCCAAAATGCTCAGTATTTGCTGATGCTAGGCTGTGTCATTAGGAACTAAAGAGCATTGCGTTTGCCTGCAGATCAGGAACGCATGCGACTTGGTGCATATCCCAGCCAGCAGTAATGTGAACTTAGCCATACAGTACAATGCCTACCGATCACTTCATATCATTTTGGTAAAACTTTCTACAAATAGAGAAAAAATAATGGAAAGGGGAGCTGGATGTTTAGAGAGATGTCACTTGTAATTCGTTCAACTAAGCATTTGTTTTTAGAATGATCTGTATTTTTTTCTGACTGTAGCTGCCTTGTACTTTAAATTATTTACTGACAGGCTCGACTCGACTATCATTTTAGTTTGAAATCTCCAATTGTTGACAGTTATCAGCAATCATTTTTACAGCCAGAATGATGCAGTTCTATAAATGGTGTCAAGTCATATGAAAAACTAATCCATTTATGCACACCCTCTCTAATGCTGGCCATACACATAGCAATCTGATTGTTCAACTACAACTTCACAATTCTACATCAAAATGAATAACATAAATGATGCTCTAATCTTCGACCACGGTATTCAAATTTTTAAAAAAACCTTGATTAATTGAGGTGGAAGAAACAGATCACTTTATGTCAGATCACTTCAAAGCAGTTATTCATTCAATCTATGAAATCTTTTTTATTTCTTAATTGTACATTACAGGACACAGGATCTTAGTCTTGGACCATGGGACATCCAAAATAAATGCAACTGCGGGTAGGTAACAAAGCAAACAAATGCCAACAGGTCCACACAACAAATGGAGCAAACACAGGGCATGAAAATTCAGCAGCCTGAAGCACCTTGCACTTTGAAATGGCATCAGAAGAGGCCTGAACATCTACCACATCTACCAGCCACCAGAGTGTGGCTTAACACTGAAGGATGGAACCTTATCCTTTAGACCAGGGGTCTCCAAACTTTCTAAACAAAGGGTCATCACGTACAATGCAAGACCATCAGTATGGTAATTAAAAGTACTTTTTACTCGTTTCTAAGGCAACAAAAAGCATGAAAAACTGCAATGCAGAGAGGGTAGTCCCACTGCTAGGGCCGATGCTACCACTAGGCAAACTAGGCAGCCGCCTAGGGTGCAGCCACAGCTGCTGGTCTGCCAATATTCCCCACCAGGGTCACCATCAGGAGAAGTGGCTGTCAAAGAAAGCCTACAGCAGGCCCACCTCCCCCAGGTTCTGATTGGTGTCTCTCATGGAAATCACGCAGGTCATGGGGGCTCCTTCTTGGGCACAGATACCCGGTAGTTCAGTTGTGAAGCTGGAACTGGGGGATGCTGTTCACACCCCTCCTCAGCCTCCTACCGCCCCCTGGGCCCCTCGGCTCTTTCCTGACCTGCACCACAAGGCTCTGGCAGGCTCCGTCCTCTTTATCACCGGCACAGCAGGTACAGCGGGGTATCTGGCTCAATGCAGCGGGCTGGTCCCAGCACCTGACAGTCCCATCAGATCCCGGCTATGGATCCTGAGTCCAAACACACAGCCCAACAGATCGGCGTACATCAAATCCACATCTCGCCTCAGCCGGCCAGAACGGGCTCTTCCTCCGGTACTTGGAAGTAGCAGTCTGCTCTGTGTCTGTCCCAGATCCCCCAACTGCTACTCACAGCCAGTCCTGCTCCGTAGAAGGAGCTCCCCGCTCTCTGTCCGCTCCACATCCCCGCTCATCAAGAGGACCCATCCAGCCATACGTCCACTCTGCTCCTCCGTCCACCTTCACTGTCCCGCTGGGACCAACACCCCTGACCGGCAGGACCCCAGCACACTCAGCCTCTCTATATACTACTACACTAGCCCATCTATATACTACCTCAACCCATCTATATACTACCTCAGCCCGCCGATACACTACCTCAGCCCATCAATATACTACCTCAGCTCATCTATATACTATGCAGGCCCATCTATCTACTACCTCAGCCCATCTATTTACTGCCCAGGCCCATCTATATATTACCCTAGCCCATCTATATACTACCCTAGCCCATCCATATACTACCTCAGCCCGCCTATATGCTACCTCAGCCCATCTATATACTACCCTAGCCCATCTATATACTACCTCAGCCTGTCCATATACTACCCTAGCCTGTCTATATACCTGCAGACCACGGCTGGAGTGCCACAACTATTTGTCTTCAGGCCTGGTCGAGAGGCGCAGGTGCGGGCCTGCAAACCATGGCTGAAGAAAGAGGTGCCACAAAAATCTCCACCAGCACCACCTCCACCGTATACATGGGCAGGGCAAAGGGGGTGGGGTCAGAGGTGGAGCCAGGGGGCGGCAAAAGTGAGGTTTTGCCTAGGGTGTCAAAAATCCTAGTACCGGCCCTGCCCACTGCATATACTTACACAAGCGTTGCCTTTTGCATTTGAATGTGCACGGCCCAAACACATGCAGTTGAATAAAACAGGCAGCAAAAAAATTCATGTTACCTGCTTGGCTGTATATAAAAATGCATCTCAGTAGGTCCTGCTGCATCCAAAACGCAAAACAGAAAAACACAGCCTCAGATCTGGTATCTGCACTGCACCATTGAGGTAAATGGGAATATGCTGGCCTACACTGGATATACACTGATCAGCCATAACTTTATGACCACTGACAGATTAAGTAAATAACATTGATTATCTTGTTAAATTGGCATCTGAAAGTCGATGGGATGAATTAGGCAACACATAAACATGTTGTCCCGGAAGTTAATGTGTTGAAAGCCTAAGGCCTCTTTCTCACGGGGCGGATCAGTGATGATCCGCCCCGTGAACATCCGCTGGCTCAGCGGGGATCGCTCCGCCGATCCCCGCTGAGCAGGAAGATGACAGGTGCATCGCTGCACGCTGTGCAGCGGCGGACCTGGCAGAGCGCCGCTCTCCCCTATAGGGGGATCGGATGACGACGGACCGTAGTGTCCGTCGTCACCCGATCCGATCCGAAAAAGGATGAAAAATTAGGTTTTTCATCCGTTACACTTTTCGGATCGGAGCGGGGTCGGATGTCAGCGGACATGTCACCGCTGACATCCGACGCTCCATAGGGATGAATGTATGTCCGTTTTTCATCCGAAAACGGAAGGATGAAAAACGGACATACGGATCGTCCATGTGAAAGAGGCCTAAAACTGGGCATTGAAGTTTGTTGTGTATGGGACTGCATAGCCCCAGATCGGTCAGGGTGCCCATGCTGCCCTGTGTACACAGCCGAAACATGAGCATCTGAACTGGACTAGGAAGAAAGTGACGTGGTCTGATGAAACATGCTTTCTTTTACATCATGTTAATGGTTGGGGGTGCGTGCACCTCACTTACCTGGGAAAAAGATGACACTAGGATGCATTATGAGAAGAAAGCAAGCCGACCGAGGCAGCGTGATGCTTTGGGAAATGCTCTGTTGGGAAACCTTGGGTTTGGCAATTTATGTGGATGTTACTTGACATGTAACGCCTATCTAAACATTGTTGCTGACCAAGTACACCCCTTCATGCAAATGGTATTCCCTGATCACAGTGGCCTCTTTCAGCAGGATAATGAGCCCTAACACAATGCAAAAATGGTTCAATTGAATGAATTGAAGTGTTGACTTGGCCTCCAAATTCTCCATATCTCCATTCAATTGAGCATCTGTGGGATGTGCTGGAAAAACATATCTAATCCATGGAGGTCTCACCTCACAATTTACAGGAATTAAAGTATCTGCTACTGATGGCTTGGTGCCAGACACCAGAGCATACCCTCAGAGGTCTAGTGACATTGATGGGTTAGGGCAGTTTTGGCAGCAAAAGGGGGACAAACTTAAAATTAGGTGGGTGATCATAAAGGTATGGCTGATTGGTGTACACCTCAAAAGCAAGTCAAACACAGGAAAAGAACACCTATCTACATAAGCGCTAGAGATGCTTGAAATTGCCTGAAAATCCTATATAGCCAACTAAGGAGTGGTTTTAGATTGCTCTGGTAGAATCACCCATTGGTCATTTAAAGAAAAGTCCAGATCTATAAAGCATGCATAGGGCCGCTATGACAGGGTGGAAGGGGAACCAGGCAGCGTATAGTTAGGGCTTTGAAGATATATAAAAAGAGGGGTACTCACGTGACTGGCTGAGGAGACGGGGTGATGGGGGATGAGCTCAGGACATTAGACTGCAGTGAGGGGTTGGGCTGCAACAATCAGAGTCTGGAAGCCATCAGAGGAATGTCCCTCCATCCCTCCCCGGTGGTAGGTTAAGAGGAGTTTTGGGTGGGTCTTCTGGTGACAAGGTTGGTGGTTGGAGATCCTTGAATGGGGTTTAAAATCTGTTGTCTGGGATAAAAGTAGGGACCCATCTGTTGGTATGGTGTCCGATGGTTGGTTGTGGTCCAATAATAGTGACCAGGTACTGGTAGACCTGTAAAGTGTCTGGAGGCGATTGGGAATGTCCTTGAGTCGGTGTCTTGCGGCTGGGGGCATATATATTTATCAAAAAGTGTTTTATTGGATGTGTAGCTTTGGGGTATGTGAGTGTTTGGGGGGTGAGGTTACCTCTGAAATACCTTAGTCAGGTATAGAACACTGAATACAAGTAACTATTACATGGCTGTATAAAACCAATCAGATTTACACTATAATACCAAAAGTGTTGGGACGCCTGCCTTTACACATACATGAAATGTATTGGCATCCCAGTCTTAGTCCATAGGGTTCAATACTGAGTTGGCCTACCCTATATGACAGCTTCAACTCTTCTGGGAAAGCTGTCCACAAGGTTTAGGAGTGTGTCTATGGGAATGTTTGACCATTCTTCCAGAAACGCATTTGTGAGGTCAGCCACTGATATTGGACGAGAAGGCCTGGCTCGCAGTCTCCGCTCAAATTCATCCCAAAAGGTGTTCTATCTGGTTGAGGTCAGGACTCTGTACAGGCCAGTGAAGTTCCTCCACCCCAAACTCGCTCATCCTTGTCTTTATGGACCTTGTTTGTACACTGGTGCACAGTCATGTTGGAATAGGAAGGAGCCATCCCGAAACTGTTCTCACAAAGTTGGGAGCATGAAATTGTCCGAAATTGGTCTTGGTATGCTGACGCCCTAAAGTGGTTGTAAAGGCAAAGGGGTTTTTTTATCTTAATGCATTCTATGCTTTAAGATAAAAAGCCTTCTGTGTGCATGAGGCCCCCCTAATACTTACCTGAGACCCCTCCCGATCCAGCGATGTCCAGGAGTGCCTTGGGCATCTGGGACTCTCCCTCCTGATTGGCCGAGACACAGCAGCCACGCCATTGGCTCCCACTGGTGTCAATCAAGGCCAGTTAGCCAATTAAGGAGAGGAAGCGGGCTGAACCGTGGCTCCGTGCCTGAATGGATACACGGAGCTGCAGCTCGGTCCGGGTGTCCCCATAACAAGCTGCTTGGGAGGGAGGGAGGGGCCCGAAGCACCGAAGAGGGACCTGAGAAGAGCAGGATTTTGGCTGCCCTGTGCAAAACCACTAGACAGGGCAGGTAAGTATAACATGTTTGTTATTTTTATAGAAAAAAAAAAACGAGACTTTACAATCACTTTAAGAGTTCCCTTCACTGGAACTAAGGGGCCAAGTCCAACCCCTAAAAAACAACCCCACACCATAATCCCCCCTCCACCAAATGATTTGGACCAGTGCACAAAGCAAGGTCCATAAAGACATGGATGAGCGAGTTTGGGGTGGAGGAACTTGACTGGCCTGTACAGAGTCCCGACCTCAACCAGATAGAACACTATTGGGATAAATTAGAGCGGAGACTGCGAGCCAGGCTTTCTTGTCCAACATCAGTGCCTGACCTTTACAAATCTGCTTTTTGAAGAATGGTCAAACTTTTCCATAGACACACTCCTAAACCTTGTGGACAGCCTTCCCAGAAGAGTTGAAGCTGTTATAGCTGTAAAGGGTGGGCCAACTCAATGTTGAACCCTACGGACTAATGCCCCGTACACACGGTCGGACTTTGTTCGGACATTCCGACAACAAAATCCTAGGATTTTTTCCGACGGATGTTGGCTCAAACTTGTCTTGCATACACACGGTCACACAAAGTTGTCGGAAAATCCGATCGTTCTTAACGCGGTGACGTAAAACACGTACGTCGGGACTATAAACAGGGCAGTAGCCAATAGCTTTCATCTCTTTATTTATTCTGAGCATGCGTGGCACTTTGTCCGTCGGATTTGTGTACACACGATCGGAATTTCCGACAACGGATTTTGTTGTCAGAAAATTTTATATCCTGCTCTCAAACTTTGTGTGTCGGAAAATCCGATGGAAAATGTCCGATGGAGCCTACACACGGTCGGAATTTCCGACCACACGCTCCGATCGGACATTTTCCATCGGAAAATCCGACCGTGTGTACGGGGCATAAGACTGGAATGCCATTAAAGTTCATGTGCGTGTAAAGGAAGGCGTCACAATACTTTTGGTAATATAGTGTATGTGATCATTTCATGTATACATTGCCAGGTATCTTAGTCTTATTTCCTAATGTATACATATTAGTGTTCTTGACTTTTCTCTGAGAAAAGAGCCTGTTTTCCAAACCTTGTCTTAGTAATAGTGCATTAAATAAGCACAATTAAATCTTTGACAGAAACTTGTATAATTACACATAACCTGTAACGGGAAATATGTCACCTGTAAAAACACTGCTAACTGATTTTTTTCCAGCCAAAACAGGGCAAGAGACAACTGTTGACAGAGCCATTGGGTTACACAGATGAGGGCCAGGAAGACCTGGCTTCCTTCACCCCAGCAATTAGTGTAATGAACAGTGCTGCCACTGTATATACTGCACTGCTCTATGCCGATTCTCCGGGGACCCAGCAAGAGGATTTTCTCACAAGGTTTCAGGAGCTGAACTATTTGTCATCATGGTGATTATCCAGTAAGAACTGCTGGCTCATCAATACATGATACTTCAAAATAATAATGTGCAGAGCTTGTCCAGAAATCCTGGGCCTTGCCCTACGATGTAAGATTAGTCTTGGACATACACAATGACTTTGTGCTGATATGAAGTAAGCACGTCAGTATGTGTGAAAGAAAAAGGAGACTTATCTCCTCCATTCACAAATCCACTTTAGACTCAAAAATCACAAGCATGCTAGACAAGTTCTGTAGATTCTACTAGAGAGTCAGGCCATAGGAAGACAGCAATACAGCTACTCCATACCTCCCAACTCACATGGGAAAGGACACCTATGAGCACAATATTTTGTAGGCAAAGAATATGCCCCACTCACACCCCCAGTTAAGTAGAGTTCCAGGATAAATCGAACTAATCTTAAAGTGATTGTAAAGTCTCGTTTTTTTTCTTTTTTTCAATAAAAATAAAAAACATGTTATACTTACCTGCTCTGTTGCAGTGGATTTGCACAAAGCAGCCCGGATCCTCCCCTTCTTGGATCCCTCTTCTGGGCTCCTGGCCCCTCCCTCCTGTTCAGTGTCCCCACAGCAAGCAGCTTGCTATGGGGGCACCTGAGCCGAGTCACAACTTCGTGTGTCCATTCAGACACAGAGCTGCGGCCCGACCCCGCCCCCTCTTTCTCCTGATTGTCTGACTGACTTTGATTGACAGCAGCGGGAGTCAATGGCGTCGCTGCTGTGTCTCAGCCAGTCAGGAGGGAGGGTCCTGGATGGCTGAGACACTCGTGGACGTCGCTGGATAGAGATTGGGCTCAGGTAAGTATAAAGCCCCTTTCACACTGGGGCGGGGGCGGTGTCAGTGGTAAAGCACCGCTATTGTTTGCGGCTCTTTACCGTTGGTATTCGGCCGCTAGCGGGGTACTTTTACCCCCAGCTAGCAGCCGAGAAAGGGTTAAAAACCACCGCAAAGCGGCTCTGCAGAGACGCTTTGCCGGCGGTATAGCCGCGATGTCCCATTGATTTCAATGGGCAGGAGCAGTGAAGGAGCGGTATACACACCGCTCCTTCACCGCTCTGAAGATGCTGCTAGCAGGACTTTTTCCCGTCCTGCTAGCGCACCGCTCCAGTGTGAAAGCCCTCGGGGTTTTCACACTGGAGACACAGCAGCGGCTGTTTCGGGTAGGTTTGCAGGCGCTATAGCGCCTGCAAACCGCCCCAGTGTGAAAGGGGCCTTAGAAGGGCTGCTGCACACAGAGGGCTTTTTATCTTAAAGCATAGAATGCACTTTACAACTCCTTTAAGCTGGATACACTTTATTTGGTTTTATTTTGGTTTAACCAGGGGTGGCCCCCCCGCCAGAAGGCCCCTTTCACAATGGGGCGGTTTGCGGGTGCTATTGTGCTAAAAATAGTGCCTGCAAACCGACCCAAAACAGCCGCTGCTGTCTCTCCAGTGTGAAAGCCCCGAGGGCTTTCACACTGGAGCGGTGCGCTAGCAGGACGGGAAAAAAAGTCCTGCTAGCAGCATCTTCGAAGCGGTGTATACACCGCTCCTGCCCATTAAAATCAATGGGACAGCGCGGCTATACCGCCAGCAAAGCGCTGCTTTGCGGTGGTTTTTAACCCTTTCTCGGCTGCTAGCGGATCGGTTTTACCCCCCCCCGCTAGCGGCCGAGAAAGGGCTGAAACCACCGACCGTAAATACCGGCGGTAAAGCGCCGCTAACAACAGTGGCGCTTTATCGCCAACGCCGCCCCTGCCCCAGTGTGAAAGGGGCCGAATACTCAGATCAGCGTTCTCCACCATTGGCTGAGAGCGCTGATTGGGAGTCGGTCGGCTGCTGGTTTTCCAGCATGTGCGTCCGAGATACAGACCAACATACACATGGGCCGAATGACGACTGTTTTTTTTTTTTTAATTGCCCGTTGTCTCCCGACATTCGGCTTGTGTGTACCCGGTTTTAAAAATGCTCTTTCACCCTCATAACACCTATGCTGACTAACCTGTGTAATAAAATAATATATACCTACCTATTTCCAGGCCACTCTGGTCCGGTCACATGATCTTCATTGTGTCATCTAGCGCCAGCTGCAGGGGAGAGGAGAGACAATGGCTGGCACGGTGACGTCACTCATAGGCTCATCCATTGTTGGCGCTCCCTCCTCTCCCCTGGAGCCGCCATTGGCTGACAGAAGTTTCAGGATGTGGCCAATAGCTATGCGGAGTAGCCGGATCACGTGACCAGACAAGAGCGGTCTGAAAATAGGCAATTATATACGTCTTTCTTACTTAGTCTAGTCAGCATAGGTGTTGGGGGGGGGGGGGAAGCATTCTTAACCCCTTCCCACTGCTGGAGCCCAGCCCTTTAAGTGGATCTGAATGCCAGGAGGCGGGCATTCCGATTGGCAGTCACAGTGGTCACATGATTGGAAAGCTCCCAATCACAAGTATGCATTCTGAACTTTTCGCTACACGTTCTGAATTGAGGCACCTTCATAAAAACGACATGATAGATCTGTTGGCCATATTAACCAATCAGTTACCAACAGTGATTTTTTTTAGCACACATTGGAAAGAGAAATGAAAAATCAAAACAGCTTCCACAGACTACACAGTCCTCTTTATTTGGACCTTAATAAATCAGTCCTGCTGTATTTTACTAGAGGAACAGACAGACTGTGGATGTGCACACACTTCAGGCTCAGGCCCAAAATATTTCACTGGCTCCCAGAACACTATAGATGGGTAATGAAAAGAGACAACGGAAAACGATACATCTCATTTTAACATGTGTGCAAAATAACCCCATGAAACTTCTGCCCAGATCTCACTCCAGTGCCAAGTGATAATAAATTGCTCCACTTATTTAACACAGCTCATCATAATGGCTAAGTAACCAAAAACGTATTGTACATACATTTTTGAAGTATGACATATTATTTCAACTGTCTTTTATATTAAGGGAAAAAAAAAACACAAATGAGAAATTTAATATGGAATTCTATGTCAAATTAAATCCTGATGATGGCTTGTCTTTGTGTACTGCAGGCCAAATACGACACATGGCTTGCTTTATTCAGAGACTAGGTGCAAATTAAACCCTTTCTCATAGTTTGTATTTTATCTACAAAGTAGCTGAAATAAACTTTTATTGGATGGTCAAGCACACATATCACACATATTTTCCATGCACATGAAAGCCCAATGCTAAAGCTGGCCATACACTATACAATCTGACTGTACAGCCTTCTTTAGATTTACCAATGTCTATGTAGCTTAATCTCCGACATCAACAACCCATTTCAATTGTTATCCAATCAAGTGGGCATTCACACTGAAGGCATTTTTACAATTAGATTTGCTAATGTGTATAGACAGCTTTGGATAAAAGGAGAAATGTCAATGTTAGAAAGGGACGTCTCATTGTAAACCAGCCTTTCTCAGCTGGAGTGCCATGTGGGTTCGTCAGGTGGCAGTGTACTACATATAGATGGCATCCCAGAAGTGGGCTTTTTTCCGTGGCACCAAACATGCAGGGCCGGTACTACCACTAGGAAAACTAGGCAGCTGCCTAGGGCGCCCAGCCACTGGTGTTCCTACTCTCTTCTCTCTGCAGCCAGCAACTAAGTCTCAGCATTAGCAGGCAGCCACCGCTCTGTTCGCACATAGTGTCAGAAGCGCGGTGGCGGTGGAGGACTGTGTCTGTGTCCCGACTCCCGAATGAATGGAAGCAAGCAAACATTCATTGATAGGCACTGGTAGGCTGCATTTGATGGGCGCTGGTGAGGCTGCATTTGATGGGCACTGGCAAGCTGCATTGATGGGTGCCAGTGAGGCAGCATTTGATGGGCACTTCATTAAAAAGATGGGATATACATGGTCAGGGCAATGGGGTGGAGTAGGGGGGGTGGCAAAATAAGGTTTCGTCTAGGGTGTCAAAAATCCTTGCACCAGCTCTGCACACATGCTTTTGTGCTGCGAATTAAAGCTGCACGATTCTGGCTAAAAAGAGAATCACGATTTTTTTGCTTAGAAAATAGATCACGGTTCTCGCGGCCTAACATCATCTTCACATTAAAACAAAAAAAATTGGGCTAACTTTACTGTTTCATTTTTTTTTATTCATTGAAGTGTATTTTTTCCCCAAAAAACTAAAATATTGCAGCATTTGACATTTTATTCCCTAGGGCAGTGATGGCAAACCTTGGCACCCCAGATGTTTTGGAACTACATTTGCCATGATGCTCAGGCAATCTGTAGTGTAGTGGAGCATCATGGGAAATGTAGTTCCAAAACATCTGGGGTGCCAAGGTTCGCCATCACTGCCCTAGGGTCTCTGCTACAAATATATATACTGTTTGGGGGTTCCAAGTAATTTTCTAGCAAAAAATATTGATTTTAACTTAAGAAACAAGTGTCAGAAAAAGATTTAGACTTTAAGTGGTTAAACTTCCTGCATTTACACTTAGTAACATTAGTTACAATGTTTCATGAAAAACTTGGCAGACTGCCTGGATGTTTTCTTTTGACAGCTGAGTGAGCGGATAAGTCTCTCCACTTGTTTTATGAAAGAATCGGCAAAATCTGCAAGAGATCGTCAGAGGGGTTGAATCGAGATCACGATTTTTTAACGATTAATTGTGCAGCTCTAAGGCGTGCTAAATGTGCTTGATTGGGCACCCTAGCATAGAGACTGATCTGTCACTGACAGCTCCTGGCCTCAGAGTAATGTTCAGGTACAAATAAAACTGGCTCTGGATCATGTGGTCACTGTGAAAGCCTAATCACAGTGATCACTAGTGTTAGAACTTGTCCCTGTATTATTTCTCCGGTGTAAGGAAAAAAGGATACTTGTATCTTTTTCCCCTCAATAGAGGAGAATGTGCAAATAAAAGAAAAAAAAAAAAGATTAATAAGTTACATCAGTAAATGTATGTAATCTGTCGGCGCTCATCCCGCCCCCCTCCCTGTCCCCTCTAGGCTGCAGATGGGCATCGATCAGGCTGCACTGATGGCAATGTTGAGGCTGCTGCATCGAAGGCAATGGTGAGGCTGCTGCATTGATGGCAATGGTGAGGCTGCTGCATTGATGGCAATGGTGAGGCTGCTGCATTGATGGCAATGGGGAGGCTGCTGCATTGATGGCAATGGTGAGGCTGCTGCATCGAAGGCAATGGTGAGGCTGCTGCATTGATGCCAATGGTGAGGCTGCTGCATTGATGGCAATGGTGAGGCTGCTGCATCGAAGGCAATGGTGAGGCTGCTGCATTGATGGCAATGGTGAGGCTGCTGCATTGATGGCAATGGTGAGGCTGCTGCATCGAAGGCAATGGTGAGGCTGCTGCATTGATGGCAATGGTGAGGCTGCTGCATTGATGGCAATGGTGAGGCTGCTGCATCAAAGGCAATGGTGAGGCTGCTGCATTGATGGCAATGGTGAGGCTGCTGCATTGATGGCAATGGTGAGGCTGCTGCATTGATGGCACTTGTGAGGCTGCATTGATGTGGACTGATGAGGCAGGGAGGGGACAGGGAGGGGGCGGAACGAGCACCGTCAGATTACATACAGTGAGAATCTCCTGTTTACCTGGCGGCCTCTGTAATAGGAAGTCCAGTCTCCTGGGCCGCCATTAGACCACTGTTCTGTTTATCATAGGAGATTGTCACTGTATGTAATCTGTCGGCGCTCGTTCTGCCCCCCTCCCTGTCCCCTCTAGGCTGCAGATGGGCATCGATCAGGCTGCACTGATGGCAATGTTGAGGCTACTGCATCCAAGGCAATGGTGAGGCTGCTGCACTGATGGCAATGGTGAGGCTGCTGCATTGATGGCAATGGTGAGGCTTCTGCATTGATGGAAATGGTGAGGCTGCTGCATTGATGGCAATGGTGAACCTGCTGCATTGATGGAAATGGTGAGGCTGCTGCATTAATGGCAATGGTGAACCTGCTACATTGATGGAAATGGTGAGGCTGCTGCATTAATGGCACTTGTAAAACTGTATCGATGTGGACTGATGAGGCTGCATTGATGGCACTTGTGAGGCTGCAGATGGGCATTGATCAGGCTGCACTGATGGCAATGGTGAGGCTGCAGATGGGCACTGACCCTTATTTTGCAAAGTTCCTTATTTAAAATTTAAGGTTTTTTTCCTGAAACTTCCCTCTTAAAATGAATGTACATGTTATATGTCGATAAATATGGCATTTACCAAGAAGATGTGTTGTGAGCTAGAGATGTAATAATTTAGCAGGTGTTCCCCAAGACATGAAAATTATTTTAAGAGTTCCTCTTTATTGAAAAAGTTGAAAAGGGCTGCCATAACAGATGTAAACTTACAATCAATCTCTCCAAACTTCCATAGGTCGAGAATCATTCATCTACAAAGATTCACCGATGGTGTTCTCACTGCTCTCTGCCCTGTGCTGGTGGATATGGTTTAGTGTATGGCAGGTCTCATTATCCAAATAGTGTCAAAATTATGAGTGTGGAATGCTGCTATAACTGTCTTCATTATTTTTTATAAGAAAAGTGTTTTTTAATTGTGCAAAGGCTGAAATACAAACACATTTCTGGAACCCAATCCTATCATAAATTGAGAACCACATGTATGAGAGCCCCATAAATTCTCAAACTCACCATGAAGGGGTGGTTTTAGAAAAATAACATAGGAATATTTTTCTACAAGGTCCCTTAAGGATCTAGATGCTAATTCTATCAGTGATGCAAGGCTCTCATTAAAACAAAATTGGTTCCAAAGGCATAAGGCCTCATGCACACGAGACACTGTTAAACTTGCATTCAGAGGCAGTTGGACACTTTTTTCACCTGCCCCTGAACCCATTCAATATTATCCTATGTGTCCATGTACACAGTCTCGGTTTTTGGCGTTTTTAGGCAGTTGCGTTTAACCTCATTTTTCCAAAAGCAAAAAAATGGGTTCAGATGCAAAAGTTTTCCAGGTTTCAGACGCCAAACGCAGCTAAACGTTGCTAAACGCCGGTACCGCGTTTAGCTGCGTTTGCGTTTATAAGTGTTCTTAAAGGAACTTTTTACGACCCGAATTTGGGGCCCCATATCTCAGGGGCACTTGGAGCAAGGAACCCCAAATTTGGAGCGCTAACAGCCTGGACTAGCACTACAACATATCCAAATTTGGGGTTCCTAGCACCAAGTGGCCCCGAGATATGGGGCCCCAAAGTCAGGTCAGAAAATGTCATTCTCTGCTGCAGAAGTGCTTGACATTTTGCGACCCGATTTTGGGGCCCCGTATCTCGGGGCCACTTGGTGCTAGGAACCCCAAATTTGGATATGTTGTAGTGCTAATTCCACTGTGTTAGCATAGGGGTTCCTAGCACCAAGTGGCCCCAAGATACGGGGCCCCAAACATGAGTCGCAAAATGTAATTCTCTGCTCTGCAGACGCTTCTAGACGCAAACGCGGTAAAACGCGGCTAAACGTGGCATGCAAATGCAGAAAAACGGGCATTTCTAAACGCCGGTTTCAGCTTTTAAAAACATGTGTTCAGCAGAGTTTGCACCGGCGTTGCATGTGCATGAAGCCTAACTCTTGCTTTTGTAGAACACAAAATGCTCACCAGAGAAGTTCTTTTAGATTAGGGAACAGAAGGCATGATAAGGTGAAGGTGCTGAAGCACATCAAACTAAAACAGAATGACAGCCATGGTGTGTGTCTTGGTGAAAAATTCCAAAACTTTTGTGTTTATCCTTGAAAAGTTTTCCTAGCAGGCAAGCATAGTATGCTTAAGTGATAGTTTGACCTTTTTAACCCAACATCCCCACCCATTCCGTATCCCAAAAAACCGTTGCCATCCAATTTTCAATTGAAATGACTTCTTTGGAGACAGGACGCTTCCATTGTTTTGGACATTGTAGTGATGTATCCTGGAAGTGGTGAAGTTTCACATATATACTGTACTTCTTTGACAAAAAGTTAGTCCATCATAGCGATGAGCCAATAGGAATGTGGAGGAGCCGGAGAGAGCAGACACCTCTAGGTGTTCATACTTTATACCTGTAAGATTTCTTTTTTAAGTTTATTCTTTTTCATTTCCAATTATGACTGAAATGTACCATTAACAGATTTGCGAGTATTGAAGAAAGTCCAACGCTAAGGATAACGCTATTCTGAATGATATTTCCAACTTGAGGGTATTTACAGTATGACTTCAAATCATAATTCTATGATTACACTGAACAATGAACAGAATATT
This sequence comes from Aquarana catesbeiana, assembly GCF_042186555.1. NCBI lineage: Eukaryota > Metazoa > Chordata > Amphibia > Anura > Ranidae > Aquarana > Aquarana catesbeiana. The sequence continues at coordinate 143,814,123 of NC_133325.1, forward strand.
ACCATAATATAATCATTAATCATGTACTATTACAGAATGATTTTTATTTCTAAATATTATAACTGCATTATTAGTTTGAATAATTATCAGTAGGGATGAATACACATCCTGTCAGCTTACATTTAAGGCACTGAGCCAGTAAGCTGCCTAGTTCATACACCAATACAAGCAATAAATCATCAGTTAGCTCTAAATAATACCTTGAGGGGAATTTACTAAAACTGGGGCAGACAGAATCTGGAGGAGTTGTGCATGGCATCCAATCAGGGTCTACCTTTCATTTTTAAAAGCAAACTAAACAAGCTAAAGTTAGAAGCTGATTGGTTACTATGCACAGCAGCTCCAAATTCTGTCTGCTCAAATTTTATTAAATGTCCCCTTTTGTGCCTTAAAGTGGTTGTAAAGCTAGACGGTTTTTAATAGAAAACCTTCTGTGTGCAGCAGCCCCCCTCAGTCCAGCCTAATAGCTACCTGAGACTCCTCTATATTCAGCAATGTTGCACGAGAGACTCGGCTGCCCGGGACTCTCCCTCCTCATTGGCTGAGACAGCAGCGAAGTGCCATTGGCTCCCGCTGTTGTCAATCAAAGTCAATGAACCAATGAGGGGGAAGAGGGGGTGGGGCCAGGCAGCAGCTCTGTGTCTGAATAGACACACTGAGCAGCGGCTCAGCGCGGGTGCCCCCACAGCACGCTGCTTGCTGTGGGGGCACTCAACTGGATGGAGGGGCCAGGAGCCCTGAATAGGGACCCGAGAAGAGGAGGTCCACTGCACAGAGCAGGTAAGTATAACATGTTTGTTATTTTTAACAAAAAAAAAAAAAACAAGACTTTAGTATCACTTTAAGCCTGGTACACACTACTAGTTTTTTTTCCCTTCAACTCAGCAGGGCTGAACGAAAAAACTGACAGCTCAGGAGGAGTCACTGTACTAACTATGCAATGTTATTACACTGATCTCCCCTACTGTGCTATAGTATTCTGACCCTCCACCATCACACTCTGGTCAGCACTCTCAGCCACTGGCTGAGAGTGTTGATCAGGAGCTGATCGGCAGACAGTCATGCCCCTTCAGCAGAAGCTGATTTTGGTTGACAGTAGTGGGAGCCAATGGCGCCGCTGCTGTGTCTCAGCCAATCAGGAAGGAGAATCTCAGAGGGCTGAGACATTCATGGACATCACTGGAACTAGATGGACCTCAGGTAAGTGTTAGGGTGGGCTTAGGGGGGCTGCAGCCCACAGAAGGCTTTTTATCTTAATGCATAGAATGCATTAAGATAAAAAAACCTTCTGCGTTTACAACCCCTTTAATGTCACTTTAAGGACTATCCTAAAAACCTACCAGCAAGAAACATGCAATTTCATCATTCTTACAGCCATTTAACCCCTTCCCGACTGCCGCACACCGATATACGTCGGCAGAATGGCACAGGTGGGCAAAAGGGAGCACAGGTACGTCCCCTTTAAGAAGCAGCATGCAAAAAGAAGGAAAAACTTTATTTGTTCAAATTCACCTCCACATGTCAGCCACCTCATTCAAAGTCCCACTTTTTCCTTCTTTTTGCATACATATGTACCAGGGATGGAGGCACACCACATATGTACCTCATTTAAAGCCCCCCCCCCCCTTCTTTGATGGTTCCAAAATAGCATCAAAAGTGTCCAATGTGTCCGCCATAATGTTGCATCCACAATAAAAATCGTAGATCGCTGCCATTACTAATAAAAAAAAAAAAATTAATAATAAAAATGCCATAAAACTATCCTCTATTTTGTAGACGCTATAACTTTTGCGCAAACCAATCAATATACGCTTATTGCGATTTGTTTACCAAAAAAATATAGAAGAATACATATCGGTCTAAACTGAGCAAAAAAATTTGTTTTTTTACATATTTTTGGAGGGTATTTATTATAGCAAAAAGTAAAAAATATTGCTTTTTTTTCAAAATTTTTACTGTTTTTTTGTTTATAGCGCAAAAAATAAAAATCGCAGAGATCAAATACCACCAAAAGAAAGCTCTATTTGTGGGGAAAAGAGGACATCAAATTTGTTTGGGTGCAAAGTCGCACGACCACGCAATTGTCAGTTAAAGCCACGCAGTGCCGAATCGCAAAAAGTGCTCTGGTCAGGAAGGGGGTAAAATCTTCCGGGGCTGAAGTGGTTAACTGACAAGGGGGAAAAAATGAGACTGCAGTATGCTGAACCATTTCATGAAGTATTCATGTCAGCACAGTAATGTTTCCCAGGGGTAAATATCATTCATAGTTTCACAAAAGGTGGATTTTAAATCCCCACCTGCCCAAAAACTGAACTATAACTGACTATCAATAATATTTTCTTTGTAAATCAGTTGCTTTCTGGACCTTTTACGCTACACCGTGACCTGCACAAATGAAAGGTTGTTGCCTTCACTGCCCTTCTTGCACAATCATAAACAGATCAGAGCTCAGATGTCCGCACAGTTTATAACTCCAGAGCAAGAACAGCAGATGTGCCATAAGATCTGTGCAAATGATCATGGCAAATGGGGCCACGCATCAATCGATATAGAGCAAGCACTGCTGGAACTGACTTGGCTGTACATAAAATTTATCAACATCACAGAGAGTCTGGAATATATCTACTTTACCAATTTAAATAATTCATGGCGAATGTCCGATATTATTTGCATTGCCACCCTGTATCATTATATTTTAATTGTCAGAAATAGGGAGTATTTCCTATAATAGTACCAAAAAGCCTCTTTAGATCAATAATAGGGACCTGGCGTCTTTGAAGGTCTTATATTTAGCTCTGCATGTGTCCCTGTATGTGTCTTCAACAGAAGGACAACAGCATTTAACAATAATTTAGCTTAGGTCATTGTGGATCTGTGATTGATAGAACACTTTATCTAAAACAATACTGATATCTAATACAGCAACAAATTTCCTACCAACCCTAGGAATCTCACTAGGGTTAGGGTGCCGCCACATATTTGTAGCAGCACCACTTAGACCATTGGTCTCCAAAGTTCAGGCTGGGGGCCAGATGGTGCTTTTCTTTATCTGGCCCTTAGGGCACTCTTCCACCAACTGACACCAATGATGGGGCATCATTCCCCCTGCTGACACCATTATTTGGGCACTATTCTTCTAATTAATATCAACAAAAGGACATTATTCCTCCCATTAAAATCAATGATAAGGCAATGATGCCGGAGCATTTTCTACTCCCACTGGATACAGTCTGGCCCCCATAAACCCTGGCCTGGAGCACGGTAAACTGGCCCCTTGGTTTGAAAGTTTTGAGATCCCTAACCTAGACCAACAGTAGTGCCCTTAGTGTGTAGAATACAGGGCTCCCGCAGGCTCTGCCTTGTATTTCTCTGCAGAAACCTCAGCGTGGACATGCTATTAAATGCTTTAACAAGAAAACATATTATACTACATCCTAATCCCGTGCATAAATGTTTGCCTGTACGAACACAACCTGAGGGGCGTATTTATCAAGCTTTGATGACTAAAGATATTACACAAGGTTAAAGGGTATGTAGACCTTCAGTTTTTGTTATTAAAATAATAAACTCTGTGCAATCGTTTTGCACAGAGCAGCCCCTATCCTCTTCTTCTACATTGTCCCACCAACACCTCAGGTCCCTCTTCTTTATAGGGTGCCCCCACGGAAGGCCACGTTCCCTGGGGGCACCTGCGTGGGCTCGCTCCTGACTCCCGCTGCTGTGTCTATTGACACAGACAGTGGGACTCAACCCCGCCCCACCGCTCCCGTGTCACTGGATTTGATTGACAGTAAGGGGAGACAATGGCTGGATTAGTTTGAGCTCAAGTAAGAAAAGGGGGGGGTCTGGGGGAGCTGCAGCACAGAAGGTTTTTCACCTAATGCATATAATGTATTAAGGTGAAAACCTTAAAGTTTACAAGCACTTTAACCACTTGCCGACCAGCCGCCGCAGTTGTACTGTGGCAAGGTGGCATGGCTATGCGAAACAACGTACCTGTATGGCGTTTCGCACGATAGCCATTGGGTGGTGTGTGTGCACCCATTGGCCACAGGGGAAGCCTATCAGCTGATTGTTCATCAGAGAGATAGAATGGCGGTCAGCCGATGTAAACAAGGCAGAGCGCTGTTCTGTCAGGCATGGAAACTGTGATCTTGTGGGATCACTTGTGTCCATGCAGTGGGACACTTGTGGGATCACGGTGTCCATGCAGTGAGCCCACCCCCCCTCCCCCCCCACAGTAGGAAAGCACAAACAGGGAACACATTTAACCCTTTGATCGCCCCTGATGTTAACCCCTTCCCTGCCAGTGTCATTTATACAGTGTCAGTGCATATTTTTAGCATCGATCACGGTAATAATGTCACTGGTTCTCAAAAAAGTGTCAAAAGTGTCAGTTAGGTGTCCAATCTGTTCGCCACAATGTCGAAGTCCCGTAAAAAAATCGCTGATCACCGCCATGACTAGTAAATTTTTTTAAATGCCATAAGTCTATCCCTTAGTTTGTGCGCTATAACTTTTGTGCAAACCAATCAATATACGCTTGGGGTTTTTTTTTACCAAAAATATGTAGCAGAATACATATTGGCCTAAACTGCTGAAGAAATTTGATTTTTTACATTATTTTTATTGGGTGTGTTATATAGCAAAATGTAAAAAATTTTTTTTTTTTTTTTTTTTTATAAAATTATCTGTCTTTTTTTGTTTATAGCAAAAAAAATAAAAAACGTTGAGGTGATCAAATGGCACCAAAAGAAAGCTTTAATTGTGGGGAAAAAAAGGACATCAATTTTATTTGGGTACAGCATTGCACGTCAGTTAAAGTAACGCAGTGCAGTATCGCAAAAAATGGCACAGTCATTAGTAGTTAACAAGTAGTTAAGGCAAAAAAAAAAAAACTTTTGCCTTTGGAACCATTTTAATCATCACTGGGGGACTGGCATACAGGCAAGCACCCACTTCAATACTAATATTCACATAATAACAAGCCAAATACTAAACTTGTTGTGGTTCATTTTGGAGGAGAAGGGCAGAAATGAAATAGTCAATTAGACATTTTTTTTATTATATTGAGGAATTAGGTATCTAATCTAACTTTCAACTTCAGAGAAAATTTTCAGAAAAGAAATTATGCTTTCAACCAGTGGAAAATATGGCTCTCTTTTTGACTATTTTAATTTGGGCTGTCAAGTCATAAACAAATGGAATCAAAGTTTGTGAAAGGTTACACTATCAAAATAAAATAGCTATTTTACACTATGATAATATGTAGAAAACTAGAATAAATGGTTATACAAAAAACTGTATGAAGTGACTGAAATTTTCCGAAAAATACATAAATAAATTGTATAGATTGCATACAGCTATAACTGTGAGTTATTTTGTGCACATACTGAATTTGTATAAATACAAATCCAGATAACACTATATTGCACAAATGCAATATGTATTTTGTTGCCAATGGTTGAATAGGCAATCAATTCCAAACTGCTCCTAGTTGTGGCCCTATAATCTGCATATGATTGAGCATTGAATACAACTAAAGTATATGGGACAATACAGTAAATCAATACTGCATTCATCTTGCCATCAGTTTTGACCAAATTTCCTGTGCCTTTGTAGCTCACACATCCCCAAAACATCAGTTATCCACCTCCGTGTTTCACAGTAGGAATGGTGTACCTTTCATCATAGGCCTTGTTGACTCCTCTCCAAATGTTGCGTTTATGGTTGTGGCCAAAAAGCTTAATTTTGGTCTCATCACTCCAAATGACTTTGTGCCAGAAGGTTTGAGGCTTGTCTCTGTGCTGTTTGGCATATTGTATACTTTGTGGCATTTGCGTAGTAATGGCTTTCTTCTGGCGACTCGACCATGCAGCCCATCTTTCTTCAAGTGCCTCCATGTTGTGCATCTTGAAACAGCCACACCACATGTTTTCAGAGAGTCCTGTATTTCACCTGAAGTTATTTGTGGGGTTTTTTTTTGCATCCCGAACAATTTTCCTGGCAGTTGTGGTTGAAATTTTAGTTGGTCTACCTGACCGTGGTTTGGTTTGAACAGAACCCCTCATTTTACACTTCTTGATTAGAGTTTAAACACTGCTGATTGGCATTCTCAATTCCTTGGATATCTTTTTATATCCCCTTCCTGTTTTATACAGTTCAACTACCATTTCCCGCACATCCTTTGACAATTCTATTGCTTTCCCCGTGACTCAGAATCCAGAAACGTCAGTGCAGCACTGGATGAAAGATGCAATGGTCCTTTCTTACTATGTCAGGAGTCCAGAAACATGTTGACCTTTTATACACACACACTAATTACACACAAACAGATCACAGGTGAGGATGGTTACCTTTAACAGCCATTCAAACCCCTTTGTGTCAACTTGTGTGCATGTTATCAGGCCAAAATCACCAGGGTATGTAAACTTTTGATCAGGGTCATTTGGGTAGTTTCTGTTGTGATTATGATTTTAAAAGAGTAAACTCAGTTGATTGATAATAAATGGCTTCAGCCAAACACTAACCATGAGTGAAAGAAATGTTTTTGTGTTATCATTCATATTCTCTGAAAAATGGCCAATAAATCATAAATTCTGCCAGGGTATGTAAACTTATGAGCACAACTGTATATGGGAATACCATACACTGTTTCCTGGAAAAGTGAAGGAGGAAGAAAGGAGACTTTATATACGATCAGTGCCTGTTATACAGCTAATGTTGGTGAGTAGGGGACCATAGGAGGGGGGCACGTCTGTGTAACACCTCACGGGAACAGAAGTCACCTATTTACATGGAATAAGCATGGAGCACTTTGTCACAACTTGTTTAAACACAGATGATATTTTTGGACTTTATGAACTGTATAGAAGCCAAGAACTGTGTTTTATGAGTTTATATTAGGGCAGTGCTGTAATACTTATTGGATTCACTCTACCTCCTGTTTGCATTCTACACAATGAATTAAAAACAATGCATTCCATGCCATATTAACTTTTCCAGTGTGCCCCCCCCTCCCCCTCCCATTGTTGAACCGCCACATTAAACTAAATTTTTCCCTTCATTCCAAAGTGCTGGGGTGACAGCAGGTTGACAATTCTGCAGCTGAGATCCCCAGGAATACAGAGTATTCCAAATCTTCTGAGAAGTCACTGCAGTACAATGCAGAACCATTTTCCAAGTCACTACTCAATTTCCCAGGATCTAGCCCAAAAATGCTGACATCACCCTCTGCCATTGGCTGAGAGAGCTGATCAGGAGCCGGCCGGCTACTAGTTTTCCAGCATGCTGGTCCGAAAGAAGCCAGAAAAACGTCCAGCCTCTGTCGGACTAGCTGCCATACACATGAGCCAAATATCAGCCGGTTTTTATGGAATTGGCCGATGTCGCCCAGCATTCGGCCCTGTGTGTACGGGGCTTTAGGCTCCTCAGGCAGAGGCCAAGGGAAAGGCAAGTATATTATCTAACTTTTTACCACAGTGGTGTAGTGGGTAGCACTCTCGCCTAGCAGAAAGAAGGGTCGCTGGTTCAAATCCCAACCATGACACCACCTGCCTGGAGTTTGCATGTTCTCCCTGTGCCTGCGTGGGTTTCCTCCGGGTACTCCGGTTTCCTCCCACACTCCAAAGACATGCTGGTAGGCTAATTGGATCCTGTCTAAATTGTCCCTAGTATGTATGAATGTGAGTTAGGGACCTTAGATTGTAAGCTCCTTGAGAGTAGGGACTGATGTGAATGTACAATGTATATGTAAAGCGCTGCGTAAATTGACGGCGCTATATAAGTACCTGAAATAAATAAAATAAAAATAATAAATAAATAAACTAACCTACAAGTTTCTATATTTAGTACAAAACCAAAAAATATGGAAGAACAAGCTGTTAAAAATGTAAGAGCCACATCAAAAAATGATGTTAAGGTAAAGACTGCGATAATATCTCAGAACGTAAACTCCCTGAAAATACAATTTACTCCTCTTTTTATAAGCAACATACATGATGCATGATTCTGAATAACCAAAATCTCATACATCATTTGTCTTCATTATGATTGTTCTTATAGCACATAAACAAACTAAAGTACATCACTTGACACATTAGACAAGTAGTATAAGCTCACATATACAAACAGCTCAACATACTGTATACAAGTTGCAGTGTAACCAAACATGCGTGTAAAAACGCACAACTGCATCATAAATTATAATCCATTCACTGTCATCCTACATCTGTGTGTTTTCGTAAGTGTGACATCTCATCACTCAGTAAAATATATAACGAGCATTAAAGCATAACTCTACTATTCAGAATAAAACAACAATGTAATGCCCTGTATACACGACCGGTTTTGCCGTCGGAATAAACTCTGAAGGTTTTTCCGACGGAATTCCGCTCAAGCTGTCTTGCATACACACGGTCACACCAAATTCCGACCGTCCAGAACGCGGTGACGTACAACACGTACGACGGGACTAGAAAACGGAAGTTCTATAGCCAGTAGCCAATAGATTCCATCTCGTACTTGCTATATAGAACATGTTCTCTATCTAAGTCCGTCTGAACTTTTGACACAAAAAGTCCGATGGGACATACACACGGTCGGAATATACGATGAAAAGCTCCCATCAGACTCTTTCTGTTGGAAATTCTGCTCATGTGTACGCGGCATAAGACAATGAAATCATCATCTCTGGAAGTACTGTGAATTTTCTTCTTTTATGCCTGCAGTAAAATTTTCTGTTACAACCGTTTCGTTGTCTTTTTTATAATGCAGAACAGAACATGTGCACAGGCACACCATTCCACGGGCCTATACTACACCCTTGGCTATAAGCTACATTTCAACATTCCTACTGAGCACAGTAGATACTTCATGAGTCCTTACAAGTAGAAGAATACATTTAAAGCTGAATCTGAGCAAAAAACCTGTCACTGAAACATATTCCTCAATAATAACAAAATATATAAATGCACTTTTTGCGCACAAAATGCCTTTGCAGACCAAGATATTACCTTGTAAATGTAGTGGTGCCATCATCGACATACTGTACATAGTCTGGGCAGAGTGCAGAGCTGTAGGACACAACATGCACTTCCCACAACAGGCTACCTCCAGAAAACTACCAGTCACCCTGCACAAGGAGAGAGAATATCAGTAACTGGTCTTCATCAGGGATGAGCTCAGGCATATTCAGACACAAGTGTGAGCTCTCCAGCCAGGAAGATGTCAAAGCAGACAGCCAATTATAGGCAGTGGAAATATTCCCCACAACGTATACATGCCTTCCTATCTATGATTGGCTCTTCTTTTTGACAGCTTCCTGGCAGGATAGCTCAGGAGGGTTCAGAATTATGTCCAAAACCAACTGAGCTCATCCGTAGTCATCATTACGAGAACTTTCTGAGCAGGGGCAAGCTTTCACACTGAATTACTTCACCAATCTGGAGGAAATAGTCAGTTAGGTGTCCAATCTGTCCACCGCAATGTCGAAGTCCCGTAAAAAATCGCTGATCACCGCCATGACTAGTAAAAATTTTTTTTTAAATGCCATAAATATACCCCTTAGTTTGTACGCTATAACTTTTGTGCAAACCAATCAATATACTCTTATGGGGATTTTTTTTACCAAAAACATGTAGCAGAATACATATTGGCCTAAACTGCTGAAGAAATTAGATTTTTTACATTTTTTTTATTGGATGTGTTTTATAGCAAAATGTAAAAAATATTTTTGATTTTTTGTTTTTTATAAAATTGTCGGTCTTTTTTTGTTTATAGCGGAAAAAAAATAAAAACCGCAGAGGTGATCAAATGGCACATAGGCAGAGTGCAGAGCTGTAGGACACAACATGCACTTCCCACACAGGCTACCTCCAGAAAACTACCAGTCACCCTGCACAAGGAGAGAGAATATCAGTAACTGGTCTTCATCAGGGATGAGCTCAGGCATATTACAAATACACAAACCAATATTTGCTTTTCCCAAAGTTTAGCTTTAAAGTGGTAGTAAACCGCCATGCTTTTTTTTTTAAACCTGCAAAGTAAAGTTATAATGTGCTAGTATGCAATGTGAAACTTACCTTAAAACTAAGCACTCCAGCGACAAACTGTCACCACTTACAAGGCTTCCATCTTCACCCAATCTTCCTTTCCAGGTTCGTGTGCTCCGGCTATCCGATTGGCCGCGCTGCGATGACGTCACTCCCGCGCATGCACGCAGGAGCCACTAGTCACGGCACATGACTCTAGGCATGCCGTTCCTTCAAAGCGCATGCACTGGTGACATCACCAGCCCATTTACAAGTAAATATCTCCTGAACGGCGCATGTTTAGGAGATATTTACTGTACCTGTAGGTAAGCCTTATTGTAGGCTTACCTATAGGTAGATATTTGCCATGGAAGTTTACTCCTACTTTAAACTATAACTAAAGGCAGAACTTTTTTGGATGTTTTGGACAGTGTGGGGAAGGAATCGAACACCTAATAGGTTTTTATTGCTGTTTGTACCCCTGTTAGGGAGATTCACCCTCTCTATTTGTCCTGTTTACCATTACAATTGTAAGTAAAACAAAATCCCAAATTTTGGGTTGTCCCCAGAAAAGTAAAAGAGGGAAAACTTCCAATAGGGACACTAGTTCTGGTGAGCTGGGGTCCCCAAAAAATTCCCCTAATTTGCTGGGATTTCCTCCCACTTCCTGTTTGGCTATTGGACAGGAAGTGAAGGGAAATCTCCCCAACAGGGCACAGATGGTGACAAATAATCTGACAGGGGTTATAACCCTCCCTTACTCAATACAAAAGGAAAAAAAAAGTTATGCCTACAAATATTATTTACACAGGTGATCATTTTGCTGTCCCATTATCACGGATCAGGATTTGGGGTTGGATGGAGGAGCTGAATGATTAAGGATAGCATTAGAGCATGGCCTGACAGAGGTTTGGGATAGGACTGAGAATTAGGCTTCAAGCACATGAGACGCCAGTGCAAACTCTGCTGAACACGTTTTTAAAAGCTGAAACCGGCGTTTAGAAACGCCCATTTTGCCGCGTTTGCATGCCGCGTTTGCTTCTGGAAGCGTCTGCAGAGCAGAGAATGACATTTTGCGACCCAACTTTGGGGCCCCATATCTCGGGGCCATTTGGTGCTAGGAACCCCTAACACAGTGGAACTAGCACTACAACATATCCAAATTTGGGGTTCCTAGCACCAAGTGGCCCCGAGATATGGGGCCCCAAAGTCGGGTCACAAAATGTCATTCTCTGCTGCAGAAAAGTGCTTGACATTTTGCGACCCGACTTTGGGGCCCTGTATCTCGGGGCCACTTGGTGCCAGGAACCCCATATGTTGTAGTGCTAGTTCCACTGTGTTTGCACACCAAATTTGGGGTTCCTAGCACCAAGTGGCCCCGAGATATGGGGCCCCAAAGTCAGGTCACAAAATGTCATTCTCTGCTGAAGTTTACCATCATATTTCTGTGTTTTCTGGTCCAAAAAATAGGGTTCCTTTTAAAAACACTTATAAACGCAAACGCGGCTTGTTTGGCGTCTGAAACGTGGAAAACTTTTGTATCTGAACCCATTTTTTTGCTTCTGGAAAAACGAGGTTAAATGCAACTGCCTAAAAACGCCAAAAAACGAGACTGTGTACATGGACACATAGGATAACACTGAATGAGTTTAGGGGCAGTTGAAAAAAGTGTCCAACTGCCTCTGAACGCGCGTTTAACAGTGTCTCATGTGCATGAGGCCTTAGAGTTTGGGATTAGTGATCTTGTCAGTTGTAAACAAAGCCCACACTCTAAAAAAGGAGCATGCATGCCACAAAAGGCATTGTTTCATTTCAAAGAGAAGTATGTTTTTGCTTTTGTTTTTTAGAATCATACTTACCTAGGGGGATGCAACATCAGTCCGATGCTGCATCTGTTCCCCACTGGCTCTAATGCTGAGAACCGAGCGATCAAACACTGCTGATCGCTCGGTTCTCACAGCTGCCCCTCGCTCACTGCAGCTCTAGGCTGTGGAGGGGATGGGAGCAGCTGTCTCAGGCTCTCAGCGGCTCGCTGAGAGGTTGAGGCGGGTGGCGATCCAGGCATGTGGGCGGATCCTGACCATATGGTCGCGATCTTTCCCGAGCCTGGACCGGCTCGGTGACGTCAGGTGACAGTGGACTTCAGCCCGCTGTCTGCTGAAAATGGGTCACAGGCGTGCAGAACGAATTGCATTCCTATGATCCACAGGAGAAGTACAGCCAGACAAGCTTTGGCTGTACTTCTTCTTTAAATTTCTTCAGTCAGGCAAAAGACAAAAATTCTGTTATTCGTAACAAGTAATCAGAATGATATTCTGTAAAAGACTTCTGGTGTCTTTGGGTTAGTGTACATTGAACAAGCTCATTGATGTTTACTGCTAGGCCTGGAGTGTTATACACATTTGATAGGTAAAAGAAGACAATTTTTACTACAGTGAGCTGTTGTTTTCCAAAAGGAAGAGCCACCCCAAAACAGAAGTAGCTTTGACAGTAAATTGAGGGGCCCTATTGTGAGTTCCAAAGGAAAAAACGAGTGTTCAGTATAATTCCATATGAACATGTCATGACTTCAGACACCATGATTGGCTCTGGGCTCCCCGGGGAGAATAGGAGCAGCGAGCAGAACACACCTACCCGCCTGAAACACACACAGCCTGGAATCATTATCCAGGAACAAAGCTTTCATTTTCAAAATTGCTCCTCTAAGCATGATGAGACGATTGCTTGCAATGCATTATGGACATATGACATATCGGTAAAAACATCCTCCGATCCATGAGTGCTTTACCAGGCCAGCTGGTCCAATGATAATGACCTGACCAATGTGCAATCAACATAGTTTATGGTAATACAGGAAAGAGATACCTAATTACACTGTACAACATCAATGCAGCAAACGGATGACTTAGCCGCACTCCTGAGCATTGCTATAAATTCTACATGGTTTACATAAGGGTTACATAAATCACATCCTCTAAAGCAGGTCTTCTGCTTTCATCAGATGCTTCCTAAACTCTCTGGTTTACTTAGTGCTTGTTATTGGTACATGATGTACAGTAGAACTCTGCTCTACACAAAAACATTTCTATAGTTTCCAATGGAAAGCTTTTAACTGCTGTCTTTTTATCCATTGCAGACCTGTCCCCTCACTCCCTGTGCCAAAGAGCACCTGTCACCAGGACAAGGAGCAAGAGGAAATATCAGCTCTTGATTAGTGGATACTGATAGTGGAGGAGTCCTGCTGTCAGAATACAAATGTCTCAGTGGGGAGGATTCTTCTATTCACTTTGCTTGTGTGGATGAAGAAATCTGTTGGTTTTTTCTCCTTCAGCCCACTGGCTGATGAAAAAACGAGTCATCTATGGCCACCTTAATGTATAACAATAAGACAAAACTAAGCGCTTTCCCTGACTTGATCATTCCGGCGGAACACTTTGGTGGGGGTGGGTCAGCCATGCCTCTTGACCCTTGACCCCTGGGGACACACCTTCTGACCTTTGGAGCAGGTCCCTATTCCAATCCGTGTGTATGCTCCATCGAACATTTGTTTCTGACTTTCCGCCAACAGATGTTGGCTAGCAGGTTCTCAAACTTTCCGCCAACAAATTTTTGTTGTCTGACTTTCCGATCGTGTGTACAGAAGTCTCACAAGTCACAAGCCTTTTAAAATACGTTTGGCAGAACATCAGTATCACCAGCAAAGCAGCTTCATTATTATCCCATTAAAGGAGAAGAGAATTGTGCGCTGCATTTCGAGATTTCATCATTTGCTGCGTCACAAATGTTAATTCTCCATTACGAACGCTAGTTTGCAAGACCGACTGCTTCTGGCTCGTCCTTGCTTCCTAGCATGCGTGTTTGTACTTTGGACTTTTGTCAGATGGTCTTTTGTACACACGCTCGGAAAATCCAACAACAGACCGTTGTTGGCGAAAAATTTTAAAGCCTGCCATCCAACATTTGTCCCCGGAAAATCTGACAATTGTCCAATGGAGCGTACAAACGGTCAGATTTTCCACCAACAGCCTGTCATCACACAATTCCTGTCGGAAAATCAGATCGTGTGTACGAGGCTTTACTGTAATTAATTACCACTTTAGATTTACATTGCAAGGAGATTTCCTGCAAATTAAATTGCTGTTATGAGGACAGGTGTAAGTGGTGCTTAGAGGAGCTATTGTTTAAAGAAATCAAAGCACCAGTGTGAAGACATACTGCAGTACAGCAGGCTCTGTTATAGCATTCAAACCTCTCCAGTGCTTTGCAGGGGCACACATGTTAACGTGCGTGTGACTGAAATATGCATTAACAAGCATTATATAAATTAGCACGTGGTGTCATTTATTTTCAATGGTATCGCAACACACTAACCCAATGCACTTCCAACACACATGCATGACAGTGCCCCACAATGCACTATTGTGTGTTAAGGAGTGCTTTGTTGGCAAAAAATAGGGTATATCTGATTTTTGGTCCATTCAGCATGCGGAAAAACACACATTAACGTGTATACATTAATGCAATGCACAGGAATGGACAGGTCTGAATGGGTCCTAACCCATGAAAAAAAAAATTGTGCCCTGAAATCCTGGTTCGCTTCTTTTTTTTTTTGTTTGTTTACAAACTTTTGCTTCTTTATAAGATGAGGGATTATTGCTGAGGCTCAAGCTGTTGGGACTCTAGGAGAGCTTTGTTTCTTCAAAACGCTTACACCTCAATCTGCCCCTATGAGTAGAAAAGGTGCTGATATCACTGTATACTTCCACTTCCAGTGCAGACTCAGAGCTGTGCAAGAATCAATGCAATTTATGGCACTGCCACCTCTACTATCCACAGAACCTAGTTCCGAGATCAAGGCAGACATTCAGGCTGGGTTCCCACTGGAGATCGCAGCATCTCACAGCAGGAGTCTGGTGCGTCTCCATTCATCGTTTCAGGTCCGATTTCAGCCTGAATTCGGACCTGAAACGGACCAGAAGACGCACAGGACTCCTGTGCAAATCACAGCGGTGCCGCTGTGGAGATGTGTGAACCAGCTCCATAGAGAGCCGGTCACAATCTACTGCAATGTGAATTGAATGCGGGGAAATCCACATCCAATTCGCAATGGTGTGAGCCCAGCCTAAATGAGTGCGATGGACACTGCATACATGTTCATTTTATAACATCAGTATTGTATAAGCAATACAATGATTCTTATTGACAATCCACTATAAGCTTACTTTCATATGGTAAGTGCTGCAACCATCTCTGCCCACACCTTCCTGGTTTCCCTGCATGCTTTGCAGCTTCCCCTCTGCTGTTTACTTTCACTTTCTACAGATAACATTTCCCATGGTACCTTGCTGCATGCAAGCAGTGATTCCAGGACTGACTCCGCCTCCTGAAACTCCTCCTCTCAGCAGCTCTGTAGATCAGTAGGCAGGCTCTGTGATATGTGTGACACAGCAGTGTCTACTCACAGGGCATAGTGAATGGGTGTCACAGAATTCAAGGAAGTAAATGTGTGGGGATCTTCACAAAGTACGTTTACAAACTTTAACATAACAGATTATTATGAGTAGGCTAGAAATAACTGAAATACAATGTGGAAATGAATATATTATTTTAAATTTAAATGGTAAATTTGGTGATATCTACACTATGGGGTTGATTTACTAAAACTGGAGAGTGGAAAATCTGGTGCGGCGCTGCATGGAAACCAATCAGCTTCTAAATTCAGATTGTTCAATTAACCACCTCAGCTCTGAACGGTTTCACCCCCTTCATGACCAGGCCATTTTTTGCTATTCAGCACTGCGCTACTTTAACTGGCAATTGTGCGGTCATGCAATCCTGTATACAAATAAAATTTATATCATTTTTTTTCACACAAATAGAGCTTTCTTTTGATGGTATTTTGATCGCCACTGAGCTTTCTCTTTTTTTATTATATAAATGAAAAAAAGACTAGAAATTTTGAAAAAAAATAAATATTTTTTTTACTTTCTACTATAAAACACGTCAAATAAAAAAAAAAGCACCCAACGGCAAGGGTTGTCAGGAAGAGGCCCTTGTCCTCATCAACATGAGCACCCACGCCCCCCATGTTGAGGGCATGTGCCTGGCCTGGTATAGTCCAGGAGGGGAGGGTGGCGCTCGCACGTCCCCCCCCTTTCCTGACCTGCCAGGCTGCCTGCTCAAATAAGGGTCTGGTATCATCTTGGGGGGGAAAGCACACGCAAAATTTATGTTTAAATTTTGACGGGGTTCCCCTTCAAGATTCTCAGCACACAAGTCGCACCGCAAGTCAGATCATTTGATCCGACCTCTGGTGCGACTTCTATTCAAATCAATGGGCTCCCATAGGGAACCATTGATTTTGAATAGAGGCAGAGAAACGCCGGACGAGGCTTAACACAAAGCATTATGTGTATACAGCATTAAGCCTTGTTAAACAGCGTTCAACACCTTTTACCGGCGTCTGGCGTTTTTACAGCTCTAGCGCTGGAGCCTCAGAACGTGCTGGTCCTGGGTTTTTTTTTGGAGCTTAAAAACGCCAATGCCTGTTACAGCTCAAAAACGCCATGGTGTGTATGAGGCCATTGAATAACATGAAGTGGTGTTTTTAAGCTGCAAAAAGAGCTAAAAAATGGCGCTGTAAAAACGTCCGTGTGTATGCGGCCTAACTGACGCTGGGGGGGGGAGGAGGAGGGAGTGATTTATTGTCACTGACATCACCAGTGACACTAATACAGTGATCAGTCATAATACTATACACTGTCACTTTACTAAAGACACTGGCTGGGAAGGGTTTAACATCTAGGGCAAGCAAGTGGTTAAATGTGTGCCTAACAATGTGTAATGTGTGCTGCTTTTTACTAAAGACCTTTGCAAAGCAGGGATCAGAGACAGAGATTGTTCCCTCTGTGCAGAGCCCTGTGTTGATTGTCAACACAGGGCTCTGGGCTGTGATTGGACACAGCCGATCAGCGGGTTCCAGCCATGAATCATTGGCCGGGACCTGCTGACAGACTCTGATTGTGTACAAATACAGTGAGTGTCAGCGGGGGGGGGGGAAGGACACATGCACGCATCCTAAACCCACAAACAGGCAGCGCCCTGTCACTTTGACTGTATGGCCCGCCTGTCCGCAGTACATTATGGGAGGGCAGTCCTTAAATGGTTAATCTTTGACAAAAAAACTGGAAGCTGATTGGCTTCTATGAAGAGCTGCACCAGATTTTACACTCTCCAGTTTTAATAAATCAACCCCTTTATGTGCTGATATATCGAGGATAGTGGCAGCAAATCAGCAGTGTATATAATAGGCAACATTCATTAGGTGTAAGGATTTCTACAGGTAGCAAAAGAAAAAATTCTCAACTTTAGTAAATTAGCACCATTAGAACCCAGAATAGGGGCAGTGGGTGGGGACAATACACTTCCATTAATACATGAGACGTATAATTAGGTGCCAGATGTATTTTTTTAAACACATTGGTTACCTGAACATTGGTATATATCCTTCCCTAATTAAGAGCCATCCCAGCACTACCTGGAATCAAAACTTTATGGAAATGAAGATTTCCCTTAAGGCTGGCCATACACTATACAATTTTCTTGTTCAATTTTCTTTAGATTTATCTTCAACTATGTAGTGCAAGGGCCTGCCTGATTGTATACACATTGAAAGTGTTTAGGTTTGACCTCATATTATATGGTTTTGGTAAATCTAAGTCCTCATGCACACGGACGTTTTTACAGCTGCTTTTTTGAGCTTTTTTTGCAGCTTAAAAAGGCCTGTCTATGTTAGTCTATGGCTTCATGCCCACCTAGGCGTTTTTGAGCTGCAAGTGGCATAGGCGTTTTTAAGCTGTAAAAAAAACCCAGGACCAGTGGGTTCTGAGAGACGTTTTTCAGCTGTAAAAACGCTCTAACGCTGAAAAACGCTCAAAAACGCTCAAAAACGTCATTCACCAACGTTTTTATCGTTTTTGATCCATTGAAAAAAAAAAAAATTTGAAAAAAAAAAAAAACGCTCAAAAACGCTAACGCGGAAAAACGCTCAAAAACACTCAAAAACGCTAAAAAACGCTATTACAAAAACGCTGAAAAAAGCTGAAAAAAGTCACTGCTAAAATACTGGCGTTTTCATAACGTTTTTTTAACAGCCTGTGTGCATGAGGGCTAAAGAAAATTGAATACGGAAATTGTATAATGTATGGCCAGCTTAACATGCAATGCAATATATTGTAGCACAAGAAAGTTTAATCCATTGTGCACTAACAGGAGTTAAATTCTCTAAAATAATGTAAAATATAATATACCTTACCATATAAAACATACCATCTATAAGAAACGTATGTTCCTCTCCAGCACAAACACAAATATATACATGTATACTGGTAAAGTTGTTTCTTTTACTTTCTCCAGTTCACTTTCCGAGGATTGATCACCCCTGTGAATAAACGCAGGGGTTTGAATGAACAAGGCACCTATTCAGAGAAGCCCTCCTCTCAATCCCTCTAATGTTTGGCTTATTCAAATAAAATAAAGTGATATATGCTCCTTATTCCAGGCGAGTCCAGACCCGCTGCTCATTAGTGGCTCATGTCTGGATGTCTGGCAAAGGGAGAGGGAGGTCCCATATCCTGATTTCCAGGAGGGCTATTAAAGGTGGGGAGGGGGATTTGGCAGCAAGAGGCACCTTCAGACAAGGCAAAAGTAAATGGAAAAAGCAAAAGCAAAAAAAAAAAAAAACTGTACAAACAGGCAGAGTGTGCAGCAAGGTAAAAGGAGGAAAGTGAGGACACCGCAGAAACAGAGACGCACTTGAGCCTTTCAGTTGCATGTGCACACACAGAAGTAGATTCCAAATGATTCAATAAGGAAATGCCCAGAGCTATGGGGATGTAACCCAGAGTAACCAAACCACTTTCATTTCCTACTACTTGTAGTATCCAGATGTCTGATTAGGTTCTATGAAATATTGTACATTGCATATCTTCACAGCTCTTTGGATTTCCTTTTTGTAAAGAACTGGTCACAAACATAAGAGATTTGTTGCCCAATCATATTGTCTTTATTCAATCTTACCTACTATGTAACTATGTAACTATCGGTATGTAAGGATGATGTCAGTCAGGGGCCCTGTCTATACCTCCCAACTGTCCCTGATTTCGAGGGACTGTCCCTGATTTGGAGCAATGTCCCTCTTTTCTCCTCATTTGTCCCTCATTTTGGTCTGATCTATATATAAATGTATATAAAATGCACTTTTTATCTATTAAAAAATGTTTCCCAGGACTAAACCTTTCATCTGATTTCTAAATTGCTGCATTTGTAAATTCCAAAAGCCAATATAAAGGAATAGTAGTGGTAAAAAAAACACCTATGGGTTTAACCAATCTTGTTCTTTTGTACAATTCTCCTTTAAGGGGGAGTGGCAAGGGGTGTGTCCTATGCCTGCATACTTTTGTTGATATCAAAAAGTTGGGAGGTATGTGTGTCCAGTCTGATCAGCAGGGGATCCGTGAACAGATCCCTTGTTGAATAATAGCAGAATGGAAAAGATGACACTTTTGTCACATCTTTTCTTTTTTTTTGCTGCATTCAAAAAGTGGAGCTTCGTGGACCCACATTAGATCTGTGGGGGATGGATGTAAAAGGACTTGTAAAAGGATCTGTCACATCTAGGTCCAAAACACAGACTAAGGGCCGGTTCCCACTGGTGCGCTGTCCGACATTGTATGTGATTTGCACCGCACTGCAAATCACATGCGATTTCACCCATACAGTTAGTATGGGTGAATCGCATTCAGACCAAACTCGCACAGGACCTTGTTCACACCCATGCGATCCAATTCCTGCCCGAGTTTGCAGATCGCACTGCGATATGCAAACTGATTTGGGGGTGTCATTAACTTTTCACTGACACACCCAGCAGTTCGCATAGGACAGTGTGAACTGCCACCAGGAGACATGCGATGTGGGAATCCGCAGTGAATTCGCAGGGTTCCCGCATCGCAGCAGTGTGAACTGGCCCTTAGAGTTAATTGAATGTGATTTGACGTGAATCCACATTAATCTGGCGCCCATAGACTAGCCTGACTCTGCCTGAAAAACGAACAGGTGGACCTGATCAAACCGCTAGTGTGAAAGGGACCTTGGTGTTTAGGTGTATTTGGGAACCCTGTTCTATTGCTGTTGTTCTGCCTGAGTTAGGACCCTTTCACACTAGCGGTCTGATTGAGTCCGCCTGTCCTTTTTTCAGGCGGATTCTCCATTCTCCTCTATGGAGCAACAGGTGTAAACGACATGTGTATGTTTACACCCGCTTACATCCAATCCGATCCGAAACAGACAGATGGGGATCCATTCCTCTTCTGTCTAGCGGTTTGGATAACAGTCAGGTGTAAACAGACAGGACATCCAACCACCCATAGAGACATACTGGGTGTCTGTAAATACCAAAAAACTGTGTAGCTTTAGACAAAGTTGAATAATTGACCTTGCTATAGGTGTAAGCCATTTATGTACCTCATTAAGCCTGAAAGTAAAACACCTAGGACATTGTTAAGGATATTAAGGATATTGCTAAGAGACTTCTAGCTGTTAGGCCTTATGCACACTGGACGTTATAATAACGTTATAAAAACACAAGTAGCTTTAGCAGTGAGTTTTTCAAAGTTTTTCAGCATTTTTGCAATAGTGTTTTTTAGCGTTTTTCAGCGTAAGCATTTTTTAGAGGTTTTTTTTTGGGGGGGGAGGGGATCAAATACGTAAAAAAATGCTGGTGAGCAGTGTTTTTGAGCGTTTATACACCTTCCTGCCCAGGACAATTTTCAGCTTTCAGCGCTGTCGCAGTTTGAATGACAATTGCGCGGTCATGCTACACTGTACCCAAACTAAATTTTTATCATTTTGTTCCCACAAATAGAACTTTCTTTTGGTGGTATTTGATCACCTCTGCGGTTTTTATTTTTTGCTAAACAAAAAAAAAGACCGAAAATTTTGAAAAAAATAAGTTTTGCTTTTGTTTCTGTTAAAAAATTTTGTAAATAAGTAAGTTTTCTCTTTCACTGATGGGCACTGATAAGGCGGCACTGACAGGCACTGATAAGGCGGCACTGATGAGGTGGCACCAATGAGGGGGCATTGACGTTGGGCACTGATATGCGGCACTGATGGGCAGTGGTAGGCAGCACTGATGGGTGGCACTGATATGCAGCACTGATGGGCATTGATAGGTGGCACTGATGGGCACTCATGGGTGGCACTGATGGGCACTGATAGGCAACACAGATGGGCACTGAAAGGCTGCATAGATGTGCTCTTATGGGTGGCACTGATAGGTGACACTGATGGGCACTGATAGGCGGCACTGATGGGCACTTATACGTGGCACTGATGGGCACTGATACACAGCACTGATATGAGGCACTAATAGGCATCCCTGGTGGCACTGGCAGTGGTAGGCATTGGAGTGGGCACTGATTGGCAGCTGCCTGGGCATTGATTGGCAGCTGCCTGGGCACAGATTGGTATTTCTCTAGGGGTCTAGGGGGCATACCTGGTGGTCCAGTGTGGATGGCCATCCTGGTGGTCCTGGGTGGCTTCCCTGGTGGTCCTGGGTGGGATCCGAGGGGGGCTGTGCTGATAAACAATCAGCACAGACCCCCCCTGTCAGGAGAGCAGCCGATCGGCTCTCCTCTACTCGCGTCTGTCAGACTCGAATGAGGAAAAGACGATCAACGATCATCCGTGATTGGACATGGCTGATCATGTGGTAAAGAGTCTCCATCAGAGGCTCTTTACCTAGATCGGAATTGCGGTGTGTCAGATTGACACACCGCAACAACGATCGTCGCGATGCACACCCCCGGGGGCGCGCAGCGGCTTAACATCCTGATCACGTCATATGACGTCCGGTTAGGATATTGAAACCACTTTGCCGCCGTCATTTTGCTATATGGCGGGCGGCAAGTGGTTAAAAAAACATGTCATACTTACCTCCTCTGTGCAGTTGGTTTTGAACAGAGTGGCCCCGATCCTCCTCTTCTGGGGTCCCTCAGTGGATCCCCTGGCTCTTCCTCTTCTTGGGTGCCCCGTTGGAGAGCCGCTCTCCCTCGTGGCACTCGTGCGGGCGCGCTCCCATGTCCTGCTGCTGCGTCTATTGACACAGACAGCAGGACTAGGTCCCGCCCCCATGTGATTGGATTTGATAGACAGCAGCGGGAGCCAATGGCTGCGCAGCTATCAATCTATCCAATCATCAATCTATCCAATCAGGACCTCTATCAATCTGCAAGAAACTTGCTGCAGTCTGATTGGGAATGGTCGGGCCTATGGTGACCATACACACTTCAATTGCGAATTCAAAGTCGCGTGACTTTGAAGACGACATTTCAGAGCAACTTCGGCATGACTTGCATACAACTCCTTTAACAGAAATCAATGCGAGTCTTGCCAAAGTTTGACCAAAAGTAGTGCAGGAACCTTTTTCTAAGTCGAAGCGTCTCAAGTCGCTCCTATTAGAATGGTTCCATTGCACTTAAGGGGTGCGACTTGTGATATGACATGTGCTTTCAAAGTCGGAGCGCATGTCGCACCAGTGTGAACCGGGCCTTACTAAAACTGGAGAGTACAAAATCAGGTGCAGCTGTGCATGGTAGCCAATCAGCTTCTAACTAAGGCCTGATTCATACCTATGCATTTTTTTTAACAGAAAACTTATGCATTTTTAGTGCTTTTTGCATTTTGCAGATTTGCACTACAGAACGTATTCCATAAAATGCATAAGTGTGAATCAGGCCTAAGCCCAGGTTCACAATGAGCTGCGGGAATGAAGCCGTGCAAGTTCCGCTGAACTCGCACAATTTCATTCCCGCATGTCAGTCCCGATTTTACAGACATCTGTGCGGGTTTCTGCACAGATGTCAATGGAAATCGCAACCTGAAATCGCAAAAATTAGTATAGAAACTACTTTTTGAAATCGGTGTGGCATTGCACCGATTCGGACGGTGCCATTGCCGGCAATTGCCGCCAATTTGACATGAATCGCATGTCAAGTCGCACCAGTGTGAACCAGGGCTTAGGCTTGTTCAATTAACTTTGCCACAAAAAAATCTGGAAGCTGATTGGTTTCTATGCAGAGCTGCGCCAGATTTTGCACTGTACAGTTTTAGAAAATAAACCCCAATGTGTGATTTACCAAAATGATCAAACAGGCATAACTTCCCTTTTTATCAATTTATATTCAATGTATATCAGAATTGATCCATCACTTGGCCTGGGCAGACAATTATCGATTGTGTTGTATTGATCAGGCAGCGCTGAGATGCTTTTGGTCATGAATCCAATTATATTTCATTCCATCAATTCATGACGCTGCATGGGGAAAACAGAGATACGATTGTTAACTTACGATTGTATCCTCCAACTATCTGTCAAAATCCACTTCCCCGTGTGTGCTATATCGATTGAATGAGTAGTCAAATATAAATCGATTGTCCCTATCAGCAGAGATCAAGTGGAAAAGAAATTGATCATTTATTGAGGAGTATATGGCCACCATTACAGGTACACTTCATGTCAGAGAGCTATAAAATATCAGGACTGTCCATAATAAAAGCCAGAAGAAGGTGACTATAGATATTAGCCAGGTGTTGGATGTTTACAAGTAACGTCCCCTCCTACTTTTATTTCTGGGGAACTATGAGATATTCTTGGAAAAAGTCCAGCCAAAAAAAAAAAAAAAGAAAAAAACTCATACTGGCGAGCTGAGGCTTTCTGGTGACATTTGTGGTTATATACTGTATATAGAGGTTCTATAGATACAAGATCTTGCTGACATTGCCAGTACTGGATGACAATCCCTTCATGATCTTATGTCTATGGGTACCTAGGGGCTAAAACTTATGGACACAAATTAAACAGCTGGAGAAAGACAAGCAATGACAACTAAAGGAATCAAGTTCACAAGAAAATAAATGTGAACAGGTCAGAAAGGGACTAGCCCTTTAACTGAACAAATCAGTCAAACAGCACTGACACCTGAAATGTATAAAACCTCACCACCAATGGAACGAGGCTCTTAAAAGTTCATAAATAGTCCGTATCATTTTTTTTTTTTAAATTTACTTAGAAATACAGTCATGGGGATGGGATGTCCTGCACTTACAGGCAAAGAGCTAGACATCCTGTATTCATGGACCAAGAGGGTGGGGAATGTTTTCCTGAACGTCCAAATTATAATTATAACCTATTACCATCAAAACAGAGCCCTATTCATTGACCTGAATCCTAATGCCCTGACTCTGTGACCTCTACATGGCAACTAAAGGTGAGTCTAGGGACAACCCATTTCTATGTACCTGTCATTAAATCAGACAACACAAAATGACAACACAAATTAGAAACATGAGCTAAGAAAAATCAAAACATCCAAAAACAAAACAAAGCAAATATCACATGCCTGTTTTGAAATGACACTATTATTATTATTATACAGGATTTATATAGCGCCAACAGTTTGTGCAGCGCTTTACAACATGAGGGCAGACAATACAATTACAATACAAATCAATACAGGAGGAATCAGAGAACCCTGCTCGTTAGAGCTTACAATCTACACTATATATTTATTTTTAAGAGAAAATGTATATATACTGTATATACACTATATTGTCAAAAGTATTGTGACGCCTGCCTTTACACGCACATGAACTTTAATGGCCCCAGTCTTGGTCCATAGGCTTCAATATTGAGTTGGCCCACTCTCTGCAGCTATAACAGCTTCAACTCTATTGGGAAGGCCGTCCCCAAGGTTTAGGAGTGTGTCTATGGGAATATTTGACCATTCTTCCAGAAGATCATTTGTGAGGTCAGGCAGTGATGTGGACGAGAAGGCCTGGCTCACAGTCTCCGCTCTAATTCATCCCAAAGGTGTTCTATCGGGTTGAAGTCAGGACTCTGTCCATGTCTTTATGGATCTTGCTTTGTGCACTGGTTCAAATCATTTGGTGGAGGGGGGATTATGGTGTGGGGTTGTTTTTCAGGGGTTGGGCTTGGCTCCTTAGTTCCAGTGAAGGGAATTCTTAAAGTGATTGTAAAGTCTTGTTTTTTTTTCTATAAAAATAACAAACATGTTATACTTACCTGCCCTGTGCAGTGGTTTTGCACAGGGCAGCAGAGATCCTCCTCTTCTCAGGTCCCTCTTCGGTGCTCCGGGCCCCTCCCTCCCTCCCAAACTGTCCACAAGGTTTAGGAGTGCAACTATTGGAATGTTTGACCGTTCTTCCAGAAGCACATTTGTGAGGTCAGGCACTGATGTTGGACGAGAAGGCCTGGCCTCTAATGCATCCCAAAGGTGTTCTTTCTGGTTGAGGTCAGGACTCTGTGCAGGCCAGTCAAGTTCCTCCACTCAGAACTCATTCATCCATGTCTTTATAGACCTTGCTTTGTGCAGTCATGTTGGAACAGGAAGGGGCCATCCCCAAACTGTTCCCACAATGTTGGGAGCATGAAATTGTCAAAAATGTCTTGATGTGCTGACACCTTAAGAGTTCCCTTCACTGGACCTAAGGGGCCAAGCCCAACCCCTAAAAAACAACCCCACACTATAATCCCCCCTCCACCAAATGCCTGCACAGAATCCTGACCTCAACCTGATAGAACACCATTGGGATGAATTAGAGCAGAGACTGCGAGCCAGGCCTTCTTGTCCAACATCAGTGTCTGAGCTCACAAATGCCCTTCTGGAAGAATGGAAAAACATTCCCATAGACACACTTCTAAACCTTCCCAGAAGAGTTGAAGCTGTTATAGCTGTAAAGGGTGGACCAACTCAATATTGAACCCTACAGACTAATGCCCCGTACACACGGTCGGATTTTCAGACGGAAAATGTGTGATAGGACCTTGTTGTCGGTAATTCCGACCGTGTGCAGGCTCCATCACACATTTTCCGTCAGAGTTTGAGAGCTTGCTATAAAATTTTCCGACAACAAAATCCGTTGTCAGAATTTCCGATCGTGTGTACACAAATCCGACGCACAAAGTGCCACGCATGCTCAGAATAAATTAAGAGATGAAAGCTATTGGCTACTGCCCCGTTTATAGTCCCAACGTATGCGTTTTACGTCACCGCGTTCAGAACGATCGGATTTTCTGACAACTTTGTGTGACCGTGTGTATACAAGACAAGTTTGAGCCAACATCTGTCGGATAAAATCCTAGGATTTTGTTGTCGGAATGTCCGATCAATGTCCGACCGTGTGTACAGGGCATAAGACTGGGATGCCATTAAAGTTCATGTGCGTGTAAAGGCAGGCGTCCCAATACTTTTGGTAATATTATATATATATATATATATATATATATATATATATATATATATATATATATATATATATATATATATATATATATACATATATATACATATATATACACACACGCACACACACACACGCACTTTGGATATAAAGTATTCTGCTAAAAAGTATAATTAAATAAGCAGCACCTCTCTCCCCATGTGTGCTCCTCTGGTCTGGCTTTTGGTGTGTTACCACACACCTTAGAGTGTTTATACACAACCGCAGAAGTGTATGTTATTAATGGACATTTAGTCTATGGACACTCCTATATAGCACTGAAGAGCGATCCACTACATATGATCTACTTATCTGTGATGTTATCTTGCAGCACTGAAGTGCTTCTCAGATACTACCTAGAGGTTCCATTCACGCCTTTACTGACTATCCATTTAAGAATATTTTGAATACTGTGGGAGAGCTAAGCTGACTTGGTTTGATCCTACATAACATCCTTCATATTCCTTCATATTCCGCTCCCAGGAGTCAGTGCGGTGCGGTCAGTGCGGTGACCTCTGACCCCGTTTTGATTGGGAGAGACGTGACTGTACCGGGAGAAGTGTCACCGGGAACATGGAGTTGGAAGCAATGAGCCGATATACAAGTCCGGTGAACCTGGCAGTGTACACGCACCTTACAGTTAGGGCGGCACAGTGGTGTAGTGGGTAGCACTCTCACCTAGCAGTAAAAAGGGTCGCTGGTTCAAATCCTGACCACGACACTACCTGCCTGGAGCTTGCATGTTCTCCCTGTGCCTGCGTGGGTTTCCTCCGGGTACTCCGGTTTCCTCCCACACGCCAAAGACATGCTGGTAGGTTAATTGGCTTCTGTCCAAAATAGGCCCTAATATATGAATGTGAGTTGGGGACCTTGGATTGTGGGATCCTTGAGGGTAGGGACTCATGTGAGGGTGTACTCACTCAGTTTGAACTGGATGGACTGGTGTCTTTATTCAACCTTACTAACTATTTAACTATAACAGAGAAATTGTATATAATCTCCCGAAGAAGTGGTTCCCCACGAAACATGTCAAGCTTCCTGTAATTCATACTTTGCACTAGCCGTCATGACAATAGTTGGGGTTGTCACCAGTACACACCTAAAGTAGACAGCTGTCTTGGAGACCTATATTTGACCACTGTGTGTTTTCTCAATGACTGTGTTTTAAATTCTATTTTTATATTTATGTGATGTGTTCAAAAAAAAGTATTACTTTTTATCAGTGGTGCCTATAAAGTCTAATTTTCCAATTATATTTTTCCTCAATTTCTCTATAATTAAATGATGCTCTGTTTTATATTACACATCACAATGGAGACAAATAGCAGTATATAATGTAAGGACCGGATATAAATAAGGACAACACATCCCAAAAAACAAATATAAATACAAAACAGGATGCAAGTTCCAGTATTCAGGATTTCAGTAGTGTCACAACTGGTATGTATAAGTGAAGAATTAAAAATATATTTTATTACAAACATAATAAAAACCACATGAAAACACTTTTTTATCACAGTGCTTTGTATAGTCATCGCAGAATTTGAGATTAATCATACAAGTACATACAGCCTGCTCATATCACCACCCTTACATGCTCCTCCCAGTCATCATAATAAACTCTAGGGTTTTGCAGATGTTACATTTAATTGGCTTAGTATTATCTAGAAATCACAGTGGAACTATAGTAGGATTTAACGTGTTTCCCAGAACCCAGTCTGCTTCCTCAGGAAAGCACGGGAAGCATCTATGATAGTACAATAGAAAACAAAATCATTCAAAGACTTGTATCATGGTCAGTTCATATTGTCATATCCAGACCTGGAGAGGATTACTTCCTCTCATTCTGATAAAAGGTTGTCATAGAATCTTTGAAGTAATATGACAATCCACTAATGCTGATTCGTATTTAAAGCTCCAGGAATAAAGTCACTTTATAAAATGTGCTGGCTTACTGTGAGTTAAAGAAGAAGTAAACTTCCTCTGCAAACTTTTACCTATAGGTAAGCCTATAATAAGGCTTACCTATAGGTATTGAAAAGATCTCCTAAACCTATACCGTTTAGGAGATAGTTCCAGTGCATGCAGCCAGCGACATCACCGGCGCCCGCAAGCCATTCCTTCTGAGCCCGTGCCTTGAACAGCGGCTCCCGCGCACATACATGGGAGTGACGTCGTTGCGGCTCCAGCCAATCACAGCGCCGGGGCCCCCGAACACAGAAGAAACTCTGGGAAAGATGTCGGTCGTGACA
The DNA here is from genome assembly GCF_042186555.1 of Aquarana catesbeiana. NCBI lineage: Eukaryota > Metazoa > Chordata > Amphibia > Anura > Ranidae > Aquarana > Aquarana catesbeiana. Next base: position 143,842,765 of record NC_133325.1, read on the forward strand.
GCGGTGTGCGGGAACCGCTGCAACAGCTTCGTTCTATGGTATTTCTTTTCATAATGAGCTAGTATGCAATGCATACTAACTCATAATGCCTTTGTCTTGCAGGGTTTTTTATTTTTTTGAGAATTTTTTTGAGAGGTTTACAACCCCTTTAAGTCCAATGGGGTATATGCCACCTCATGGACTTATCTATTTAACTTACAACTAACAATTTTATGGAGCGTACAGCTATTGCTATACTCCAGGCGCTCTGACGGGAGACCCTGGGGTTGATTTACTAAAGGCAAACTTTCCCCAGAGCTTAGTGAATGTGGTGAAGCTTCACTTTATAAAGAAAACCCAAATAGGTGCAAGGAAAATAGAAAAAACAGCATTTTTGCTTGCACATGATTGGATAATGGCAAACAGCAATAATCCCAACATTCATTAAAGTGATTGTAAAGGTTTGTTTGTTTTGTTTTTTTTCCAAATACCGAACATGTTATACTTACCTGCTCTGTGCAAGGGTTTTTCTGGGGTCCCCCAGTGGCGCTCCTGGCTCCTCCTCTTCATCGGGTGCCCCCTCGGAAAGCCGTTTTCCATGAGGCACCCATGCGGACGCCCTCCCAAGTCCTGCTGCTGCGTCCATTGACACAGACAGTAGGATTTGGCCCCGCCCCCGCTCCCATGTCACTGGATTTGATTGACAGCAGCGGGAGCCAATGGCTCCTGCTGCCATTAATCTGTTCAATGAGGACAGAGACAGTGGCTGGAGCTGCTGGGCTCGTGCTTGTCGCTGGAACGATTGGGTCCAGGTAAGAAAAAGGAGGGCTCTAGGGGGCTGCTGAAGCACAGAAGGTTTTTCACCTTCATGCAATAATGCATGAAGATGAAAAACCTTGAGACTTTACAACTCCTTTAAGCTCTGGGGAAAATGTGTGCAACTGCAATTGGAAGCTACGCAGTCTACTTGCCTTTAGTAAATCATCCCCATCCTCCTCCCTGCCCACTCCTCCCTACTGCTGTTCATTCACAGAAGGCTTTGTATTCTGTGAAAGGGTTCACATTATACAAGGCACTCTCTGATTGAGCAGGAGGAGGGGAGAGGCGGGCACAGCAGCTGCATGCGACTCTACCTACAGCTGCTGGAGCTGAGATCAGAAGATCCAGCATTAGAACGCCAAAAGTTTAGAGATAGCTATGTTCCCAACAAATTAAAAATTACAAATTAAAGAGATAAATCCACAAGGTGGCATGCACCTCATTGGACTTAACCCTTAGTAATCCAGAACATTTTACAAAGTAACTGAATTTCTGAAGTTTAGCTTTAAAATGGCCACATTTTTTTTTTTAAACATTTAAAAACATGGCAATCCTTTCTGCATGGAAACAGTGAGAAATCTGATGTTTCCCTAATACATGTAGCCACTCCTAATCCTCAGCATGTCACAACTTCGTAGATGTAAATCAAGAAAATAAGTTCAACTCCCATGACTCAATGCAGCCTGCGACACTTTATCATGTTTAAACTTGATTTGTTAGGATGAGCCTAAAACTCTTTCAATTTGTCAGGTTGTGGACTGCATCTAGTTGTCCCCCCATTACCACTGAAGGAGGTAAAAGCATTCATTGGTTCAGCTTAGGCAAGACACAATTATAAACTAAGCTGCTGCAAAAGTGATTGATGTGACTTTGACAGTCAATCAGCAATAAATGTCAGTAATAAAAAAGGTGTGTCATTTTTTTTTTTTCAAAATGCAGAATGGAACAGAGTTCTAAACTAATCAAAGCGTCTTTTGTACAGATGGAACAGTTACCCTCACTTCTTGTTCTGGTGACAACTGTATAATGTTGGAATTTTCAACACTTTCTGTGTGATAGTAGCAATAGACACCAGGACAGATAGAAAAGGTAAATCTACCCATGACAGGGAACCCAAGGCTCTGTTCACATCTAGGCATCCCGAATTGTGGGCGGAATTGCCACAATTCTGCCCGTGATCCTGAATCACAGCAAATCGTGGGACGCCCCTTGCGATCCCCGTGACTTCCAACGGCACCCCGTTCGCAGCTCGATTTTGCCACGATTGTCTCCCGATAAATCGCAGTGAAAACAGAACACAATTGCGGTACTTCTTTGTGGAACTTCTTTTGGGCGACAGGCGTACCGCGATTCTGTTAGGGCAAGGATGTCCCTCGGTTTGCCGGAATTCGGGATTGCGGGCAGGATCGCAGCAATTCCGCCCGCGATTCGGGACGCATAGATGTGAACGAAGCCTAATGCTTTCCTACTTTTCATAATTCATCATTTTTAGCAAGATAGCTACTAAATTATATAACAATAAATGGTAAAATGAGAAACAGAATCAGGGAACTGAATCTGAACCTCAGCAACCCCGCTTCCACAAAAACGGCATGTCACAAGATTGATAAAGAAATCTTCAATGTCAGGGCTGCCCTTTGGAATCCCTTGTCAGGCCAGCTTACATAGATGTACTGTATATACCAGTTGAAGGAGTAGAAAACCTGAACATGGGCAATAGAAAAAGCAATTTGTAATAAGTCTTTCAGAGAAAGCCACAGGATGCCCTCATCCAATGTCTGGCACCAACCGTTAAAGAAAGAGGGATCCATCATAAAAGTCATTAGGTCCAATAACTACTCTACTGGTTGGTAAACACAGCCAAGGAGTATAATGGGATTTTACAGGCCAGACACACCCTAGGACGCAAAGTTTGTTGGAAGGACCTAAGCCTAGTATACACCATTTGTTTTTTCCGGTTGAACGAAAAAAAAACTGACAGCTCTGGTCGGAGCCGCTGTACTAACAAACCGATGTTAGTATAGTGATCTCCCCTGCTGTGCTATTGTGTTCTGACAGGAGGACAGCCCCCTTGCCAGAACACTCCGGTCAGTGCCCTCAGCCATTGGCTGAGAGCGCTCATCAGGGGCCAGTCGGCAGACCTCTTTCAGTTGATGAGCCTTCAAACAGCTGGCTTCTGTTGGACTGGCTGCCATACACACAGGCTGAACCTCAGCCGGCTTCTATTGAATGTCGGCCGACATTCGGCCCGTGTGTACTAGGCTTAAAGACAAATATACACAGTTTGAATCTTGGCGAGTTCAGCAGCAACCAGCTGAGATACAAACCATGTATATGCAGGCTGAATGTACCAAGTGGGTCAATCGATCAACTTGGGTACAACAGGATACCGGGTTTTACCTGCGATTATCACTAGCAGCTGCTATAGCCGCTAGCAATAATCACTGTCTTCTCCTGGCGGGGACGGCTTCCCCCGCCCCCAGCTAGGAGAAGGCAAAAGCTCAACAGGAGGGATTCCCACATCAACACTGTTTGTGCTTAAGGGGGGACTGAACGAATTTGTTTGTGTCATGCATGGCCGGCCTTTATTTGATTGGGAGCTGTAAAGCAATACGTACAGTTCTTATTAAGAGTTGCGTGACTGTGCAAAATTCATCAGATCATGAGAACTTTGCATAGTTTATAGTATGACTACTTTGGGTACAAAGTAATAAAGTTAGGTTAAAGGGTATAAAAGGAACTCTGTTGGAAGCGCAGAATCATAGTGTACATAGGAGACATCTTATGAGCTTGAACATTTTCCTTCTCAAGCTTCATGTTAATGTTATATGTGTGTAGATTTGTGGCATGGAGAACTACACTGCATTAAGAATAAGCAGTCCTACTCAGCAATAGGGCAATGCCCATTGGAGCCATTATTACTGTAATATAATACTGAGTCATTTAAAAATTCATTAACATGAACATACTATGTGAACAATAGGGGGTGATGCTGTATAAATGTCCATCAAAAATAGTAGTGCCATACCTGGTGATGGTTCCAGATTAATTTTTAGAACCGTCACCAGGTATGGCGCTACTATCTCTGGAGATGGACCTTGTCCCTCATCATATGAGAACTCTGCTATCCCACATTCTCCTAGCAGCCCGTCTAACCATGGTCAGACACCAGAAGGACAAAAAAAAACCCAGAACTCCCTGAAGTCATACAAATAATTAATACTCATGGTGCTTATGAACAACTCTTTGCCTCTGGTGTGGGTACATACCCTATAATTAATAGGATTTGGGACCCTTGGAACAAGTGGTATAATATAAAAGTTAACTCTGGCCCTACTTCAAGCTCGTAAACAGCCTGTGTGAAGGCGCTGCTCACAGTAAATAACTGCTTATTGTAACTGCACTTTTTGGTTCTTATTTCCTAGATTCGTTTTGTTCCTCATATTTAAGTTTTATTTTCAGTTCAATGGCATACTAACATGATGGTCATACTCTTAACCCAAATCTTAGGGGCATGTTTGATCCTAAGTATTCATATATGTTATAGTCGGTATCGGTCATTGACGCATATATTACGCCTGATATTTCCTGATCTAAAGTGTTGTACTATATGTCCTACAGTCTAATGCACCATCAAGATGTCATGTATGTACTTGTTTACATTATAATTGTTATATCTGTTAAAACCCAATAAAAAACTATTGAAATTAAAATGTCCATCAGAATAACCTCAAATTCTTGAAGTACTACTATTCATACTGGTTTTCTCGAATGAAGCGTCTGCATGTTTAAATTGCTATTTTTTCCAAGAACCTATAAAACAAATACTGAATGGGAATCTATAATTTAGCTACATCAAGTTCTTTTCTTAATGCTTATGGTATGAGAATGCTGTTATACGTTCTTACTTGTCAATATAGTATAGTAGGGGGCAAAAGTTCAAAATATACTTGAAAAAGAACTCCAAAAATAGTACGCTGTTAGACAGGATAGAACACGTGATAAGACCTTGTTTCGCTGCATTTCCTCTGTGACCCAGCAGGTTATGAATACTGCACACATTTCTGTTTTTTTACAACTTTTTTCCTTTTTAGTTGTTTTGTTAATGCTGCTCTGCCCTCCATTTTGTTCCTTGTACTGCTGCACTGTACATGTCACCTTCCCGCTGTACAGCCATCCTGCTCTGTAGCATACTGCACTGCTCTGATGTTGACCACACGCATAAATGTTTGTTATACCCACTGCTTACCCAGCATGAAATCCCACAATAAATGTATACCACACATACCACATCTATTTCTTGGAAACCAAAATATAAGAGCAAAATAAAAACCAACATTCATGCATTACACTATTCAAGCCCTTTAGGAAAAGTGGAATAAGCAGTCTATCATTGCTTGGCCTCTCCTGAAAATACTAGTTGCTTTGCTGTCATGCTTGGCATTTTGGCTTCAATACTTTAAATCCTTGATCTGAAACAAGGATAGACAAGAGATAAGGAATTCTAACATTTATCAACATTTCTTTACCAAGAGCTTCTTCCACATGTGATTCAGGGGAACTGAAGACAGAAATGGCCAAGCAAGTAGGACTTTCAGAAGAAGGCCAGCAATGGCAACCCATATACTGGAATTCTGCCATGGCTGGCGTTATGACCAAGCACTCTAAAAACATGTCAATGTAAAAGAAGCCAGTAACTGAATTTGAGTAAGGCTTTCAAGAGCTCATTAGAACACATTATATTTAATTTTTATCCAAACCAAAGAACTAAAATATAATATATTGCAGCTGACCCATCCTTTGATATGGTGGCTGAATTTGTTTACTTGTTTTTTTTTCCCTTTTTTTTCCTTTTCCTTCCTGACAACACTCTCACTGTACCATATTTATTTTATCATCTAAGACAGGAAGAGTGTTAAGAGAACATTTTTTGGACTTCCATAACATGGGAGTTGCTCTGTACCAATGCTAACTGGTAACAATGCAGCAGGCGTAGAGTGAATAGAAAGTTTCTTTCAACTTTTGACACTCATGGAACATCTAACAAAACACTTGCAACTGTATATTAACAGACCAAAAAGGAAGCAAATAGGAAGTTCATTGTTAAGGTTTACATACAATTTAAGATAAGATGTTTTGGGGGTTTATATTCTTTAACCACTTCCTGCCCACCCGATAGCAGAATGACAGCTAGGAATTGGTTCAGTTATCCTGACTGGACGTCATATGACATCCAGCAGGATAAGCCACGATTGCACGCTGGGGCACGCAGCACGGCGATCGGTGGTGTGGTGTGTCAGTCTGACACACCGTATCTCCGATCTGGGTAAAGAGCCTCTGACTGAGACTCTTTACCACATGATCAGCTGTATCCAATCACAGCTGATCATAGTGTAAACAGGAAAAGCTGTGTATCGGCTTTTCCTCTGCTCGCGCTGACAGACGCGAGTAGAGGAGAGAAGATCGGCTGCTCTCCTGACAGGGGGTGTCTGCACCGATTATCAGTGCAGCCCCCCCTGGGGATGCCCACCCATGGCCAGCAAGGATGCCTACCCATGGCCACCAAGGATGCCCACCTATGAACACCAGGTAAGCCCACTAGAGCCCACCAGGGATGGCAATCATTGCCCATTAGGGATGGCACTCTGTGCCCATCAGTAATACCTGCCAGCGCCTCTGATCAGTGCTGCCCATTAGTGCCATCTATCAGTGTCCAACAGTGCTGCCTATACGTGCCCTCCAGTGCCACCTATGAGTGCCCATCAGAACCAGAAGAAGAAGATGAAGGAAAATAGAAGAAAGAAGAAGCATTTAAATAAAGGAATTGTCAGAAACTGTCTCTTGTCATTTTTAACATTTTTGACAGTTTTTTTGTGAACAGGGGGGGGCCCGGGATATGGGGGTCCCTTTGTTAAAGGGGGCTTCCAGATTCCGATAAGCCCCCCGCCCGCAGACCCCCACAACCACCGGCCAGGGTTGTGGGGATGAGGCCCTTGTCCTCATCAACATGGGGACAAGGTGTTTTGGGGGGCTACCCCAAAGCACCCTCCCAATGTTGAGGGCATGTGGCCTGGTACGGTTCAGGAGGGGGGGGGCGCACTCTCGTCCCCCCCTCTTTTCCTGCGGCCTGCCAGGTTGCGTGCTCGGATAAGGGTCTGGTATGGATTTTTGGGGGGACCCCACGCCGTTTTTTTTTTTTTTTTTGGCGCGGGGTTCCCCTTAAAATTCCATACCAGACCTGAAGGGTCTGGTATGGAATTTAGGGGGAACCCCACGTCATTTTTTTTTTACATTTTTGCCGGGGTTCCCCTTAATATCCATACCAGACCTGAAGGGCCTGGTATGGAATTTAGGGGGACTCCCACGTCATTTCTTTGTTAAATTTTGGTTCGGGGTTCCCCTGTGGGGAATTCCCATGCCGTTTTTATCAATGAACTTCTATGTGTATTGTCGGCAATGCAATAGCTGCGAGTAGTTTTAAATGGGTTTTTTCCTTCGAAATGTCATTTTGCTGTCAGACTGTTCTAAACACAGGAAACATGCGCCCCTTTACAGACATACTATAGACACCCCCCAGCTACGAAATTTAAAGGGATATTACACTTTTATTGTTTGACTTTAAGCATTATTAAAATCACTGCTCCTGCAAAAACGGCCGTTTTTAAAACTTCTTCTTGCATTGATCCATGTCCCCTGGGGCAGGACCCAGGTCCCCAAACACTTTTTATGACAATAACTTGCATATAAGCCTTTAAAATTATCACTTTTGATTTCTCCCATAGACTTTTAAAGGGTGTTCCGCAGCATTCGAATTTGCCGCGAACACCCCAAATTGTTCGCTGTTCGGCGAACTTGCGAACAGCCAATGTTCGAGTCGAACATGAGTTTGACTCGAACTCGAAGCTCATCCCTATTGGTGACTGTTTATTTATTGGGCCTCACATGGTGCTTATGGGAGGCAGTGGAGTCTCCTGACGCGTTTCGTCTTATTAGACTTCATCTGGGGTACCAGATGAAGTCTAATAAGACGAAACGCGTTGGGAGACTCCACTGCCTGCCATAATTTTACTTGAAGCGCTTTTTTACTACTGAAATGTAAGTTGTTTACTTATTTTAATAAATTTGTTTTACAAAATGGTATTATGCTATGTAGCCCCCCCTTCTTTATTCCTATATGGGCTATCCATCTGAGATGATCTATGGGAAGGTCTGCCATCCATTTTAAAGTTCCGTCAGGAGTCTGGATATGGTTTGGAGTTTTGTCGCCATCTAATCGTGAGGTCTTTCCCTTTGATTGCCCGTTGGGGCTACAAGCTAGATTGACTCATTGAACGTACGTTCTTATGAGTTCAATCCTTCTGGTAAGCCTTCACTTTTTCTCTATGTGGAGGGTCCATCACATCTTTGCATGCGTTACCCACGTGGTGAATAAGAAATTATATACTTTTTTGGACTAACATCAGCCTCTTTCAGTCTAAAAAACACCTGAAGAACATCAGAGACTTTATTTGTTAATTTGTCATATTTTGTATTTTGCATTTATTGTTGATCGACATAGACTGTTTTTCACTCTTATAACTCTATATAAGTTTTTTAAATTTACAAGCGCTACACTTGTCTATGCACTGAAATTTTGACAAAATCCTATTTGTTGTGTGAGCTGCTTTTCTGTTGGGTGAGCGCAGGGTTAATTTTTCTCTTTTTGGTATACATGGTCAAGTCTAATACTCACTATAGATTGTTTATTGTCAGACGAGTACAGCCCATCTTTCTAGGGCTATTGAATTGATGTAAATTAATGGCAACCCTTTTGATAGTTTCAAACAAGATCTACGGATACCTAGATCTTTAGACTGGCTAATGCAGAAGCATATTGCCAAATTATTTGCTCTCCTTGTATCTAATAACTTATATGCACTTTAAAAACGTGCATAAAAGACATGCCTATGTTCACAGGTTTAACATACAGACAAGGGGATATCTGTTTTGCCAATACTTATACACTTATTGCAGGGAATTTGACTGTTGCACAAACCAGGACCAGGAGAATCAACCTGTTGAACAGATCAGATGAAATATGAAATTCTCATTTATTTAGAAAAAAAAACTTAAGTGTAAGTTGTCTGCATTGTAGATAGAATCCAATCAAATGTGAGCTTCTACTATGGAAGTCGCAAGCTTATGTAATAACAGAAAAATAGATATAGTGCAATATACAATAGCAATCAATAAAAATGTGTGTTTCACTAATCCCAATACACTAAACTGAAATTGGTCATTGTGGGGTCTTGTACTTTGTATATCATCTATATTTTTTTATATTAATATCTATACTCAATAGATTAACCTGTATAAAGTAGCATGATGCATGTATTTTGGTCTAAAGATTTTTTACGTGAAACAAGACATCAACAAGGCCACTTCAAAGCCCCACTTCAGGCAGGTAAAAAATGACCCTTGCTCCCCAACCCTGCAAAGACTGAATGCTCACTAAATCTAAAGATAGAGGAATAAGGTTTAATATCTTATTTCTCACTCTGGCAGGCTCCCTCAATCTTTGTGACTGGTCCTCCAAGGGCTCATCGATTACAATGCAGGACCAATAGTTCTGCATTGCAAGCAAGGAAGCCAAGGGCCCCCAACAACCCGGAAAGGTGGACAGAAGAGTGCCGTTAGCTAGGGGAGTGAGAAAGAAGGTAAGCATTACTGGCTTTTCCTCTAACCCCTAGGCTTAACAAGCATGTAACCCTTGCAGTTTGGAGGAGTTCAGCCTTAAAAATGGGTGTGCCCAAGAAAAAAGGGTTACTGATATAATAAGACAGAGGCAAATAAACATGAATGTTTAAGCAAATATCAGCAACAAGTCACATACGGGCACAAAAAACACAAGTTCCAAACTACTACACTAGCAAGGTTCATTAACCAGCCATGTTTTGATGGTGAAGTTGTAACATGGGGGACAGTTATACATTTTCTTTTGTAAAGGGATGCCATCACCATAGTCCCTGATGTCATGGAAATAAAAACTATTTTAGGATACCACAGACATTAGATGTTCATCACTCAATCACAGAACCTGCAGCATGAGGCCTCTTTTATTGTAGAATGTAGTCTTCTATTGAGCGTCTCAACACTTTCTTGTAAAATCGTATGAGATTTAAGTAAACCCATCACAAACTCAGGCACGCCACTAATTTGGTCACGGAGCAAGCGAAAAAGCACAGATTAACTTTTGTAAAGGCTGCATATCAAAACAATCATCAAGTCTAGAGAGGAAGACAGCTGAGGTTTGTGCCTTTTGCAGATAGTTCAGCATGACCCCCCAGCCTCCCAATTTTGTCAGTAAGATCCACAGTTGATTAAAAATGGCAATATGGAGTCTTTAGAAGTTGTGAGGTGAAAGCTCAGCTTTTACGTTAATTTGTTAATTTAGATATACCTTCGGTGGACTATATCCATAGGTCTACTGAGTGCTTATGGATCTTTTCATCATGTTTTCTGTTTAAACTACCCAAATTTGTGACAGGTTTATTTAAAGTAACCCCTTATAAAAAAGTTCATTAAAGTGGACGTAAACCCAAATTTTTTTTTTTTTTTTATATATCATACTGTAGAGTATAAGATTTCCTATCATTTGAGCCCAGTCTTGCCACACAGAGTTAATCCATCTCTGAGCAATCCTCTTTTATTGTTCAGTGAGAAAAATCTTGACAAACTGAGAAAAACTTTGTCAAATCCTCCCCCTTGCTGTGAGTGACAGGTGATTTACATCTCGTGCACTAGCCTAAGACACAGGCATTATTTTTTAATTCCCTCCCCCCACTCATTTCTTCAGCAGCTCTGCAAGGATTGGCTGCTCCACACCTCAGCATGATTTGGCATGCTGAAATCATGTGGTTACTTTCCTGTCTTTTCACTGGATGTTAGAGATCATAGCAGAAGTTCAGTGTTAGAAATACACAGGAGAAACAAGGGGACAAGAAACAAGAGACAAGGGGAGTGTAGAGGTGGGCGGGGAGTCTACTGACATCACGACTCCACCCACCGAGCTCCAGACAACAGACCCACCCACAGAATCTGCAGGTTTTCGGGTCTCATAACAGACAGAGGGGAGACATTTGACAGGTAAAGATACATGCAGGAGGCATGTATATCCTTATAGATAACCCCTATGGCGGTAATTTAGAAAGGATGACATTGGGTTTACATCCACTTTAACTGAGCACAGGTGACTGTAATCAGAAATATAGATCAAACGCAGAGTATTTAGTACTTATTTATTTATTTCAGGTACTTATATAGCGCCGTCAATTTTACATAGCGCTTTACATATACATTGTACATTCACATCAGTCCCTACACTCAAGGAGCTTACAATCTAAGGTCCCTAACTCACATTCATACATACTAGGGACAATTTAGACAGGATCCAATTAGCCTACCAGAATATGTTTGGAGCGTGGGAGGAAACTGGAGTACCTGGAGGAAACCCACACAGGCACAGGGAGAACATGCAAACTCCAGGCAGGTAGTGTCGTGGTTGGGATTCGAACCAGCGACAGTTCTTACTGCTAGTCGAGAGTGCTACCCACTACACCACTGTACTTCATGAAGAGGGTCGTGTTTGGCTTATGATGACTGAACTGTCAATGGATACTGTCATAAAAAAGTAGTCACGCTCATTCAGTGAAGGAAAAAAGAAAGTTGTCGGGTCTGATCTTTTTTTCAGGTACTGATGTTGTTTGCTGAACACACTGAGATACACTCTAATATGATACCTCTCATATGTATGCATATCAATGCAAACATGAATGTCATATCAGGTTCAAAAGTCTTAACCAGTTAACTTGGATACAATATGTGCAGATAACGGTAAGGCACCAATGCAGAAGAAAGGTGAATGGTCATGAAAAATTTAGCTGACTGTTCATGTTGAATAAACCAGGAACGTTGGCTAAGCAAACCATAACCCATGCAATGGGTATATACTAAAGAGCAGGGGTGAACAAACTCATTTTGAATTCGGGAACCATTCAGTCCAAATCCAAGAGTCGACAGGGAGTTTTAAAAAGCCAAGGAAAAGATGCTTCCAGTTACAACCAAAACTACAAGGCTAAAAAAAAATGTAGGCACATTGGCCTGGGATTTGTCTAACACCACCAAAGGGAATAAGTGTACCCAATACTTCAATGTTTTGTTGGCAGTAAGATAATGTCCTGAGAAGGTATTACACAATCATTACAAATTATCATTATAATTTAATTGTCCCTTTGGGTACCTTGGGACTTAAACGCTAGGACTTTTTTTTATACCTTGTTATTTTTGTGTGCACAGTAGCATCTAATTATATGGAATTCAACACTGTTCAGTACTGTATGGCAGTGACGCTATCTCTATATTAAATTTTTAAAAAGTGCAGCATTTTCCCTTTGGTCATAACAGTATGTCTACTCTGGAGATACTTGTCCCACCTGTAAAGACCACTATTTATTGATGATATAAACAAAAAAATCCATAATTAGTATTATTATTCTTATCTAGAGCTGACACAATCTGTAGCTCTATCAAGAAGCTTCAAATACATAATCATATTCAAATTGGAATTGGCAATTGTATTAAGCTGTAAAGGGTTTCCTTGAAAGCACAACACCAGTTTTGACACCTATAAAAAATGTAGACATAAGCAATAGCCACTGAGAAAACTCAGATAATCAGGAATGTATATGTATTTAAAAAACTTTTATTAGGCGCACACCAAAAGGATACAGTACAAGCCGTCACTGACATGGCTTTGAGAAAAAGAAGGTTTGAGGCCACTCTGTGCAATTCCATTAAGTATAAACCTGTTATAGCAGAAGTTTCATGGCAACAATGTATGCTGAAATATAAATATGCAGACAATACATACTTTCTGGACAATATAAACTATTCCCATATGTTAGACTGTATATTTAAAACAAAGTTAAATCTGCTTACATAATCCACTATGAAAAGACATGGGTGAATGTAAAAAAACGGGCAAACCTATTTTATAAATGTCTGAATATAACATTATTATATGTTTTACCATTTGCCTAGAACAATGATAGGCATCACTACTCTGGAACAATTCATACCAATGTTAACACAGATATCTATAATGAATTCACAAACAAATATGGTAAAAAAGAAAGAAAAACCTGACAATAGCCACTGTCTGCCTACAGAATATTTTGTCTGTGCAGCCTGTTTGAATCAGAAATTACATACAAATGGGTATATACAGTACCCTTTGACATTTGTATTCATTACTTTTTAGTTTGTATTGTCATCTTCTATATTTATGACCTTTTATTTTTAGATTTATGACCTTTGCATTTGTACTTGTTCTGTAGCTATGATGAACAGGGAGTGTGTTTGACCCCCGAAACATGTTGCCTCTATTCTACTATGAATCACTTTTATCATTAAATTGCTTGGACTCTTGGACATTTGTTTGGTGATCTCATTGGGTTTCATGTGTGTGAATTCTTAACCCTGGATCCTTTCCCTTTTTGCCTGGGGGTGGTCTTATTTTGTGCTGCTAAACCGGAGCCAGTGTACCTGGTGACAATTTCAGTGGCCTTTTTAATAGATCCGAACCCAGCACCCTGTTTGTTCTGTGTCTGGACTGTTGCTTGAATGTCCTCGCACCTACTGTATAACTTTCTTACCCAAAAACTGAGGCTTTCAGGCTGGTTTCATTAGTGTATGTGAACCCAAATTCTTTTTGTAAGTTTCTTATCTGGAGATTCTGCCAATCACAGTGCTTCCTGTTGCAAATTGACCACGCTGAGCAACTGCCTCTCAATTAGCAGCAGAGTTGTCAGCCTGTCATGCAAGCCCCTTCATGTGGCTGTTGGACTACATATCAAGCCTATCAAAAAGACTCCCCAACAGTCAAGAAAAACAGCCCAAATGGCAGGCTGATACTGCTGCTACAGGAATCTACAGGTAAGAAACTTTGCAACACATTCACAAAAAAGTATTTGCTTGGGAAAACTCTATACAGTGAGGCATGATGACAAACATACTGAAAAATAGATTCTGGGTTCACATACACTGTACATTGAACAACTTTAGGCTTTTTTAATGCATGCAAGTGGATGTGCAGAAAAGTTTAACATGCAATAATGTGTTTTGTTGTCTTTCTGCATGCTCTTGCCTGAAACACATTGATGGAGTAATTCATACAGGCTGCATTTTCCATATACTGCACTGCTGCACAAAGTTATAAACAGGAATTAATGATCTGTAGATCAATTCTTGATGAGACCTTCTTGTGGTAGCTGACTACATTATACCGCTTGGCACTGCTAAGTTGTGTACACAGCCTCTCTGTATCCTAGGTATTTCTCAGGTATAATGGCATCCAACCACTTAAAGTCAAACGACACCATGAACAAACATTTGTGACACATGCATTACATCAAGTGTGTTCTTAAAGTGGAACTCCAGTCTCCCCCAAAAAATTAAAAGTCAGCAGCTGCAAATACTGTAGCTGCTGACTTTTAATATAAGGACACTTTCTGGTCTAGGGATCCAGCGAAGTCGGCACGCGAGCCGATTTTTCAATTGGTTTCGGGTGCAGGTGCTAGGCATCTTAGGTAAGGGAAACCAATAGTGAAGTCTTCCGGCTTCACAGCCGGCTTCCTACTGAGCATGCACAAGTTGCGCTGCGCTTTCTGAATGGTCCCACACTCTTCTGGGACTTGTGTGTGTTCTAGAAGGCTGCGTGGGGAAGGGGGAGGCACCAAATATCCTTGTAGATCCCTTCTCTTTCTTTGTTTTCAACAACAAAGAAAAAGTACCATTTTCCTAATTGATATACAGCCGTCACATGACCCAGCTCTTTCCCAGCCTGTTTGCAAGGAAACACAAGCAGGAGGAGCTTCTAGTCCTCTGCTGCTGGTCACATGTTCAAAATTAAAAAAAAAACAGCCTTTGGAATACAAAGTGAAAATAAATTATTAACATCAATAACCTGTTTTAAATTGGCATATAAATATATATTTGAAGTCAAATCTTTATTATTTTTTGGCAATACCATGGTGTGGGCGGATTTCTGCCAGTAATAGGCTGTGTCGCGCCCCTCCAACCTGTGTCTTAGAATAAGAGGGAGGTGAAGCCAGCATCAATCTACAAGTAAAATCCCACCCCCAGCTGGTTAATGGGAATGGAGGAGGAAGGAGAGACTGGAACGGCCCGTTACCACTGTGTATACGCCCACATGTGTGACTCTATAGTCACATGGTCTGCTCAGTGATAGGGGGGAAATACTCAGCATAGAACTCACTGAAAACCGAGCATGTGCAGAGTTGCCACCACAGCTGCAAAATCTTTAGATGAATTGGGGTCATGAACAGAAGGTGGACACAGAGAGCAGCGGGATCAACTAGGTTTTTTGCAGAATACAGAAAACGAATCTCATAGTGTCTGAGTAACTATGAACAGCATGTAATACACCATTTATTAATAGTTTTTTTATGATGTGTGTTTAGTGACACTTTAATAACCCAGAAAACCCGAGAAAAGTTGGAGGTTCATATTCTACAATAAAAAGGCTTACTAATCCAGCAAACCAGTTTAGCAATATATTTTACTTAGATTTTTTTAGGATGGTGGGGCTCCTTTCAACCCAAGCTGGCAAGGACTTTTACAACTTAAAATAAATATATATTATTAAATAAAAAGTAAATGATTAGCAGTGCTGTGGTAGCAGTACTAGGCTGACCCAACGGCTGTTTTTAATATTTGTGTTTTATTTCCTAGGGAGCCTATTCTTGCCATAATCTTTTGTCTGCTAAAAAACTATGTAGATGCCATGAGCTCCTTTTGGAAAATACTCGCTTTCAGAGGGTCGTACATGAGAATTATTGTGTCATTTATTGGCTAACTAAATAGACAGTAGAGCAAGCTTTCAAGGAACATTGACCTCTCCTTCAGACAGAGATGAGGCTGCCTACAGAAGAGGCCAGCATGCTTCCAAAGCTTATACTTCAACCTATTTAGCTAGCCAATAGATGATATCATCCTAAACCCAAACTTCTACTTTTGTCGATGGCTAACCCGGTACAAATTAGGATACACACTCTCACAAAATGGCAGCCAGAGTCTATAACTTTTTACTGTTCACTAGTGTATAGAGAACGAATTGAGATTGTGGACTCCTGTGGCCATTTTGCGGGTGTCTAACTGCATGTGTTCTCATGTTAAGGAGTATTTAAGACGCTATCTGATTTCTCCTTACATAAGACAGCCTTGTGTATCCAGCCAACTATTTTTGGGGCTTTGGATAGCGTAGAGAATGATTAGAACCCCAGTATTTACTGCTGTCTGGGGCTCCATCACAGAGCTTCCCCTCATTCACTGACCCTCGAAAAACTATTTCCACAGATAAGATGTGTGGGAAAATCTCCAATGTACAGACAGAATTTAAAGCGGTAGTAAACTATTCATAATATGCCATAATGTGCTAGTACGAACTGCATACCTAGCACATTATGGCAGATATACATTTCAAATGAAGTCCTCCAGCAGTGCGCTGTCACCACTGCAGGCACTTCCAACTTTCCCCTGGTCTTCCTTCCGGGTTCACACGATCCAGCCATTTGAATGGGCGGACTGTAATGATGTCACTCACACATGCATGCACATGAGAGCCAGGATCACGGCTCGGCACTCTTCTAATACATATCTGAACTCTGTCTGACCTAAAAAAAAAAACTTCCCCTAACACCAGTGCATGCAATATAACATAAAAAAGCCTCAAGGAAACTTGTCCTGGGACAAATATAGAAGCAGTCATTGGTGACTTCCCTTCCCAAAAAATGCTGGTTGCCTTGGCTGTTATGCTAAATCAGTGTTTTTAGTACTTTCCAAGACACTGACCCAGAAAAAAGACACATAGATCAGGAAAGTCAAAGCATAGTCAGAGCTCCTAATCTGCATACTTGTTCTGAGCCAGTAATTCAGAAAGTACTGAAACCATTAATTCAGCATGGCAGGCCAGGCAACTGGCATTTTCAGAAGCATTGATCAACAGTAGTAGCATCTTAATATAGGTTTTCTTTCAAGTGTGCTTTGTGTTAGCTACCTCTGTTCTTCCCTTTCTCACACCTACTGTAGGTGTGAATGTCCCGTATGACCATAAACGTTATGGTTATACAGTGCCTTGGAAAAGTATTCATACCCCTTGAAATGTTCCACATTTTATTATGTTACAACCAAAAATGTAAATGTTTTTTATTGGGATTTTATGTGATAGACCAACACAAAGTGGCACATAATTGTGAAGTGGAAGGAAAATGATGAATGGTTTTCCAAATTATTTACAAATAAATATCTGAAAAGTGTGGCGTGCATTTGTATTCAGCCCCCTTTACTCCGATACCCCTAACTAAAATCTAGTGCAACCAATTGCCTTCAGAAGTCACCTAATTAGTAAATAGAGTCCATTTGTGTATAATTTAATCTCAGTAGAAATACAGCTGTTCTGTGAAGCCCTCAGAGGTTTGTTAGAGAACCTTAGTGAACAAACACCATCACAAAGGCCAAGGAACACACCAGACAGGTCAGGGATAAAGTTGTGGAGAAGTTAGGAGGAGGGCGGAGGGTTAGATTATAAAAAAAAAATATCCCAAGCTTTTAACATCTCACGGAGCACTATTCAATTCATCATCCAAAAATGGAAAGAGTATGGCACAACTGCAAACCCACAAAGACATGGCCGTCCACCTAAACTGACAGGCCGGGCAAGGAGAGCATTAATCAGAGAAGCAGCCAAGAGGCCGATTGTAACTCTGGATTAGCTGCAGAGATCCACAGTTCTGGTGGGAGAATCTGTCCACAGGACAGCAAAACACTATGTGTGGTGGAAAACTACCACTGCACATCACACTGAACACACCATCCCCACCGTGAAACATGGTGGTGGCAGCATCATGTTGTGGGGATGCTTTTCTTCAGCAGGGACAGGGAAGCTGGTCAGAGTTAACGGGAAGATGGATGGAGCCAAATAGAGGGCAATCTTAGAAGAAAACCTGTTAGTCTGCAAAAGACTTGAGACTGGAGTGGAGGTTCACCTTCCAACAGGACAACAACCCTAAATATACAGCCAGAGCTACAATGGAATGGTTTAGATCAAAGCATGTTCATGTGTTAGAATGGTCCAGTCAAAGTCCAGACCTATATCCAATTGTGGCAAGACTTGAAAATTGCTGTTCACAGATGCTCTCCATCCAATCTGACAGAACTTGAGCTATTTTTCAAAGAAGAATGGGCAAAAATTTCACTCTCTAGATGCACAAAGCTGGTAGAGACATCCCCAAAAAGACTTGAAACTGTAATTGCAGCGAAAGGTGATTCTACAGAGTATTGACTCAGGGGGGCTGAATACAATTGCATGCCACACTTTTCACATATTTATTTGTAAAACATTTTGAAAAGCATTTATCATTTTCCATCCACTTCACAATTATGTGCCACTTTGTGTTGGTCTATCATATAAAATTCCAATAAAATACATTTATGTTTTGGTTGTAAATGTGGAAAATTTCAAGGGGTATGAATACTTTTTCAAGACACTGTACTGTCTCGATCAAAGCCCTACTCTATAGAAGCCATGATTTCTATATACTGCACTGATGATGACCAAATAGCCTGAAACAGCTGTGCGCAGTTTGGACCAAATAACTCATCATAATATCAGGCTATATTTGCGCTGTACACTAGCGGTTTGGGATGTGCATCTGGCCAATGAGACATAATGCAATTATTTGCATTTCTCCACCCACTGTCTTGAAATGAGGGATAATCCTCTAATATTTTGGATATGTGGACACTTTCTGTTGTAAGAAGGCTTTACTGTGCTGCGCGCTGATTTCATTGTAGGGCTTTTGATTGCATTGATCCCGTCTCGCCATAACCTCTTCAGGTATATGGTCTCTTTAAGTTTGAATGTCTGAGTAAAATTTTAAAAAGGGAGGCGTTCTGTAGTCCAGCAGAGAAGAATTGGGCAGCGTTGACAACACTATTTGGAATTTCAGTGTAGCAGAAGGCATAATGTTGTCAGCTCAAAGAGGAAGTTAGAAGCACACAGGCTTTCTGACAGATCACCTGGTATTTTCTGTACTTGCCATATTTGTAAGGACAGAACATGGGAATATTTTGATGTATTACAGATGTACTGAATGTTTTATTTATTTATTTTTTTTATTTGCATAGATTTACACTTTAATTGTATTTTGTTTTGCAAAAGATAATGGGAACAAAGAAAAAATAAATAAATAAAATAAAATTTAAAAAAAACAAAAATCACTGCACTGTTTATTGTTAAATGGTAAGAGTGAATGTATATACAAAGTGCATTGTTGAAAATGCTAGTGCATGGTCCTGGAAAACTAGCAACTGGATAGATTTGTTATATAGCTGGGGGGTTTTAGGGGCCATTTACATTTCAGCTGTGTGTTAATGTGCGTTATTTGTGTGCATCACCAAAGTATTCTGAAAAATCACAACATTTTTGCCATAACGTAAGTTGCCATGCAATGCAGAACATTGCAGCACATGTGCGTTGGGGCGATATTCAAAATGAATGGCACAGGAGCCAATGCATGTAATAGGTTAGTGAAACAAACAGATGCAAATTAACACAGAAGGCACAGATGATAAAACCAGCGCAGGATAAAATTGGATAAATTTGATCGATGAGTCGTGCGTTCAGCAATAAGCCTGAGGCTGGCATTCACATACAATGTAATGACTGAACTAATTAGACTGTACATTGTATGAGTGTACAGGAAGTAAAACGATCTTTAGAATGCTGGACAGTTACCTAACAATCCACCCCAACTAAACCAAGGACTTTGGATGAACAAATAAAATATTCTTAGCATAAAACATCAATTGTAACCAACAAAATAACAACAAAAGTAGTGTGAACAAGCTCTTTAAAACATGCCACAAATCAGAGGTTCTCTCGTATTCTGGTTCCCTATATATCAACACATTTTTGGGGACCCCAATTATAAGCACAGCAGGAATGTAGGGCTTGAAAATAAAAAAAAATTCAACAGAATTATAGTGAAACTAAAGACAGAAAATGTCATTTTGAAAAGTCAGGGGAAGACATTTTTATTGTTGTCTATGTCCCGCTAGGGAGACCAGGGGCGAACTGACCATTTGGGCACTTGGGCAATGCCTGAGGGCCCCATGCCACTAAGTGGCCCCATCAGGGTTGCCAGCCTCAATAAAACCAGGGACAGTATGTAAAAATCTGTGTTTTTTTAAAAATCCCAAGATAATAGCTGACCCGCCTCTCCAGTACCTTTTCAGTGTCTGTATGTGTATTCTGTGTGTGTATACTGTGTGTGTATATTGTGTGTCTGTGTATACTGTGTGGCCCCATAATCTCCTATTGCCCGGGGGCCCCATGATCTTCTCCTATTGCCCGGGGGCCCCATGAGTTGTCAGTCCGCCCCTGAGGAAGACTTTCCCTCCTTTTTGTGACCATTATGACTGGGACTGAAAATTAAGAAAAATCGAAATTTTTAGTTGACACTAACACAGAAATAAAGAGGAAATTAATCAAAAGGGAACCTATTTCAGTTGTAAATTGTCCAGGAGAGGTTATTTTTCACTCTAATGCCGTGCACACACGAGCGGACTTTTCGACCAGACTGGTCTGACGGAACAAATCCGTCGGACAATCCGACCGTGTGTGGGCTTCATCGGACCCGCAGCGGACTTTTTCGGTCGAAAATCAGACGGACTTTAGATTTAAAACATGTTTCAAATCTTTCCGACGGATTCGAGTCCGATCGAAAAATCAGTTCGTCTGTATGCTAGTCCAATGGACGAAAACCCGACGCTAGGGCAGCTATTGGCTACTAGCTATCAACTTCCTTATTTTAGTCCGGTCGTACGTCATCACGTACGAATCTGTCGGACTTTGGTGTGATAGTGTGTAGGCAAGTCCGTTCGTTCGAAAGTCCGTCGGAAGTCTGTCAAAAGAACGTCAAAAGTCTGTGGGAAAGACCGTCGGACCTTTGATGCTGAAAAGTCCGCCCGTGTGTACACGGCATAAGACTGGCCATACATTTTACATGCAATTTTCTTGTACAATTTTCCTTTAGATTTACCAAAACCATATAATATGAGGTCAAACCTAAACATTTTCAATTTGCCTGTAATCGGGAAGGCCCTTGCACTACATAGTTGAAGGTAAATCTAAAGGAAATTGAATAAGAAAATTGCATAATGTATGGCCAGCTTAAGTCTCGGTTCACACTGAGGCGGCTTCAAAGTTGCTTGACTCTGAAGCTGCCCCACACAGCGCGACTTCAGCGTGGCTTGCAAACGACTTCTGTAATAGAGTGACTTGAGTTACTCCGATTAGAACAGTTCTATTGCACTGAATGGAATGCGACTTGTCAGGCATCTAAGTCACCTGACAGGTCGCCCCAGTGTGAATCGAGTCGAAAGGGAGACCTGTCAGTCTTTTTTTTTTCTTTTTTGAACAAAAAAAATACTGACTTGATTCCCCCCATCCACACACCTGTTGTCAGAATATAGTAACTTTGCAGGGGAATTCCGCACCATCAGAATACACTGATCAGCGTTGTAGGCTATAGCCTGTAGCACTGATTAAGCGGGGAAAATCCGATTGGCTGGTTGTACAGAAGTCGACCAGTAGATTGAGACCCCATTCACACAGGGGCAACACGACTTGCAGGTCGCCTCAGCGAGGCGACCTGCAAACGACTGCCCGGGCGACTTGCAAAACGACTTCTGTATAGAAGTCTATGCAAGTCGCCCAAGTCGCCCCCGAAGTCGTACAGGAACCTTTTTCTAAGTCGGAGCGACTTGCGTCGCTCCCCTTAGAACGGTTCCATAGCACAGAACGGGAGGCGACTTGTCAGGCGACTAGGTCGCCTGACAAGTCGTCCCTGTGTGAATGGGCTCTGACTATTGTAAAACTTTCCTGGTCACACATAGTTTAAAATTCAACCAGTCCCTGTTGAACTGCCTGATTTTCAATACAAGTATGGCCGGCATTTCTTCACACTTTTCTTAGAACTCCAAAGTTTTAACTATTCCTTATGGTATCCAAAACTAAAAAAAATGTTTTGGTTTTGGATATACTTTCAAGTTATAGACAAGAATTTGGGAAACAAACTTGTTGTAGTCTCTGCAGGATACCCTATTAGATCACCTTATTCCTAGCAATATATATATATATATATTTGTCCCAAACATGTTTGAATCCACTTACTATTAAGAGTGCTTTCACACTGAAAGCGCCGGCCGTTAGCGCCAAAGCACAGCTCGTTTTAGCAGTGCTTTAGCTCTTTCAGCTTTCAGCGCAGCTTTTCGGCCACTAGCGTGGCACATTTAACCCCAAGAAAAGGGTTAAAAACTCCCGTTTTATGGAGCTTACAAAACGCTTTTCAGACGCTTTGAAAGCGCTGCCCATTCAATCCAATGGGCAGGGCATTTTGGGAGCGCTCCCAACCCACCCTAAAGATGCTGCTTGCAGGACTTTTTATAACGTCCCACAAGCGCACCGCCCAAGTGTGAAAAGTCACGCTGCAATGAATGGGAGGTGGTTTTCAGGCGCTTAGCAGAGGCTATTTCCAGCGCTAAAGCACCTGAAAACCGCCCAATGTGGAAGGGGTCTTAGTGGTGCACTACCTCTGCTGGAAATCTGGTCCAAGTATCAACTTTGAAGCATGTTCTTTATCTTGGCTTCATATTGATACTGCCCTCCTGAACCTTATTCACCAACTTGGTGTATTTTAAGGTTTCAGTCATGACTCCCCTTTCCCTTCTTTCCTCCAGATGATACAAACGAGGTGGCTTTTTTTTTGTTTGTTTTTTAACTTTTTTGTCTGACTATAGATCTGTTTGTCCCAAGCATGTTTGAATTTGCTTACATTTGAATGACTCTTTACCTCTGCTGGAAGTGTATTCCAAGCATCAACTACCCTTTCAGTAAAATAATACTTTCTAAGATTCATTTGGAATAATTTGAGGTTACATTTTGATCTTAGCTTCATATTGAAAATACTGCCCTTGTGAACCTTATTCCCAAACTTGATGTATTTAAAGGTTTCAGTCATGGCTCCCCTTTCCCTTCTTGCCCCCAGACTGTACAAATAAATTTCCTGAAGTCTCTCCTGATGATTTTTATCCCTCAGACCCTTCACCATTTTCGTTGCCCACCTCTGGACCTGCTATGCATTATCAATATCGTATTGTAAGGGAGCTTTAAGCCTAGTACACACGGGCTGAATGTCAGGTGACATCAGACAGAAACTGTCTGACATTCGGCTGTGTGTGCTGCAGCCGGTCCAACAGTAGCTGGCTGTTTGGTGGGCTTCTGTTGAAGGGGCTTGACCAAAAAAGGTCTGCTGATTGGCTCCCGATCAGCGCTTTCAGCCAATGGCTGAGAGTGCTGACCGAAGTGTTCTGCTGGACACAATAGAACAGCAGGGGAGATCGCTGTACTAACACTAGACTGTTAGTACAGCGGCTGCTCCTGAGCTGTCAGTTTTTTTTCGTTCAACCCTGCTGGGTTGAATGAAGAAAAAAAAACTGGCAGTGTGTATTAG